>NC_140751.1:91392500-92592500 GCF_051527215.1 Medicago sativa
TTGGTGTACTGAAGAGGCGATACGAGGAGCTCTTGAATAGGTGTAATCAGCTTCTTGAGGTTGACACACATGAGGAGCAAGACGAGCGAGCTGAAGTTAGGCTGGTCTGTATTAAGGCGTTTCTGTTGCTCTTGCTTGGCTGGACCATTTTTTCCGGCAAGAACAGCAAAAACATTAATCTGCTTTGGCTGCTTGCGCTGCAAGATATGGACGAGTTGGACAGCTGGTCATGGGGTGGGATGAGACTTGCTTTCCTATATGAGCAGCTATCTCTTACCTCCGACTCATCTGTGGCCTCCTGTGGTGGTTACATGACATTGCTTGTGGTAATATTTGTTTTTCTTCTTTTTTACTTATTGTATCATAAATGTTTAGTTGTTTGTATAATTCTTGCGGTGATATAAATATTTGTTTCTTTGTGTTTACAGGGATGGACTTTGGCGTATTTCTCGAACATCATTGCGAGGATTGATGATGATGCCTACGACCCTACCGTTTCCCCGCTTGTGAGTAAATGGAAACCTCCTAGGGGATTTTCTGATCTAGAACACTACCGAGCTGCCATTAATTCGATGGACCATTCTCATGTCACCTAGATGTCGTACGAGAGACGACGACACATCACGCCCTTTTAGGACATATGCTGGTACTCCGGATGGATCATGGCCGGTAACGACAGGATGGTCCGTCACTTGCCAGAGTGGGTTCTTAGGTAGTACGGGTATGTCCAGACTATTCTCAGGCCTCCTACAGACATTGAGCTTCTTTGCGGCAGATGATGTGGCCCAGGCCTTCATTGAGTTTTCTCTACATGTCCTCAGCCATCAGCAGATGGGTCATCCGGTTCCGGATAACCAACTGTGAGCTCATACTAAGGGGTACATGAGATGGTTCGTTACAATATCACATCCTATTGTGAACCCCCTGCGGTCATTCCTGACTACGCAGCTACTGCCCCTCCTCGTCCTGTCCCTCCTTACGAGGAGGTTCTTGTTGAGCAGCAGTGGGCCAGACAACCTCTAGACCCATACCAGATCATCAGCAACATTAGAGCCAGAGTGGACGGTGCAATGGGACATCCTGCTGTGTTTCATGATCCAGAGGAGGTTATGCGCTTGATGCAGGGCATACAGTCTGAGTGGAGCATGCTAGAGCAGGTGCCGGCTCCTCGGAGGAGGAGTAGGAGTCCACGGGCGTAAGGTTTTATGATATTTTCTAGGTTTTTTTTATGACATTTTGAAGGATTTGGTTGTAATCCTATTACATTTGCGCTTTTTGGCGCTTTTATGACATTATGCGTTATTTTATTCCGTTGTTTTATTATGTTATTTTTCGTAATATAATTATGAGTTAATGCTTGATTGAATGAATGCTTGAATGAATGATGAAAAATGTATGCTTGAATGAATGTATGAAAGAAGGATTGAAAAAATAGGGAAAATAGAAGTTTCTGCCTCTTCTGGTTTCATGCACAGAATGTGTGTGAGTTAACTCACGCATGTGCTAATGGCTGCGTGAGTTAACTCACGCAGTATTTTTCACTTGCGTGGCTTAAGTTGCGTAGCGTATGTTAACTAACACAGACATTTACACTTGCGTTAGTTAACTTGCGCAAGGGTATAATTGGGACGGCTGCAGGGCGCGAACAATATATGCAGGGTGAAGAGCAAAATTCATATATATGGTGGTCAATTGGACTAAGGCGGGTTGTGATAGTCCATTTTAGAGCTCTACATACCACCACCATCACCACCATTTGTATAGATATTTAATTATTTATTCAAGTTTTTTTAATAATAAATATTTATTAAAGTTAGAAATACCAAAATACGTAAATGAAATTCCAATATTTTAAACTATTAAAAAATTGTAAAAGAAAATTAATATACCTTTTTTTAGTTGTATTGTATAATATATGTAGATGTTGAAGTTTGATCTTATATATTGTACTAGTGTGTTAACCCGTGCAATGCACGGGCGCTAGGCTATTTTTTTTTAGTCTCTAAAATATATTATATGTTTCAAATATTTATTTATATCAAATTTTGATTTCATAGTTAATATAAGTTCAATAAGATAGTATATTAAGAGATTAAATGCAAAATATTATTTAAACTAAATTTTTAGATGCTATAAATATACCATTTTTTATAATTTGTTCTTATATACAGTTTTACATACGTAAAATTTAACGAAGACGATCAAAGTTGCCGATGAAAAGTATGTATGTCACATTTGTTTTAACTAAAACAATAGAGAGAATACAAACAAAAAAAATCAAATTACATGTACATAACTACAAAAGATTAAGTTAACTCTGGTGTGTTAATCCGTGCAATGCACGGACGACAACTACTATTTTTCAATCTCCATAAATATATTGTTTTTTGTCATGTCGAAATGGCAGATATGTATTCCATAATTTTGTGTTTATTAGAGATAAACATAAGCCTTTTTTTTTGTGAGTTAGTGAAAAACATACTTCCATTATTTTTTATATTTGTCAACAAAAAATGTTTGTCATTTTTTATGTATCAATCACAAATATGTCTTAATTTTTGCAAATATATTTATTAGTAACACAAATATGTTTGTCGTCATTGTTGTTTTAATCTTTGCAAAATTATATTTGCCGTCATTATTGTTTTAATCTTTGCAAATTTATTTATTTATATATTTATCAGTAACAAAATTTGTCCAATGCATTTTATATGTATTAGTGGTAGCAACGATTTGTATCAAAATTTTATTTTAACTATCGGTGGCAAATATTTGACTAATTTTTGTTTATGCATTCCTGAAAAATATTTGTCTCATGTATTTTTTTCTTCATATTTATCAATGATATATATGAGTCTCATTCTTTTATATGTATTAGTGTAATCAATTTGTCCTATATTTTTTTATATATTTATAAGTGATAAATATGTGTTCAGTGTTTTTTTTATGTATCAATGACAAATAGTATATCATGTTTTTCTATTTATTAATTACAACTCTTTGTCTCGTGATTTTTGTACCAATGATAAATATTTGTGTTGTGATTTTTTCAATATTTTTCATTAAGAAATTTTTGTCTTTTTTTTTTGAAGAACTTAAGAAATTTTTGTCATGTGTTTTGATTTTTTTTTAATTTTTTTTAAAATAAAAATATTTAGTTCATATTTTTTATGTATCAGGACCAAATATTAGTCTTGTGTTTTTTTATGTATCAATGAAAAATATTTGCCCCGTGTTTTTTTTCTTTCTATTTATCAATGCACATGTATATATCATGTTTTTTTATGCGTCAGTGACAAAGATTTATCCCATCATTTTTTTTCTTCATATTTATCAGTGATGAATATGTGTCTCAATTTTTATATATCATTGAAAAATACTTCCCCTCTGTTTATATTTTTATATTTATCTGTGACAAATACTTGTCTCGTTTTTTTTTATGTATTAGTGATAAATATTTATCCCGTGTCTTTTCTATTCATCAATGACAACTATCTGTCTCGTGATTTTGGTAGCTATGATGAATTTTTGTGCTTTGCGTTTTTCAATATTTTTTAGTAATAAACTTCCGTCATGTGCTTTTTTAAAAAAAAAATATTTTTTTCAAAGAAAAGTGTTTGTTTCATATGATTTTATGTATCAAGATCAAATATCAATCTTGTGTTTTTTTATGTATCAGTGACAAATATTTGTCTCGTATTTTTTTCTATTCATCAATGAAAATTATTTGTCACGTGATTTTTTTTACCAATGATGAACATATGTGTTGTGCTTTTTTCAATATTTTTCCCTAACAAATTTTTGTCATGTCCTTTTTTTGAACATATTTACAAAGAAAAGTACTTTTTTCATTTTTTGTTGTATCAGGAAAAAATATTAGTCTTGGATTTTTTATGCATCGATGACAAATATTCGTCCCGTGTTTTTTATATTTATCAATGACTAATATTTATCTCATATTTTTTATGCATCACTGACAAATATTTATCCCATGATATTTTTTTCTTCATAATTATCAATGATAAATATGAGTCTCATTTTTTTTTTGTAGTGGCCGGGGTTTGAACCCCTGACCTTGCATATATATTTCATGCATTGTCCTTACCAACTGAGCTATGCTCACGAGGAAAAAAAAATGGAGTAACTCATATTTTTAACATGTATATTAGTCTCATATTTCTATTTATTTATCATGTATTAGCCTCTTGTTTTTTTTCCCTTCAAAAGAGATTATTAAATGGAGTAACTCATAGATTCAATTCAACTTTTTTTCTTAAAAAAAAAAAATTCAATTCAACTTATCCTAACTCATTTTCAAATTGAATTTTGGTTAAGCAGTGGAAGAAATTGAAGTTCAAAATTTATGTTATTTTTTTGTCAAAAAAAACTTATGTTATTTTTTATGTAAAAAAACGTATGTTATATTTCTTAATTAAAATAAAGTTGACGTATCTAAAAAAAATAATTATAAGTCAACATATCATTATTTGTTAATCAAACTGGGGAAATGTAATCAATGTTATGTTTTTAATTTTAACCTATAATTGCTCAGGTCGAATAATTTTTACGGTGTTATGTGAAAATTGTAGATGACACATTATTAACAATTGGTTTATAATAATGTTGATTTTTATTCCAAAAAATTGTAGATGACACATAATTAACAATTGGTTTATAATAATGTTGATTTTTATTCCAAAAAAAAAAGTTGATTTTTATCCCTAAAAAAATGTTAATTTTTATCTTATTTATCAAATTTACACTACTGTGCCTCAGTTGTATCAAATTGTGGATTGTGGATACAAATAAGTCAATCGAATAGCAATAAATTAATGTCTTAAATGATAACATCTTGGCTGTTTAGAGCATGTATTTTTCTTCCTAATCGACTGCAAATTTGATTGCTAACGAAGGTAATTTAAATTTACATGATTTTCCTTCCTGATTTGGCGGCAAACATTAATCAGTATATTATATCGTAAGTTAACAAAAAAAAGTTCAATTCCAATTTTTTTTTTGACCGCGTTCAATTCCAATTTAAGAATGAGTCAAAACAATTCCAGATTTAATGTCATTATAGTTTCTGTAACATCCCAGACTGCCTACAGGATTGCCGACTGACCCCACAAACCAACACGAGTCTTTTCAGCATGCTTTGTCCTCACTCACATGCTTACCGGGAATGTAACACCCATACTAGAAATTACCTAGGATATCTAGTATGCTCGTTAAACTTGGCATTGGATACATTAAAATTACAATAATAAAATTTCTTCCGAACATATCATAAAACTACTTGTTTATACATTTAAAATAATACCACTGACGTGTACAACATACATGCAATGAAAAGTAAACATAATTGTCCAGCTTCTTTCTCTACTTCATCACGAACTGCCCTGCTTGCGATCCACCTGTGTCTCTGAAATAAAATAAAAGGGATTGGGGTGAGACGGGATGTCTCAGTGAGTTCCACCTATCCTAGACTGTAGGCAATCTCAGGGAACCTAGAATCGCCATTTGTCTCTAAACTCAACCATTTTTAGGTTTATGCAATTTATCATGCATAACTGAGCGATCGGGGGATAATTAGGATCGCTGTCTAAAAGACTGATATAATCCTGATACTAATACTCAACTCATAATCATAATTATAATCATAATGTCTGTCATATTATGTTAGAAATGTTAGCGTTGAACAAACAATATTATCTGAGTTGATTTTACGGAATAAACCCAGGTGGAGTAACCCCGGAATTTATTCCACTCTGACCGGTAATAATTTCCAACTGGCGGGAACCCAACTGACGGGGATACCGGACTCCTCTTATTGTCATGGGGTCATCCTTACGGATAGTGCCCGTTCCAACTGGCGGGAACCTTTCGTATCCAACTGGCGGGAATAGCGAAAGCCATGACTTATAAATTATTTAATATTATAAACTGAACTGATTCTCTGATAACTGAGTTAATCCTCAACTCCACTACTGATGGGGAGCTAGAGAGGAATAACTTATCTTAACTGATTTTCTTATAATGATAATTTTCCTGAGTCTAATAATAAAGACGTGGTAATTTCGTCTTTATTCTGAAATTAATTCTGATACTAACCTATTCAGGTTCTAGGCATATCGTTGTCATATGCCATTCCTAAAAGGTTATAAGATTTCCCCATATCCTGATAAATTAAATTCGACTAATTAAGTCGAACTTTCATACTTAGAATTCTTTTCTTTCCAATGATTGGAAATCTACTCATGAATGATTTGTTTCAATGGCTAATTTACTCTAAACATTCTTTCACACAAATAAATATACACTATGGTAGTATATGATTAGAGGATATTCATAATACAATTTCGGCTACTTATTCGATAAAAATGAGAATTTAGAGTCTTAGCCAAACCAAACCATCATATCACTTTAAAAATATAATTTATGTTAGCTAAGAGTCGAAATAAAGTAATAAAATTCAACAACTTTCACTTTCCGAAATGTTAGCCGAAATTGCATATTTATTCATACTCACGTAAAACTTATCATAATAATTTTCCTCTAACTCCTACATTACCATAAGCATATTTATCAACATAAAAACTATTTTAGAGTACACTAGCAAGGGTGTGAACCTTAATCATAATGTCACTAAATTATGTTCTAATGTACCAAATCATGTTCTATTATTCTAAAATCATAATTTTAACTACCCAAAGGGAAGTTTCTAACTAAAAGGAACTCACCTTAAAAACAATTCCAGCAACTTAAAGATAGCTTAACCAACAACATCTCTGCCGTTCTTTAACACTCGTGCTTCTGCCTCAAAGCCTCAATCATCTCTTCATCATCAAAAGCTTGTGAACTTAACCATGTCTTAACCACAAATCCCACATCAGGCCCCAAACTTCAAACTCGTCTCCAGCCTTCAATACTGGACCAAAATTCATGAAACTGGTGCCCAAACGACGGCAATTTCGTTAGCTAACCATAGCAATAAGAACCACCTGATTCGGAATTACAGAGAAAAAGTTCTTACCGTTTTAGTGGAGCTCTGTCCCAAAACCCGTAACCAAATTCCAGCAGGATTTTACCAATTTCAATTGCGTTTTCCAAATTCGTTTCTAATCCAAAACATACAAAATTTATGATCAAACTGAAGGGAATTGAATGAAGAATCTAAAACTTCAACAATCATTCAATTCCAAGCCACATAGCAAAATATATGACTCGACTAATACAAGCACTGCCATACTAATTTTTACCCAATTCTCATAAGGTTCAAGTACATTCATCTTTAACAATAATACACCATTTTGATCACCAACTCATCTTTCTTACATCAACAACAAACCATTAACAATGATCTTCAACAACAATTCTATAATTATCTCATTTCATAAACCAAGCTACTAGCTAAACTCTTTCTTACACCAATTGTTCCTACAATCATCAAACATGCTAAAAATCACAACACCCATAACACATGAACACATATAAAAGCATAAGAGAATGGAGAATTTTCCACAAACTAATTTTCCCCAAAATGAAGAGTTAAGGGGCGGCCAACATGAAGGAATGGAAGGGAAAGTATTTTTGTTACTTACCTTGCTCTTAAAACATTATGGGTACCTCCAACAACATGATTTCTAGCAATTTCCCATGAATTTAGAGACAAAATGGAAGATTGAAAAATTGAAGGAAGGGGGCGGTTTGGTTGCTAGTAGAGGAAGGAATGATCTTTGCTTGTTCAACACTAGTTATGGCACTACTATAAACCCTTGAGCATGGTTTTCTTATGGATTCTTAAGGATTTGAAAATTTTTGGAGAAGATTGAGGAAGAAGAGAGGGAGGCCGATGGCTTTGAGAGAGAAGGGGGAAGAAATTGTGAAATGTGTTGGTGAAAGAAGTGAAAGGAAAAGTGTAGAAAACTTAAGAATTTTCTTCTTTAAAAATATCTTTGGTTTGGGAAATACCCATTTTGCCCTTGCTTAAAAAAATCTCATAGACAATTTGAAAAATAGCTGACACAGATAAATGACAAATGACAGTGTAGTTAAGCGGGATATTACACTCTACCCCCCTTAAGAAAATTTCGTCCTCGAAATTTAGATTTTACTCGCTAATAAGTACAAATAATTCCTCTATACTTTCGATCTTAGACTTCCACATGCGTCTGTTACCAACTGATTCTCTTTATCCGACTAAATTATCGGTTTCCTTTGTTACATAAAGTCTTCCGACTACCTAGCCATAGATACAACTGACTTGAATTAATATGTTAAACCGATTCCTTGACATGTTTTCCAATCTCATATGTCGAAAAGATTCGATAATAACCTTCTTATCTGTGATTTGTGGAATACATTATACACATTCCGAACATAGTGGATTGTAAAGCTAACCGATGCATCTGATATCTTTCGAGTAAATTCCTTGTTCCACATACTCTTTATAAATTGTCTTAGGTTACTCCTACTTGTTTACCTTTACTGAATTCTTGAAAAATCTCATACGTTTACTAAAGTAACACTTCTATCGACTTCGTCAACTTTTATCTTGTCTTGGACGGATATGACCTTTGAGTGATCTTTCATGCTATGTCCGATCCCAATAAAAGTTTATGTCTGAACTATGCCCCAAATAACGAGGTCTTATAATGATAATCATATCATACGCTGTATAAGATCGTCCCTACTCTGAGCAATATCTGACGTCAAGTTTAGTTCATCGAAAGTAAGAATTGTTCCAACTTTCTCCGTTAATCAATACATAAATAGGTAAATGTTACTTCTGATGTCTGTTATGTTTTATATGAATAAACTCAACATTGTGCTACCTCTAACATCTGTTGGAAGTACTAACTGACGAGTACAATCCATAAATCAGATTTAAATACATAGTGTACTAACTGGCGAGTACATTAAATATATAAATCTTATATGAGAATGGTGCACTGACTGGCGAGTACACAATACACGAGGTAGTACAACTGATAGCTTAATACATAACATATATTTGTAGTCATTCAACTTTGCTTCTTCTATACCAGAATTTAAATCAATCACGATACACCTTGATCATATTAGGATGAGTAAAAAGTATCATCATAGATCTTCTCTTGAACTTATATGTTCAAAATATACATTTCATTCTTGAACAATATTGTTATAGCTGTTACTCTAGGGAATGTCTTATCATCTTTTTCTTAATTCCATACTCATAACCTGAACATGCGTAGTCCCATTTGTGTGATATCAATCTTTTCTTTACCTCAAAAATATGGAGTTTAGATTCCTAAACTTCAAGACTAAAATTGCATTCAAGCATTTGCATTCATATTCTGAGTAGTATCTGTTCCCTCAGATACATGTTAATATACCTGATATTCCATGATAGTATTTCAAACCAAAATAAAAATAAAATCTTCAAGATACAACATTTATATCTTTGCCTCATACATGACTCCTTTTAACTAATCTGATACTTCTAAGTCATTCTTCAAAATCACGGCGTCGATTAACCGGGTTACATACTATAGGTGATTCCAATTTCTTATATTTAATAAGGTAGGAACACCTTCATCCTACTCTTACTACTTGAAATTTTCATATCTGTGAATTATGCGGTTTGGAAAATTGTTTAATTCGTCTCTTAAGATTTCCCATGAATATCTCATTCAAAGTCTTAAACTTTTGCACATTATGTTACTTCTTGCTGATTAATATCTCGCTGCGCTACTCTGATTTATTAGTTCACTTCGCTTAGGCGTACTGCTCCAACCATACTGTAAATTTCTCCATCTCATTACTACATGTTATGAACATGGGGCTAACTTTACACTTCTTGCTATTTCGAGCACCGACTTATAATCACTGACGAGTCATTTTCAAATACTGCAAATTTTTCTTTAAACATGCACTACATACTTGTTTTCGCAAAGTGTTCCTTGAATGATTCTCACATTCACATTATTTATGAACTAAAACATACTTGAATATTCGAGGCTTATTTCCATTTAGTTTGTTCTTGTCTGTGTTGACAGATACACTTACGATCTCCTCTGTAATAACTTCGACTCCCAAAATTCGATTTAGTTAACAAAATCATTCTTTTGGTTTTCAAGACATTTGCATCAGAAAAATCATCAGATAAAAACGTTTAATTCCTCAATACTTTACTTCATTCTTAACTCTTTTACACTAGCGACAATTTTTTCCTGTAGCAGAACCTTAAAATAATTTTCAAATTCAAAAATCTTGATTTAATCTTTAACACATCAACGTATTGTATTCATGCATTAATACATTCTTATCCTCGACATTCCGTTGTAAGAGCTTGACATCATTTGTCCATTAGTTCACCGAACTTCCGCAACTTATTATTATTAAATCTTTATTTTCCGTTTCGATCGAAAATTTACATCGTCTCTGACCATTACCGGGATCTCTTTCCACTTACTGTTATAATTGTATTTCTTAGTTCGAAGAACAACTTAATATCATGATAAATGCAAGAGGTCTTATTCAATTTCCTTAGAGTACAATCCTTATTAGTTTAACTTTTCTGCAATTCCTTGCTAAAAAATGCATCTAATTCATGCTCTAATCCGTAAGGATCTTTCCACTACTATTTATTCATCCTTCTTGACTCTTATGCGGTATAGCATCTTCACTTTCTAATTCATAAATCTAGCACTTTAGATTCGGGAGGTTTGACTAATCCGACATAGTTTATCTAACTTACGTCGTCCATTCATTGCTCACATCGGGGGTTTCCTTGTCTGCTCCAAAATAATTTACTTATTCCTTAATTAGTTCACCTAACAGTTCAAGCATCAAAATCCAACTCGTTTCGGCATTCAAGTCTTTCACTTCTTACATACTCTACACCCACCGAGAGTTTATGAATTCCATTGTTCATCAGATAATTTTCTCATATCAAGTTCATCTTCTGATCCCGCAGTTCTAGTTACGCCTTTAGAAATACTCATTTCTTCTATACCTTACTTATGCCTCTTATATTGCGGCTCCTGTCAAAGTTGCAATTATCCCTTAGTCACCCTGAATATCTTACTTCAAAGGTATCCACATAAAAAGTGTCGTTCAACAATACATAGTACTCCGTCTTAATCTTAACATTTCCCTTATGTGCTTGAAGAATCTTCAGCTTCAAAGTTTAGCAACCACCATTAGGCGTCAAATACTTCCTTAGCAAAATTCCCTATAAACCTGACACCATGACTTTCCTTCTTCTTATGCTTCATTCCTCCTAGGTCCTATTCAGCTCTCAGACATTCGTTCTAACTGTCATATACTAGATTGAGTTGATCAGGCTCAGGTAGATATGACATTTAGAATAAACATCCGGAACCCAATGGTCCCACTGCATTTTATTGAATTCTAATGACCCAAGGCACGATCTGAATCGACCTGCTCTGATACCAAATTGTAACACCCATACTAGAAATTACCTAGGATATCTAGTATGCTCGTTAAACTTGGCATTGGATACATTAAAATTACAATAATAAAATTTCTTCCGAACATATCATAAAACTACTTGTTTATACATTTAAAATAATACCACTGACGTGTACAACATACATGCAATGAAAAGTAAACATAATTGTCCAGCTTCTTTCTCTACTTCATCACGAACTGCCCTGCTTGCGATCCACCTGTGTCTCTGAAATAAAATAAAAGGGATTGGGGTGAGACGGGTTGTCTCAGTGAGTTCCACCTATCCTAGACTGTAGGCAATCTCAGGGAACCTAGAATCGCCATTTGTCTCTAAACTCAACCATTTTTAGGTTTATGCAATTTATCATGCATAACTGAGCGATCGGGGGATAATTAGGATCGCTGTCTAAAAGACTGATATAATCCTGATACTAATACTCAACTCATAATCATAATTATAATCATAATGTCTGTCATATTATGTTAGAAATGTTAGCGTTGAACAAACAATATTATCTGAGTTGATTTTACGGAATAAACCCAGGTGGAGTAACCCCGGAATTTATTCCACTCTGACCGGTAATAATTTCCAACTGGCGGGAACCCAACTGACGGGGATACCGGACTCCTCTTATTGTCATGGGGTCATCCTTACGGATAGTGCCCGTTCCAACTGGCGGGAACCTTTCGTATCCAACTGGCGGGAATAGCGAAAGCCATGACTTATAAATTATTTAATATTATAAACTGAACTGATTCTCTGATAACTGAGTTAATCCTCAACTCCACTACTGATGGGGAGCTAGAGAGGAATAACTTATCTTAACTGATTTTCTTATAATGATAATTTTCCTGAGTCTAATAATAAAGACGTGGTAATTTCGTCTTTATTCTGAAATTAATTCTGATACTAACCTATTCAGGTTCTAGGCATATCGTTGTCATATGCCATTCCTAAAAGGTTATAAGATTTCCCCATATCCTGATAAATTAAATTCGACTAATTAAGTCGAACTTTCATACTTAGAATTCTTTTCTTTCCAATGATTGGAAATCTACTCATGAATGATTTGTTTCAATGGCTAATTTACTCTAAACATTCTTTCACACAAATAAATATACACTATGGTAGTATATGATTAGAGGATATTCATAATACAATTTCGGCTACTTATTCGATAAAAATGAGAATTTAGAGTCTTAGCCAAACCAAACCATCATATCACTTTAAAAATATAATTTATGTTAGCTAAGAGTCGAAATAAAGTAATAAAATTCAACAATTTTCACTTTCCGAAATGTTAGCCGAAATTGCATATTTATTCATACTCACGTAAAACTTATCATAATAATTTTCCTCTAACTCCTACATTACCATAAGCATATTTATCAACATAAAAACTATTTTAGAGTACACTAGCAAGGGTGTGAACCTTAATCATAATGTCACTAAATTATGTTCTAATGTACCAAATCATGTTCTATTATTCTAAAATCATAATTTTAACTACCCAAAGGGAAGTTTCTAACTAAAAGGAACTCACCTTAAAAACAATTCCGGCAACTTAAAGATAGCTTAACCAACAACATCTCTGCCGTTCTTTAACACTCGTGCTTCTGCCTCAAAGCCTCAATCATCTCTTCATCATCAAAAGCTTGTGAACTTAACCATGTCTTAACCACAAATCCCACATCAGGCCCCAAACTTCAAACTCGTCTCCAGCCTTCAATACTGGACCAAAATTCATGAAACTGGTGCCCAAACGACGGCAATTTCGTTAGCTAACCATAGCAATAAGAACCACCTGATTCGGAATTACAGAGAAAAAGTTCTTACCGTTTTAGTGGAGCTCTGTCCCAAAACCCGTAACCAAATTCCAGCAGGATTTTACCAATTTCAATTGCGTTTTCCAAATTCGTTTCTAATCCAAAACATACAAAATTTATGATCAAACTGAAGGGAATTGAATGAAGAATCTAAAACTTCAACAATCATTCAATTCCAAGCCACATAGCAAAATATATGACTCGACTAATACAAGCACTGCCATACTAATTTTTACCCAATTCTCATAAGGTTCAAGTACATTCATCTTTAACAATAATACACCATTTTGATCACCAATTCATCTTTCTTACATCAACAACAAACCATTAACAATGATCTTCAACAACAATTCTATAATTATCTCATTTCATAAACCAAGCTACTAGCTAAACTCTTTCTTACACCAATTGTTCCTACAATCATCAAACATGCTAAAAATCACAACACCCATAACACATGAACACATATAAAAGCATAAGAGAATGGAGAATTTTCCACAAACTAATTTTCCCCAAAATGAAGAGTTAAGGGGCGGCCAACATGAAGGAATGGAAGGGAAAGTATTTTTGTTACTTACCTTGCTCTTAAAACATTATGGGTACCTCCAACAACATGATTTCTAGCAATTTCCCATGAATTTAGAGACAAAATGGAAGATTGAAAAATTGAAGGAAGGGGGCGGTTTGATTGCTAGTAGAGGAAGGAATGATCTTTGCTTGTTCAACACTAGTTATGGCACTACTATAAACCCTTGAGCATGGTTTTCTTATGGATTCTTAAGGATTTGAAAATTTTTGGAGAAGATTGAGGAAGAAGAGAGGGAGGCCGATGGCTTTGAGAGAGAAGGGGGAAGAAATTGTGAAATGTGTTGGTGAAAGAAGTGAAAGGAAAAGTGTAGAAAACTTAAGAATTTTCTTCTTTAAAAATATCTTTGGTTTGGGAAATACCCATTTTGCCCTTGCTTAAAAAAATCTCATAGACAATTTGAAAAATAGCTGACACAGATAAATGACAAATGACAGTGTAGTTAAGCGGGATATTACACTCTACCCCCCTTAAGAAAATTTCGTCCTCGAAATTTAGATTTTACTCGCTAATAAGTACAAATAATTCCTCTATACTTTCGATCTTAGACTTCCACATGCGTCTGTTACCAACTGATTCTCTTTATCCGACTAAATTATCGGTTTCCTTTGTTACATAAAGTCTTCCGACTACCTAGCCATAGATACAACTGACTTGAATTAATATGTTAAACCGATTCCTTGACATGTTTTCCAATCTCATATGTCGAAAAGATTCGATAATAACCTTCTTATCTGTGATTTGTGGAATACATTATACACATTCCGAACATAGTGGATTGTAAAGCTAACCGATGCATCTGATATCTTTCGAGTAAATTCCTTGTTCCACATACTCTTTATAAATTGTCTTAGGTTACTCCTACTTGTTTACCTTTACTGAATTCTTGAAAAATCTCATACGTTTACTAAAGTAACACTTCTATCGACTTCGTCAACTTTTATCTTGTCTTGGACGGATATGACCTTTGAGTGATCTTTCATGCTATGTCCGATCCCAATAAAAGTTTATGTCTGAACTATGCCCCAAATAACGAGGTCTTATAATGATAATCATATCATACGCTGTATAAGATCGTCCCTACTCTGAGCAATATCTGACGTCAAGTTTAGTTCATCGAAAGTAAGAATTGTTCCAACTTTCTCCGTTAATCAATACATAAATAGGTAAATGTTACTTCTGATGTCTGTTATGTTTTATATGAATAAACTCAACATTGTGCTACCTCTAACATCTGTTGGAAGTACTAACTGACGAGTACAATCCATAAATCAGATTTAAATACATAGTGTACTAACTGGCGAGTACATTAAATATATAAATCTTATATGAGAATGGTGCACTGACTGGCGAGTACACAATACACGAGGTAGTACAACTGATAGCTTAATACATAACATATATTTGTAGTCATTCAACTTTGCTTCTTCTATACCAGAATTTAAATCAATCACGATACACCTTGATCATATTAGGATGAGTAAAAAGTATCATCATAGATCTTCTCTTGAACTTATATGTTCAAAATATACATTTCATTCTTGAACAATATTGTTATAGCTGTTACTCTAGGGAATGTCTTATCATCTTTTTCTTAATTCCATACTCATAACCTGAACATGCGTAGTCCCATTTGTGTGATATCAATCTTTTCTTTACCTCAAAAATATGGAGTTTAGATTCCTAAACTTCAAGACTAAAATTGCATTCAAGCATTTGCATTCATATTCTGAGTAGTATCTGTTCCCTCAGATACATGTTAATATACCTGATATTCCATGATAGTATTTCAAACCAAAATAAAAATAAAATCTTCAAGATACAACATTTATATCTTTGCCTCATACATGACTCCTTTTAACTAATCTGATACTTCTAAGTCATTCTTCAAAATCACGGCGTCGATTAACCGGGTTACATACTATAGGTGATTCCAATTTCTTATATTTAATAAGGTAGGAACACCTTCATCCTACTCTTACTACTTGAAATTTTCATATCTGTGAATTATGCGGTTTGGAAAATTGTTTAATTCGTCTCTTAAGATTTCCCATGAATATCTCATTCAAAGTCTTAAACTTTTGCACATTATGTTACTTCTTGCTGATTAATATCTCGCTGCGCTACTCTGATTTATTAGTTCACTTCGCTTAGGCGTACTGCTCCAACCATACTGTAAATTTCTCCATCTCATTACTACATGTTATGAACATGGGGCTAACTTTACACTTCTTGCTATTTCGAGCACCGACTTATAATCACTGACGAGTCATTTTCAAATACTGCAAATTTTTCTTTAAACATGCACTACATACTTGTTTTCGCAAAGTGTTCCTTGAATGATTCTCACATTCACATTATTTATGAACTAAAACATACTTGAATATTCGAGGCTTATTTCCATTTAGTTTGTTCTTGTCTGTGTTGACAGATACACTTACGATCTCCTCTGTAATAACTTCGACTCCCAAAATTCGATTTAGTTAACAAAATCATTCTTTTGGTTTTCAAGACATTTGCATCAGAAAAATCATCAGATAAAAACGTTTAATTCCTCAATACTTTACTTCATTCTTAACTCTTTTACACTAGCGACAATTTTTTCCTGTAGCAGAACCTTAAAATAATTTTCAAATTCAAAAATCTTGATTTAATCTTTAACACATCAACGTATTGTATTCATGCATTAATACATTCTTATCCTCGACATTCCGTTGTAAGAGCTTGACATCATTTGTCCATTAGTTCACCGAACTTCCGCAACTTATTATTATTAAATCTTTATTTTCCGTTTCGATCGAAAATTTACATCGTCTCTGACCATTACCGGGATCTCTTTCCACTTACTGTTATAATTGTATTTCTTAGTTCGAAGAACAACTTAATATCATGATAAATGCAAGAGGTCTTATTCAATTTCCTTAGAGTACAATCCTTATTAGTTTAACTTTTCTGCAATTCCTTGCTAAAAAATGCATCTAATTCATGCTCTAATCCGTAAGGATCTTTCCACTACTATTTATTCATCCTTCTTGACTCTTATGCGGTATAGCATCTTCACTTTCTAATTCATAAATCTAGCACTTTAGATTCGGGAGGTTTGACTAATCCGACATAGTTTATCTAACTTACGTCGTCCATTCATTGCTCACATCGGGGGTTTCCTTGTCTGCTCCAAAATAATTTACTTATTCCTTAATTAGTTCACCTAACAGTTCAAGCATCAAAATCCAACTCGTTTCGGCATTCAAGTCTTTCACTTCTTACATACTCTACACCCACCGAGAGTTTATGAATTCCATTGTTCATCAGATAATTTTCTCATATCAAGTTCATCTTCTGATCCCGCAGTTCTAGTTACGCCTTTAGAAATACTCATTTCTTCTATACCTTACTTATGCCTCTTATATTGCGGCTCCTGTCAAAGTTGCAATTATCCCTTAGTCACCCTGAATATCTTACTTCAAAGGTATCCACATAAAAAGTGTCGTTCAACAATACATAGTACTCCGTCTTAATCTTAACATTTCCCTTATGTGCTTGAAGAATCTTCAGCTTCAAAGTTTAGCAACCACCATTAGGCATCAAATACTTCCTTAGCAAAATTCCCTATAAACCTAACACCATGACTTTCCTTCTTCTTATGCTTCATTCCTCCTAGGTCCTATTCAGCTCTCAGACATTCGTTCTAACTGTCATATACTAGATTGAGTTGATCAGGCTCAGGTAGATATGACATTTAGAATAAACATCCGGAACCCAATGGTCCCACTGCATTTTATTGAATTCTAATGACCCAAGGCACGATCTGAATCGACCTGCTCTGATACCAAATTGTAACACCCATACTAGAAATTACCTAGGATATCTAGTATGCTCGTTAAACTTGGCATTGGATACATTAAAATTACAATAATAAAATTTCTTCCGAACATATCATAAAACTACTTGTTTATACATTTAAAATAATACCACTGACGTGTACAACATACATGCAATGAAAAGTAAACATAATTGTCCAGCTTCTTTCTCTACTTCATCACGAACTGCCCTGCTTGCGATCCACCTGTGTCTCTGAAATAAAATAAAAGGGATTGGGGTGAGACGGGTTGTCTCAGTGAGTTCCACCTATCCTAGACTGTAGGCAATCTCAGGGAACCTAGAATCGCCATTTGTCTCTAAACTCAACCATTTTTAGGTTTATGCAATTTATCATGCATAACTGAGCGATCGGGGGATAATTAGGATCGCTGTCTAAAAGACTGATATAATCCTGATACTAATACTCAACTCATAATCATAATTATAATCATAATGTCTGTCATATTATGTTAGAAATGTTAGCGTTGAACAAACAATATTATCTGAGTTGATTTTACGGAATAAACCCAGGTGGAGTAACCCCGGAATTTATTCCACTCTGACCGGTAATAATTTCCAACTGGCGGGAACCCAACTGACGGGGATACCGGACTCCTCTTATTGTCATGGGGTCATCCTTACGGATAGTGCCCGTTCCAACTGGCGGGAACCTTTCGTATCCAACTGGCGGGAATAGCGAAAGCCATGACTTATAAATTATTTAATATTATAAACTGAACTGATTCTCTGATAACTGAGTTAATCCTCAACTCCACTACTGATGGGGAGCTAGAGAGGAATAACTTATCTTAACTGATTTTCTTATAATGATAATTTTCCTGAGTCTAATAATAAAGACGTGGTAATTTCGTCTTTATTCTGAAATTAATTCTGATACTAACCTATTCAGGTTCTAGGCATATCGTTGTCATATGCCATTCCTAAAAGGTTATAAGATTTCCCCATATCCTGATAAATTAAATTCGACTAATTAAGTCGAACTTTCATACTTAGAATTCTTTTCTTTCCAATGATTGGAAATCTACTCATGAATGATTTGTTTCAATGGCTAATTTACTCTAAACATTCTTTCACACAAATAAATATACACTATGGTAGTATATGATTAGAGGATATTCATAATACAATTTCGGCTACTTATTCGATAAAAATGAGAATTTAGAGTCTTAGCCAAACCAAACCATCATATCACTTTAAAAATATAATTTATGTTAGCTAAGAGTCGAAATAAAGTAATAAAATTCAACAATTTTCACTTTCCGAAATGTTAGCCGAAATTGCATATTTATTCATACTCACGTAAAACTTATCATAATAATTTTCCTCTAACTCCTACATTACCATAAGCATATTTATCAACATAAAAACTATTTTAGAGTACACTAGCAAGGGTGTGAACCTTAATCATAATGTCACTAAATTATGTTCTAATGTACCAAATCATGTTCTATTATTCTAAAATCATAATTTTAACTACCCAAAGGGAAGTTTCTAACTAAAAGGAACTCACCTTAAAAACAATTCCAGCAACTTAAAGATAGCTTAACCAACAACATCTCTGCCGTTCTTTAACACTCGTGCTTCTGCCTCAAAGCCTCAATCATCTCTTCATCATCAAAAGCTTGTGAACTTAACCATGTCTTAACCACAAATCCCACATCAGGCCCCAAACTTCAAACTCGTCTCCAGCCTTCAATACTGGACCAAAATTCATGAAACTGGTGCCCAAACGACGGCAATTTCGTTAGCTAACCATAGCAATAAGAACCACCTGATTCGGAATTACAGAGAAAAAGTTCTTACCGTTTTAGTGGAGCTCTGTCCCAAAACCCGTAACCAAATTCCAGCAGGATTTTACCAATTTCAATTGCGTTTTCCAAATTCGTTTCTAATCCAAAACATACAAAATTTATGATCAAACTGAAGGGAATTGAATGAAGAATCTAAAACTTCAACAATCATTCAATTCCAAGCCACATAGCAAAATATATGACTCGACTAATACAAGCACTGCCATACTAATTTTTACCCAATTCTCATAAGGTTCAAGTACATTCATCTTTAACAATAATACACCATTTTGATCACCAACTCATCTTTCTTACATCAACAACAAACCATTAACAATGATCTTCAACAACAATTCTATAATTATCTCATTTCATAAACCAAGCTACTAGCTAAACTCTTTCTTACACCAATTGTTCCTACAATCATCAAACATGCTAAAAATCACAACACCCATAACACATGAACACATATAAAAGCATAAGAGAATGGAGAATTTTCCACAAACTAATTTTCCCCAAAATGAAGAGTTAAGGGGCGGCCAACATGAAGGAATGGAAGGGAAAGTATTTTTGTTACTTACCTTGCTCTTAAAACATTATGGGTACCTCCAACAACATGATTTCTAGCAATTTCCCATGAATTTAGAGACAAAATGGAAGATTGAAAAATTGAAGGAAGGGGGCGGTTTGGTTGCTAGTAGAGGAAGGAATGATCTTTGCTTGTTCAACACTAGTTATGGCACTACTATAAACCCTTGAGCATGGTTTTCTTATGGATTCTTAAGGATTTGAAAATTTTTGGAGAAGATTGAGGAAGAAGAGAGGGAGGCCGATGGCTTTGAGAGAGAAGGGGGAAGAAATTGTGAAATGTGTTGGTGAAAGAAGTGAAAGGAAAAGTGTAGAAAACTTAAGAATTTTCTTCTTTAAAAATATCTTTGGTTTGGGAAATACCCATTTTGCCCTTGCTTAAAAAAATCTCATAGACAATTTGAAAAATAGCTGACACAGATAAATGACAAATGACAGTGTAGTTAAGCGGGATATTACAGGGAAACTTCCCGGTAGGTCACCCATCCTAGTACTACTCCAAGCCAAGCACGCTTAACTGTGGAGTTCCTATGGATTGAGCTCCCGAAAAGAAGATGCATCTTGTTGATATGGGTAGTACCTAACAATTCTTATAAACCTCCCTTCAACCATGTAGTCCCATACCTACACGGCCTCCGGATCCCTCTCATTCCGATGTGTTTCGGTTCCTACTATTGTCGTGGGGGTCCCTTGCGGCTTAAACCGTTCCCCTTAGGTCGGGAACCTTTCGTATCCACCTAGCGGGATATCGAAAGCCACGACGTGGGTGTTACAGTTTCTTTTTATTTTTTTTATTTCTTTTGAATTTGTAAAAAAAAAAAGGCATTTGAATGGGGTCCTTTAAAAAAAATTGAATTCCAATTTAAGCAAAAGTCAAAATAATTCCGTTTTTAATGTCACTATAATTTCATTTAAATTTGTATAAAAAAATCGTTCTTTTTGAAAGAAAGAATAATTAATAAAAAAAAAAACCATTTGAACGGTTTCCTTTTAGAAAAAATTATTGGATTGGATTGGATTGGTTTCCTTGTAAGGTGAAGATGTTTTATCCAACCTCCTGGATATAAAACATAAATTATTTTATATTTAGGTTTCAAAAAATAATTTCTTATATATATATATATATATATATATATATATATATATATATGTATATGTAAAATGTAAAGAAAAAAAATTTCTTTTTCAACTCTTCAACAACATTGAATTTTGGATTGAATAACATCTTGGTATAATTACCGTGATTCTGAACAGTAGGTATACCTAGATTTAACTAAATATATTAGTTTTGAGTGTTAATTTTTTACTGAATTTGTGAATTACCTTTCAATAACTTGATTTTTCCAAGGAAAACCACCACACATGTATTGTTAGAAGATCCAGAAAGTATAAAAATAAGTCAAGTTATCTACAAAATGGCCATAGAGAATACACTTGAATCGATAACTAAATATACCACAAACATTTTCGTGTTGCTATTCCGTGAAATATAGATTTTATAAGTTTATATTGACAAAGATTAATGAAGTAAACAAACACATTATTTTCTAGATCCATAGAAATAATCTTCGTCATAACACCATAAAAAATATATTCATCTTCAACCTCAGCTTTAGGCAGCATTCCGATTATATTTTGAAAATTTATACAAACTTATGTAGTTAAATATTGACCTTAAAAAAATAGGAATAATAAGGCACAATTTCATGATCAACAGGTCTAATCTTAGTCTTATCTGTAAATTTGAGACAAAATATATGTGATGTTGTCATGACTTCTTGTATTTCATTGATACTGACTCGAAAATTATACATGATAAAAACAGCATCTTCTTTCAAAGAAAATTCTAACTTGTTAAAAAGTTCGTGACCAACCAATGCATGTATCTTGTGACCCTGCATGCGAAATAATTTTAAAAAATAGTGATATAACATATTAATCTTTTATAAATTACGAAAGCTTAATAGTATTATAATATAAAATCTAAAAAACTCACATAATTATCCATTAAAATCAAATGGATTGTCGTTGGTTTTTCAGTGTTATTAGAATCCGTAAATGACCACAGTCTAACGATTCTTGAAAAATGCACCATTTACTCTTATTGTCGTTAATTTTAATAATAGAGTTATAGTTTGGAGTCATTTAGAAATTTTAAAAAGAAAGAAATTTGATAAGAATGATTGAGTGGTGGTGAATGGCAAAGCATTATTGAGCATGAAAACTATTTATAGCACGATGGCAAGTGTATATTCGTTGACCATACAAATTAAAAAGTTACTAAAATTAAAATGCACTCAATGATATTTTATTGTTGTCTTTACACAGTTTCAAGACAAAAAAAAATTCTTAGGATCATAGTCAATAGTTTCAAATCAAAGGAAATATCATTATATTTTAATGTGAGTTAATTAGCATAGTCAACCGTTTAATGTTATCAGTAGAACAAAAAACTTCCTTCTGATATGTTTTCTTAAAATAGGACATGTGGCAATTGTATGTATAGAGAATTTTGGAATGCCATCTGGATTATGCATTTTGAACATTTGCATTTGTATGTATAGAGGATTTATTCACCTTAAAATGAATTTCTAGCTATTAGATTTCTTGAAGAAATTTTTTTTTTTTAATGTCGTGCTTTCATGAAGCAGAGAGGACTCACACTATCATTCGTTGGCGTCATCCTCCAAATGATTTTGTATCCCCTAGACCTAAATCATGATAGATGTTATTTGTGGAGGGATTATGAGGACCATTCATATTGAGAATGGATGTGATTGAACTCATCTGTATCAATGTGCATGTGCTCGATGAAGCCTACCAAGTTGCTGATTTTTTTTTTTTGACAAAACCAATTTACTCCCTCCGTTTCAAAATGAGTGTCGCTTTAGCCAAAAAAATTTGTTTCAAAATGAGTGTCGCTTTCAGTTTCCAATGCAATAATAACTTTTTCTTTTCAATTGTACCCTCCAATTAATACTCAACACACTACTTCCAAAGTATTACTTTTAAAACTAACCAATAATTAATAAGGATAATTTGGTAAAATAACCATTCTCTTTCTTTTAATCATTGCATTTCTTAATATGTGTGCAAACACCTAAAACGACACTCATTTTGAAACGGATGGAGTATAATTTATTAGCAACTTGCTGATTTTAGATTTTTTTTATTTTAAAAAATAAAATAAAAATACAAGTACAAGTACTACAATATTTTAACCTAGATGATTATCAAAGCGGGGAGATACGGAAAATACTTGGGTGACATAATGTCACCGTGACATTAAATCTGGGCCACACAAAGGTGTTGTGTTGTGTGACCCAGATGTGTTGTATGTGTTGTGTGACCCAGATGTTGTATAACAATGTGTGTTGTGTGGCCTAGATCTAATGTCACGGTGACATTATGTCACCCAAGTGCTTCCGAGAGATACACACCACAAACAAGGAAGCCCTCAACTACTACGTTTACAATCTTACCCACACAACAACCAAAGCAGCAGCAAAAAGGCAAGGGTAATAAAGTAAAAAACAAACAAAACATTTCTCAGTCTCACAGAATCAATCTTAAATAACAAGACAAGACAAAGACCCCTGAACAGAACAACAATATTCGAATCATCACACTTGCAAACTCTCACACGCTGCCTTCACTTCAACCATGGCAGCCACCACTACTACTCCTTCCAGATCTCCTTTCTATTCGCACCCCACTTTCCCTAAACGCACCACCACACTCACATTCCCTCTCTCTCCCATTCTCAACCAACCAAAAACCACTCACTCTCGTGTCGGAATCTCATGCTCCCTCAAACCCTCCACCGCACCACCTTCCACCACCACCACCGACGACGAGCCATTCATCTCTCGTTTCTCCTCCACCCAACCCCGAAAAGGCTCCGACATTCTCGTTGAAGCCTTAGAACGCGAAGGCGTTACCAACGTCTTCGCTTACCCTGGCGGCGCTTCCATGGAGATCCACCAAGCTCTCACCCGTTCCAAAACCATCCGTAACATTCTCCCCCGTCACGAACAAGGTGGAGTCTTCGCCGCCGAAGGCTACGCTCGCTCATCCGGTCTTCCCGGCGTTTGTATCGCCACTTCTGGTCCCGGTGCCACCAACTTAGTCAGCGGCCTCGCAGACGCTTTGATGGATAGTGTCCCTCTCATCGCTATTACCGGTCAAGTTCCCCGGAGAATGATCGGAACCGATGCTTTTCAAGAAACACCGATAGTTGAAGTAACGAGATCTATCACAAAGCATAACTATCTCATTCTTGATGTTGAAGATATTCCTAGGGTTGTCAAAGAAGCTTTTTTCCTTGCAACTTCGGGCCGCCCCGGCCCGGTTCTCATTGATGTACCCAAAGATGTTCAACAACAACTCGCTGTTCCGAATTGGTCCGAGCCCATTAAGCTAACCGGGTATTTATCCAGGTTACCTAAGATTCCTAGTGAGGCGCAGTTAGAACAGGTTTTGAGGTTGTTGTTTGAATCTAAAAAACCTGTTTTATATGTTGGTGGTGGTTGTTTGAATTCTAGTGAGGAATTGAACCGGTTTGTGGAGTTAACTGGTGTTCCTGTTGCTAGTACTTTGATGGGATTAGGTTGTTACCCTATTGGAGGTGAACATTCTCTTTCAATGTTGGGTATGCATGGAACTGTTTATGCTAATTATGCTGTTGATAATAGTGATCTGTTGCTTGCTTTTGGGGTTAGGTTTGATGATAGAGTTACTGGAAAGTTAGAAGCTTTTGCTAGTAGGGCTAAGATTGTTCATATAGATATTGATTCAGCTGAGATTGGGAAGAATAAGATTCCACATGTGTCGATTTGTGCGGATATGAAGGTGGCGTTGGAAGGTCTTAATAGAGTTTTGGAGAGTAAAGGAATCAAGGGGAAACTTGATTTTGAGGCATGGAGGCAGGAGTTGAATGTGCAGAAGTTGAAATTTCCTCTTGGTTTTAAGACATTTGAGGATGCAATTTCGCCTCAGTATGCTATTCAGGTGCTTGATGAATTGACGAATGGTGATGCTATTGTTAGTACTGGTGTTGGACAGCATCAAATGTGGTCTGCTCAGTTTTACAAGTATAAGAGACCTAGGCAGTGGTTAACTTCTGGTGGACTTGGTGCTATGGGTTTTGGATTACCTGCTGCTATTGGTGCTGCTGTTGCTAACCCTGATGCAATAGTCGTTGATATTGACGGGGATGGTAGTTTTATAATGAACGTTCAAGAGTTGGCGACTATAAGAGTAGAGAATCTTCCGGTTAAGATCCTGTTGTTGAATAATCAACATCTGGGTATGGTTGTTCAATGGGAGGATAGATTCTACAAGGCAAATAGAGCTCATACTTATCTTGGTGACCCTTCTAAGGAGGATGAGATTTTCCCTAACATGCTTGGATTTGCTGATGCTTGCGGAATACCCGCTGCTCGTGTGACCAAGAAGGAAGAGCTTAGAGAAGCCATTCAGAAAATGTTGGACACTCCTGGTCCTTATCTTCTTGATGTTATTGTACCTCATCAAGAGCATGTATTGCCAATGATTCCCAGCAATGGTTCATTCAAGGATGTGATCACTGAGGGTGATGGAAGAAGGAGTTATTGATTGCTCGGGCAAAACGAGATATGATATATTCCTTATGTGTTGTTTTGTACAATATATAAAATTATTGCTATCATAGTTGCATGATTTGACATTTAGTAAGCTAAGCATCCTAGTTTAGTTTTGTGTCCTTGTAGTAATTTTGATGGCATGTGTCTTTGTAGAGTGCCATAGTTGTTGTTGTACCACCGTTTTTATTTGCTGTAGTGAGATTGAGATTGAAGTCATAGATAGTAATAGCACTTCTAGTCTTAGAATTCGAAAAAATCTGATTTCATTTTGAAAATGAGACAAAGATAATCTAGTTTTATTTCCGTTTTAGTATTCAATTAACTTTTAGCTTCAACAAATTTTAGAATCAAGATGCCAGCACAGAATAATGTGGCACCACTCAGTTAACTAAGATTTGTACTTGCTTGACCACTTGGATTTGTATTTTTGTATCTTGCTGATAAATCAGAATGGCTGGTATATGCAAAAGGGACAGCTTTATAGTTATATGAGAATCTAAGAGCTTTGATTTGATTGCTACACATTAAGCATAAAACAAAAGAGCATACCAAAACATAAATTTCATTTGGGTACATTCCAAGTTGCACTATGATGTTTACAGTAAGACATAAAATAAAAAGTCTTGAAAACCATTTAACTGATAAGAAAAAATGGGGTTTGGTTAAAATAGACAAACCAATACCTCAATTAATTAAACATAAAAATACAAACAACCCAGATGATTTTGGCATACATATGCATCCAAACCAGTAACTAATAAGTGGTATTCTATTTATATGTGCTAATTTATTCATTCTACAAAGTAGGACAGGGAAATTCACATCTCCTTTCTGCAGTTCAAACTTCAGCTGTGTCATCCAATTAACATTCATTCAACTACCTGAGATGAAGCAGCTGATGTGTCAAAGGATTCCTTTCTGACTAAAAGGCAAGTGATTCTTGAAGGATTGGAATTAGTGTTACTGGAATGAGTGTTGTTATCAAGACTACAGATCACAAAATCAGGGCGGTGAAGTGCGAGATGTAGCCGATCCTTTCCAACTACATAAGCAGAGGCATCAAGCAGCACATGCCAATTGTTCCTGTGAGCTTCTGAGATCCAATGCATTGTTCCACTAGCATCTGCTGGATAAGAGAATAAGCCTTTTGGACTGATCTTACACCTCCTCCTAAAGTTTTGACTTAACTGAGACCCTTTAATCCTCAAGTCCAACCAAGTCTTTGGTGCAGGGATAACCTTTGACTCCTTAAAACAAGCAAATTCCTTTATAAAATCTTCTTCTTGATCAAGAATGGTCATGTAGTAGTTTCCCTTAATGAAAGGGTAACTTTCTCCTACCAACATCATAGCATCCTTGTAGCCTGGAGTGAAGAGAACAAGGTATTCATCATCTGTCAAACCGTAATGCTTCAAAACCTTATTTTGAGCTTGAATTTCCGGGATCGATATGAAACTTCCAGTAAATGAGGATTTCTTGTTGAGAATATCAAGTAACCTTGATTGCTCCAATTGAATCTTGGCCCTGTCAGATTCAGGTAGACTACTACCAAATGTATATGAAGAAGAATCTCTAGGACTAGGAGTCCCTCTTGGTGACTTTCCCTTTTCATCTAAAGGTTCTTCATTGATGATAAAGGTAGACATGTCTATCCCATTTCCATCTCCTTCAATCAACCTTGAATATTCTGGATACTTTGCTAGCACATACTGTTCAACATATTCCATTTCTTTTGGTGTGATTGGACCTGACCATCTAATATCGAATTCGCGGATAGTTGATATCGCTTCAGCTATGATGTGAGCTGGAATCATTGCATGTCCTTTCTGTTTTGATACAATTCAAACCATTTTTTCAGCTTCAATTCATTGGTACAATAACACAATCTCAACCAACAAACAAATTAAAAGTTGGAATATCATAGTTACCTTTAAGACCATGCTGTTTGATTTGCAACTTTCTGCAATTATTTTATGTGCTGCACCTTTCTTAATGTCCTTGACTTCATTTTCTACAACCTCCGGATATGTTACCTAACATAAGATTAAAGTGTATGTAAACTTCTGAATTATTGAAGCATTAGAGGTTAAAAAAAAAAATCACACATAAGGACAAACTTTAACTGAATATAGCTTTGAATTGTGAACTTTACCTCAGATCCTGCTTCTGAAATTTCATGCTCCTGGCTATTTGTTCCCATACTAATACTTTTCAGTGCCTAATACCTTATAAAATCTTGGGTAGAAGACACAAAGATGACCCACAAAAAAAGGTATAATTTTTTACAAGCCCTGTTGAAATCAGAAGTGGGTTTTGGAAGATTGACACGATCATGTGAGGATCACAAAATTGAACAAAACAAATACACATAAACAAGAAACATAAGGAAGATGTTAAACACAAGACACGTCCTAATCAAAGCTCACTTCAGAAACTATTTAATTGAAGATGTGAATTTTATTGCAAAGTAATCAAGAAACCAAAATAAGACACGGATAAAAACATTAACAATGGTTTTGAATTGGAGTTGATGGTGAAATGGTGGTAATGGTATCTTGCTTTTGCCTTAACCACGGTTTGCACAATATTCTCCAGATATTCGTTTGGAGTTATTATTAATTATTGGTTTTTTCAATTTCAACACTCAAAAACTAAAGCTTAATTATAATTTGAACCTATTATGTTAGGCTTAGATTATTGAGGTGCAGCTATCGATTGGCAACAGCATCACCGTATTTGTTTATTAGCTATGCAACGTCCCTCTGGGAATTATATATTCTTGATGGAAAATGACCATTATAGAATCTTCATGAAATGTCAACATAGTGCTTGGCCTTATTTTGAACACTTTTTCTAAGCATATTTACCAAGCATATTTTGATGAGATTTTTTGAGTTAAATTTAATAACTATGAACTGAATTAGATTTAGAAGAAAAAATTGTAACAGTAACAGTCATCTTATAATTCACGCCATATATTATATGTACATACATTTGATTGAGAAATTTTTATATGGATATTTACACTTTACAGGTATTATATAAGCAAATATATAAAAAAAAAAATACTGCCAATTATAAAAAAATCTGCCGATACAATTTAAAACAATCTTCTAGAGATGATTATGCCATATAGAGATGCCTTCAAAAGAATAGCAGATTAGGACAAGTACAACATGATTACTATAAAGGTTTCAGTATAATTAAATAAACATTAACGTAAGGAAAGGAGCAACCGCGCAAGGGAATGATATATTAATAAGAATTGTTGAGGCGCCCCATTAAAAAATGACTTGCATGATGGAATTGTTTTAATTTTTTTAGAGTTCATTATTTCCTCTTAAGATAATATTAAAGATTTCAGAATATTTGTTTCGCATTATGGAAGAAAAGTGAGTTTTCCAAAACAAAAATAACTCAAACTTTTTGAAAACAAGGACTATTGAGCAAGTGGGAAATCTTAATGCCAAGTCTTCTTCAGGCTTACTCAAACACCAACCAAAATCGTAAAGAAATTTTTAGAATGAACCAATCTTCAAGAACCGTGTCAATGCCCAGAAAAAGTATTAAAGAAAAAGAACAACTAAAGAGAGATAAATGCAGTTTAAGTTCTCAAGCTCGGTATTCTGTATATTACTACGAACACATTGTCCTGTCTGTTCGGCAAAAATGAAACATTCAGCAATTGCACATAAGTTGTGCTGATCAACCTCTTGTGCTATAAAACTACCATCATGGCAGGATTCAAATAACAGTCGGACCTATTGAGGGTCATTTATAGGCAACCTTTACCTCTATAACCTTCTAGTCACACTAGTTGGTCACGGATAGAAACGATGTAACATGAAATATACAATGGATTCCCTATTATCACAATCATTGATGCAGAGCAACAACCCTCGCCCATTGTTGTGGGTGTGGGTCAACGCTGTACAATGACTGCAGTTTTCCCCTTAGGATCAACATGAACGCACAATGTTTCATTGTGTTAGTTCCATCAAGTCTCCAATGTTAAAGATGCTGAAATGCGTATATACATTGAAGCTGATTCCCCGAACATGTTTGCCACCAGAAATTTCACCCACTTGCATAGTCATTTATCGCCACCATTATCCATCCGCTGCAAAGAAAAAAGGAACATGTTCAAATATTTACAGATTAAGGAAACTTTTATGCTCTATTTTTTTTTATAAAAAAAAAAAAAGAGATGAAGAATCCAAAGAAATCATTAATTATTCATTAAACAAACACAAACTAATTACGTAAAAAAATTTAAAAAAAAATAAAAAAAAACTGTGTTAATCGAAGCTTTGAACAAGCCAGACATGCTAACCTAGTAACCCGCTATCAAAATATTATTTGTTTCTTAAAGAAAGTTTTACCAACTCTGTAAGTTGTCTCATGGTTTAGTTAGCCAGAAATCCCTTTCAAAAAATGTTTTATCTGTATACAATTGATACCGCCATTCTAGACATGTTGGCGTGATCAGTCTGAAGTGCTTAGCCCATTTTGCAACCCATGCCAAGCTTGGGCTTGGCCAGGGCACAAAGCACTTCACATTCGAAGCTTTCTGCCTGGCCGCCAGGCACAAAGCAGACTGGTTTTGGCAGACAGTTTTGAAACAAATCAAACACATAATATTTAGAATGTAAAACGCACCATTCTTTTGCTAATATAAGGTTGTATCTTGATTGGCATCTCAGGTTGAGCTTCAACATTTGACAACTCTTGTTTCTCCTTTTCAAATTCTTTTCTGGATTCTCTTCTGCTACCAGATTGCCAGACTCTACCAAAATTAGGAAGCCAGTTGGCATCACATTCTTTCCTCACAATCTCTCCCCTCTTTTCCATCTCCATTTCAATCTTTCTCTTTTCTGCCCAAGAAGCTCCAACGCGTTTAGGATTCAACTTTTTGTTCTTCCCTGACTTGTTTGAATGGGAGACAAGGTCTCCTAAAACAGGCATCGGGTGCATCTGAACTCCCTCAGTTGTTTCAAACCAAGGCGGAGGTGCTCCAGAATGAACGTTTCCACCACCATTTTCAGCAGGCACAAAAGAAATACGGGTGAGCATTTGTATACCTGAAAATGCAGAGTCATTAGTAGACAATGCATCATGCACACTAGTTTACCATCACACTCACAGCCTCCTCAATGTTATCTATCAAAGAGCCAGTCATAATGCCACAGAAAACCTTTTTTTTCTGCATTCAAGTCTTCAAATATTTTGCACATAGGTGCAAATGCAATAGTGCTATGAAAAATTTACATACTCAATTGACACATGCTCCCCAACTTTATAGAATTATAAGAACTTAAGAAAAATATATAGTTATAGATAGATGAACACCTTGCTGACCGCTCTCTCCGCTGACCACTTTACCATTATCAAGAACCTGCTATATTCATAAGAAATGCAATGCCTTTATCAGTGTTTAAATTACACATTAGAAAGCCACAGAGCAAGAGGGGAGCAATAATCAGAATAATGTGAAAATAGAAATTAGAGATTATAAAATATACAAGCATGCATTGCGAGAAGCAGACTATAATCCTTGATCATGAAGACAAGAAAATTTTAGATAACTTAAGGAAAAAACTTTAGATACATTGATCTTACAAACCAATGAAATCACCAACCAACAATTGCTGAAAGTCTGAAACTCAATAGTTAGATTCTCAAGCAGAAGAGTCAAAGCCTAAGACACCCTCCCCTCTTTCCCCCAACACATAAACTTACCGCTTTATTACATGAGTATCCATCGCTTGACCATTGTCCACCATTATAAGGGAGTTTGTGGCTTCTCCATTCAGCTGAGACACAAAGCATAACCACACGGAAGATAAGTCTCAACTTTTTAACAAATCCCACAAGTGAACGATAATTGTAAAGAATAAGAAATGACATTTCCAATAGACAGGGTAAGCATACCTGCAAAATCCTGCAAAGCAAGGGTATTCACACTGGAGCACGCTTCCGAAGGTAAAGAAGATTTACCAATATCTAAAAGGCCAGTATTTCCAACTCCAGAGTGTCCTGAAGAGGATACCTGATACTCATTCGTGTGGCAGTGTAAAGGCAAAACAACATTTGAAGGATACGAGTTCACAGAATTGGAATAAATATTATTTTCAAAACTATCAATATTTTCATTGTTCGATTGATTATGGATATCACTTGAAGGTCCAAAAACTGCTCCAGGACTTTCCTCATTTTGCAATGAAGCTTCTTTTTTAAGGGTCGTGCACCTCTTGTCCCACTGCACTCACAAAGAAATTACAAATGATGAACAAATGCATTCTATAATATATAATGAGTTTTTTAAAAAATAAAATAAAATAAAATCCCCTAAAAAACAGACATAAGATATATGGCACCTTTGCAACGTCATTATCAGAAACTGTAAACACATCCAGCTGATCCACTGTGCCACCATATTTCCAAAAGAAGTGCTTCAACTTATTCACATGTTGTACACTTGCTAGGTGACGAATCGCATTTTCACTGCCTCGAGAACAAGAGAACATTCATTACAAATTAGCTAAAGAAAACCTGGACAATAGTTCATAAATTGAAAACAAAAAATTGATACCAGGCAAAAGAACTGGAGAGCTCATCAATATCTTGGTCACAGAAAACACACCAGAAGCGATTACGGGAATCAAGTTGAGGAGTAAGAGGGGAAGGTGTTTTGAGGAAGAAGCGAACATCGGAGAGTTTGTTTTTGACGCGAGAGAGAAAGGTGGAAAGGGATTGTTTGTGCTTAGGAAAATATTTGTGGCGAAGACCTTGGTTGTGATTTATTTTGCAGACCTTACAGAACTCAAACTCGCTTTTCTTCTTCTCCCTTGTGCTTGCTTTAGGCTTGGAACTCCGGCTCTTGCTCTCAGATCGGTCCCTCATTATCAAAGGATTCTTTTTCGGCTTCCCTACGAACAAAAACAACATAGTGGATTTATTTTATCAATCACTTTTTCATGTAGACAAAAATGCCTTACCACTTATTAGAACAGTAAAGTAACAATGATCATAAAGTCTCAAATTTGAAAAGGATGGAAATAATAAATGAATATTCCCCATATTCCCATTCCACAGAAAGAAAACTTAAACATTTAAACAAACAAATAAGTTTTTGAATAAGGGTCATCTATATACGTGAACAAATGCAGCAATTGGAGAAATCACGCGGTGCATGGTGGATCAAAGGTTGTGTCGCGCAGGAATTGCATTCTCGCGCGCGATACAGAACCGTACCAGGTGAGGGGAAGGAAAATACAGAGTAAAAAGGGGAAGAAAAAAAACCTGGAATTTCTGGGTGCCGATGACCAACTTAGAGCCGCTGCGTTTTGCGATCAGCTTTTGATTTTTACGGCCAGTCGAGTTCAGTTGGTCAGCAATCTACTCGACAGGAAGTTCCTATTAGCAAGTGAATCGGGTTTGGTATTAGAATAATAATAGATAATAGAATACCAACTTTTTTGGCTGAAAATTATTTCCAGAATTGAGAAAATCAATTCTAATGGGTAAAATATTTTTAGCAACAATCGAACATGAATCGTCAAAGTTGAAGAACGGATTTTCAACAAATAATTTTTGGATAATCCACGCAAAAATATCTCCTTACAGAAAAGCAATAAAACAACCTTTCACTTGCTCATAATTTTTTTTTTTCAACAAAAATAACGCTTAATAAAATTTAGTTACATACATACCCTAAAAAAAAAATTAGGAAATACCATTGTTACATAAATTCAAAATTAAGAAGGGCTAAATATGTTTTTGTCCGGTAAATATATCAACTTTTCGTTTTAATTCCTCTAAAAAATTTCTTCAATTTTTGGTCCCTAAAAAATTTCTCATTTTCACTTTTGGTCTCTCCTTCAGAGTAAACTCATATGAATCTCTAAAAAAATTCATAATATTATAAGAATCTCCAAAAAAAAATAGAATTTTTTAACAAAGGATGAATTTAACATGATTTTTTATGTTTAAAAATTCATATTTAATTTGTCTTTTGTTCAAAAAATAATAATTTTTTTTAGGAAATTCTTTTACAATATTTTACATATTTCTGCACAATTTCATTAAAAAAAATACAAAAATTAACTTAAAAATAGAGACCAAGAGGAGTGATTGAAAATTTTATAGGGACTAAAAGTTGAAGGAAAATTTTAGAGGAACTAAAACGAAAAATTGATATATTTATAAGGACCAAAAACATATACAACTCAATTAAAAATAAACTTATAATGTATCAAAGACTATGCTAAGCCTTAAATTTGTTGATCATATCAAATTTGAATCTTGCATAGCCTACCTCTCCCTACCTATTCCAACCTCTAGTTACAAATAAAGAGTGGAATAACTATGTATTAACAAAAAAAAAATCTTATAGAGAATATCAAAGAAAAATTTATATATATATATATATATATATATATATATATATATAATAAAAGTTTAGTTGAATTAGCCTTCAAGACTCGCTAGGGTCGGGACATACCTATAGATTTAAAGAGCACTTACAAAGTATTAACAATGATCCACCAAAGTTTTTTAAAGGACAAATTAAAGAGTAGTGATAAATGTACAACCATTTGTGACAACTTTGATGACAACTTTCATTTTCTCTCTTCTCATTGGTCCAAAACAATAGAGAGATAAAAGGGAAAAGAGAGAATAAGAATATAATGTGAATATGAGAGAGAAAGTTGTCTAAAAATTGTAATAAAGTGGTTGTACAAATATCATTTCTCCAAATTAAACTAACCTTCCCTAAGGTTTTTCCAAATAACACAAACATCCTCTCTAGTTTTAAACTAAACGCTAATCTCCCTCATTTTTTTTTATCAAATTGGCAAACATTTCCCTTCCAACTTAACACCTCTATGTATTTTTTGTCGTCGTGTACAAATTTAAACATCCATGAACTAAATCTCGTTCTAATAATAGTGGTTTCATGAAAAGATCAACAAAAGAGTAACCAAGTTAGGATGGTTTAGTGGTGTTGGCTTGCGACCTTGGATCGTGCTTCTCTCAATGTCTCAAGTTTGTTTCTCTTCAATGCAAACTTGAGTGGGTTAGTTTAATTTCTTAAAGAAAAAGATCATGTTGAAATTCTATAATTAAGATCACTAACATTGTTAAAATATTCAAGTGTAAAATAGAAGAACAACTCTGATGGAAAAAAAAACAAAAAGACTTCATGAATGTTCAAAAAGAAAAAAAAATGGAATCCTCGTTGTAACAAAAAGAGAGGACCAATCAATTTTATTGGAGAGACAGAGTATGTGAAAAAAATAGGAACGCATTGGAGAGAACATGTGTGTCACAACTGTTTGTTATGCGAGAAAAAAAAAACGACGATTAAATTTATTAGAAAGAAATAGAGTTTGTGCAAAAAAAAAGTCATACTTGACAACGCTACAGATCCGATCAATGACTTTGGCGTTGTCAACGCTACAGATCTGGAGACATGGGTATTCCGGTGACTTGAATAAAATCATATTTGTACTCTGCCGTTTTATGCTATTAGCATGGATGCTGTGAGTTTGTTCACATATTCATCCTTTTTGTTTTTAGCGAATTTGAATTTGTATTGTTTGGATGTACTCTATCAATTTGAATAAATGAATATCGTTTATTTTTTTCAACAAAAATGAGAACATATCTAACCAAACTCAACGTGGTACCATTGTATCTATCGTCAAAAAAAAAAAAAAAACATGAAAAAAATAAAATATTTTAATACCCAAAATCTTACATGCATCGCACAAGTTTTAAATTCAAGTTGCAATTTTTGATACCGTAAAAAATGTGAACCAATACAAAAGATACGTCGCAATTGTGGTCACAATCATCGTAGCCAAAACATTTATAACCTTTTTTTTTTCTAATTCATTCAGTGATCTCTCTGAAATCCACTATTCTTGCTGAAATCCAAAGTTTAACAATGGAAAGGGAACAAGTTCTAGATAAGAAACAATATGTTAGTTTGTTTGTTAATTACTACTACTCCATCTGTCTCATAATAATTGTCTCTTTTAACATTTTTTTTCTCAAAATAATTGTCACTTTAGAATACAAATGTAGCAATTATTATTATTTTTTTCCATTATTATACCCTTTTTATTGAATTTCATCTTACTTAACTACTCCACTAATTACAATTGGGGTATTTTAGTAAATGATATTAATTTTACCATTGAAATCAACATAAATAATCATTTACTTAATAATCATGCACAAACTTTAAATGACTATAATTTAGAGATGGGGAGTATTTGAGTTGTCTCAGATTTATTAATATTGTTACCCTCCATATGTCCCTTATTATTAAATCATCTTGTAAAATTTACGAGTATTAAAAAGGACAAAACGTAAGTGCATTTATTTGGGTATTTTTTTGTGGTTCTTCACGTAAAATACTCATAACTACCAATGATTTCTCAAACCTCCAAGTTTCTCAAAGTTTGTTATACAAAATGTGGATCTTATGTGAAGAACCACGTGAAAAGCAAAATGCACCTAGTACTACAAGGAATGCTACCAATGATTTCTCAAACCTCCAAGTTTCTCAAAGTTTGTTATACAAAATGTGGATCTTATGTGAAGAACCACGTGAAAAGCAAAATGCACCTAGTACTACAAGGAATGCTGGCAACACACATTTTAACACACATTTTTCAACACTCTCTTTGATTGGTTAAAATTCACATGTGTTCCGCCAAATCATGTGGGTCCCATATAAATTTGGTGGATTTCATTTGAATTTTAACCAATAAAAAAGATTGTGTGTTGAAAAGTATGTGTTAAAATGCGTGTTGCTAGCTTTTCTCTTTGTACTACTAAAAATTGAGTTTAATGGATATGATCCGACTGTACACCAATCCAACAACAATCAGTTATTTCTCCACATCATACTATTAAAGTGGGTGGTTTGGGGAGAATAGATGGTTGTTTATAGATGACAACGTAACATTATTTTACACTGTCAGTATCCTATTTTCTTAGAAAAATATATGCCATATCAAATTTGTCAAAAGCATATTACACTTTCTCGTAATTGCTCTTGCAATTATTGTCATCACAACATAGAAAAATAATTTACATTTTCCAATAGTAGATTAAATAGACATTTTTTTGTACAAGAATCATTAATCCAAGTAAAACTTTGAAAATGATGCCGTTCCTACGAATATGGAGGCTCGGTGCTGGAATTGAAATGAGGCCCATAATAAAATAAAGATGTATTTTTTTTTAAAAGAACAGTGTCAGTGTTGTTTTGGAAAGGGGAAAACATCAATTGGATGGCCGATGATGATGATGGTATGGTCAGAAATCGAATTGGTTGAGAGATGCAGTCGGAGGAAACGTTTGAGTAGTCGACAATCGCGTTTGAACCATGAAGGAAGAAGAAAAACGAAACACTGATGGTGAGAGGAATGGAACGCTCTTTGGTATGTATCAGAGAAAGAGTATTTTTTTTTTTAGTGGGGGGTACTGGGCTATAATTTTTTTTTTGAGGCCCATACCCAGGGGAGGCTCGGTGCTATAGCGCTGCTTGCACCCCCTAGGGTCCGGCCCTGCTTATATTAAAGGACAGAGAAAAAAAAAATCACAAAAGTGAGTACTGAGGGAGTATTCAACAAGCTTCAATGAAAATTTTAAATATCAAATTGCATGCTTCCTTTTTTTTTTTTTTGGTTTAGATTGCATGCATCCGTCAATTTGGCCAAATAGTTTTAATATTGTCAATTGAACAGAGTAAAACTGTCAAATAAAAGAGACGAGTCCAAGTTAAACCTGTTTGCCTAAAGTATAAAAACCCAAAAGTTTTTCTATAAATAATTTGAAAAACCTATAACCGCCACTATGCAGAATTAATGGCTTCAAGTTGCCTTCGTAGTTCATCAAGGTCATCATTGTCATTGATTGGAGCTTCAGGGGTAGCTAGGAGGTTCTGAAATTCATCTGCAGTAGGAAATTCATGAGTAAGACCTTCCGGAAGTGCATCTATAATAGATTTGGGGACAATCGGTTAGTAGTTTAAATACTAATTGCAAATGAATGAGAGAATTAAAACAAATATAGAACCCTTCAACAATAAAGGTAAATGTCTCTCCACCCAATAGTGTTAAGAAAAACAAAACAGAGTCACGAAAGACACATGAACTGGCAAAATGAATAACTGCTAGTAATGTTTGCTTTTGCAATGAAGGCGCAATACAAAAGGATCATATTTCATGAAAACATTTCCATGAAGGAGCTAGATGAAAGAAAAGTCGCCTGACCAAGCCCGTGTAGCTCAAAAGAAATAAACAACCCAACATCAGAAGTTTTAGAGTCACTTAGCCGGTATCGCTAATAAACATTAATGAACTCCACCATTTCAGTTTACTTGTAGTAAAGGGCAAACCCATTAAGCTTATCAACAGGGAACTTAAGAATATAGTGAAGTAAATACCTGAACTTTTGGTATTGGTACCATCCGGCTCACAATCATCAACGACACTGAAAATTTTAACAAAGTCAACAGTAAATGTGAAGGCTAAAAAAATTGCAAGAAGGCAACAGAGCTACTTGATATTATATGCTCGTCAGGTTAATGATAATATTCATCACATCTATATAGCATATCACACAGCTCTTACGAAAAACAAAACGAAGTATATGAACGGTATAAAAGATCATTAAGCACCTTATATTCCATTCGTTATCATCGTGCAGTGGACCTTCTTCAATTGATGGTCCTTCAGCCTCGAACTTTGCTTTTGCTGCAGCATCCCTTGCTGGCTTTGCAAGAATGTATTCTCCCTACGTAACATTTATATAATCACATAGGATAATACACGACTTTAATCATAAAATAAAATGTGTGCAACATAGACTTGACTAAATTCCTTACCTGTCTTTTTAAGCAAACTGCATTTGAACATTGAGGGTTTGGCTTCATTTGCATAGTTGGGAAAAAATCTTTAAGAGAATTATACCCATACATACAAGAAAACAGAAATGGGATGTCATCATAAGGTTGTTATATTCCTAAGAAACATGGTGGTCTCATCGGGTTTCTCTTTAAAGAATAAATTTCACAATCTTTTAAACAAAAAAGGAAGGAATAATTTGCAATGCTCAACAAAAAGAGATTAAACGGAGTGTTCAAACACTAGTACAATACTTACCAAATAAGGAGAGACTTGACCAAAACCTAACAAGAACTTCAGTGTGTTTTGGATAAGAAGCCCAGCAATAACCCCCTGGAAAGTCAAACAATATTTTCCAAGTTCAAAAAACATAACCATCAAAAAGTGTACTTATATTCTCAATGTTAAAGAGCCATTAAGTAAGTCACTAAAAATAATAAATGTCATGTAATTCGAGTAAAATAAGATTGATAAATAGCTTCCAAACAAAATTAAATTTTAATAGTAAAAGGATAGAGAATTAAAATTTAGGCTAAAGTGCACTTTTCACCCCTTAAGTTTCAAAAAGTTGCGATTTTGGCCCCCTATGAAAAAAAATGACAGAAGTGACTCCCCATGTTTAGGGAAATATGTTCTTTTAACCCCCTAACATAAGGGAAATATGATCTTTTGACCCCTTATATTTTCAAAATGTTGCGATTATGGCCCCTTTTTTGGGACACGTGGCGTTTTCTCAGCAATTTTGGGACGAAGGGGACCAAAATTGTAATTTTTTTTAATAGGGAGCCAAAATCGCAACTTTTTGAAACTTAAGGGGGAAAAGTGCACTTTAGCCTAAAATTTACCATGGTAGTTGGTAAAGATGAGCACAAACCCCTTCACGCTTGAGCGTACGCTCATCAATCCCTGATGCTACAACCTAAGAGGAAAAACATAATTGTATGTTTCATGTACTTGTACATACTACATAACAGTTGCCTATTGTCCGTAAGTTAGATGTAGTATGCATGAACATATCCGGCTAGCTAGTTCGCTATTAAAAAAATACAATACTATAGTCCACATATGATGACATTCTGAAACTTGACAACATATGACTAAGTTAATAAATCCAATCCTTTGAGGCATTCAACTGTCAATTGTGAATAATACCAAATTTCAAATAAAAAGACTTACAAGGGGAGGAGCGCATGCAAAACAGGCCGTTTCTCCAGGAGTAAGTAACTGAATGTGACCAGAAACGGCATCCTCGGAAACACCTGTTTGAATTTTTTCACATGAGTTTCTGTATAAGTATATTTTCATAAAGACATGTATAACTACCATCAAGAACTCGCAATGCATAATGCAAGTAGAATGCACTAACACAACTCTCTTTGTATTTGATAAGTAATTCCCCATGAGATAGTACCAAAACTAAAAAAAATGAAATTAATGAATATGCCAGATAAATGTACTCAGATGCATCCACTTGTCAAGGTCTGGATACTTTCAAAGGAAGAAAACATTTCCCATTTATAACTTCATTTACATAGTGAATTGTCTTAAAAATGTCTATTCTAGTTTAAAGAGTAAATTATATCACATGTTATTTTCACAGTACTCGTCTTCACACGTCAATAAAGATTGTTAAGGGCACAATTTTAAGCATTTTATCTTTTCTAAGATAGAAAAACCCAAGAGTTTTATCACTTTCCAGATAAGAATGCTCACCTGACTCCATCCATGTCTGGCTCAGTTCATTACAGGCCTGCATAGGAATTTGGTTAACACAGCAATCTCTTAGCATAACTAAAAAGAAGATAATTGAAAACTCAAATTACGTTAAATAATAAATACCTGGTTAACAGCCATTCTTGCTTCATAATTATCTACACAGCTTAAGACAAGATCCACACTACCACTACCTTGTTTATCAGGACAAAATGACTTATTTTTCAAAGATGACATAAAGATTTTAAAACCATCCACTGTTGTGATATTCAGTGTAAAGCTCTACATGAAGAGAAAAGGTGAACGAATCAGCACGGAAAAATACTAGATTCGTCCTTGTAACATGGTAGGCATATGGAATGAGTCACAGAGGATGCAAATATTAAAAAGTATTTACCTCAAGCACAACATCAGGATTTATATCTGAAAGTGTTTGTACGGCTGCATCTGTCTTTGTCATACCAGCCTGAAAGCCAAAACAAAATACACTTTACTTTTGGAAGCCTATATATATATTATGTAGTCAGCACATAAGTCTAGATCAAACTTTTAAATTGTAATTTTCTGTGTTAACTATGAAGTACAAAGAAAAAGTTTGTGTGAATAATTACTTATACGACTTCTCCTTCAATTAAAAAAACAGTGTTTGGAAATAATAAAAATGTATACAACAACCACTGTCATTATTTGCCTATTAAGTGAGATTTGTTGCATAGATCAAACAATGCCACAATATCCGATCAAATTTTGAATGTTTGTAAATAATAAATGTATATAACTTTGAATGTTTGTAGATAATAAATGTATATAAAGTTTTGCTTCTGCAAAAATAAATGTATACACCAACAACACCATCATATCCCATTCATATTTTGAAGACAAGAAAATGAAGATTTGAGTACTCACTTGATCAGGACGAAAGAAGAGCCTATTCATGTTTGCAAGTTCCACTTTGTCATAATCATACAACAAAAGTCGACCTATACCACATCTTGTCAGCATCTCAGCAGCTACACTTCCTACACCACCTATTCCCTGTGATTACATAAGAATTACCAAAAGTGAGAACTTATTACCAAAATGTGTAAAAGAAAATAAATAAATAAAAACTAAAGAATTCGCAGATAATTAGTCAGATCTGCCTGTTCTCCTAGTTTTTTAAAAACATAGTCCATTTTCTATGTTTATGACCAAATAGATGAATAAAGAATCTCAGATTTTTCACAAACTAACATGCCAAGGCAAATTATCTTAATATTTCGAGTATTGCGCATCGCTCCTTACTCAAAATATTAAATCTCAGTTGGAGAGAGCATGAAGCAGTTTAAGGACTATAAATCCATGCAGGGCTTGGTAGGATTTCATCTACTTTATCAAATGTTGGAAGTCAATAGTCAAACCTAAATGGTCTAAAGTATAAATAAAACTAGAATCTCCAGAAATCATACTAACAAAAGTTTGACTAAGGACTATAAATCCATGCAGGGCTTGGTAGGATTTCATCTTCTTTATCAAATGTTGGAAGTCAATAGTCAAACCTAAATGGTCTAAAGTATAAATAAAACTAGAATCTCCGGAAATCATACTAACAAAAGTTTGACTAAGGATATTGTATTTAATTATACGGGGCACTCCCAGATATCAAACTTAGATTCAATTCTTAACAATGCCAACAAACTTATATCATAATCGAAAGACGATATTGCAACAATGGTTAACAAAATACAAAGTAACAAACAAATTCATAGGTCCACATATCCAATGGCATATATAACTCTACGTTCATTCGAATAAAAATCACCATAAATAAATGAGAATTAGAACAATGTAGCTCATTGCAAGTTGTCTCTCAGATTAAATTGGAAATTCAATGCACTTCAATTTGTTTTTCATTTCAATGATTAAACATTAACGAAAAGGGTTTTTAGGTATTATGCTTGCATCGCTGATAGTGAGTGAACAGTTTGTTTACATGCAAATCATTATTATATCACAAAATTAATTCTATGGCAAGCAAGTAAAGGTAGAAGAGGAAATTAGTACAGACAACTATGGCTATGGAGAAATCCCTTATGCGTTCGTAATTCTCGACAATTCCCATTCTCTGAAGCGCCATAAGCCGACTGTAGGGATTGCTGTCTACAACCTCAGCACTCATATCCTGCTCAACACAGTAACAACAATTCAATTCAGCAAAAACTTCAAATGCATCAAATAAAAAATGCTCCACCACAAGCACAAAGCAAGTACCTTAACTTTTGTGCGGCGAACAGGTTGAGCCCTTGCAAGATCAGCAATATGCTCAACGCGTGATTGAATCTTCAAATCAAAAGATAGAAATTGAATCAAGTCTCAAGCTAATTCTAAGCAAAAATCATTGTACATTATAGATAAATGTAATTATCATAGAAGATCAATTTAATTTTGAATTTCATTACAATAAAAAATGCATGCAGAATTGGATCATGGATAATTGAATAATTGAGAAGAAGGAAAAAAAAGGTGGAATTACCTTATGGAAGGCATCGCGAAGAGATGGATCTGGAAGGGATTGATTGAGAGATTGAAGATCGGTGATCAAGTCATTGAGCTCGATCTCCATCTCTCAATGTTGAATTTGAGCAAAACCAAATGCTTAATTGAAACTGTAGTTGAATGTTGAAACGTGAGCTGAACCAATTTTTGATTCCTTCTCCGACACGGTAACTATTGTAGCGTATATCTTCTTCCCTCGCGTTAGTAAACGGCAAATTCCGTTGATTTTACTCCTGGACGGGCCGGACCGAACCGGATAAAATGAACCGGGCTTGACTGTTAGTTGGGCCGTTTTAACAAACTCTGTAAGCCCAAATGTGTTGACTCTTTTGCTATTTTATAAGGGAAATGTTATCCCCACCACCTGCTTTGACATTCTCATTTCCTTCTCTAATTAAATTCTTTTCGTTCAATCACCATAATTTTTTATTCGAGTGATCCTTCATGACCACCACTTCTCACCAAAAATTTGAATGGTAAACAAGAGTTGAAGACTATAGAGGAAAGAAGGCGAAGTTTCTTAGATTTTCTTTTAATAAAAATACATAATGTATTAACCAAAAAATTTAAGTATACCACATAATGTATTAACTAAAAAATTTAATTATACTTTGTCGGTGTACAATTATTTTACACGTACATTCAATGATGTGTTGCTATGTCGATTAATAAATACACTTGTGTAAAATAAATGTATACCGACAGAACATACTAATTAAATCATAACTAAAAGTCTATATGCTTTTGTTTTTCACACTTCTGCATAAAAGTTTACACTTACCCTTATAGTGCCTCTACCAGGAACATCATCAAAATCGACCCTTCTATGAAATTTTTCTTGCACCACGTGAGAGCTTTTAGCCAATACGTCACACATTTCAATTAGAATTGTCTATATGAAAAAAATTATAGTGCATACAATGTTAAAGAAAGGAGCATTAAATACAAAACTGCAAGAATGAATTGTTTTTTACCAAAAATGGTAACTTTCAGTTTTGTAATATTAAGTCTCTCGACAGGAATATAAATGTTCAAATGTCCATCACGAGTATGGTTTCTCACAATTTTCGTAGTGAGCTTGTGAGTAGGTATCATAACGATCTCTCCATCAAGTACTCGAACATAGTATGCTGAGAACCATCATATGTTCTGCAAAAATATTAATGTAAATAGAACATACACAAAACTCTTCTAAATTAAAAGAGAATCGATTGTGTTGACTGCAGAAGCTACAAATTTGAGCTTCATGTCAAATCAATTTTAGACTGTAGAATCAATTTACTTTTTTAAAATCAAACATAATTTTTAAGGGAAATTTCAATCACCTCCCTTATGGTTTATCTAAATGACAATGAGACCCCCTCTAGTTTTAACATCAACACAAACCTCCCTTATTTCTTTTTACATGTGTCGCACATACCCCTTATAAGTTAACGTTGTCCATGCTTTGTTAAAAGTAAATTAACACCATGGATGAATAGAGTAGAACCTTAACCAAGATTAACAATCCAAATATTCAATCTAACCCGCCCCCATCCTTTCTCTTTCAATGATCCAACATGCACCATCCATGGAAGCAAAGCCAAAGAGACGTATTAGAATGGGAAAAAAAATTACATTTTAATGAGACCATAAAATAAATCTGAAAATGTTACCCACATCAAATTCAAAATCTTACCCCACATCAATACTAAAAAAATAAAAACACAATTACAGTGAAATAAATCTGAGAATGTATAATCCATTCTCCCAAAGTGAAGTCCTCACATAACACCCACCGTGCAACCAAAATGCACTAGGTTATGATGCATGTTTTCTTCTAATCCACCTCATAAAAAACATAAAAACTACATTAATTCCACACACATATCCATATTCCAAGGATTATATATAAAAATAATCAATCAAAGCATATAAGTTTTATATAAAAAACAACAAGCCTTAAACAAAGTGTATACTAACCTCAGGAATAGGGATGGGAATAGGTCAGGCTGGCCTACAGGGGCCTACGGCCTAGCCTACGACAGGTCAGGCCAGACCAGACTTTTTTCTTAAATAGAGAAGGCCTAGGCTTTTTTTAAAGCCTATTTAGCTTAAAAGATCAGGCCACATGCCTCTCAAAAAGCCTCTTAAGCCTATTAGGCCGGCCTATTTAAGTAATATTATTTATTATTATATTATATTTTTTACTTTGAATTAAAATATAAACATGTAAACTTTTTCAATAATTTAAGCTTTATTAGTATACATTAATTTGTTGCATATATAAATGTATTATTATAAACTAGAATAGAAATATGATACAATATATAGTCGAATTCCCTAAAACCTCGTGTTGATTATCAAAAGAGTCTAATCTAATTGAACTATTAGTTTGCTAGTCCATTTAAACTTAGATCACATTGCTTATTTAAATATGTTCATAAGATATAGGCTTTTAAACAGGCTAGCAGGCCGTATCAGGCTTTCAAAAGGCCAGGCTTAGGCTTTACAAAAATATGGCAGGCCAGGCTTAGGCCTTGCAAAGCCTAGCTCGGCCTAGCCTATTCCCATCCCTACTCAGGAACACCTGAGACCTCAACTCATTCATGTTTCACTACAATTCGATTGTTCAATCAGAATTGTCTAGTCATTTTGATCATAGAGGTTCCATAGATGTTTGCAAATCCCTCCTTAGAAGCGGCTTGAAGCATAGTCGTTCCCATTTCAGTAAACATCTTGATGGAAAAAAATGTATGAAGTTATAAAACAAAAGTGTGTTTAATATTTTAGTTACAGTGAATATAAAGAAGATATATCTCACCGAAGTCCACAAATTTGCTCAAAAAAACCACATGGTATATTAATGTTCGGACCACCTTAGAGATGACATAATGTTGTAGATCAATGTCATATATTTTTTTTGAAAGAAAAAATATATGACATTGATCTACAACATTATGTCATATATTGAAAATATAATAATTATGAATCAAACTGTTGTTATTGGAAATCATTCCATTATTTTTTAGAAAACATTTATGGCTTATTTTTCTTAAACATATGAAGTCATAAACTATCAACGATTGTTCATGTGCCGATAAATAATTTCCAAAAGAAATACAAAAAAAAAAATGATTTCCAAAAGTAACTACATATATTGTCATAGAAGTGTTATGTTTCTTTTCACATTGCAACTCTCGATAACCTTTGAAATTAATTTTTTATAACTTCTTTTATGACTTAACTAAATCATTGAGTAAGATGCACTACATGAAACTACTGTAATAATAAATTGTAAACAAAGGTGAAAGGATACACCCTTTTTAGTGTTTTGTTGTGTGTTTATTTTGAGTCTATCCTTTTAAATTTTTTCTTGACCATTCAATTTCATACTAGTTAAAAACAGTTGCATGAATTGATTATAAATGTTTTTTGCAAAACTCCTTGGTACACATGGGTGTGCAAAATTTCATTTTGGCAGAGCACATATGTGTATTGTAAAAGAAAAAGAGTAGTTTTCACTTTTAATCAATTTGCGATGTACTTTTCTTTTTCTTTGAAATTAACGGGTGGGGCTACAGTCGAGGCTATTGCAATGCATAGTTTTTGCTTTAACTCTAGAAACTACTAATACATGTTTGATACAAGCATACCTCAAGGAAGGTGGGTGTAATTTACCCTAATTTTTAAGATGAAATCACGTTCAATTGGCACAAACGTACGTTTAGGTGCACCCACCATGCAACCAAATAGACATTAGGTTATCATATATGTTTTCTTCTATCCACCTCATAACAAACATAAAAACTACATTAATTCCGCACACACATATCCATATTCCAAGGATTATATATTAAAATAACCAATCAAAGCATATAAGTTTTATCAAAACATATAAGTTTTATATACAGAAACAACAAGCCTTAAACAAAGTGTATACTAACCTCAAGAGCACCTGAGACCTCAACTCCTTCATGTTTCACTAAAATCCGATTGTTCAATCGGAATTGATCATAGAGCCTGCGAAGATGTTTGCAAATGCCTCATTGCAGCGGCTTGAATCATAGTCGTTCCCATTTCAGTAAACATCTTGATGAAAAAAAATATATGAAGTTAGAAAACAAAAGTGTGTTGAATATTTTAATTACAATAAATATGAAGAAGATATACCTCTTTTGCATCTTTGAGTTTAGTTATTTTAATTGATTATAAATATGTTTTGTGAACAACTCCTTGGTACACATGTGTGTGCAAAATTTCATTTTGGCAGAGCACATATGTGTATTGTAGAAGAAGAAGAAGAGTATACTAACCTCAAGAACACCTGAAACCTCAACACATTCACGTTTCACTACAATCTGATCGTTCAAACATAATTGTCTAGTCATTTTGATCATAGAGGTTGCGGAGATGTTTGCAAATGCCTTCTTACAGCGGCTTGAATCATAATCGTTCCCATTTTAGTAAACATCTTGATGAAAAAATATATGAAGTCAGAAAACAAAAGTGTGTTGAATATTTTAGATACAATGAAAGTGAAGAAGATATACCTCACCGAAGTCCACAAATTTGTGCAAAAAAACCATAAAGACATAAGGTATATCAATGTTCGGACCACCTTAGAGATGAAATAATGTTGTAGATCAATGTCATATATTTCAAATATAATAATTATGAATCAAAATATTGTTATTTATTAGACGAGAAACAAAATTATTTCAAAAAAAATAGTTATACATTGTGGTATTTCTTTTGTAAATTAGAACATCTTTTACGTGCAACTACGAATGTCTATCTCCAACCGAAACTGATCAATGTCCAACCCTAAGAGGATGAAAGAAAAAGGATATTCCAAGGAGTATGTACAAAAGTTTTAAGCCAAAATTTATGGTGTTGCTAGAGAAAAACATTTGTAAAACAAAACAATCTATAGTCATCTCAATTTTTCTCTCCCTCAGATTACAGTCAAATTGATTGACTTTTTTTTTCTTCATGAGTATTGACAATATTTATGAGCTCCAACAGAATATCATCATGTTTTATTACCATAGGATAAGATACCACAGTTAGAAAAAAAAATATTGTCATGTTCTCCACATTTTGAATAAGATCCTAAAACACTATTGTTTTACCTACATCCTAAGGAATACATCATAATTTGTTGTTTTGAGATGACAGTCGATCAATATCTGCAACACCATCGAAACACCGCCATTAAAAAAAATATCAATCAATGTTTATGTTGACGATAAAGAAAATGATAAATTGATCAAAACACCATCAATATGAAAATTGTGAACAGAATCCTCCAATATTTGAAGGGCATAATTCTGCATAAAGCATAAAACAGAAACTGCAAGAATGATTTTTTTTTTATTACCGAAAATGCTAACCTTCAGTTTTGTAATATTAAGTTTCTCGACAGGAATATAAAGGTTCAGATGCCCATCATGAGTATGGTTTCTCACAATGTTCGTAGTGAGCTTGTGAGTAGGTATCTTAACGATCTCTCTATCATGGACTCGAACAGAAGATGCTGAGAACCATCATATGCTCTGCAAAGATATTTATGTAAATAGAACATACACAAAACTGTTCTAAATTAAAAGAGAATCGATTGTGTTGACTGCAAAAGATGTTTGCAAATCCCTCCTTAAAAGCGGCTTGAAGCATAGTTGTACCCATTTCAGTAAACATCTTGATGGAAAAAAATGTATGAAGTTATAAAACAAAAGTTTGTTGAATATTTTAGTTACAATGAATATGAAGAAAATATACCTCACTGAAGTCCACAAATTTGCTCAGAAAAACCATAAGGTATATTAATGTTCGGACCACCTTAGAGATGACATAATGTTGTAGATCAATGTCATATATTGAAAATATAATAATTATGAATCAAAATATTGTTATTTACTAGACGAAAAAAAATATTTTATTTAAAAAAATAGTTATAAATTGTGGTATTTCTTTTGTAAATTATAACGTCTTTTACGTGTCACTACGGATATTAATCGCACGAGTTAATTTAAATATATTTATAAAATTGATATTTGTATTTCACATGAACCAACATGAACTCAAAATTTTAACCACATACTTAAAGGATCAATATCCATCATGTAATTTGTAAGCTATACGAATTGGTTAAACCATGTAGTATCTATCTATCTATCTATCTATCTATATATATGTGTGTGTGTGTGTGTGTGTGTGTGTGTGTGTGTGTGTGTGTGTGTAATTTAAGCTTGAGTGATTCCTAGACAAGCATTGGGATGATGTGGCATGTTTAGAAATATATTACATCCTCTTTTGCATCTTTAAGTTCATTAGTTATTGTCCACTATTTCAATCATGATACAACTTTTTTTTACAATAATGGTGATGATACAACTCTTAAAATAAAGTAATGATACAAGGTATAATGATGCGTTCACCAATTGAAATCATTCCGTTATTTTTTAGCAAACTTTTATGACTTATTTTTCTTAAATATAAATGTATTGAATCGAAGTCATAAACTATCAACGATTGTTCATGCGCCGATAAACTAATTTCCAAAAGTAACTACAAATATTCTCATAGAAGTGTTATGTTTCTTTTCACATTGCAACTCTCGATAACCTTTGAAATTAAATTTTTATAACTTCTTTTATGACTTAACTAAATCATTGAGTAAGATGCACTACATGAAACTACTGTAACAATAAATTGTAAATAAAGGTGAAATGATACACCTTTTTTAGTGTTTTGTTGTGTGTTGATTATGTGTCTAACATTTATTTTATTTTTTTTACTGTTCAATTTCACACTAATTAAAAACAGTTGAAAGAATTGATTATAAATATGTTTTGTGAACAACTCCTTGGTACACATGGGTGTGCAAAATTTCATTTTGGCAGAGCACGTATTTATGTTGTAAAAAAAGAAGAGTTGTTTTCACTTTTAATCAATTTGCGATGTCTTTTTGTTTTTCTTTGGAATCAATGGGTGAGGCTATAGTTGAGGTTATTGCTGTGCATAGTTTTCGTTTTAACTCTAGCAACTATTAATACATGTTTGAGACAAGCATACCTCTATGAATGTGAGTGTAATTTACCTTAATTTTTAAGATGAAACCTCGTTCAATTGGCACAAACGTGCGTTTTGGTGCACCTACCGTGCAACCAAATAGGCACTAGATTATCATGTATGTTTTCTTCTAATTCACCTCATAAAAAACATAAAAACTACATTAATTCCACAAACACACCACACATATCCTTATTCCAAAGATTATATATTTTCAATGACCAATCAATACATATAAGTTTTATATACAGAATCAACAAGATTTAAACAAAGTGTATACTAACCTCAAGAACACCTGAGACCTCAACTCATTCTTGTTTCACTACAATCCGATCGTTCAATCGGAATTGTCTAGTCATTTTGATCATATAGGTTGCGTAGATGTTTGCAAATCTCTCCTTAGTAATGGCTTGAAGCATAGTTGTTCCGATTTCAGTAAACATCTTGATGAAAAAAAAATGTATGAAGTTATAAAACAAAAGTGTGTTGAATATTTTAGTTACAATGAATATGAAGAAGATATATCCCACTGAAGTCTACAAATTTGCTCAAAAAAACCATAAAGACATAGGGTATATCAATGTTCGGACTATCTTAGAGATGGCATAATGTTTATTCCAAAGATTATATATTTTCAATGACCAATCAATACATATAAGTTTTATATACAGAATCAACAAGCTTTAAACAAAGTGTATACTAACCTCAAGAACACCTGAGACCTCAATTCATTCGTGTTTCACTACAATCCGATCGTTCAATCGGAATTGTCTAGTCATTTTGATCATAGAGGTTGCGTAGATGTTTGCAAATCTCTCCTTAGTAATGGCTTGAAGCATAGTTGTTCCCATTTCAGTAAACATCTTGAAGAAAAAAAAATGTACGAAGTTAGAAAACAAAAGTGTGTTGAATATTTTAGTTACAATGAATATGAAGAAGATATATCCCACTGAAGTCTACAAATTTGCTCAAAAAAACCATAAAGACACAGGGTATATTAATGTTTGGACTATCTTAGAGATGACATAATGTTGTAGATCAATGTCATATATTTAAAATATAATAATTATGAATCAAAATATTGTCATTTAATAGACGAGAAAAAAAATATTTTATTTAAAAAAATAGTTATAAATTGTGGTATTTCTTTTGTAAATTAGAACATCTTTTACGTTTCAATGTACTTTGGTTACCTTCTCTTTTAATCATATTATGGGCAGCTCTCTGCTACCCTTTTGAAGGAAAAAAATAAAAAAAATAGAATGTCTTTTACGTGCAACTACGAATATTAATCACACGAGATAATTTAAATCTATTTATATAATTGATATTTGTATTTCACATGTACCAGCATGGACTCAAAATTTTAACCATGTACTTAAAGGATCAATATCCATTATGTAATTTGTAAGCTACACGAATTGGTTAAACCATGTGGTATCTATCTATATATCTATCTATTTATCTATATATCTTTTTAGTTTAAGCTTGAGTGATTCTTAGACAAACATTGTGATAAGAGAAATGATATTCTAACAACCATTTTGTGACAACCTATGTGACAACTTTATCTCTCATACTCACATTATCTTTTTACTTTCTCTCTCTATTGCTTTGGTTTCCGTGTCACTATCTACTTTTCCTTTGAAAATTGGTGGTTGTCACAAAAGTTGTTGATTTTTGGTTGTTAGAATATCATTGCTCTTGTGATAATGTGTCGTGTTTAGAAATACACTACATCCTCTTTTGCATCTTTAAGTTCATTAGTTATTGTCTACTATTTCAATCATAATACAATTTTTTTTTTTACAATAATGGTGATGATACAACTCTTAAAAGAAAGTAATGATACACGGTATAATGATACGTTCACTAATGAAAATTCCGTTATTTTTTAGCAAACCTTTATGGCTTATTTTTCTCAAATATACAAATGTATTGAATTGAAGTCATAAACTATCAACGATTGTTCATGTGCCGATAGACTGATTTCCAAAAGTAACTACATATATTCTCATAGAAGCGCTATGTTTCTTTCACGTTGCAACTCTCGATAGCCTTTGAAATCAAATTCTTATAACTTCTTTTATGACATAACTAAATCATTGAGTAAGATGCACTACATGAAACTACTATAATAATAAATTGTAAATAAAGGTGAAAGGATACACCCTTTTTAGTGTAGACTATGTTTTCTATTGGGGAACCTAAAAGCGCAACAATATGACAACCCTTCACCATGATCATTCTTTTCCACGCGGAACGGTTAGTACTCCATTTCTTTCGTTTTATTTTGATCCCATTTTTGTTATCTTGGTATTTATTTATGTTTGCTATCTTGCATTTTTTCTTATCAGTCTCTGAATTTTTTAGAGAATTGTTAACATATTTTTCGATGGACATTTCTGGTTCCCTTCACCGTAAGTGTGTTTTACAGGAATTAATTTTTCATATTTAGCCATCTATAATCAATATCTTTTTCTATCTAAAACATCTATATAGAGGACAGGGACCTTTAATCTGGATTTTTATCATTCCAATTCTATTCTTAGCAAGTGATCGTTATTACACTTGGTCTTGAAGGAGGCAAAGAAAATATAAAGAAATAGGAAACGAGTAGGGTATCAATGCCATGTTTTTCAACTGCCAGTTTTGCGATAGGGAAATGGGGACATTTTGGTGGCAGTGAAGAAATCACAAAGCAGTCGGTGCGTTGGGGATAAGTTTTTAACTAGGAGATGGCGGTGATCATGCTATGTTGATGGCGCGGTACGGCAGATGCGGTTACTAAGAAAACTTTCATGTTCTTTCTTCTCTTCAGAAAAGGCAGATACTGCTCTTCCCTCAATAAGATGTAAGTCTTTTTGTTCAGGTTACATTTTTTTTATCTATTCTTATTTGGCTATTATGTCCATGGTAGCAGACACACCATTCTTGATGAGGTCAAGATATTGGAATCACATGGAGCAGTAAATATTTTATAGGGTCATCCTTCATATCAATTGTAGTCATGTCGAGGAAGTTTGTGAAGTAGTAGAAGACATAAATATTAAATCAGTGATTTTCTACCATGAGCGAAGAAAAGCATAGTGCATCAAGGTTTTACCATTATAATGCACAAAATCTATTTCTCTACATAACTGATTTCTCTTAATCAAGAAGAAAGTGCTCAAAAGCATTTTCTATTTCCTACTACGATCTAAAATAATCTTCAACACCGTTGACATTTTTTTATGTGCACTGATGTAGGAACTTGAGAACAAGCATAGAATAGAGAAAAGGAAACACAAGGATTAGGAGAAAGTTTTTTTTTAAGGGGATTAATAGAAAGTTGAAGAGGTAAGTATACATGTTTTGAAATAAACTTTGGTGACGTATATATGTAACAAACTTCATTTAAGGGTTCTGAAACAAAAAGCGCTAAAGAGATTAATTGTGCATTTGGAATCACAATGAAATGTTTTAGATAAAGGTATGAAAGTATAATATCCTTATGTCTTATTTATATATCTATTTTATTGTGAGCGTGTTTGATAGGTTAAGTGAAAGACATGTCAATATTTTATGTCTAATTATTGTGAGCGTCTTGGATTGTATGAAGTGTGTTAAGTGAGAGATATGTCAATTATTTTATGTTTAAAAAGTTTGTATTAATAAATTAATATCTATTTATATCATTTCATTCATGGAACAACTACTACTCTAAAGTAAAATTTTCTTTTACAACCTATCACTTTTGTATAGAAATGTGCGTTTGCGCAGTAGAAAAAGCGGACAGACGGGCACGGGAGTGTGTATATATATATATATATATATATATATATATATATATATATATATATATATGGGTTTTGCTAGAAGACACCTTTTATGAAGGTGTCTTTTAGCAAGTTATTCTATGAGCATTTGTTAAAAGACACCAACTAATTTTTATGAAGGTGTCTTTTAGCAAAGTTATAACTAAAAAGTGGAAATCACGCCTTGAGGTGTGGGTTGCTAAAAGACACTTTCATGGGTGGCTTCTAGCAAAACCATATATATATATAGTAAGATTAAGAAAATGAAATTAATCGTAAACCAATAACGGGAATTTATTTAAATTTCGCTCACACTTCTTTACATCTTAAGCAGTTTCAAGGTTATTTTTCTCATTCTCACATTTCTATTTTGGAGTGCTATGTCTCTTCTATTCAATCTGTTAAAAAAAAAAAAAAGGTTTCTTCTATCCAAACTCCTCCCATTCTCACCTATTAAATGCCTTATTAATCTTCATTTCCAATTAGTATTATCATTCTTTTTTATAACTTTAATTACATGAAGAGACTGAGGGATAACGAGAAAGGTGAAAAATATGATCGAAATTATACATTTGTAGTATTTTCTTTGGGAAAATTTTAGTTGAATTTATATATTCCATTTTGCTTTGATTAATATATTCTATTTTGCCTTTTTTTTTTAAAAAAAAATCATCAATTGAATTTATACAATAAAAGTTAAATTTTATTGTGAATAAAGATTAAGATAATTTATTAAGATAAATGATTCAACAAATAAAATTAAACCATCAACTACAATACAAATTAAATTAATACTTAGTGCAATTTTATTTAAATGATGTGGTTAAAGGCGAAATAGGGATCGTACATATTATTATAGACCCGGCAAAGAAATGTTGAAATAAGACATCAACTAATAAGAGCATCCACGGGTAGGGTCTTTACCATTTAAGACCTGGTACCTAATATGTATCTCTATTTGGGAAAAAAAAAATTGGAGGTCTCTTAAGACCCAGGGTTTCGCTTAAGACCCCCAATTTTAAGTTGACTCCACACCACTTTTCAATAAAATAATCATTATTTCAGTTGCTTTTGTTGCTTTTCATTAATAAATAGTTATTGGTGGGACCCATTTAGATCATTTGATAGAGGATCTCAATTGGAGTGGTTGAGTACCTATTAGGTACTATTATTAAAAAATAATAAAAAAATAATGCGTCCATGTGGGACCCGTTTAAAACCTCAAATGCGAAGGTCTCCATTGTGGATGCTCTAAGAAAATATTATAAGCTAATATTATAAAATAAAGAGAAAATAAGAAAAATCTTGGGGTAATATAAACTAAACAAAGGAAAATTGATGAATAAAATAAATTTTTTTTATTGCACTTTTGTTTTATCGAATGTCCCTGAAGGAACTTTTATTGTACTTTTGTTGATTTTTTTTTTTGTGGTGGCCGGATTTGAACCCCGAACCTTGCATATATTATGCATTGTCCATACCAATTGAGTTAAACTCACGAGAATACTTTTGTTGATTTCTATACACATGTGAATGGAATAGAAGAATAAAATAAGAAAAATATATTGCATTTTTGTTGATCTCTATATACATGTGAATGAATGACATGTTATCAGTGTAATTTTTTTTTTTAAATACCTCTTTCACTTTACGATGAAAAAAAGTTAAAACTATTTTAATATTTATGTTTTTAAAAAGAATAATAACTCAATAGAACTATCAAAATTGTCGTTTCCAATAAACTTATAAAAAAAAAAAATTAATCGTTGCACGGAATATATTATACTATATACCTAGTTTGATCTGATCCAATCCATATTATCCCACACATAAAAAATACTTTTCTGTAGTATGGTGCGTTTATAATTATAAATGTTTAGTATGTACTAGTTCACACTAAGGCCATAGGCAGAAACCAACAGCAGAATGAAAGAGTAGGTGGTGGACACACCAAAGAGCAAAGTGTTGAATGGGAGCCATTAGCCATATCCCATCTCATGCAATCTAACCAAATCTCACAAGAACAAGTATCGACCATTTTATTTGGTTGGTATGATACATTATCTTTTTTCCCATCTTAGTTTCCTCTTAGAAGAAAACAGATATGTACTCGACAAATTTCAGCCTTATCCCCATGTATTTCAGTCCACATCAGTGATGGTTGATTTGCTCTATTATATAAATATAAGGTTGAAAAGCTGAATCTCAATTGGTAGAGGAGAACACGACTTAGGAGCCCACAACACAAATCAATATGTATGTACCACGAATACGGTCCACTAGGCAATTTTCACGGCAAAGAAAATAATTGGTCCTTCACACGCTACCCAACTCCTCTCCCTCCATTTTCGTTGTTGTCAATTTTAGTGTTAAAAAGTTCAACTCTACTTATAATATCTAAGAAGTTTATGTAATTTTGGTTTGTTTGTAAGTGTCGTTATTATATTCAATCTTTTTCATTATACTCAATCTGCCCAACCACATAAATCAGTGGCTGCATCACTTGCTGAAATAATTAACCATTTATCTCTGCTTCTTGCGGACATATGTTATGTATTAATTAGGCAATTGAATAATATTTTTCTCATGCGTATTTTTGGTTACATTTAAATCATGATGTAGTTCAAAATACAATAATTGGATTATAATTATTCAAAATATAATATTATTTGGATTGTAAAAGAGCTAGTATTATTCTAGAGCTTATCTATTCGATGTCACATACCGTTTACATTCACTCGCTGAGCCCAATAATATTGAACCTGAGAGAGTGTATTGGGAAAAATTAAAGTTCTACGTAACCTGAGTTTGGAATAGCGGTGGACAGCCAAATTAAAGTTGGAGTGTCCAGCTTCGTAAACGTCACGGTAAAGTGACACTGAGACGCGAGAATTGTGATAAAAACGCCAAACCAAACATTGCTATAGAATAGAGATGACTTTGTTATTTGAGAGGCTAACCATCCTTTGGCTGTTTGGATTGTATGAAAAGCGCGTCATAATGTTACTCCCTCCGGTCACTATTATAAGCAAAATTTCACTTTTTAGATACATTGAATAATTAATGTATCTAGTCTATAATAAAGGCTAGATACATTAATTATTCAATGTATCTAAAAAGTGGAATTTTGCTTATAATAGTGACCGGAGGGAGTATTTTTTTTTCTCAAATCAAGGTTTGGAATATCAATTAATTGACCACATGACTTGAGTCTCTACTAATTAATGCACGAAAAAATCGGCTATCTAATTCTATTTTTTCGTGTAAAATAGAAATATCAATACCGAGGGTATACTGAGTAACCATCTTTGGTCGAGGCTTTAGAGCCATTGATATTGAATATGATTTGAAAGTGGCTATGGGATTGGTGTTAAATAAGTATAGCGTTGAACATCATTGTTTCTTGTTAGTTAGTAATGAGATAAGCATTATTTATTGTCTCATATTTTTTGTGAAGTCGATCGAAGAGATATTTTTCTATAGTCACAAGATCAAATAAATAGTGTTGGAGCATATACACATAACAATCTTATCCTTAAAATATTCAATCATTTTTTTTATCAATTTTTTTATTATGAATGTGTGCCCAAACATTATCTATTTGGTCTTGTGACCATATTATAATTCCTCGTCAATCGAATAGTTGATACTTTAGCCAAATATGATTTACATATGGATAATTCCAGTTAAATTTCTGATTTTATTTTATTTTATTTTTTGTCTCCCTCCCTCTGTTGTTTGTTGATACGAACATTGTCGTGATTTCTAGAGGCTTTTAGTTTTTTTTCTTTCTTCTTTGTGTTAGGTGATGGTCTTGGTCATCCTTTTCCATACATATTAAAACTTCGTAAAGTATTGTACCAAAAAAAAAAAAAAAAACTTCGTAAAGTAAAATTTCTAGTAGATTTTTTCATATACGTCGCTTATAATTTTATGATGATCGACGCTATTTTTTTTGTCCTACTATTTTAAGGGTCTCTTTCTCTAAAGATAATCTTATTCTATGCATTATCAGACATTAAATGTGAGTATATTTTCAACTAAAATTCAACTTTAGTTTGTTATGTTGCAGGAGATTCGAACATCTTCTGCTAGCTTAAACCCCGTTGGTACTGTGGACACTGATTTATTTTGGCCATATCAGAAATTGTACTATTGGAAATATACATATGGCCACATTGGATGATTGAGATGCTCAATAATCAGATAAATGGTCGGATTTTTTAATTTGGAGCTACGGATGGTTAGTAATAAAATGTGAAGTGATATTCACGCAAACATAGCTCTTACAGATGCTTACACAATTTCAACTATCACCCATCCTTGTTTTATCGAAAATGTTATCGTACCATAAAATAATTATATCTTGTAAATTTATAGAAAAAAGGAAGACAGAAGTTTGTAAAAACAATTGAATTTGGAGGAAAGACGTCTCATTTTAATTTTATATATATTGTGAAGTAAAAAGGAAAAGATAAACGTAATTACTATTTTTAAAAGCAATATTATCTATATACAGGAATTACTCAATTGCTTGGTTCGTATAAGTGTATAACTTAATAAAAATAGGGAACTTGTTCTTTATTTGATTGAGGAATTATGATTAATTTGTCAAAAGATAATTTATAATTAACTGGTATAACCCTGGATGTATTGTAAACAATTTTCAGGAAGGTATCTAGTCATATTTCACTGTCTTTTCTATGATATTATATTTCACTATATTGATACAATAGAAACAGAGACTCTAAGAATCATATAATTGGCAAAATTACTTTTGTCGTCCCTTAACTTAATTTTAAGTAACGATTTCATCATTTATATTTTTTTCACGTTATTTTCGCCCTTTTGATCAATTTGTATATAAATTTTTTAAGATTCATATATATGATTTTATTTTGATATGAGCTCTTAATGTTTAAATCTCTGATCTTTAAGCCATTTTTCATATAAATTTTAGATTTTATACTTGAAAATTCATGATCAAAAAGACAAAAGTGGACTGAAAAGCGATAAATGACGAAATCGTAATTTAAAATTAAATTAAGGGACGAAAAATCACCTGCATGATCCTCTGGTTCTATTTATAAGAGAAACTTAGGTCAACAAAAGTTGATGTATCTAGTTAAAAACTTAGTCCAAATACATTAACTTTTGTTGACTTAACTTTCTCTTATAAATAGGACCGGAGTGAGTACATTTTTGTGATATTTGTTTGTAGAGCCACTTTATAGTTATTGAACCCAATGATAATTGAGGCTTGTTTTAGATGATAATGCTAATTGAGTTTTATTCACATTTACTATATAAAAAAAGTTTTGTAAATATCCAATCAAAATTAGTGATGGTGGGTTTGATGCTAGGGTTGAAGTCGGAGAAGGATGTTGTTGACGCAAAAATATTCATTCTATATGAAGAGCGTTTATTAATGGAATCACAATTTAGTTTGATAATCAATTAGTTAAGTTTGTGGGTAATGGGAAGAATTCTTATTTTTGGGACGACCCTTGGATTGTTGGAGTGTCTCTTTGTGTTCAATTTAATTGGTTGGCGAGGTTAACACTTGATCCGCGTGCGTCACTTGTCGAGATGTATAAGAGGGGGTGGGGAGTTGATGAGGGGGGGTGGAGGTAGAGGAGGCCTATATTTGCTTGGAAAGAGGAGTTGGTATATGAATGTTGTTCATTTTTGGATAATTTTTTTTCAGCCTAATGTGAATAACACTTATGCTTGGAGATCGTGATCATAGTGAGAGATACACAATGTAGGAGTCGTATGATTTGCTAACTCAGAGGATGGAGGCTGATTTTAAGCATTAAGACACAAATGTCATAATTTGGAATAAGTATTATGAATAATATTAGTGTATGTTTATTTAGTCATTGTTCCATTAATCATTGTCTCCTAGCTATTGACATATATTACAGACCCATTGTATATTCCTATAAACATGACTCTCATTGTAATTGAAGAGCATAATACATTATTCTCTGCTCTCTTTTTCATTTGTGCATCTCTATTCATGTTTTGAGGAGTTTCATAACACAATCAAAAATAATTTGATGATTAAAGTTTCTTACGGTGTGACCAATATAGTCAATATCTATAGGTCTTTATTCGTCACCTTTGTAGACTCAACCAGAAATGAGCAATCAAGTTTCTTCACAATTCGAATAACTTGTTTAGCGTGCAAACCAAGGTGATTGTAAACTACTCCTACAAAGTTTATGGCCGTGCCATAACCACACTAATTTAGCTAGCCGGAGATCGATCATATCGAAGAGCATAAATGTTACTTTTGAAATATGGTACCAAACACCTTTGCGGAATGCCTCAATATGAGAAACATTTAGCACAGACACACCCAATTTCTTACCATTTGGGTATGGAGAAAATTAGGTGACCATTCTTTTGTATCATCTCATACCCTTTTATAGAGGATAGATCCATGCCAAAGGGTGTAGTATAGTACTAGTACTGATGGAATCTAAAATTAAAGTGACCCATGCGTGTGAATAGTTTCCTTGCCTTGTTTATTTTACGGTAATGAACAACAACAAAAAAAGTTGATCGGCTCAAGGTGGAAATACTTAGAAAGAGGGCATCCTCTCAAATCATTTTGGCTCAAGGTGGAAAATATAAATATATGCGATAATATGACGAATTATCATTGGACGACGATGTAAAATTATTTTAAACTGTGTGCATCTCCATTAAACTTTGGAAAAGAAGAAAAAAAAACTAACCGTCCATACATAAGAACAAGCATAAAAAAACGTGGGGGGAAATTGTATTAACTCCCAAAATGATTTGAGAGGATGGATAGGTTTAATAGACCATTCTAAGTTGCTTTTGCTTCTTTTGAAGCTCACACATCAAAGCATGCATGTGGAAGCAATTAGTGGTGCAATTATGCCTCCAAGTATTTTATATCACTTACACACATTTTGATAGCATCATTAGGAAGGTGGCAAAGTTCCCTTCACAATTCACTCTTTCTCTCCTTGTCTTAAGCGTGCTGGAAGCAAACAACTATGTGGGGTTCGTTAATCAGTCTATTTTTAGCACAAGCCCAACTTGTCATCTCTTGCATTTGCATTATTGCCTTTGCCCTAGCCCTTAGCCATACGCATTTTAGATCTATAACGGAGGGGATTGGGAAAAATCATATCAGTGTATATATGGTATCTGAAAAGGGTTCATTTCACATTTAATTAACAAGAAAATAAATATGGAAAATGCCAACAAGTGCCCTTAGGGCATTGTTTGAGCATCCAAAACTAGTGACTTTTGCATTGAAAATTGTATAATTATGATTTCTACACGTGTTTGACTTGTATTTTCAAGACAATTTTTTTTTGTGGTTTCCTTAAGCAATTAATATTAAGAGTATCTACCATGGAAGTATTATCAAGTAATAAAATAATGTTTTGGTGTGCGTGTGCCACATTAAAATTTTGAGTTTTATAGATTTAGTCAAAGCTGCTTATTTAAGAAACTTCATTTCAATAAGATTATACTCCCTCCATCTCACAATAATTGTCTCTTTACCATTTTTTTCTTTTTCTCAAAATAATTGTCACTTTAGAATATCAATGCAACATTTATTATTATTTTTCCATTATTATACCTTTATTTATTGAATCTCATCAAACTTAACTACTCAACTAACTACAATTAATAAGGGTGTTTTAGTAAATGATACTAATTTTACCATCAAAATCAACACAACTAATCATTTTCTTAATAACCGTGCATAAACCTTAAACAACTACTCCCTCCGTTTCAAAATGAGTGTCGCTTTAGCCAAAAAAATTTGTTTCAAAATGAGTGTCGCTTTCAGTTTCCAATGCAATAATAACTTTTTCTTTTCAATTGTACCCTCCAATTAATACTCTGCACACAACTTCCAAAGTATTACTTTTAAAACTAACCAATAGTTAATAAGGATAATTTGGTAAAATAACCATTCTCTTTCTCTTAATCATTGCATTTCTTAATATGTGTGTAAACACCTAAAACGACACTCATTTTGAAACGGAGGGAGTATTATTTAGAGACGGAGGGAGTAATATTAGTTTTATTCAGGAAGGATGGGAGTCCTGTTGGTTGGCGTCTCATTCAGGAAATCCGTAGACTGCTGGCTTTGGAGTGGGAAATTAAGGTGTGTCATTCTTATCGCGAGGCAAATGCTTGTGCGGATGCACTTGCAAATATGGGGTGTGATCATGGCCCAGGTTTGCGGGTGTATGAGGTGTGCATTGCTAGACTTAATTTGATTATGTTAGCTGATGTTATGGGGATAGCGACCCCTAGAACTGTTGTTACTATTTAGTTTTTTCCTCCTTTGGGCTTAGGCCCCTTTGTTTCCAAAAAAAAAATAAATTAATTTAGGTTAATTTTTATTTATCTTTTCTCTTTTAACAATTTCCTCATGTATTTCTCTCTTCTCACAATTAAATAGTATTTTATAAGTCTTTTCTCACAGTCCGGTGATATGAAGAAATTTTTTTATAATCAAAATATAGGATTTGGATCCTCTCATTTCCCTCATTCTCTCATTTGCTAATTTCTTCACCAAGTTTTATCTCTCTAATTTTAGAGAGAAGATAAGAGAAATATGAGGTAGAGTACATTACTTTGAAAGCAATTTATAAGTATCACGTAGAAGCACATATTTGCTCATATTGGTTGACACAACATGCTTATTATAAAGCATTCACTTTTTTAATGAAATAATGTATTGATTATTTATTTGTATGCATATAGAATCCCATAACGTCTTCATGTTGTATGCTGCTGTTTAACGTTTGTTCACATAAGACGACTCAAAAAGTAAAAATGGAAGGAATGAATACTTAACAACACGCAAGACGGCAATGATAGCGTTAGAGGGTTCATGTTATATATACATCAAAGAAATTTTTTGTAGAGACATCCACTGGTTAAGAAAGTCAAAAGAGAAAATTTTAGGCTAAAAAAGAATCATTTTTAACTTTTAATGCGTCGAATACACAACTTTCATCGTAAAATATTATCATATTTGTCTCCTTAAGCAGTGTCCCAGGACACTGGTTAGCATTTCCTTTTTTTTTATTAACCCTGGTAAGATAAATAAAATTTGACCTAAATTTGTTCTATTCGGAAGTTGAATTTGGGTATCATTAACAATATTTTCTCCTTGTCCATGTGAGCTTAGCTCACTTGGTAAAAAGTAATGTATATTATATGCAGGGGTCGGAGTTCGAATCCCGAACACCCCACTTATTCACCTTTAGGCTATGTTTGGATTGATGGTATATGATGGAATGGGATGGGATGGAATGAGATAAATTAAAATTCCATTGTTTGGATAGTCATTAAAAGGGTTGGATGGAATGGAACTCAATGGTATGTATTCCATCACTTACTCTCATTTTACTTACCCTCCAATTTAATTTGGGCGGAATGAGATGGAATCCTCAATTGATTTATTCTTCAAATTACAAAATTACAAATATATCCCCATCTTCTCTGCATTAGTTATGTTTGTTTCTTCAAATCTTCACGTTCAGTTCTGTTTTTCTACTATATATATACTGTCTTGGTTCATTTATATAATTCATCATCATAAGAAGACAAACAGTTTCGATAATTGTTTGTTACTAACTTGGGTTATTCTTGTTTTTTAAAAAAAAAAAGCTTGCTGCACATTTTAATAGTTATTATTAATAACTAATAATCATTGATAATCAGTTTTTTCTACTTCATTGTACATTATGTTTACGAGAAGTGAAAATGCATATTCCCTTTGTTCAGTGGCGGAGCTAGAAAATATTTTAGGGGTGGGCCAAATTATTTTTTATCCATTCAAGTGACCAATTATTTCATGTGCAAATTTACCGCGTAAAGGAGTTTTATTTTTGGATCAACCAAAACCTAAAATCGACATAAAATTGTATAAAATCTCGCAAAATAGACTTATAATTGAATTATTTAAATTTTTTGGGTGAGTCACTACACCACTTTACGGGAATTTGGATCAACCGAAACCTAAAACCGACACAAAATTGTATAAAATCTCGCAAAGTAGACCTATAATTGTTGATTTTTTAATTTTTGGGGGTGGGCCGTGGCCCACCTCAGCCCATGAAGGGCTCCGCCACTGCCTTTGTTACTGCTATGTGTTCCGGAGCTGTTGCCTATTATCAAAGATTGCCTTGTTTCATTTGCGTACCTATGGAAACAAGATTAATCCATCCTCCCCAATGAAATCGTAATTGGTTGCTTAGAAAAACGTAACACTTCAGCTATTTTTTTCTCTGGTATTTTTAAAGAAGGGTAAAATTGGAATAAATAATTATAACTCATTCCATTCCGTCAACGATCCAAACAATGGGACAGTAAATTTATTCTTATTCATCATAAAATATCCAAACAATGGAATGTACTATTTATTCCATTCCATTCCGTTCCGTTATATTCAGTGGCGGAGCCAGCCAAAAATTTTTGGGGTGGCCGCAGCCCGCCATCAGAGCCAGCCAATCTCTACCCTCTCTCTTCAGCCTATATCCGCCGCGTGCCGCCGTCATCCAACCATAACCTTTTTTTATCGCCGCCGACCCTTCTCAGTGAATCTCAGACCCATTTCATCATTCCATATCGGAACCCATCTCCCATCCACACCCCTTTGCCGTTGCCGTTGTCCGCCGCAACCGCCGTCCTACAACCACCACCATCCTTCAGCACCGCCGTTGGATTTTTCTGTAAATTTATTCAGAGAAGAAAGCATGAAAGAATAAAATTGGATTTTCAGATTTTGATTTCTCTGTTGGTTTTGGTTGCTATTGTATTGAATATTTGTAGAAAGGAATATTTGGCGTACACAAACAGGAAGGCAGCGCGCGGCGGTCTGAAGGTGGAAGTGGTGAGATGGGTTACTGGTTTTGTGATGGATCTTTGATATTGTAAGTGAGGAGATGTCGGCCATGGCATGATAATAATATTAAGATTACCTTAGGGGTATTATAGTCTTTTCACGAAATAAATGGGTAGGCCATGGCCTACCCCAGTCCTCGTGTAGCTCCGCCTCTGGTTATATTGCGTTCCGTTCCATTCTGTTATGTTCCATCAATCCAAACAGAGCTTTAAGGTGAAATTCTCTAGTCGCTAGGCTATTTGAAAAAGAAAAAAAAAACAATATTTTCTCCTTTAGTATGAATCATTAATTACGTGGGTTCAACCCTTTGATTAGGAAAAAAAGTTATTAACATTCTATTTTCTAATGAGTTTAATTATATGTGGGTTACACTATGTAATATTAAAACCAAATTAATTCTTACTGTTATCAGCTGGGTTATACCTACACGACTTAACACCCATTCTTTATTTGATGAACTTTATATGGATTCTTGTACGTTTAAAAATAAATCCCATGTAAATAATGAGACCATGTAATTTTTTTGTCAAATAGTCTAGTGACTAGAAAATCATTTTTTAAGATGAATAAGTGAGTTGTTTAGAGTTTGAACTTCAACCTCTACATATATTATACAATGTCACTATCAACCAAGTTAAGTTCCCGAGAGTGATACCACATAAATTTTATTTAATAGAAGAACGTATATTGACCCCATCAAAAAATGAATATTGGAAAAAAAGTGATATGAGTCGCATAACAAGTGTTGCTAACATTTTCCTTAAAAAAAAAAAAAAAGTGTTGCTAACATTTTTTCATTTCTCTCCCCGATAACAGACATATCGACTTTCTTTGGTAGAAGTTTTGTGAGAAAATACATTCCATGACTCCATAATATAGATCTGCTCATTTTCTTTCTTCTTGTTAACATCTTCTTGTGATTTTATTTTTAATTTATTGTCCTAATATTTTTTATTTTTCGTCCCACTCGCACTGTCGCACACCACGATGAGTTAGCAATTTTACAAGGGAAAAAAAACAATAATCGACGCACACAACACGTTTTTGTCCGGAAAATGATTACATGGCGGCGGGGAAATTGGCAAGCATCCATTGAATGTGACCCCGAAATTACGAACTTATAAATTTAGGGTGGCATTTAACATGGGACACTTCAAAATCTTCCCACCATGGGAAAGTCACCTTTTAAACCATTGATATATTTATATAATATTGAGTGGTTAAGATGAAGGAAGGGATACCTGTTAAGCACTTTTTTTTTTCTTTTTCAATTTTCTGCAATAACAATTAAAGCTTTGAAAACCAATTACTAAAAATTAATAAAAAGGTAAAAACAATTAATAAAAGGTAAAAAACAATTAATACCGTGGTACAAGCACTGTTATAATCTTTTTTTCTTTTTTCTGTTGTGAATCCAAGGTTCAGACTTGCTTTGAATATTAATTAAAAAATTAAATAAAAGTTAAAACAAGGGTTGTTGGCATGTTCATTTACAAAAAAAAAAAAAATCAATTTTAAAAAACACACCCAGAGATCATTTGTGAACACATCTATTTGAATCCCAGATTTCTAACTTTGAAAAATTCAATTGGATTTGATCAAAACAGAAAAATCAATTGGATTGCAGCAAAATTGTAGTTTCAGGCTTAACATTGGTTCACTCTGTTTTCATTTTCAATGATGGACTTAAACATGCAGTTCAAGGTATGAAACTCACAATTAATTTCAAATTTAACAATCAGAGATTAATCTTGAAATTTCTAAGATTTAATGGTGTAGCTGGACATCGTGAGATTTGAAATCGTTGAATGGCATCTGGAGTGGGTGGATCTAGCGAAGACAAATTTGTTGTCCTAGTCGTGACTCGTGAACGTTCAGGAACGGCAGTGCGGCACCGAAGTTGTGTTGCAAAGCATCTAGCTAGGAGGAGGTTCAGTGAGGAGATGAATGATCTAAAGAGAGAAGAAGGAAAGGGTATTAATCAACATAAATATATTAATACTATTAAATATGGCTTTCTTTTTCCTTTTGAAAAAACAAACACAAATAATGAAACCGGATTCACTTACAGGTGGCAGTAAAAAGTGACTTTCCCATGGTGGGAAGATTTTCAAGTGTCCCATGTTAAATGCCACCTAAATTTAGTGTTTCATGGAAGAAAAAAAAAGTGAAGGTTAATTTTTTTTTTTGAAGGGTAAAGTGAAGGTTCATTTGTTATGGATGATTTGTTTGTGGATATTTGTAAACGACGTAATCAAGACAGTCTCAAAGATCCTCTTGTGGTGAAGTTTTTTTCTTTTCTTGAAGTAATGTGGTGAAGTTTTTGGTCCATAGTTAAATTAAAACGATAATAATTAATGGTTTCTACGGTTTTTTTTTTTTTGGTACAAGGTTTCTACGGTTTTTATCAATGGAGTATTCAACCTTTTCCCTACTTAGTTTAACTATTCTTGATAGTTGATTTTTGTTATTGTTATTGTTGCTCGTGGTAGTAGCGCCATTATGTTTTGGTGTTTTTATCTTTTCACTTTTGTATCCTATAAATTTTAACACTACTTGTAATTTAATTGATCAAACGTTTAATATATTTATATTTTGGTTCCTTCAAAAAAAAAATTGGTGTAAGGTTTTGAATTTAATTTCCATCAAAGAAAAAGAATAATAAAAAAAATATTATATAATTTTTTCATTAGATTCTTTGCATGTGAAAGATGTTTTTTATACATTTATAAATCTTACTTTGATTGTTAAAATCATCGAAATTGTTAGGCATGACGCCTTTGCCTTTTGTGAGTTCATCCATCTAAAAAAAATTATATGATTTTTTCACCCTATAATTTTATGATGAGATTTATTAATTCAACAATTTATAATTGCAAGGATATTCGATTGTAGGAATGTGAGTTCTAACAAGCGACTTCACCTATATATATATATATATATATATATATATATATATATATATATATATATATATATATATATATCCATTAGAGTAGTGACTTGGTAATTATACGTCAATCTTTTACGCAGCCTTCCAGCTTCGTTTTGATTGACCAAGAAAACTACATGGCACCTTAATTATTTTTCATTATTACGTGTTCCAAGTGCTAGAATTTTCACTTAGCAACACAAAGTCAAACGTGGACCTTACTTAATGATTATACTAAACAACGAATGACGATTTCCTTTTACTAAGAAAAACTCGCAAACACCAAGCATCAAGTTTAGGGTGTTTCTTGTCCAAAAAAAAAAAAAGAGTTTAGGGTATTATAAATTAAGTTTAAGGTGTATTTGTTTCAAGTTTACCAAATTTATTTATAGAAATAAAATTCCTGAAATATAATAAATATGTGAATTTTATTCCAATGTATTTAGAAAAAAAATGTTTGGTTAAAATCATAATATTCCAAGGAATCTTAAAAATAGGGATTATAATAGGTAATTACATATGAATTTATTTCCATCTTCATGAGAACTTTATTCCCACATTTTTTTTTTGTGGCGTCCGAGGTTCGAACATGGACCTTGCATATATTATGCATTGTTCTTACCAACTGAGTTAAGCTCACGGGGCCTATTCTCATCCTTTTCCTTGGGAACATTTTATTCTCAGAAATAAAATGTAGTAAACTTGTAACAAACATAGGCATGCATATTTCTATCATTATATTCCTGTGAATCTATGAATATAACTTGAAACAAACTCTCCCTATGGTATTATATATCTTGGATCATCATGCTTCGAATATATCCAATAAACTTAATTTAATGGTCTAAAATATAAACAAACATTAAATACTTCTACCATATTTAATGTTATTATTTTTAATTAAATTATCATTCATTTAATTTAATTTAAATTTTTAATGGTGATGTAACAAGTTTTCATGATGAGCAATTTAAAAAATGCAATTGCTTTTTTCATAATTTAGAGATAATGTGAGCTAATTTTTCTTATATAAGATAAGATGGGATGGAGTGATTATTTTTCATAAAGAAATATACGTGCGATCACTCTCTGCTAATTAAACCATGCAACAATCACGCTGTAATGCAAATTTTTCTTTGGTTAGGTGGCATTGGCTTATTGATCTAACCTTTCTTCCTTGGTTCACGAATGGTATTTTATGTGCTAAAATTTTCATATATTAATTCATTTATCAATATATAATCAAAGCTTAGATCAAGGGAAGTACTTGTCTTGTTTTCTACCAAACCGTAGGTCGATTATTTTCATGTTTTTCTGGTGGGACTGTGTAGGAGAGTAAAAGGATTTGCGTTTCACCAACTTCACACCTTCAAAGCTTATCCAAATCTACATTAATTCTATAGGGTTTATCCAGATCACAGATAGAAGGGGAATCATTGGCCCAAAAAAAAATATTAATCATTAATTTACTTTACTTCAATTCTTTTCTTCCCCATGTCCCCACTCATGTACATAGAAAAAATATCTATACATCTAACTTATTTTCCAAAACTCTTTCCTGCCTGATCCCAACTTGTGCTTTTATTCCATCATCAACTTGCGTTATGCGTAGAGATGTGAAAGTTCATATATATAATTAATCAAATACTATAAAACATCATGATTTGGGTTATTTAGAAGGAAAAAAACAACATGATTTTTAACCAGAAGAACGCTGACTTGCATCATTTAGTAGACAATGTCAAATTTATGTCTTTCTCTTGGCTAAAGGCAATTGTGCCCACTTTCGCCTTCAGTTATAATGACTGGTGGCGGCACCTGTTACTTTGCATGGGTGTTTTTGTGTAGCCTTATTTTTGTCATTCTTCTGTAACATTATTATTTGGTAACAGACACTTGTAATTGTTTTTGGTGGGTGGTTTTATTTGACACACCTTGTGCGTTTTGAGCCACCTTCAGTTATCTAATATATTCCATTTTGGCTTGTTAAAAAAAAAAATACTATAAAAGAGATTATAATTGGCTTGGGACAGTAGTTGTTCATGTCATATATCCTATCTTCATGCCATGGTTCACCTACCATGTTAAATCCATTAATATTGTTTACTTAAACGTGAAAGTTCGATATACCAATTATCATGTGTATTTGCTTTGATTAATTTGGCCAACTAGTCCACCATTTTATTTGGTTTGTTGAGTAAACTTGTACAATCCATTTGATGGTCGCGGCAAGATAGATATACTATTAATTAAGTTTTTTGATCTTATGGTAACAAAATAATTAAGATAACTCAATATTGTTTTGTCTATCAAGTTAAAATTTTATAGTAGGGGTGAAAATAAGTCAGGTCGCTAATCAAGGGCATGGTCTAGCCTACTCAAAGTTTGATCCGGCCTAGTTGGTTTAGTAAATAGAATATGCTCAAACTTTTTTAAAAGTTCATTAACTTAAATAAATCAGGCTAAAGCGTATAGAAAAGTCTAATAGACCTATCAGATCGGCCCATATATGTGTAATTACATATATTGCATTACATTAATAAAAAAAATTCTTTAAAAAAAATAATAAATTTTCAGTTCCTTGGTATTTCCATTACCACAATTTATTTAATTTATTGTATATTTTTTAACCCTTTTGGATTTTCAATGAGGTATAAAACTCTTGGTTTTACCTTTTTAATCGCTTGTTATTTTCATTCTTATCTCGTTTCAAATTACAAAATGAGGAACCTATTAGCAACAAAAAATAAAATAAGGCAATGGGTGAAATATATGCATTATATGTTTTTTTTTTAGAGAATTATATTTTTTTTTAGGAACTTTAAAATTGTTGCCAATACAAATTAAACATTTTGAATGAAATAAGGATTATAATTACATGATAGTAAAATATTAGGATATGAATTTATACTCAAAAATAATATTAGAATGTGAAAAAACTTTATTTTAAAATAAAGAAATAAAATAGGTGTCTCGTAATTGTACCTCAGTTGATAGTATTGTGTTCAGATTCGGAGCCTTAGGTGTATAAATTTTGTATTTTCACGCTCAAACGAACTTCTTCTAAATCACTATTATAAACAGAAATAATTTTTTTTATGTTTATTAAATAAATGATGTATTTGGTTATAATAGATCAAATAAATCAATTTAAAAAATTGATTTTTGGTTACAATATCAAAGGAAGTATGAATTTAACGACTAAAAAAAATCGTAAAAAGTTAAAGAAAAAATCAACCTAAAACGTATTGGTTCTCTAAAATAACGAAACGTATTAGTGAGCAGACCCCATTCCATCGCACTATGTGGAACGTTCCCACATCTCCACTCCGATGTTTGACCCAGTTTGAATTTAGGTCGATGGGAAGTTCAGAACTTGAAACCTTTGCTGAGCCATCATTACCCTGAGTTGCTTAAATAATTTATTTTAATAAGTTTTAGGGGAGCTGGATATTTTGGCCTTGCCGAGAATCAAAACAAGCAAAGGTTCAAAAAATTTAGGGTTAATTATGTTACAAAACAAGCAAAGGTCCCTATAAATAGGCGTGTTTCCAACATTAGTCCCTACTTAAATTTTATTAAATTTTTGGTCCCCATTGTTTTTTGCCGTTTGCACAATTGGTCCTCACCGTGAAATCTGGCTGATTCAGCTAACGGTACAGGACATGTGGCTTCAATTATAATACACGTGAGACAATTGTTTTTTATTCAATAAATAATAAAATGGTTAATAATATTTTTTTTAATTAAAAGAACCCTTAAAAATTCCAATATAAAAATTGATACCATAACATTCACTTTCGATACCAAGTTTTGACAAGATAAATTGATACCGTAACATTACTGTTCTCACCAATATTACAAGATTTTCATTACATAACATTACTTCTTACTAATAAACCACTGATACATCATTTTATACATCAGAAATGCCTAAAATTCTAGAACCTTATCTTCATTACAAACACCTAAAATCCTAGAACATTAACTTCAAAACAAGGAGAAGATTGATAACCAATGACACAATTAGCAGTGTCAAGGTAACTTTTCCATTCAGCCTTTCTTGGTTAAACCTCTTGTAAAAGCTTTACATTCTTCCTCCTAGCTTCCTCAGCAATTCCTAAAGTAATGTCACTTACATCTTTACCTCCAGCATCATCAACATCCTCAATCTCATCAGTGTCATCAATCTCTTCTGCTTCATCAGCCCAGATAAACATGTTGCAAGTATCCTTCATCTTCATACAATTACCAGATGTCAGAATTAAACACAAAAACATATGAAAAGAAGAGATAACTGGTAAATGAGAAGAAAAATGAAAACATTTTCATAAGTACCGTCTCTAGAACTGTCTTCCTATATGTTTCCCTCTTGTAGCTGTCATCAAAATGGTTCGAATATAACAGCCACATTTGTCCCCTCGGTCGAGTTGAAGAAGATGTAACACTGTTTGAGTATGAACGATTGTTTCGGCGATTTATGCTTCCTTGTCGTTCCATGGTTCTCCAATTTCGACCTCAGGTCTGAAGTGTTTGAAAAAAAATCAGTTTGGGAATTTAGGGATTTTTATTTCGGCAGAGAGGAAGAAGAAGATGGTACCGGGTTTTTTATGGGTCTGACCGGGTCATAATCATACTCGGGTCGGGTCGAGGCCCAATACAATGGCCCAGTATTACAATAATTGTACTTCAAACAAAAAAATCCGATGTGGCAGCCACGTCTACTGTACCGTTAGCCGAATCATCCAGATTTCACGGTGAGGACCAATTGTGCAAACGGCAAAAAACAATGGGGACCAAAAATTTAATAAAATTTAAGTAGGGACTAATGTTGAAAACACGCCTATTTATAGGGACCTAAAACATAATTAACCCAAAAATTTATAACGTTAATACTCCGTCACATATTACCTGATACAATTGACTCTGTCATATATGTTATTGTATAAATTTGATCTTAAATATCTTGAATAATTTATTTAAAAAATTATGAAAATTTAATATTTTGAAAGTATTTATCGAAACAAATTCAATAACATTTTATATGAATAATGCGTATTTTTAAACTAGGTCATTTAAAATGGGACGAAGTGAATAGTGTTTTTGTTAGAACACAGGTGTGGAAATTGAATGTTAAGCCCTGTATTAAATAAAATTAGGGTTATGTGAATGAAAATAATGAAAGTGTCGTATTTGATAGATCACATATATCAATAGTATTCGTATACGAAGAAGGATACTTCAAAGGTTGTGTCAATTGATACTTACTTTAATGAACGAAGCAAACACTCGCAAAAATGTATATAATACGTGCAACGCCGCCCTAAGTCGTGCTTGACCTTGAGGCTTGAGTTGAGTTAAATGATTTTTTTTTGTCAGATAGCCTAGTGGCTAGAATTCACCTTATAAGATGAATAAGTGGGATGTCCGGAGTTCGAACCCCGACCACTGCATATAATAATGCATTGTCCTACCAACTGAGTTATGCTCACGGGACGAGTTAAATGATTTTTTATTACTCTATAATGTTAATTTAATTAAGTTTTTAATATTATATCAAAGTGCTTTATTAAAGAACATGTTTTTGTGTCTATCCGATTCAACTAATTATCCATATCCTTACGGTCTTATCCGCGTGCTCCAGCATGCTCCTCAAATTTGTTGAACCGTTTTGTTACTTGATCTGATTCGCATTATCCCTGCCCTTAAGCATCTCACTGATCAGTTGCAAATTTTTTCTATAAAGAGAGAGTTCACATAATTCATGTCGACTGTCCATATATATATAATAATGTATGTCCATGTGGACCGAACTATGTTAGTAATGTTTATTAAGAAAACTAATTATTTTTCGTTAAAAAGAAACTACTTATTATTGATTTTGGGAATATGAAATGACGTTGCGAAATAGTAGAATAAAATATTATTATATGATTTAAAAAAAAATGAAAAAACCGACGGTTGTAAAACGTGGGTCCATTATCATAAGGTTTTGCCGGTCTTGAAATACAAATATAAAGAAGCAACAACGCTTCTCACCTCACTTTTCGCCTCCGTTTCATCTTTTGACAGTTTCATTCATTTTTCACATATATACATACTACTCTCCTCTCTCACCATATTACTCATATTATTTGTATTTGCAGAGCATCTCTATCTATCTATCTATCTATCCCATAACAAGAACATATTAAAGATACAAAGAATCTCTCTCTCTCTCTCTCTCTCTCTCTCTCTCTCAAATGCGAATAACATCATCATCATCATCATGAGAAGACCAATGAAACACCCACACAAGAATCACAATCAAGACTTCTTTGAAGATTTTCCCGATGATATCGTCGTCTTCATCCTCACCAAGCTCAGCTCCACTGCCTCTTCTCCTTCCCATTTCTTTAACACCCTCTTAACGTAAGTTCTTTCTTCTTCCTCACCCTAACATAACAAATTACCCATTTCATTTTATTAAATTATTATTATTATTATTCCCTCAACCATATTCATTCATTTATTATTTTATTAAACACAGATGCAAGAGACTGAACCGTTTAGGTTTTCATCCCATGGTTTTATCGAAAGCTGGGCCTAAAGTACTCGCCGTTAAGCCCAAAAACTGGTCTGAGAACTCTCACCATTTTCTTAAACGCTGTGTTAACGTCGGTAACGTCGATGCTTGTTATACTCTTGGAATGGTGAGTCTCTCTTTTTATTTTACTTTCTTAAATGAAAATAAAATAAATTAAAATCTTTATTTATTTATTTGTTTGTTTGTTATTTTTTCATGGAATAGATCCGATTTTACTGTCTACGAAATCGAAGAAGTGGAGTATCTTTAATAGCCAAGGCGGCGATGAAGTTACACGCGCCGGCGCTATACTCACTCGCGGTGATCCAGTTCAACGGAAGTGGTGGCACTAAACAAGACAAAGATCTACGCGCTGGAGTAGCACTTTCTGCACGCGCGTCACTTCTTGGCCATATCGACGCACTTCGTGAGTTAGGCCATTGTCTTCAAGACGGTTACGGCGTCAAACAGAATGTCACGGAGGGACGACGGTTGTTGGTGCAAGCTAACGTGAGGGAGCTTTTACTAGTCTATCGCTATCTTGAGTTAGCGTCACCTTCACGCGCTGGTTCCTGTGAAGGGATATTGGGTCGCCTGAGGAACATGGCGGTGCCGTTGGTGAATGAGAATAGTTACAACGTGAAAGTGCCGGAGGTGCATCCGGTGAACTGGTTTTTGAGAGAGTGGTTTGAATCAGGTTTAGGTATTCTGGAAGATGGTTTGAGGCTTTGTGCGCATATTGGATGTGGACGGGCGGAGACACGGCCGCATGAGTTCCGGCGGTGTTCAGTTTGCGGGAAGGTTAACTATTGTTCTCGGGCATGTCAGGCACTGGATTGGAAATTGCGGCATAAGATGGAGTGTTCGCCGATGGAATGGTGGTTGGATGAGAATGGTGTTGGTGGTGATGGTTTCGTAGGTGGCGGCGGTGATGTGAATGATGCGGTGGTTCATAATGCAGCTGATTAATTAAGGTCAAAAAATTAAAAAAGTTAGTTAAAAAAATGGAAATTAGTGGTATGATTTGTGTATGTGTACAGCTGGTACAAATTTTTTTGTCTTGTTTTCCAGTCTGAAAAATTACTTGAAAGTTTGTTATTACTTGTTAAATGCAAGTAAAGATCAGGAAATGTTATTTGTTGGTTAGCTAAGGCCTTCATGCATCGCAAACTAATTGCTGTTTTAATCTATAAAATAGTAGAAGTACGGTCATATTTTTTCATATAAAATTGATATTATATATTTTATTTCTATATTATTCATGTTTTACTTTTTGTCAAACAAAATGGTATATACTGGTTCATAATAGTCACTGGTTAATTGTAAAATCATAACGCAATTTTATTTCTTTCGTAAAATTAATATATTTAAGATGAAACTTATTTTCCTATGAAAAAAATGCAACTTTTTTTTAATCAAATTAAAACCTGAGTAATTTTTCATCTTTAATGAAAGGGAAAATCAAAACTAGCAGTGAGTCTTGCGGTAATGGGTTTGCCGTTTATAAAATCTTGGAATAACGTTTAACATGAAGTTTCCCTATACCGGTAACAATTCATTGGTTTTTTATTTGACAATTTAGTTTACTATTTTTTGTGAGTGAAGGATACCAGTATCTCTTTTTTTTTTTTTTTTTTTTTTATGAGAAGTCACTCCTATTTTTTGGCGTGTACATCAATCAACTGAGATTATTTCTGTAAATATAGTTTTGGGTTTTTTGTAATTAATACATACGAGGTCATTATTATAACCTTTGCTAACAATTGGAAGTTGTACAACTGGTTTTGAAATGTTAAATGGGCCTATTAGACAGACATGGGAATAGTCGTATTTATGACGAGGCAATCAATATTTAGACGTAAATATGGTAGCGTTATCGTGAAGAAAGAAAACAGGAGCATTAGATGGAAAAGAAAGAGGAAGTTAAACAAATAGTGTACTAAGTGTATAGTTTTGTAGCTATGGAAAAGGATTGCAAGGGAATGACATAAAGTGGGAAATCCAAAAGCATATTGTCCAATGGTGCTTGCGTCTTGTGTCACCTTATTTGTTTGGTATCTCTTATTAAGTGGAAAGTGTGTACATCCATTAGCTATTTTGGTTAAAGGTGCGCTATCAAAAGGAAATATATGCCTAGTTAGAGGCGACTTAACCATGAATTAAGGTATATAGTGCACACTTATTTTTATTTTTTTGGTGGTGGCCGAGGTTCGAACCCGGACCTTGCATATTTTATGTATTGTCCATACCAACTGAGCTAAGCTCACGAGGACTGCACACTTATTTTAAAAAGTATATAATGCATGTTTGAATGCTTTGAATTGATTTTGGTATTTTGGAGTTTTCATTCGAATTAATTTTGCATTTAGATTTGATTTTGGTATTTACATATTTATTTCTTTCAACTTAATTGCGAGTTTTAGAATACAGATTAAAAAAATGAGATAAAAAAAATAGAATACAGTTTAAGCATTAATTGCTAAATAGTCCGATAACTATAATTGATAAGAGTCTTTAATAGATGTAACTTATTTGATCGTTAAAATCAAAACACCTAATCGTATCTTTATTTTATAAATGGGGTACAAGTACAACTCTAACAAGATATTTATAATGAGACAAATCAAGTCTATATTTGTTATTTTTTCTTGGCTAAAAATCTTATCAGCTTAAAGTAGTGACCTTTTCAGAATTTTTTTTTCTTCTACCCCTATCAACAAAAAAAATGATATGTCTACCCCTAGTTGAAAACAATTGATCAAAATGCCCCTATTCTTTATTTTGGATGGCGACAGAACAAATTTTCAACAATCCCTGCAAGTTTGCAAGCTTTTTTTCTGAACAAACAGTATGTTCTCCATTTCAAATGGAGAGCAAGGATTTTTATTTATTTCTTTTCCTGTTCTTCTTTTCAAATGGCGAGCAAGCCATTTTTAGTTTTTTTTTTTTTGTGTTATATTTTTAAAATGGCAACCAAGCCATTGATTTTTTTTTGGGTACAACTTTTTGTTTTTGTTTTTTAGGTACACTTTTTTGTTTTATCTAGGGGAATTAGCCACTTTAGTCCCTGAATAGGAAATGAGTCGTCGCTTTAGTCCCTGAATGCAGATAAATTGCAAAATAGTCTCTGAATGTAGACTATGTTAGTCAATTTAGTCCCTGAATGCAGAATCCGTTAGTCAATTTAGTCCCTGAATGTAGACTCCGTTAGTCACTTTTGTCCCTGAAATTGATCAACAGAGTCTACATTCAGGGACTGTTTTGCAATTTCTTTGCATTCAGGGACTAAAGTGACTAAATGTCATTCTTAACCTTTTAATATGATTAAGATTTCTAGGAATAATGTTCCGGAAAATGTTATCCCTGCAATTGTAAATTTAATCCTTGAAACAAACACACCTAAAAAAATCAATGGCTTGGTTGCCATTTTAAAAATATAACAAAAAAAAAAAACTAAAAATGGCTTGCTCGCCATTTGAAAAGAAGAACAGGAAAAAAAAAATCCTTGCTCTCCATTTGAAATGGAGAACATACTGTTTGTTCAGGAAAAAAAAGCCTGCAAACTTGCAGGGATTGTTGAAAATTGGTTTTGCTCGCCATCCAAAATGAAGAATAGGGGCATTTTGATCAATTGTTTTGAACTAGGGGTAGACATATCATTTTTTTTGGTGATAGGGGTAGAAGAAAAATAAATTCACCTTTTCATCCCAACTAAAAAAAATAGTACTAGGGAAATTCACTTAGTTGTGGCTGCCCTCCTCATGCGCATTGCGTGAGTGTGGATTTGGTATGGTGCATCATGTAATGCATGTGGTGGATGAGTGGCATCCGTATAAAAATACCAACCAGACCACTACGGTTCTACCAGCAGTACCTTTTGTAGTGACGTGGGTACATCACGTTCATGACACTTTTCTAAAATGGGCTTTGGACAATTATCGATGTTGTTGTTGAAAAGCCCAATAAGATAGCACACAGGTGGAATTTTTCTTTGAGAAATGATATTTTGACAACCACTTTTTGACAATTTTTGGACAACTTTCTCTCTCATACTCACATGATGTTGTTATCATCTCTCTTCTTTTTTCTCTCTCCATTGTTTTTGACCAATAAGAAGTGAGAAAAACAAGGTTGTCAACAAAGTTGTCATCAAATGGATGTCAAAATATCATTACTCTTTTTCTTTTGCAGGCCCTAGTCTATCTATCTATATATAAAAGTTAACCCATGCCAATTTTGAAGCCCTAATTTTTCCTAAACCCTAATGACTAAAATTCATGTTTTACCCTAACCAAAACAATTAAACGAATAAACATAATAAAAAAAAGCCGCAAATTTCTTCTAAACCGCAAATTCCTGTTTTTCCTCTCTTTCTCTCACGCGGTTCTTTCCTTTCTTCTCTGCGATTCCACCGAAGCCGCAATTTCCTGTTTTTCCTCTCTTTCTCTCACACGTTTCTTTTTCTTCCTCTTATCATCATCACCACCGCCAACCCTCTCCCTCTCTCTCTTTCCTTTGTATCTTTTTTTCATTAACGGGTTTCGTGTTTACTCCACTGTAGTCCCTTTCTTCTCTGCGATTCCACCGATACCGTTTCACTTCAATTTCATATATACCCCTAATTTCGCTACCATCGATTTCATGATTCTGATTAACTGCAATGTTTATTTTACTTTTTATTTTTTTCAGGAGCTTCAGATTGAATTTTCCAAGTATGAACATCCAGTTGTTTTAACTGTTGAGGCTCAGGTAAATAAATTACTTTTTATCCTTTAAAATTTCTATCATTTTTTTATCTGATAATATATAGTGTCTGTTTTTTCTTCAGGCAAAGTATGTTGGCAATGGTGGCCTCAGTAAAAATTTGTTTTTGAAGCTACATTTATAATATAAGGAAAAAAAGATACTTTTTTTTTATGGTTATTGTTATTGAATGTGTATGATATATGATACCTGATAATTACTATTGTTGTGAAATAGGATAAGAAGAACAGGTTTTACATTGTTAATAGGTTTTTTTTGTTGTTTAAATTTGTTCATTTGGTACTTTGGCTGAAGCATCAAGTGGTTTTGTTTAAATTTGTTCATTTGGTATTTTGGCTGAAGCATCAAGTGGTTTTGTTTTGAGATTGAGTGTACATCATATGGTAGTTTTGAGCTTTGTTTGTTGTTTGTGATTTGTATTGTTGTTTAATAGATCCACTATTAAAAGTAGTACTTTTGTTGTATTTTTATTTTTTTTTTCTAATATATAAATCTATATTATTATGTTATTTTATATTTTTTCTATTTAATAAATTCATTTATTAAATTTTGAGCATAAAAATAAACAAAAAAAATAAATTAAAAGAACCTAGTAGGATGATGTTAACTGAGATGGAGCTATCCTAAAGGAGGTATTAATTAATAAGCCAAAAAAAAATTAAAATCGAAAAAAAAAACAAGTAAGATGGCGCCATCTGAGATGGAGCCATCATGAAGGAACATGGTGTCATCTCGGATGGAGCTATGTAAGGGCAAAAGTGAAAGTAGGGCATGTTGGATATTTATTTTCAATGTAGGGCACATTGGACAATTTTTTTGGAAACTAGGGCCTGCAATAGAAAAATTCCACACAGGTGCAGTGTGCAATGAGGCAGGTTTCCAGGTTAGATACGTCATTGTTGTTGTCTCCACACAGCACAAAGAACCTTTCTCTTTCACTCATGACGATTTCGATGGTTACTAATGCCCAAAGGTTCACATCAATTGCATTTCAAACTACTCTTATTATAGTCGTAAAAAATATCATTAAAATATCAAGGAAAATAATAGGATCTCTGGAATATAAGAGTGTTTCATTAGTACATATCTATTTGCTTGACTTCTTGTACAAAACTCTCATGCAATTGATAGGAGATAGTTACATGGTTTAAATATGTTTTTGTTTTTGTTCCTACAAAAGATGTTGATATTGAAATTTGTTAATATTTAGAGTAAATTACACTCCCCTCCTTGTACAAAACTCTCATGCAATTGATAGGAGATAGTTACATGGTTTAAATATGTTTTTGTTTTTGTTCCTACAAAAGATGTTGATATTGAAATTTGTTAATATTTAGAGTAAATTACACTCCCCTCCTTAAGAGAAGGTTGAATTACACTCTCCTCCCCTCTTATGTTAAAATATACATTCACCTCCCTTAAAAAGTAAAATTTATATTCCTCTCCCCTATTAGATGCTTGAATTACAACTCCCACCCTTAATAATTAAATATGCACTACACTTTAATCTATTTTAACATAAATAAATATTTTTTATAATATATACTAATTTTGAATCACCATTTAAAATAAATAAATTTGTTTCTTTATGATTTAAATGTCAATGATAATTAAATTTAAATAGTTTGTTATTAATTTTATAATTTGAACTATAAAATCCACTCTTAAATAACCATACTTAATCGACTTTAGTAATTTTTCAATTACTTTAATTTTATTTTGGGTTGTTTAATATTTTATAATAAGGTTTAAAACTACATGTTAATGAAATCTTGAATAAAAAATAGCGAAAAATATATATGCATTCAAATTTTGATTATATATTAAAATGGACCCGCAATACTATTTTTCTTTGAAGTGTGTTAGATTTTTTTTGCTAGATTATTAAAGATAAAAAAAATTATTGAGGGAGTAAAGGGTAGATTTTAACATAAGAGGGGAGGGGAATGTAATTCAAGCTTCTCTCAAGGGAGGGGGGTGCAATATTTTCTAATATGTTTTGAATAAGAGGGGAGGAAAGTGTATATTTTAACATAAGGGGGGAGGGTAGTGTAATCCAAGCATCTTTGAGGGGAGGGGAATGTAATTTACTCTGATATTTATTGTTGTAGTCCTTAATTAAAGAGATAAAAATCAAATACTCTACCAATTTCAATATTAATAAATTTTGCAAGGACTAAAACAAAACATTAAAGATCAAAATAAAAAAGTTGTATATTAGCAAAAAATAAAAATATAAAATATTTATCAGGACTAAAAATCAAAACTCTTTTGTATCACAATAGATGAATAAATCAAAGCTCTTCGTATTTTAAGAGGTCATTTGCATGTTAAAACATATTCATATTATATCATAGTTATCTAAAAAATTAATAAGATTATTAAGAATTGAAGAGCTTAATAGGTTATAGGTGTACACACTTTAAAAAAAAATTTAGTCCCCCTAATTTTAAAATTACTAGTTTAGAGACCCGGCGTTGCCCGGGTTATATATTAAATAAGTTTTATAAGTTTGTGTGCACGAATACACGTGTTAGTATATTAGATTGAATTTATTTAAATTTACAATTATAATAATATCTTAAAAATAAATATAAATGATGAGACGAATGTCCAATGCAAGATAAAAAGTGCAACAAAATCAATGATGAATTAGTCCAAGTGGTAAGAGTTTTGGGTCCCTTTAAACATGTGGTCATAAGTTTGTTTCGTGGCCCATGCGTATGAAAGAGAAAAATCGATTGAAAGGGAAGAAAGTGGTTGAAATATATATATATATATATATATATATATATATATATATATATATATATATATATATTTGTGTGTGTGTAATAATAAAATTGGTGTTTGACAAACCTGAAGAAGGAAAAAAGTTAGATGAAAAGAAGGTTTGAGGTTTCTGCTTGTGCTCAAAATATGTAAATATGTGATTAACGAAAATTTATTTATTTATTGTTAACATTTGCATTAAAATATGCTGCAAAAAGATAACATAATAACTAATCAAACCCTTTTTTATAAAAAAAAACTATTCGAACCCTTTTTTTCCTCAAACATAAAAAGTAATTGAATGATACAGTGCTAAAAGATTAGCAATAACTAATTGAAGCTTCTTTTCCTAAAAACAAATAAACAAATTGGAGTCTTTAATCATAAAATAAGATAATATATGTAAACTTTGTTGAAAATATTATATGTAGTTTGTTGAGATATTTCTACTACATAAAATATTATAAATTTAATAAATATTTAAAGAAAATATTGAGTGGATAAGATCAAAAGTTTGTTGAGATATTTATGTTAAATAAAATATTGGTTTTTAAAAATAGAAAAAATAATAAAAACATTGAGAATGAATGTGGAAGTGACACGTGGCATAAATTTTTTTACTTTATATATATACTATTGATTGATGGATTGATTGATGTGTAGTTTGTTGAAATATTTCTGCTACATAAAATACCAGTTTAAAGACCCGGCGTTGTCCGGGTTAGATATTAAATAAGTTTTATAAGTTTGTGGGTACGAATACACGTGTCAGTATATTAGATTGAATTTATTTAAATTTACAATTATAATAATATCTTAAAAATAAATATAAATGATGAGATGAATGTCCAATGCAAGAATAAAAAGTGTAACAAAATCAATAACGAATTAGTCCAAGTGGCAAGAGTTTTGGGTCCCTTTAAACATGTAGTCATGGGTTTGTTTCGTGGCCCATGCGTATGAGAGAAAAAAATCAATTGAAAGGGAAGAAAGTGGTTGAAATATATATATATGTCTTTCGATCTGGTTGTCGCCAATATCTTTCGGTGGTTGTTCGTCGTCGTTTAGTGTTAGATCTGGTAGCTTTGTCTTCGGTGGTTGTAATTTCTTGGTTAAAACAGAAAAATGATTTACTAAAAATCAAATTGATTTGCCAACATTCAAATAATTAGCCAGTTCCTAAAAAAATAAAGAATGTGATGTATCTTCAAAACTTCAATGAAACTGCGCAGCACACCACATTTCCAGGGAGGGAGATAAAAGAGATTGTGTGTGAGTGCTTGTTTAATGACTAACTTAATACCATCCATTGATATTAATCCAACGGCTGTCAATTGATCCTCTCATCTCTCATTATAATTACTCCTCTCACTTGATATGCCCTATATATATATATATATATATATATATATATATATATATATATATATATATATATCAAAGTATATGTATGAGAAATAATAAAATTGGTGTTTGGCAAACCTGAAGAAGGAAAAATGTTAGATGAAAAGAATGTTTGGGGTTTCTGCTTGTGCTCAAAATATGTAAATATGTGATTAACGAAAATTTATTTATTTATAGTTAACATTTGCATTAGAATTTGCTACTAAAAGATAACATAATAACTAATCGAACCCTTTTTTTATAAAAAAAAAAACTAATCGAACCTTTTTTTCCTCAAACATAAAACCTAATTGAATGATATAGTGCTAAAAGATTAGTAATAACTAATTGAAGCTTCTTTTCCTAAAAATAAATAAACAAATTGGAGTTTTTTAATCATAAAATAAGATCATATATGTAAACTTTGTTGAAAGTATTATGTGTAGTTTGTTGAGATATTTCTGCTACGTAAAATATTAGAAATTCAATAAAAATTTAAAGAAAATTTTGAGTGCATAAGATCAAAAGTTTGTTGAGATATTTATGTTAAATAAAATATTGGTTTTTAAAAATAGAAAAAATAATAAAAATATTGAGAATTAATGTGGAAGTGATATGTGGCATAAAAAAACTTACATTATATATATACTATTGATTGATTGATTGATGTGTAGTTTGTTGAGAAATTTCGCTACATAAAATATTAGAAATTCAATAAAAATATAAAGAAAATACTGAGTGGATAAGATCAAAAGTTTGTTGAGATATTTATGTTAAATAAAATATTGGTTTTTAAAAATTTGAAAAATAATAAAAATTAGATCAAAAGAAGGTTTGAGTTTCAGTTTCTGCTCAAAATATGTTATTACATGATTAAAAAATTCTCCTTTATTTATAGTTAAAAAAAAACCGAAGCCTTTTTTTCCTCAATGAAAAAAACTAATTGAATAATATGGTGCTAAAAGATTAGATAGTAACTAATTGAAACTTCTTTTCCTAAAAAAAAAGAAATATTTAATGGATAATATTGAAAGTATTATATATAGTTTGTTGAGACATTTTGGCTACATAAAATATTAGGAATTAAATATAAAATTAAATAAAAATATTTCAAGTCCTGAAATGTTATTATTAAAATCAAAACGCTACTGATTAATAATATTAAAACGAAAATGACCTGAGAAAATAGTATAAGTGATTAATAATATAAAAACGCTACTGTTGAAACGAAAAGAAAAAAAAAATAGTATAGGTGTCAGTTCAAGGACTTGAAACAGAAACAATAGGATAGGTGTTAGTTAAGGACCTGAAACTCGTAGGTGTTTGTAATGGATGTCAGCAACAATAGTTCTAGGACCTGAAAGAAAAAAAAACAATCGGTAAACTCACTCGTAGGTGTTAGTTCCCTCTCATATTATATATAAAAATAAATAAAAATCTAAGCATAAGTAAAAGAAACTCGTAGGTGTTAGTTTCCTCTCATATTATAGATATAAAAAAAAATCTAAGCATAAGTAAAAGAAACAATAGTATAGGTGTTTGTCAAACCTGAAGAAAGAAAAAGCTTAGATCAAAAGAAGGTTTGAGTTTCAGTTTCTGCTCAAAATATGTGTTTACGTGATTAAAAAATTCTCCTTTATTTCTAGTTAAAAAAAAAGGTTAATTATGTTTCTAGTCCCTATAAAATAGCGACCTTGTAAGTTTAGTCCCTACTTAATTTTAATAGCATTTTTAGTCCCTAATTTTGTTTTTCTGCACTGAGTATTAGTCCCTACTCAATTCAAATTTGTTTAATTTATGCTTAAACTCTTAAATTTTTGAACAATTTTTTGCAGACATGTTTAGAACATTACTAAAAGTTCGTCCGCAAAAAATTATTGCAAAATTTGATTTCTACATCCAGATTTTATTACTTTTTATCTTTAACTTTTGTCGTTTTAAAAAATTCATATTTAATTCATTTCATGTCAGAAAATTCTAAATTTTAGTAAACGAACCTTTCATAGTGTTCTAATCTTGTCTCAAAAAAATCGTTCAAAAATTTAAGAGTTTAAGGATAATTAATCAAACTTTGTTTTAGCAGGGACTAAAATTATAAGTAAGTTTTTTTTTTTTATAGGGACTAAAAATGCTATTAAAATTAAGTAGGGACTAAACTTACAAGGTCGCTATTTTATAGGGACTAGAAACATAATTAACCAAAAAAAAAAAACAAATCGAAGCCTTTTTTTCTCAATGAAAAAAACTAATTGAAACTTCTTTTCCTAAAAAAAAGAAAGGAAGATTTAATGGATAATATTGAAAGTATTATATATAGTTTGTTGAGATATTTTGGCTACAAAAATATTAGGAATTAAATATAAAATTAAATAAAATATTTAGTGGATAAGATCAAAAGTTTGCTGAGATTTTTATGTCAAATAAGATGTCAAATAAAATATAGAAAAAAATATAAAAATATTGAGAATAAACGTGGAAGCGACACGTGCCATAAAAAACCTTATTTTATATATATACTATTGATGATATTGATTGATTGATTGATTGATTGATGTGTAGTTTGTTGAGATATTTCTGCTACATAAAAGATTAGAAATTCAATAAAAATTAAAAAGAAATACTGAGTGCATAAGATTAAAAGTTTGTTGAGATATTTATGTTAAATAAAATATTGGTTTTTTAAAAATAGGAAAATAATAAAAATATTGAGAATGAATGTGGAGGTCACACGTGACATAAAAACCTTACTTTATATATATACTATTGATAAAACAATAGAGATATTTGGTAAATTTAAATTAATTAACTTTGCGATAAATAGTTAAAGACTTTTTTTTAAGGAATAGTTAAAGACATTTTTTTTAAGGGAAAGTGAATAGTGGTGACCAAAAATAAATTTTAATTCTCCTATTTCTAAAATTGAATTTGGTTTCCATATTTTGACCAAAAATAAATTAACTTTGGCTTCCGTATTTTTTTTGACTAAAAATAAATTTTAATTCTCCTATTTCTAAGAAATCCTCTCTTCCCCTTCTCTCTTGTGAGCTGTTATCAAACCCTAGTTTCTTCTCCTTCATCCACCAAAGAGGGGTGATTTAAGGTCAGTTTTTGACCCAAAATCACCCTTCTAACTCGTTTTTTCTAATTCTCTTTGATTGAAATAAGTGATTTTCACATCTATTTCGTTTTTTCTTTTGTGATTTTCGTCGTCTTAGTGCGACGTTGTTTTGTTCGTCGTCTTTGTGCGACGTTGTTTGTCTTTCTTGTTTTGTTCAGGTATTTGTTCGGTAGATTGTCACATCAGCTTCGATCTAGTGCAGATCAAATCAATGATTTTGGAGTCGTCAACATTGGAGATCCTGGGACATGGGTATTTCGTAGACTTAAATATAGTCATATGTGTAGGCTTTAGTACTTTGCCGTTTTATGGTATTAACATGGATGTTGTAAGTTTGTTCACAAATTCATTGTTTTTGTTTTTAGCGAATTTTCATTGTATCGATGTACTCTGAATGAATAAATATCATTTATTTTTGTAAAAAAAAAAATCTCATATTTCTAAAATTGAATTTTGGTCCCTCAATTACAACCATTGATTTTTTTTGTCCCCGCCATTATTTATGATTTTTTTGGAGAAATGATACAATGACATCCAAAATATGACAACCTACGAACAACTTATACCATTTTTGTGGGCCATGTACACTCTTTGTTTCTATAGCCCGCATTCCAAGACACATGAAAAGTTGGAAAAATGGAATCTACCGTATATACATACGGTGTGATGACAACTTTGGTTGTCAATATAACATAACTGTTTTTTTTGTTAAGATATTTTTTTATCATTAATGATGTGATAAGACTAGTGGTGACAATACTTAAAAAAAAAAGGTCGTGACAATTGAGTCCATTTATCCATCATCATTTGTCAAATCTATCATATTTTAAATTTAAATTCATTAAATCTTTGATAAATGAATAAATCCAATTCGTCCAACTATTTTTTAAAAATACAATAAAATAATTTTGTCAAGTAGATTATTAGTTAAGAATTCTCTGTTTTAAGATGAATAAGTAGATGTCTGATGTTTAAACACCAGGCCATTCATATATCATGCAAAATTCTTATCAACTTAAATGAAATTACATAGACACTATATTATTTTATTTGAAATGAAATCTAACAAATCACTTTTATGTTATTTATTATTTTTCTAAAGGATTCACTCTCTTTTTCTCTCTCCCAAATCTCAGATCCTTCATTTTTAACAAACTTTTTTTTTAGTGTTTTTTTCTATGTCAAATCATTATCTTTCTAAAATTTTGAGGATCAAGATCTTCGAATTATTTGAGACATCAATTTGTCCTATTTTTTTCCGTACAAAACACGATGAAGCATTGTCGTTTCACTTCATCTATTTATAAGTTTTGGTAGAATTATTACTTGTAATTAACCAATCTAAGGCGTTCAATGTAAAGTACTCCGTTTCACTTCACAAACGGGGACACATTAATCTCTCCTTTCGATTATTTTTTTTATATTTGTTTTTGACAAATCTCTCCTTTTTGATAATACGTAATGTTACAAAGCTTTTGTAAAAAAAATAAAATGTAATGTTATGATGTAGGAGGGTTTCTTTAGGAATTTCATTAGTATTTTATTATTTCAGCTTAATTTTCTAGAGCTTTCTATTTTGTTTTTAGTTTGTTATTTTTGGTCCATTAAGGTTTGTTATTTTCGTATTTAAGTTTAATATGCGTAGGCTAAGAGACAACTTTTATTCATTCAATAATATTTTAAAGAAGTTTTCCCAATTTATGGATTCCGGAACCCTATTTTCACAAGTTTGTCGCTTGCGAACTTGTTTCTTTTCAATCTAGGTTTAACGCTCGTTAACCCTTGCTTCCGTACTGCGTCATGTTACGAAACTTTCCGTTGTTGCCAATGTGTAAAATGACAATAATATGTCAAATTTTCAGGCTAAATTTGTCCTTATATATATATTTTTTATCTTAATTTATCAGACTCATGAAAAATGGTCAATAATATGATGGTCACTATGTTTCGATTAACGACCCAAAATAGTCTCTATATTATTCACAATTCACACATACTCATCTAGAAATATTCAAATTGGTCCCTCCTCTTTATAAACTAATTAAACTCATTTTTTATTCTTTCATGGACCATGGTTGATCTACCTTGTTAATCTTACCATGCACTCCCTCGCTATATTTATCATCAATCAATACTTTTAATTTATTTGGAAGGGGGAAGCTGTAATGATCTCAAAATTGAGTGTGTAATAAAATTGATAATTGTGAATTGATTATTGAATGAAGAGTAAAATTGATAGATTAGAACTCAATTAAAATTGATGTTCTTAGTACATAAAGGATAAAGGAAAAGATAGAAGAAATTACTCTACTAGAGAGTACCAAAGGGAGAGAGATGAGAGACTTTCATCATTTTTCTTTCATACCTCTTAATGATCATTCTTTCCCTATTTATGCACAATCACTAGCCACATGTTCACTTACCACAACCAATTACATTTTGCCACGTGTATTTTCTAATGTGCTATTTTGAATCATAACATTACTCCCCCCATTAAAATCCACCTTGTCCTCAAGGTTGTTGGGTGATAGGAGCAACCTTCGACGAGGCTTCCAAAACATGTAGACCTTCCTAATGAACAAATGCATCCACCCGGATCCCATTGTTTGAATTGCAAGGACCCTGTTCCTATATGAAATTGTCCCCCATGACTCCATTGCTTCAGTACTATGCTCCAATCAGTAACAACTTTCCAAAATGTAGCAAACCCCCAAGAGTAGCTCCTTGTACCTAATTCACACTTGCTATTCAAAATCTCATATGCTTGTCACTTAGTTTGGCTCTGGAGAAGCAAGAAAATTTCACATAATGCGAATGGATAAAATCACTTGTGTTGATCATATAATCAGGTCTAAGGCCATATGATGCAATACCATAAACAAAGTTGAAAAGGATAGGCACCCTTGCTAAGATTTTAGGGAATGAGTTACTTAGATCAACACCAATTACCTCATCCGCTAGAGCAAAACTCTTAAAGATTTCAAGAATGTGAACCCCTTCTTGAGTAGCCACTCTTTTTTGCATTATGAGCATTTCTGCAGCAGTAGACATGTCCTTAACTTCCTTTAGTCGTTGGTCATGTTCAAGCTTTGGAGCTTTATATGAAACAACACCAATACACCTCAACATCTGGCTTTGAGTCACAAGTTGATGTCTTATTGCACCTCTTAAATCTAAAAGAGCAGTACCTACAAGAATCTTTAGGCAGTGACTAGAAAAAACAGTCCCAATGGCAATTTCACATGACTGACTAACACAGTCATTAATCAACTTTTGCTTGTGTGACAAACTCACCATGATAAAATCATCCAATCCTAAGGCACAATGACATACCACTGGGGTATCTTATATACAACAACTCCATTTGCTTGGAAAAGAAATGAAGTGAACAAGATCATGCCTTGAAAAAGCAAAAGAGGTTGTGCATCTATTGTATTAGTTATGCATCCATATAGCTTCTCTTGATGAACTATAGATGTTTGGGAACAAAGCCACCAAAATTTAGCATCCAAACTATATATCCTCATAACAGTATGCACTTTCTCAAAAATTTTAACTACTTTCCTGTCGCATGGCTTCTTTCTATTCATGTAACTAGCTAGAACAACAAGGTTGGCCCATGCCCTCAATTTGTATTTACCATTGGAATCACCTTGTATAAACCTAGCATGTGTGAATGTGCTTATTTCCATTTGGCATCAATATGCTTACTAATCAAGACATTGAACAACATTACACCATAGCCATAAACCTCATTCTTTTCAAGGACATTCGTTGTATATCCATTTTCTATAGCATTAGGTCCATACGAACCAACACCAAGATAAAGAAAAAGGATTACCTGTTCAGATTCATTTCCCTTGTGATGTCGAACTGGCAGAACAAATTGCGACGATGTGAACGACAGCGGAGGTTGGATGATATTCCAATCGGAGTGCAGCAGAAATGTGTGACCGTCCAATGCATAAATATCATTGTTTTTGCCTTCAACAATTACTTTTTTGAAGTTTAGATGAACAAGAAAGTTTGACAGCCCAATGCTAATTTCAATACCATTCACACAAACATTTTCCCAAACAGATGGTGGACAAACTTCTATTGCCGCACAGTAAGAAAGAACTCAGGTACTAACCACTATGTGATTGATGTCTGGAGGCTCTGGAGGTGGTGGAGACATGGAGCGATCCAGCGTCATGTGAAAATCCACCTTCATTTGTCGAAAACTACGATCCGACGGTTTCGGTGGCGGCGGCAATAGACAACCATGAGAACAACACTGACCTTCCGTAAGCGCATCTGGTGATGATAGTAGCTCCATCAATTCATCATTGAGCATAGATATCATCGTCGCTTGGTTTGGCTCCGCGAACAACCTTACGGCAACGACTATGGAACTCTTCTCAAGGACCGAAGGGAGCTCAATTTGATCATTAGAGGTGATACTTTCTTTCAAACATGTTGCAATTTTGATGTGGAAATCACTCGTTGGAGTCACTGCATCAACCACTAAACTTTCCGCACAAATAGATTCGTCTGTGTCAGAGTGTTTCTCAATTGATTTCAGAGAGGGATGAATTTCGTCTGACATTGGGAGAGACTCACTTATCAGTTCTGATGCATCAATCTGCGTTGAGGATTCTGAAGCATCAATCTCCTCTTGCAACAAGTCGGTCATTGTTGTACCCCTCTGAAACGGTTGATTTGTCGGAGATTCGGTAAATGAGTTCAAACCACCATTAGAAGCGGAACCCATTTGAAGTACAACCAACTGTTCTTCAATGCGATCCATACGCGAGACCTCGGCTGAGCGTGAACGCAAATACTCATTGTGGCGTACTTCTTCAGCTTCCATGAACCTCTTCAATGTTGCATTGAGGCCTTGGATGGCTGCCTCCAACTCGTTCATAGATATATCATCTTCCGCCATGGTGATCAATGAAAGCACCAATGTAATGATCTCAAAATTGAGAGTGTAATAAAATTGATAATTGTGAATTGATTATTGAATGAAGAGTAAAATTGATAGATTAGAACTCAATTAAAATTGATGTTCTTAGTACATAAAGGATAAAGGAAAAGATAGAAGAAATTACTCTACTAGAGAGTACCAAAGGGAGAGAGATGAGAGACTTTCATCATTTTTCTTTCATACCTCTTTATGATCATTCTTTCCCTATTTATGCACAATCACTAGCCACATGTCCACTTACCACAACCAATTACATTTTGCCACGTGTATTTTCTAATGTGCTATTTGAATCATAACATAAGCTTGTGGTGAAATCCTTTAATTTCCACTTTCATTGTCATCTTATTTCCACTTTCATTGTCATCTAAGACATCAATTGTGTTTTTCTACAACATCAATATTGATATATATTTATAAGCTCAAGATCCTCAAGTTAACGATTATCAACCTCAACATCACGCCATGAGTGTCTTCAACATGAATATCACCTACAAACCCATCGTTAATTTTCAAGATCTAACAGTGGATCCTCAAAGTATATATGCATGTTACATTCATTTGAGTCACTGGCTTGCTTTCATAGCTACCTCACGCATAGTGATAATTCCACTATCATCTTGAAGTGGTCTTCAACTATATCCAAAATTACCATGAGCTGAATTCATACAATAATTTACTAGATCAACTTCTGTTGAAGGTACACTATCCAAGTTACCCAAATTATAGAATAATGCGACAATGTCAAAATAATTTACTAGATCAACTTCTATTGAAGGTTCACTATCTAAGTAATTACCATTCACGAATTTGAGTTCCATATCATTACCTCTTCAGAGATACACTCAAATTCCATCCCACGTTCTAGTTTAACATACGTCAAATAAAAAAACGAGTTCAACACAAGAAATATAGGTTGTATTCCTATTATCATCGTAGATTCAAAAGTCTTCAAATACTCGGAGTAATAAGCATGCATATATACCCATTGGCCTAAAGAAAGCTTGTACACTATCTTCACCACTCGACTCATTCAATATATTACTCTTTCTTTTACCTTTTAATTTCATGATGTATCCTTGATTCCTTGTTAATATTACAATGCACTTCCTCACTAACTTTATCATCAACATTTTATTTGGAAAGAGAAAGCTTGTCGCTGGAGGCATGCTCTCTCCATAGTCACACGAGATATATAGCTAGCTCAACAGGCGACGTTTAATTAGCATGGGGAAATTGGTATATTTCCCCATCTTAGGTCAATTTAATAAGGACCATTGATTTTAATATTAATAAAGATCAATGGATAAGATTGCTCTTAAATGTTTACCTTGAACTTGGATGGATTTTAATTTTAGAAAACTAGTGTACCATTATAGAAATTGTACAAATCATAGAAATTGTACAAATCACCTAGGTTTGATAGATTTATAAATTTGGAACATGTAGAAAACAGTTTTGTTTTACTTTCCGTTACCAAATTAGTTTTTTTTTTTTTTTTATCAAAATCAATATTTCATTTTTCTTTTATTATTTAGAAAAACTCGATAAATGTTAGTTGTATTTAAATTAATATTTACTCATTTGTCTAATCTCTAGCTTCTTTAACGGTTAACTCAAACTAATAACTCTCCGTTCACTTTGTTTATTATACATTTTTATATTGATATCATTTATTTGAGTTTTTGTTTGACGTAAGCATGATATATTTTAGAATTAATTTTTTAATTACTTGTGTTTTTGAGGAATATAGTTGAACTTGTTCATTTCCTTTTGCATGTGGTAGAATTTGCCATGAACTTCTTGATTTTATTTTTATTTCAAAAACAAGGTAAATTTAGTATTAAAATGATGACCTTAATAACTATTTCACTAATAATATGAATTTTGACGATGTATATTTATTCTTTTTTATGAACCAAATCATATTCATGCAAAAAATAAATATACCAAGTGATAATATTTATTTTTAAAAGAACGTTTTTCACTAAAATCTGAAGAATAAATAATTGAAATAATTTCTTTTTTGAGGGGATTAAGGATTTTTTTTTTGAGGGGATTAAGGAAATAAAATCTGAAGTATGAAAATGTTAGTCACGTTATTTGGTCTATGTTTTCATATTAATTTTTTTTTATTGAGAATGGGGCTGGAAAAGGTTAGCGGGAGTGTTAAAAAATATTGTATCTCCCTCTGATAAAGAAATACACAAATTAATTGGGTTCAAATTATAATTTTGAGACAGGGGCACAAATTGGAATATAAAAGAATAGAGAGTACAGCTATGACAAGTAAAACAAAATTGATCTAAGATGGGGAAATTTAACAATTTGCCCATGCTAAAACTCTCCTAGCTCAACATCCTAAACCTTATGATTGTCTTTATCATCAATATTATCTACATGCTCATTGCTCAATATCATCAACTCAGTTAAACATGAATATCATGTAGAAACTCAACATCTTCATGACCTAACATTAGATAATTAAAGTAATGATGCATGTTAGCATGTTGCATACATTTGAGACACTTGTTTTAATAACTCCACACATATGATTAATGTCACTAGCTAGCACTTTGAAATGGTCTTAAAACATGGTCAAAATCTCTATTAGTTAGAAGCATCCTATATAAATTCCCTTTAAATCAACCAAAATTCTTGAACAATTTGCACAAAGGTTAAAATGAATTTACAAGGTCAAAATTGATTTTCTCTCAAAAAAAAAAAAAAAAAAAGGTCAAAATTGATTTGAGGTGCACTATATACTTTACCATCAACGTATTTGGGGACCACGTCACCGGATCTTCCAATTCTTCCTCGGGTGTGACATAAGAATGTAATATACTTGATCATCTGCCAAAAAAAGGAGGATAAACTTATGAAAAATGTAAACCAGCGCCCAAAACTTGTGAATCAAATATTTAAAATTGGAAAAAATGTGATTTTTCAATGCAAAATTTACTGTTTTTTCTCCTTAATAAGTGCACCGGAACTTAGTTAGCATGAACTAAAACTTATTACTTACTCCATCCGGTCACTATTATAAGCAAATTTCTACTTTTTAGATTCATTCAATAAATGATGTATGTGGTCTACAATATAGACCACATACATCATTTATTGAATGAACCTAAAAAGTCAAAATTTGCTTATAATAGTGACCCGAAGGAGTATGAAATTGAAAGGGACCAAGAAAAAAAACATGGAATCAAAAGAGACAACGAAAATAAAATTTAAAAGAGACCATTTATTCAGGGACGGATCCACTCTATTGATAGTGGAGGCAGCTGACCCCACAACTTTAATCACGTGTCAACCAATAATATGATATTTTAAAGTTATGCCTCCATTTCAAATATTGTTATTCCCCCACAAATGCCTTAATAAAAGCCTAAACAAACTAATAAGATGTACTCCATATATATACTTTGAAAAAAGCAACGACCTTGTTTCAAGGAATTAAAATATTTTCAAATTTCAACAAAAACCATTTATATATTTGTTGTTTTATGACTTTTTTTAGAAGACGTTTTATCACTTGTTTTTATATATTTGTTGTGTAATTAATTATATAAATTACCATGCTCTCATTGATTAAATTTTTTTAATCCATCTTTGCGCCTGTTCCAGTGTAAACAAAACATGGTGTGGTTTCCTCTGAAAAAAATAGTGTGGTTAAAAGAAAAAGGTTGAAGAACTTTTTCTAACAACTTAACCACAAACTCATAACAACTTTACCTGAAAACACGAATAAGATTACATGAATCACCATTAAACAAATCTCAAACACATACCAGTAGACCACCGTTAAACAAGCATCAAATAAAACAAGGACATGCCACCATTAAACAATTCACGTGCGCACAAGACAAGATAAACGTGTCTGTAACAAAATATAAGCAAAAGTGAGTAAAACAAAATCGATATAGTTTGGTAAAAAATTTGTTGCAAATACATCAGTTTTTTTTTTTGACTAAATTTTGCTTATATTTTGTTATTAAACGAGTACACAACATAAATCAAAACCTTAAATGTGGTGGCACACTATATGAGTGGGAGGTACAACTCATCCTTTATTGGTTCTGGTGGTGGTCTTCATCAGAGAATATCACTGTCCATGATCCTAGTATAACCATCCTATTTTCAAGTGGCTAGAGAAATGACTTATGAGCAAACACATATACACTAGAAATTTTACTTCATGTTTTTCATTTAGAAGAATTCTTTTACTTCATGTTATGCAGTGAACAAATCTCCAATATATGGATAATTATTAGAGTTCAATATTTTTTTATGTTACTCGTGCTTAGGGTGCGTTTGATTTGTTAAAAATTAAGGGACTGGACAGGACAAAAATATTTGTACCGCGTTTGATTTATTAAAACAAAAAAGGACAGCACAAAATAAATAGGCAAGTACAGGACAAGTAGCCGCTTTTTTGTCCACCACTTTAGTTGGGGACAACTTTTTGTCCAGCGGATTACTAACCCAAAAAGACGTTTTTATCCTTTGGATCTTAGGTTTTCTCGCTGTCTCACTTCTTCACAACACTGTTCACGTCCTTCCTGCTAAATTGAGTGCGGCTGCTTCTCTGTTTGTCAGGTAACAATTTCGATGCTTTTTTCTTCATCTCACTTCTCTCACGTCATACTCATACCCTGCTACTTCTCTTTTACACATGCTACTGCTTTCTTTGTTTAATAATATTTTTTTGCCAAATGTTTGTTTACTCTGCTTATGTACTTTTTCATTCACTTTTGTCTTATGTGTATTGTGTGTTCCTTCAATAGAGAATCAAGTACTCCCTCCGGTCCTATTTATAAGAGAAATTTAGGTCAACAAAAGTTGATGTATCTGGTTAAAAATTTAGTTTAAATACATCAACTTTTGTTGACTCAATTTTCTCTAATAAATAGGACCGGAGGGAGTATTTGTTAAAGATCAAAAGCCACCTTTTTTAATTATTTTTTATTTTTATTCACACTAGACATGTTCATCTTTCATACATTCTTTTCTTTGATTTTTGTTTTATTCCTATTTTATGTATGTGTAAAAAATAAATTAAAAATGTATTTTTTGATTCATTTATTTTATATAGTATTTTTTCTTATATTTAATTTTTTAATTGTTTCTTTATGTAGTTGTAATGGATGATGAACACGTTTTTCATTATCTTCTTTTATGGAGGATGTATATCCATATTTTGGCAATATATGCTGCTAGTTTTTTTTTCTTGAATTTCATTTTGAGGGATGAATATGAGAGAAGATCTTTGAATGAAAGAGCTTTAACTAGATATGAGTCAAGGAGGGATGTTTTGGACTCTATCATTAGTGCAAGTGATTCTCATTGCATATGGGAACTAAGAATGTGTAGAAATACATTTGCACATCTTTGTGAGGTTTTAAGGGTGCGAGGAGGATTAGTGAAACTTAGACAAGTGACGGTTGAAGAGCAAGTTGCAGTATTTTTAAATGTACTCGCTCATCACACAAAAAATAGAAGTATTCAAGTTAGATTATCTAGGTCAGGACAAACGATAAGCAGGTACTGTCATAGAGTGTTGGCTGCAGTTTTGAGGTTACGTAATGATTTACTTGCCAAACCTGAACCAGTACCTCAAGATTGCACTGATGAAAGATGGAAGTGGTTTAAGGTAATACATTTCTCAATAACATAACCAAAATTGTGCACCTAGCTACCTGATATTATTCTAGTTAAGTGATCTAATTATCTTTGAATCATGTATTACACTTTCTAGGGATGCTTAGGGGCTTTAGATGGAACTTATATAGCAGTTACACCAAGTGCGTCTGACAGGCCTAGATACCGTACGAGGAAAGGTGGTCTTGCAACAAATGTTTTAGGTGTTTGTACAAGAGATATGAGGTTTATATATATACTAGCAGGGTGGGAAGGATCAGCTTCAGACTCTAGGGTATTACGAAATGCAATAGAAAGGCCAAATGGATTGGTAGTTCCAATTGGTAAGACACGTTCATATTTTCTTTTAGAATATGCGAACGTGATTACAAACAATTAATAGTTTCTAATATTTTTAGGTTCATATTATCTTGTTGATGGTGGATATACTAATGGGGAAGGCTTTCTTGCCCCGTATAGAGGTAAACGATATCACTTGCAAGAGTGGGGTGTCGGTCGACGTTCACCTCAAGATCGTGAAGAGTTATTTAATTATAGGCATGCTCGGGCAAGGAATGTAATTGAGAGATGTTTTGGACTATTGAAGAAACGTTGGGCTATATTAAGAAGTCCATCATTTTATCCCATTAGGACACAATGTCGAATGATCCTTGCTTGTGGTTTATTGCATAACTTCATCCGCATGCACATGGCATCTGATCCAGAAGAATTTGCTCCATTAGCAGAAGATGAGTTACCCGTGGGTGAGGAACCCATTGATGTAGTGGAAACTATTGAACCTAGCAGCCAATGGACTCAAGGGAGGGATGCACATGCACAACAAATGTTTACAGAATTTAGGAATAGACATAGGCAATAAAGATAAAGTATTTTATGGATATGGATCTTTTTTTAGATTTTATTTTCTTTGTGGTATGTATGAAGTGTGAACTTACTAAAATGTGATTGTCACGTTCATTTTAGTTTTTGTTTTCTTCATGATATGAATGAAGTGTGAACTTATTAATATGTGATTGTCATAATCCTTATTGAACTTATTAATATGTGAATGTCACAACCTTTTGATTTTTTTTTACTATTTAGAAATGGAAAATGAGGGTGGGATTAATAGTGAACAATCCATGAGTAACATTAGAGCCCGGCGTAATTGGAATGCAATTGAAGAAGAAACTTTACTCACTATATTAGAAGAGATGGTGGTGGCTGGAAACAAAGGAGAGAATGGAACATTCAAGACTGGAACTCATGAGGAAGTTTGCAAGAGAATGAAAAATAAAATTCCTGGAATACTTATCAATACCAAGCAAATTGTTAACAAGATGAAAAGGTGGTCAACAAAGCTTAATGAAGTTGTTGACATGATGAACACTAGTGGGTTTGGATGGGATGACACAAAAAAGTGTGTTAAATGTGACAGCAGTCAAGTCTTAGCTCAATATTTGGAGGTATTTAACTTGTAGCGTGTATAGGTTGTATTTTGTTATTTGATTTTTTATTCATTTGATGATTTTATTTTTCTTTTGTAGAAACATCCCAAAGTTGGCAACCATGTCGGTAAAGAGTTTAAAGAGTTTGAGAGATTGCAAGGTATTTTTGGCAAAGATCGTGCAAATGGCCTTGGAGCTGATGATGGAAATGGAAATGAAACAACTGAGAACCAAGTTATTGATAACGATGAGTTAGTGCACCAACAGGATAATTCACCTATTTCTGCAGGACCATCTTCTAAAAGACCTCGACTTGCTCAATTAGCCACTAATTTTCTGGAGAGTTTTAACAGTAAAATGGAAGTTGTGTCAGCTGATTTTGCTAAAGCTATAGGCAAATTTCCAGATCCTTCGAAGCCGGATCCTTCAAAATCTGACTTGGTTGAAGAGATTAAGAAATTAGGATTAACAGCTGAAGAGGAAATTGACTTGGCAATCAAATTTTCTCAGAACCAACAGTATGAAAAATTCTTTTGGGAGTTTGAAGGTTCCCAAAGAATGTCTTTCGTGAGGAAGATTATGAGAATGTGACAAGGTGTTCGAATTTGATGATGATATATGAAGGCATGTTAGATAAGTCACATTTATAATTTATGTTTTAGTTAAGACTTATTTTGAAGCTTATCAACATTAGACTTGGAACATGTTTATTTAGCCTATATTTTGGATATTAATTTTATGCATTTGTTATGATTTGGTTTTACTTATTTCAAATTTTAGGAATATACGAAGTAGTTTTTCTTGGTATATATCCACCCCTACGAAGTAGTTTTTCTTGGTATATTAATAAATTTATATTGCTTTAATAATTTTCAAGTGTGTTAATAATATTATTATAATATAATAATAAATAAAATAGTTGAAAAATTTTAAAAATTTTGTTTTATAAACTTTACATAGTGCAAATCAAACATTTCACATCATAAAGGGTATTATAGTCAATTTTGTATTATTTTGTCCAGTACATTAACATATCAAACAAGGTACAGTACACAACTGCTTGTTCTGTGCACAATTTATCAAACACAGGAGAGTACAAAAAGTTGTCCTGTAACTTAGACACTTGTCCTGTACTGTTCTGTCCAGTATCCATCATTTTGCAAATCAAACGCACCCTTAGTATTTTTTGTTTCAATATTCAACATCATGATTGAGATTTATTTGAGGTTGAATTTCAATGCATTTGAATCGAAGCCGGATAATTGAAATGAAACAAAACAAATGCGTTGAGATATCCAGATTTGGAGCTACGGATTCAACACTGACTTTGGAGGGAGACAGAAGATTCATTGGGACGAAAATTGTGCATTAAATTGAGTCGAGTATTTTTTAAGGATATATTTTTTGAGCAATGCTACATATCAAGAAAGATTTTATCCAGAAAGATTCAAGAATGACATATGACATAATAATCACCCTTAGATTTTATCAAGAAATTGTCCCGAAATTAATGTTAGCCAATAAAATCTGCCGGAAATCATGGTGTGGTGGGTGTTATGTATTTTAAGTTTTTATATTTTAGTGGTATATATTTATTTTTTGAATTAATTCTATTTTCTTGTGTCTTTTTTTATTCGCTCAAATTTATTATATATGTGTGTTCACACATGCATGTGCGTGCGTGCGCGCGCGCGTGTTTGTGTCAAATAACCTAAATACTAAACTGTGAAGGATCCCAAGTCATTTTGTTCGATACTGTGTTCTCTGACTGGTACAAGCAATAGAGTTGATGGTAGGCATAGTACACTCAAAGAAGATTTGGAGTTGGAGAGACAATTAAAGCTTATTAACAAGTCTCCTATAAAAGCATTTGAGTATTATTCACACACACATATATACCGGATAAAACCTTAGCATATTTTTATTTGCGGTTTAGTTTGATCTAAGGGTGTGTTTGATGGTTAGGATAGGGAGACAGCATATGATACAATAATTATCTCCTGGTTAAATCTCATGTTTGATGCACTAAATGGATAGGATAAAATAAACCATTTTCCTATCCTATCCTAACTTTCCTTTGTAATTTCTATCTTGAGTATAGGCTGGGTTAGAAATTATCCTGATGGGATTAGAAGATCATTCCTTATTTATTATCCTGATATTCTGCCATTTTTAAAATAATGATAGCATGTATTTTCTATTATAATTAATAACATTCCATTTTTATAATATTTAATTAATTATGAGAGCGATTTTTTCATTTAATTATAATGATATCATGTTTGTTATCATGTGCGCATCAAACACATGATAGGATTAATGTTTATCATGTTCTTATCATATCCTATCTCTATCGAGCTTTATATCATATCCTGCCTCTATCCTATCCTGACCATCAAACTGGCCCTAAGTGTATAATGTGATTATGATTTATGTGTTTGATTGTTGTGGTTTCTATAGACAAAGTTTGGATACATAGTTGATTGTGTTGATATTAACAAGCAATCGACTTTCGACCATCCTTTGTTAAAGAATCATAAGTTAGAGGTGACACAAATTTCATTTTGGTTAATTTTTTTTTTTTGTTTAATTATACATACCATTTGAATGTGATTTTTTTCCTTTCATTTGTAGAGAAGACTAAGTTTTCAATTTGACAACTTTTTCTTCGTTTAATATCTATACACTATTTGGTTAATTTTCTAGAAGTGAAATTTGTTTAATTATATGCTCAATTTCAATGTTGACCTTTTTTCTCGTTTGTTGTAGAGAAGACCAAGTTTTAACTTGAAAATAGAAAAAAGAAGCATGAAAATTTCATCAACCAAACCCAAATTTAGGCTCGAGGAAGTCATGTGTCCAACTGGAACAGTTCCTATTCAAATCAAAGGATAGCTAAAGATAACCTTATTCATGCTAAATCTTTATTGATTAATAATCATTTCTTAACTAAAGAGAATCCCGGTACTCATGTGAGTTTTCTTGTAAACAACTTAAGTTCAAATGTGCTTAGTTTAATTTAATTATTTTTATAAACGTCATTCGATGTTTTGATTTTTAATTAGTCACGTGAAATGTTAATTTTGTAGAGTGCAGAAGTTTCTCTCACGAGCAACCTAGGTGAATCTTATGACGGAGTTAGTGGAACTACTAGTATCTACAATCCAAGAGTTTACAAGGATCAAACAAGTTCATCTTATATTTATGCTCAAGAGTTTACAACCTAATAATAGAATTATTGTTGGATGGCATGTGAGTTGTCAAATATATTCCCCATAAAATTTCATTAATATGCCTGAATAGTTTTAATCAATTTTTTTTAGGGAAGTCTGAATCAATTTTTACACACACATGAAACACTACAAACTTATCGAGAGTCCCTATTATGCACCCCTAAAGCAAGGGTCCACCGATGGACCTATACAAATGACCTACTACAATTGGTTGCCCACATCCACAATTTAGTGTACAATTTTCAACGTTTACCGTGTAAATATTAATATCAATCTTATCCTTGTTCTTTCCTGACGCATCATCATCCACAAGAACAACATAAACAACAACTAATTGTCTTTGTTATCTCCAAGGCTGAAGATCTTCAGTTTACATCTTTCTAACTTACTAATCATGCTTTTGCGGTGGTTGTTCAATTTGCGTTAGGTTAAAGTACAGTTAGGCAATGGTGTATCATCAGCTGGGAAATAACCATTTTATATCCAGATCTATTGAGATTAAATTGGATTTGGACTCTCATCATCACCATTTTATTTTTCAGTCGCTCAAGATCGTTTCAGAAAAATTATCCTTGTCAGGCCTTTTTTTTCTTTCTTTCTTTCTCTATTTCCGTTTTGTGTAATCTCTTGCTGCATCACAGAAACAAAAAGCCGTAATCTCTTGCTGCATCACAGAAACAAAAAGCCAAACAATTTTGTTTCCTTAATTTTAATACCACTATTGTTCAAATATTTACGAAAGGAGAATTAAAAAAGTATGGCAACCCAAAATCATTGATCTCGATGCCGGCTAATAGAATTGCAGTGTCATTGCTTCAGGGAATTCATCTATTGTGGTATCCATCAACATCTCAAGTGATTATACCGCTCTCTTGGTATCCATCTACTGAGGTTCTAGTGAGATAGGTGAAGTCGTGAAGTTGTGAAGAATATAGGATACTTTGCAGACATATTAATTTGAGGCTCTCAAAAGAAAAAATTAAAAATATTGACAAAATAGAAGCAACCGGCAGTAGTAGGTAATTTTTACGGGTTCACCGGTGGACCCTTATTTTTAGGGTCCATATTAGGGGCTCCCCAAACTTATCATATAGGTATATTCCAATTTATATGGTGATGATAGGTCACATAGTTTCTCGGCATGGACATGTTTACATGGGTTTTTGGTAAACAACAAGACTAGTTTTGATTATTACAAGTAGGATCAAACCATCAATTCTATGACATGTTGGACAATCTTTTTTCATAAAATATATGAATGTTCATCATATTTATAGGTTGTTTTATGAACAATATGAAGTTATATATGAAAATAATTGTCTTTCGACCGAGGTAAACAAAGGAAATGCAAATAAAAATACCTAAAAGTTTAAAACGCAAAAACTTAAAGAAAAGGTAAATTGCACTGCATTAATGTAAAGGTGGTTCAACAAATCAGATTACATATACATATAGATATGAAAAACCACTACATATACATATAGAAAATAACTGCAGAACCTAAAATGCTAAAAACTGCATGTCCTCGTCGAAAACTGCATGCCTTCCACGTGTCTGGACACTTGGAACCACCTTCTTTGCTGAATTAATTGCTTGTCAGTTTCCACCTTTCTATTGAAAACTTGTCTTCTGTCGAAATAACTTCTCAGCATCTGTCGAACTCAGCAACTTCGGTCATAGACTTGGAGGATTTTGTAGCTTCAAACCTCCTTTTATTTGTCGAATAACATCAAATAAAAATAGAGGCTAACATGACGGTAAGAAAAGATTATTTGTTTGTCCTTAATTTTAACTTTCTCTTCATTGTGGCAAATCTGTTGGCTTTTTTGAGGCCTTACTTCAACTTTGATCCAATGGTTGTGGATTATGTTTCTCTATAGAAGCTTACTTGTTCAAAACACACAAAATAAAATAAAAATAGGCTTACTTGTTGGACAATGATATCTGGCCACACCAAATTTTTATATTCCATTTAATATATTTTTTCTCTATAAAATATCTATCTTTATATCACAACACTTTATTTTAAAACATTTTCATTCTTGTTAGATGACGTGAGGGGAAGTTGTTCTTGTTGTTGCTTCTTTTTTGTACCACCTCGTTTCTTAAAAAAAAACGTAATGATATTAGTACAATTATGTTGTGATAATTTTTGAGATAATCTTTGTGTTTTCTTTTTTTATTGGTCAAAAACAATAGAGACAAAAAATAAAGGGAAAGAATAAAAACATAATGTGAGTATGAAAAAAGAAATTGTTTATAAGTTGTACCAAAAAACTAGTCGTACTGATATCATTTTTCTTAAAAAATTGTTAAAACATTTTGTTGATAAAAGGATTTTACCCTTATGAGTAACAACAAATTGGAGATGAATGGTATAGATTTGATTGAATGTACTTAGAGGAATTAAAAATGAAAGGAAAATTGTGTGTCGCATGTTATAGTTTAGTACCATGATCCAACTGTTGAGGCAAAATCCCTAATTAATTTTAAAGATAATAAACTTTAATGATTAAGGACTAAATGGACTTTGATTAATTCCTTGGTATTTAACTTGTATTCTTGAGTGTTTTACTAAGACAGGAACAAGGTTTAAATCATACCAAGATACAAGAAATCAAAGGACATTTAATTCATGAACTAATTCTGAAGTTCAGAAAGTTAGTTCAGAATGTTGATTAGAGAGTTGATCAGAACGTTCTGATGAGAGTTCAGAAGTTGAAGCTGAAGTTCAGCAGCTAAAGTTCAGAAGCTCAAGTTCAGAAGCTCAAACTCAGAAGCTCAAGAACATTATCAAAGAACATGCAAGGCACAAGTGACATAAATAAATAGAAAAATACAATTGCATAGATGTATCAGCAATAAAGGCTTGGACAAGCAAAAGTGTCAAAAAGGTCTTCAAGGTTCATTCAAGACTGTGAACACTTGAAGTTCTAGGAATATTCCAAACAGGATATTATCCTAGAGGTTACTTTACTGTATTTCAGTTATGTCTCTACTATTAGGATTGGTTACATCAAAAATAGTCTTACAAATCATCCTAAAGTAAAAGCAAATGAAACATTCTGATGGTTAGAATGTTCATTCCTGCACATGCTTCCAACCATGAACAGTGTAGTTGGTGAAAAGTTAGCAAGCAAAGCAAAAGGAGATCTTGCATCAGAGATAACATGTCCTCTGAACTGAATCAAGCAGATTTCCTTGAAGCATGGGCCTGAATATGCAGATCCACTATCTCTCCTGCACAAAGTCCAAGACAAATTTGGTTCAACTTTATCTCACCTTTTCCAGCAACTTTTGATGCATATGGAGAAGCTACCTTTTGGTGGATAAAGCCCAACAAATTTCATGTCACGTACTGGACAAGCCCAGAAACTCATCAAACATTCATCATGGATGAACCCAGATGAAGAACATCATGAATATCAACATTATGATGAAGAACACAGCAACATTCTGATGTTCATCCTGGGAACGCAACAACATTCTGATGGTCAAAATGTTCACCCAGATTTTCAAGTAAAAGCTTGTGGGGCCCATGACACGTGGCATAACACCATTGGTCACCTTACAACGGCTATATGAGCCCAAAAACTCTATAAATAGAGATCAAAGGCTCAGCATTGCTTGCACCATTGCAAAGCATACAATAAAACAACTTAAATTTGTTTGAAGCTCTTGCATTTCAATTGATCATCACTGAAGGCTCTTTTTACCTTCTTTGTAGTGTAAATCAATTCTCTTTCTCTGTTATCTCATCCATAGATAACTTCTTCTTTCTTCTCTTCTTCTGTTTGATTCACAAACATTCAAACTTCATACAATTTGTAACAAAGTCTCATCTAGCTTTAGGGGTACTAAAGTGATAGTTTGAGCAAGAGTTGTAAAAGTCCAAGTGGTTAACTTAGCAACAAGGTGCAAGCCTGCTGAGGCTTAGAGAATACATAATTGTAAGTGTTCATGTGAACACAGATTGTAAGGTGCAGGATTTGAGAGGTTATCTCAAGCATCATAGTGGAAAATCTCACAAGATTGTGAGGAGTAAACTAGCCCACATTGGGTGAACTACTATAACTCTTTGTGTGTTCCTTCTTTATTCCCTATACTCTTTACTTACTGCAAACACAAACACACACAAACACATTTACTCTGTTAAACTGTTTTTGCTCAGACATCAGAACGTTCTGAAGTCTGCTATTAATTTAACCATTCCAAGTTTCCACTTGAGAATCACTTTTTAAGTTACATGTTAATTTTTAAATGGTCACAATTCAAACCCCCCTTCCTTGTGACTATTTTATCTACTTCACCAACAGGAAGCATTACTTTCTTAGGTTTTCCATCATCTGCACCCGCAAACACTCCTAGTAGCATGATTCAACAATATGCAAATAGTAGCCTAAAGTAAATAGTAGTTTAGTAAGCTACGTAAAATATTTTAGTCTCTGTGATCTCATCCTTATTTGAACTCATTAAGAAAGCTACATGCAAGTTCATATACTTAAGTCAAGTCCAATAGTTTTGAATCCAGTTGCAACTAAATGTTCAAAATACATCAAGATTTATCATATCATAATTATGGCTTTTCAACTTTACCTACATAATACACATATGAAAAGGCACTCATGGATTATGTCCTGGACCGGCTAGACGCCCAATCACACCAAGCCACGTGGATAAAGTCCACGAAACAAAGCATAACATCTTGAGGGACACACTAGTTCTAATGTGGATCACCGCACTGGAACGCGCCCCCATCTCATCCGCATAGTCCATGTGGCTTCCAATGACTTGCTGTTGAGGCGCTGCATTTTGCTGAAGCTGTTAACATCCTCTCCTCTTATATAAAGGTGACTCAACGTCATCCTCAAGATACAATTCATTTTCACACCTACTCACACAGTGGCATAACATGTCAGACCACGTGGCATTGCCACATAATCAACAACCACATCATATTGACAAATCAAGTTTTACTGTTTTTTAAAAAAAAAAGGTATTCGCATATTTATTTACTCTTAATAAAAATCAATTGCAGCAAAACCCTTTGCTTTTTACTTATTACCCCTTTTACTCGGAACACAAACTAAACCCTCCACCCTCGGTGTGCGACACACGAAGCAATCATGTCGAACTCCGGTGACGCAAATGCAGCAGCACAAGAGCAAGAACAAGAATGGGCAACGATGGCTCAAGCATGGCTGTGCTCCTTCCCCGAACCCAAGGAAGTAACCATGGCGGAGGTTGAAGCTTGGATCGACTCTAACCTCTCATCTCTCCCAGAGGGTATACAATCCATGCCTCGCCCCGATCTTTGCCATAGACTCATCTCCATTCAAAATTGCATGAGACTCCCCAATCAGGTCACTATTTCATTCTATTTCCAATTCTAATTATTCATACTTGTCTCCTTAGCACCGACCTCTGATTCTGTGAAAGACATTTCTTTCAATTAATCATAACTAACTTTATAACATGCGATTAAATTCGATTAATTAACTTTTTAAAGTTTTTACGGTGTCTGTCTCTGTGCGTCATAGATAATCATTCCCTTCACTCTTATGCAGGAAAAGGAAGCAAATAATGTCGATGTTCCTCATGCGCGGTTTCAACGAACTGATCAATGGCTTCCAGTTTATGCTTGGTTAGAAACGTTAAATAAGGATGAGGTAGTTAAGTCTAAGGAAATTGCTGAGTGGTTAGAACAGAACCCTGATATCCAAGAACAGTTATGCTCCAGGCATACTCGTTATCATTTGATGCACTATGTCAAAAAATGCCATTTCAAAATATTGAAAAGAAGACAGAAGGGGAAGGTATCGAGTTATTTTTCGCCTTTCTTCTGATTATTATTAAGTTCAATCGATAGTGATGAATAATGATTAATGATCTTGCATGCCATTGTAAACATATCCATATATACATCAAAACCATATTTATAATCGAGTGTGCCCTCAACTTGTATCTCCCCTGGTATTTAGCAGGATGCTGTGATTATTTCTCGTTCTCTCTTAGGAATCTGTTTGGATCGACTTATTTATGCTACTGACCATAGTAGTCAATAGCGGCGACGAACCGCTACGGTAATCGTCGTTGCTGCACGGAATCAAATAGCGGCCATTTCAGCTGCTAAAGCCGCATAGCGGTGCGGAGCGGATAGTGGCCGCTTCAGCCGCTATTTGATTTTCGTAAGAAATTTCTAAATTGACCCTATTTTTAAAACCTTTTTAGGGCATTTTGAGGATTTCGTAAACCCTAACATTTTTAAACTTTTTCTCTCTTCTCACCTATGCTGCGAAACACACTCTTCTATCTTCTATCTTATGGTTTCTCTTGTTTTATGATTTTTTTTATTTGTTCCTCTGTCTTGTTTTTTTGTGTGTTTTGATTTATGAATGACTCAAGAGATTTGAGTGTTATATTTAATTTTATATTAAATATAAGTTTTTTTTCGTTGAGAAATATATATCTTTGTTTATACTTTATAGTATTATTTATGTAATTTGTTTTAAAAATAATCAAATATCGGTGATCGCTATTTGTCATACCGCTATACGCTATCCCGCTATCCCACTTTTGGGGTCGGCCTCTACGCACCGCTATCCGAGATTGACTACTATGCTATTGACATAAGCATTTGTGAGACTATTTGGGAGAACGTATGGAAACAACTTATATCAACAATAAGCTGATTTCAACTTATTTTCATAAGCTCTCCAAGATAGCTTATGAAAACATCTTACAACAGCTTATACAACAACAACAAAGCCTTGTCCCACTAAGTGGGGTCGGCTTACAACAACTTATACTTTATATAAAAACTATTTGACTTTAATTTATTTTTTGTTATAGAAATAGCTTCTACATATACGCTTACATGATAAATGCTTGTGCTATAGCCTATAAGTGCTTATTAAGTTGTTCATCAAAACATGATCTAAGTTTAAAGCAAACACACACCCATGCAACATCAAGGACAGTTTTATATTATAGATTATCCAAGATATTTGTCTGCTTTACATTGCATTGTATATATTAACATTATTGTTACACCTTTACCTGGACAGGGTTTAGAGCAGCCTGGCAAAGAGTTGTCATTAAAAGTTCAGAAAGATGTGCCAATGAAACGCCCAGCCCCACTTCCAAGTATGCTTTATTCATCTTACCTTCTAAATTTTACACGGTAGTGTATAGAAGAATGTTTTTCAGTTTCACTTCTCCAAGGTTACACATTTCTTTGAATTAGCTGGTATGCGGGAGCACATTATTTGAAACTATTTTATAGGAAATGGAAGGGAATATAAAGGGATTATATTATTAGAACTTCTTTTAGAATAATAGATTTGTAAATTACCATGTGTAATCAATCTAATTTTGTGCACGTATTATCAATTTAACTTTCTTTCTAATAACTCGTGGTCTGAGCTACTCTGTATCGACATGTACAATTTCTATGTTTTGTTACTCTCCTGTGGCATTTCTAGCTTTCTGTTTATGTCTGTGTGGGATACTGTTCTTTGGTTTTTGGTTTGTTCCTTGTCTGGGGTAAAATCTGGATGGGTTATTTATCTAAGATTTAGTTATACTTTTTTTATGAGTAATTGTTGTTAACATCTCTATCATATGACATATTTTCCCCTTGCTTATGTGTACTGATTTTTTTCTCAAGTTATTTGGACAGCTATACTGCCTGCAATTTTGCGCTATTCTATGCAAGTAGTTATTTACACATGTTTATATAGTAAATCACTTCTGTGCAATTTAAGTTTCAAAATTTATTCTTCTATGCTACTCTTACATTTAGTCTATCTCCAAAGAAATTGAACAAAAGTTGATCGTCTCTATTTTCTGGACTGGTGAAGTAAATAGCATATTCCTAAGTTTCTGACATTCCCATCGGTATTATGATTACTGATGTTATTCCCGAGTGAAATGCTTAGGAAACATGCTTGGTTAGCATTTAATAATTTTGGGGAATGTTATTTCAAATTCAAAAGAGAGAAATAATGTGATTGAAAGAAGTGTATGTTGAAGTTAACGAGTCGCAGGATATTTCTACTTGCTACCATTTACATACCATGTAAAGGAACACACCTATGTCAATTCCTTTGAAATAAAAAATGCTCAATTTTTTTCTTCTAAACTTGTACCAAACATGGGAATATCATGTATTGCCAATTTCACATTTCCATGAATATTTGCGTGGCCAAAAGCATTAACAATTGTTATTTCTATTATGGTAAACTATATAAAAAAGTTATTACATGTATTTACTTATATTTCCTACTTAATGAAAGAAGCAATAAACTATTCAAAAAGTTCAGAAAATTTCTGTTATTTTAATCTACTCGTTTCTTAATTTTGATTTCAGTTTCGATTGTTCCACCGTGTTTTGAGTAACATATCTCTTATTCTATAAATGTAAGCCGTTTAGGAAATTGTGTTTTGAGTCACACTGGCTCCATGGGTGTTACGTTAATGTTGTCACTAGTACTTTGTAATTATAGGTTTAGGTTAATGCTGTTACCAGTACTTCATAATGATATTTATGTTTTTTTCCCCTGTAAAATTTGCAGGTACTCCTGTAATCAATCTTCCAAGAGTTCCCAAAGATAGTGATTTGTTCTTGGCCAAAAAAAATGAAGCCTATCAAAAATATCAGATGTAAGTGAATCAACAGATTATTTGTATATTGCACCTTAGGAACTAGAAGTTCATCAGTTAACATACTTCATTTTCTTTACATTGATTCGGTTTCAGTTTACTTGAGTTGGAGAAGCTGTTTTCCCCAATATTCTCGAAGCTTCCTATCACAAACCAGTAAGGCGATGTTGGAAACATCAACTATTTCCTGATTCGGCCCCACTCCAGAGGTACCCTTGTGTTGATTCATCTTCTCATGGGTCCTGTTCAATGAAGCGATGTTGTCTCTACTAAATGCTCACATTAGAGGGTAATGATTCTCATTAGAGCGATTTTTTTTTTTTTTTAATCTAGAAAGTAGTGTAGTGAATTACTTTTATGATCATATAGCTATTGAGTTTGATTATGAGACACATTCAGTGTAGAAAGTTTTATACTTTTAGCACATCATAACCAATGTATTGTGTGACTTTAGTAGTAGTTAGGATTAAAGTAAGTTTTTAATAATTTGATGATTATGATTAATTGACAGTGTATAACCCGTTTACACTGTCGATGTGTATGAATTAAACCCACAACTATTACACCTTCGAAAATCATTAATCTGAGCTGGTCCAAAGATTTCCTGTTATGATTAAGGAAACATTTTAATGATTTCTGTAAAGGGATGAATACATGAAACTAGTTAGGTTTAAAGATATCCTCAACTGCACGTGGTATTATCGTCAACTCTGGAGTCCTACCCTTCTGGTTAGCAAGAATGACTTGAACTACCGATTGAATTATTTCTCGCATCATAACCCTTTTTTGTTTTACGCCAATAAAATCATGCCGTTGCATCATATATAATGTTACAAATACAAGTCTTGTATTTTATTTTCTATCGGGGCTCTTCCCCTCCCCTGCATACACAAAAAATACAACTAGAAATAAGATGAAATGTAGTGTGAGGAGTATAAGAGTTGGAAGCCTTAGCTAGAACACGAGCACCACCAGTTTCGCTGAACACCTGGAGAATCAACGCTGAAATTGTTGTTCAATAAAAAATGAACAAGATAATCCTTGTCTACATTCTGATAATGTTAACCTTCCCCAAACCTGGCCTTTGCACGTAAAGTTGATTTCTTAAAATTTTAAATACACTGACCAAAATATCTTCATATTAATGAGGGTTAATTTTGTTCCTCAACCTAAATCTGCGGCCATGATAGTGATCCCAACAACTCCAATACCCACACACTGTAGTGATTAATCAGTGATCTTGATCAATCCAGGTCCAGGAAAATAGAATAAATAATACACCGTTAGTATTTTTTTAGGGGAATACACCGTTAGTGTTTAAAAATGAGCTAAGTTTACATTTCAATTTGAGTGTCTAAGGTTCCCTCCATTTCAATTTGAGTGTTTAAGGTTGTTTTACATAAGGACTGAAAAACATTAATAAATGATGATTTAAAGAGTGAAATGATTTTATTGAATTATTCTCATTAAATATTGGAGAGTTAATTATTATTTTTATAAATGCATTGTGAATTATAATGGCTTAAGAAATACCCTATTTACTATAAACCAAAAAAAATACCCTATTTACTTGAAAAAATATTGGAGAAAAAACTTAATGTCGTATTTTTAAAAATAAAATGACACTTAATATTTTTTTTTTGTCCTCGGCTTAGCTCAGTTGGTAAAGACAATATGTAATATATACAAGTTTCGGGGTTCGAACCCCGGACACCACAAAAAAAATCAATATAAAATTACACTTAATATGATTAGACATCTATATAAAAATAAGAATAATTCATGTGTTTACCACCAACTTCTATTCAGTGGCGGAGCCAGGATTTTTATAAAGCCTGGGCGAAAAAAAATTTGCAATACATTTATAGGGGTTTACATAAGAAATTGCAAGCAAATAATAAAAAATTTAAAGAAATTGCCCAATTTATAGGGGTTTATATAAGAAATTCAAGGGGATTTACATAAGAAATTACAAAAAATTTGGGCCGGAGCCCGGGCGAGTGCCCGGGCTCGTCGGGCCTTAGAACCGCCCCTGCTTCTATTGATCTTCTAAATCTCACCGTTGATGACATCTTCGACGTTTAAATGTCTAGGTGTTCGGTTAGCTTTGCAGTTTTTTTTCTTCTTCTTGAACACTGCCCTCTTCTTGTAAAAAAATGAATATAAAATAATTTATATTTCAATACAGATATGTGAAAATGAATTTAACAATAAATTTAGAATTTTTTGATACAAACAATAAATTTTAGATGAAAATTATATTTAGAGATTTATTCAATAATAGGGAGCATCACAAAATACATTCCTATTTTGTGATAAACCTTTAAATCAGAACTTCAAATAATAATTAATTTTTTTTTGCCCTAAAAAAATAATTATTTTATTCTCCTAAAAATAATAATTAGTTTTTATGTTTGTAGAAGAACCAAGTATTAAAATGAAGGGTTAAATATGTTTTTAGTTGCTACAAAATTATGACCTTTTAAGTTTATTTCTTAAAATTATTTAATTCACTTTTAATCTTTATTTACATTTTAAAGGGATTATTTTAGAAGACTAAAAGTATCTATTTTTTATAAAAAGTTTTTAAAATTGAGACTATTCATACAAATTACAGTATTACAAAGAACTTAAATTACCATTAAAATTTTATAGAGATTAAACTTCAAAGCTTATAATTTTGTAGGAACTAAAAATATATTTTCTAAAATCAATTTGCGAGACTACAATAAAATATTTAAAAATCAATTTGGTGCAAGAGGAATCGAATCACTTTTGCCTATGTGATGGAGGTGGCGTAGGAATAACGGAAACTTCTCACACCGACAGAAAGCGCTTAAGAAGAAAGAAAAAAGAAAAAAAACGCGGTTAAGAGGCTATGAATGAATATATTCATTCATTCTGCGCAATATCAAAGAGACGACTAATTGAAATCAGAAGCAAAATCGAAGTTCCATTTTAGATTTGATGGATTCTCAACAAGCTCACACTCACATTCAGATAGATCGCAGAATAGACGCTCTTGGCGATCTTCGAGTTCTTCCCGATGAAATCCTCTGCTCAATTCTCGAACGTCTCACTCCTCAAGATGCTGCTCGCGTCGCTTGCGTTAGCAGGTAATTCCTTCATCGTTTGCTTTCATTTTTCCATATCGATTTGATAAGGAATCTGGTTGCACTGTTTCATTCAAGTACACTTTGGCGTTTGTTTTGATTCATCACATTAATCAACGGAACCTGTTTATGGCAATAGTATAAATGATTCCGTTTGAATTTTGAATTTCTTATACGAGCGTCATTAATGATTGATTACGATCCTGTTAGGATAAATAGCTTTATTTGCAACTTATTTATAGCATTAACACTTATCACGATAAGAGCCTATGTATAAACTATTTCTATTACAAAAGATAACACAAGGTTAAATTATTTTCGTATAAGCTATAGTTTGTTTTTATAAGCTATCTTGGATAACTTATGAGAATAACCTGAAAACAGCAGCTTATGAACATGTCATAAGCTGTTTTCATAAGTTTTTCTAAACAGTCTTACAAGTGCTTATGCGTTAGGTAAGCTCAAATAAGTCAATCTAAACAGGCTCTTAGAAACTTTGCTTTAGATATTATAATTTTATTAACCGCCACATAGCTCTTGAGCACTTTAGCTGTTATAAATGACGGTTAATTTTTTTCTTCATTTATTTATTGACAGTGTGATGTATATACTATCCAATGAAGAACCACTATGGATGACTCTATGCCTAAAAGGAGGAGCATCTGGTTTTCTTCAATACAAAGGCTCTTGGAAGAAAACTGCTCTGCATAAGTACGATGTCGCTCACTCTCTCAATGTACAATTGCCTGTTTTATTCATTTTTATATTTAATGCTAACATATTTGGAATCGGATATTTTGAATGCAGTTTGAATCTTCCAGAGAAGTACAAAGAGTGCCATAGACAGCAGCCTTTACATTTTGATGGTAACAATTCTGATATCCTAAGAATCTGATCTGTCCTATATTTTTTCAGGAAACTTTTTGCTGTATGGAGTTAAAAAGTCATATGGTTTTTGAATATACAACTGATGCTAACCTTCCTGCAGGATTCAACTCTTTGTTTTTGTATCGGAGATTATACCGGTGTCATACCACACTGGATACATTTTATACAGAGGGTGGCAATGTGGAAAGAATAAATGACATCTCAATGAAGGACTTCAACGACAAGTATGACATGAAGAAACCGGTACAGAGATTTAAAGAATTTAGTAGTAAACCCGCATAAATTTTTCCCCTCGTGTTGGTTCTGTTTCAGTGTCAACCATTAATTTTGAGCTGTCTTCCTGGCGAAAAGAAAATATCCTGAGCTCTATTTTCCATTGTTTATTTTGCTGGAATTTTTGTGAAAGAAATGAATGCTGTGGCAATACACATTTTTTTGTGATACAAAATATATCTCTTTTTTAAAAATAAATAATACACTTAAAAAATGACCAGTTTACGAGGCCAGTGTGTTGACTTTAAAACGTGGACGATAATGAAGATTGTGTTCAAAAGCATGTGTTGATAGTATTTCTCTTTTGAAAAAGAGGAATCATTGTTATTTATTTTTTCTCATTATATATATGTAGTTGTGTACATATTTTGCTCTGAAGCATTTGGGTAGCTGTAGTGTTTTTTTCCCCAGCTTTTTCTTGTAAAGATGGAAAATGAGAGACGAGAATTAATTATTTTTATAACTACAACCGTCCTTTGTGTAGTTGGGTTATAGTTGATTTTGCATTTTAGATATCTTGGAATTTATCAATTTTGAACCATCAAACATTGGTGGTTTTCTTTTTGTTGAAATGTAATTTTGATGAATCACACCCTCAGGTCATGCTAAATGGACTGGCGAATACATGGCCTGCCAGGCAGAAATGGACAACTGATCAGCTGTTACAAAACTATGGAGATGTTGCATTTAAAATTTCTCAAAGGAGTTCCAAAAAGATCTCCATGAAGTTCAAGGATTATGTCTCATACATGGAAGTTCAACACGATGAAGACCCATTATATATTTTCGACGAAAAGGTGCTTGCGTTGAGATATTCCCGTTTCAATAATGCTCTTCCCTGTCTCCCCACACTACTCCTTTCAGTTTTTCTTGTTTTCAAATTTGAGATTTTGGAAGTTCATTTAACTTTTAATTTAACCAACAGTTTGGCGAACGTGCCCCTAGCTTATTGAAGGATTACTGCGTGCCTCATCTTTTTCAAGAAGACCTCTTCGATATCTTAGATACAGATAAACGACCATCCTATAGGTGGCTTATAATTGGACCACAGAGATCTGGTGCCTCTTGGCATGTTGATCCAGCTCTTACAAGTGCATGGAATACTCTTCTTTCTGGCCGTAAAAGGTAAAAAAGATGCTCAACATGAATTTTTTATTTGCATTATGGTTTTGAATCATGTAGCTTGGACCATGACTGTTTACATGGTATCTGAGGAAACTACGTGCTTCCTTGTTTTTAGTTTAAGCCTTAAACATAATTAGTTGGCTACTCGGTTCTTCTAGCTTATTGCTGCTCTTTTCTTTTTCTAGTTAAAATTAGGCTCCCAAAATTTAATGAAGGGGATAGGGAGAGGTGGATAAAATTTGAGCATTGAGACTCACTAGGGATCTAACTGGGCATCAGTTTTTTTTTCCCCATTGGGAAGCTGGGTGCGTTTAGGCTGCAAGTCAATTGGCTCGTCCATGCAAATATGTTGTTCTGTTTACGAGTTTCACTTTTGATTTTGACTGCTAATGCAACGTAAACTAGCTCACCATTTTATGCTTTTAATGATTCAAAGCAAAGTTTTCTCTGGAATTTGTAAGATTGGAATAGTTTTTGCAAAGTAAGATTAGCCACTTTTAGACTGAGAGTGCTAATATCTTGTTAGGACTAGTTTCGTAAAAAAATTTATTGACAAATGTTAAAAAGATTCCTAAAACAATGACTCTTGAATCCTCTGTAGACATTTAACTATTTTCAGGCTTCTGCGTCTTAGATGGGAGTAGATAGGAGTTGGAAATAAAAATGCACAAAGAATAAGAAGTCGCCAAGTATTATCAAACTCAACTAGATACAAACAAGTATGCTTAATTATGCAGTAGTAGTACGGAGTAGTGGCTACAGTTGAACAGAAAATAATGTACCACCCGTGAATAGGCCGGGAGGTTATCCTTCACTCTTGTCATGTTAAAAATTATTGTCCAAATCAACACATTCTATTAGCAATTTATTGAAACATTAACACTAGGATAGGACCAGGTTTGCTTAATTGGAAAAATGAGTGCACTTGATTTAAGAAAGTGAAACTGCATGGACCAAAATTAACGCATTCTTAAAACTACAATGGCCAGAAGCGTATTTAAATATTTAACTTAAATTAGAGTTCTTGTTCTTTAATGATTCTACAACTAATAACTTAAATTTTATGTAATTTGGTGCATGGATTTTCTGTGTTGGTGCTTGATTATTTTCCAAATAATTAATGCTCAAGAGGTATGTCTTGCTTAATATTTGCTAGGTGGGCATTATATCCTCCTGGAAAAGTGCCTTTAGGTGTGACGGTGCATGTTAATGAAGAAGATGGTGATGTCAGTATTGAGACTCCATCATCACTGCAGGTTCTAGAATCTTGCAATTTGAGCGATCTACATATCCTTTTTTTGGGTTTAAGTAATTATTGCCATTAGGATGTCAACTACATTGTGTCTATCTGTTGAATTTTTTATTATTAATTACATTTATGTTTGCTTACAGTGGTGGTTAGATTTTTATCCTCTTCTTGCTGACGAAGACAAGCCAATTGAATGTACACAACTACCTGGAGAGACAATTTATGTTCCGAGTGGATGGTGGCACTGTATTTTAAATTTGGAAACAACTATTGCAGTCACGCAGAATTTTGTGAATTCTAATAACTTCGAATTTGTATGTTTGGATATGGCACCTGGTTATCGTCATAAAGGAGTCTGCCGTGTGGGTTTGCTTGCTCTTGAAGAAGATGTTTATGAAAATGTCATACAGAACATGTCATGTAATGAAGAAAACTTAAGTTACTCTGATTTGTCAAGGAAAGAGAAAAGATCCAAAACTCTGAAAGATGTAGACGATCTATGTTTAGAAAGAGAAATAAGTGGTGCATCCAGAAGCTATAATTTATGGAAAGGTGGATTTTCTTATGATATAAATTTCTTATCCATGTTTTTGGATAAGGATAGAGACCACTACAATTTTGAGTGGAGCTCGGGCAACAGCATTGGTCAACGGGAACTAAGAGAATGGTTGTCCAAGCTTTGGATTCAAAAACCAGATATGAGAGATCTAATATGGAAGGTAATTTTGTTTCTAAAGTAATGCATTCTTTTTGTGCTCACAAAGTAAGTATATTATCTGATTTTATGACTTTTTTCTGTTTATACATGTCCAGGGAGCATGCATTGCACTAAATGCCGGCAAGTGGTTAGAATGCCTGTCAAAAATTTGTGCCTTCAACAACTTGCCCCCTCCCACAGATGACGAAAGGCTTCCTGTTGGTTCGGGTAGCAATCCTGTGAGTTTTTATTTATGTAATTAATAATTTTTACTGTTTGCATTTTTTGAGAAGCTTGCAGTACATCGAAATTTCAAATGCTTCATAAAAAATAATTGGTCATAGGTGTCCCAAACAATATTGATGACCGCTTCAAAATTAGAATATAATTCAGTGGATCATTTAGAAAATTAGAAGGATTTTCTGGTTGAATCAAAGTCGCGATGTTTTGCTTAAAGTCTTTCCCTTGTAAGAAACAAATTCTCATCCTCAACATGTCCTCCCTTACTGTACTTTATCAATATTTTGGACCTGTATTTGGAGACTAATTACAACAGTCTTAGGATCTAAAAACTAGTTTTCATTTCAAGATACCTTTCATATTTGCATCGAGACTAGAACAGGTTACCTTTGTAGGAAGGCACTTTGGTCACCGAAGTTTGGTGCACATGGTTCGATCCCTATAGGCTCCAACTTTTTAAAATTCATGATTTTTCTACAAAACCGTGCATTTAATGTTATACCGGATTGACTCGAAAACCGACCGAGTTACCGGTTATGACCGGTTTTCAGCGAGTCTCACCGGTTCACACTGGTCTAATTACATGACCGATTCATAAGGTGGCTCGACTCGGTCTAATCACCGGTTCACGGTCGGACCGGTTCAACCGGCCGGTTCGAGCCGAGTTTTAAAACTATGCTTTGGTGGAACTGACCTGCATACTATCTTTATGCCTTTGTAATATTAATCATACAAAGGAGTCGGTTGCAGCAATTAGTAAAACATGATGGCGTGTTTTTAAAATTTCTCTTCAAACAGTCGGATTCATTCTGAAATTATCTCGTTGGTGCTTACCATAACTTGGCATGATATGCTATCTAATTACTTAGCCATGTTTCTTATGATTCTGCTTTTGAATTCTGACATGAGACCGGTTTTTGGTATAGTCATTCATTATCTTGTAGAGTACTTCTATAAAGTCTCTAACTATGAACATTTTCCATTCTGTAAATAGGTTTATCTAGTGGGGAACTATGTTGTTAAGATTTTTGTCGAAGAAGGACTGGAAGCATCGCTTTATGGTTTAGGCACAGAGGTACTTGATTCATATTCTATTTTCATTCCATCTTCTGTACATATCTAACTTTCATATTGTATCTCTTACAGTTAGAGTTTTACAGTCTGCTGCTTGAAGCCAACTCCCCTCTCAGGAAACATATTCCTAGTGTTATGGCCAGTGGGGTTGTTTATCTTGAAGACGAATCCTATACCAATTTAAGTTGGGATGGAAAAGGAGTTCCCAGTGTCATTTTGAAGAGCAATATCATCACAGAGAAATGCAACGTGGATGGTTTCCCGTTTGGGGTATGGGGCAAGCAATTGTTTGAGTATAGGAATACTGGGATTCCGGCGGACGGATCAGTTAGTTTAGCCGGTAACTCAAGTATATGGCCATATTTGATAATTAAGCGATGTGAGGGGAATATGTTTGCAGACTTGTAAGTGTTGTCCTTGTGGTTTATAAATAATTTCATCATGCAGCATAGCAATTCAAATTTCCTACTTCTGCAGGCCACACAACTCTCTTAATATTGTAGAGTTTGTTTTCATTATTTTGCAGAAGAGACAGACTATCGTGGGAAGATACAACATACTTGGCCTCCTTCCTGGGGGAGCAAATGCGCCACCTTCATCTTTTACCACATCCACCTTTAAATAATTCATTTATATCTGATATTGAACGTGAATTAAACTGGTCTGAGGTGAATGGTTGCACTGCAAATGTTAATTGTAAATCAAACAATGCAGCAGAATGGGGACTCTTCACCAGAATCTTAACAAAGAAGAGGAAGGACGTCTCAAGCCGTTTGACCAAGTGGTATACTTAGTTTTATTGAGCTCTCCAATTTCTTGATAAACAGGATAGTTCAAGAATGAGAGAGGGGTTATCATGCATACAATTTAAAATCTAATGATCTTCTGAGCATTTTAAGTTTAAAGTTTCAAAGTTTTATGGCTTTTCCTGATTAAAGGAAGTGCTACTTTTGGTAGCTGTGTTTTCCAATTGTTTATAAACTCTCTTTTGACTTTGGCTCACTTAAGATTATATTTTATCCATGCATGATAAATGTATTCCATTTTTGGGTTTGCCTTGGTGCTTCTGTTGCATGCTAGCTTCACATTTTTATTTGTATGGCGGGCCTCTGATGCTTCGTACTAAAACTTTGCAGGGGAGATCCAATTCCTAGCAAACTGATTGAGAAAATCGATGAATATCTACCATCTGATTTATCTAAGCTGCTAAATATAAATGAGGTTTGTTCTAAATTCACTATTTCATCCCAACATAATTTTTTTTTTTTCATTGGATATGCTACATTAAGTTTGTTTTTTGTCAACTTCTATTTGACTTCAGAATTTCTCAAGTGGCACTTCTAAACCCTGCTCTTGGATACACACTGACATTATGGATGATAATATTTACATGGAACCATCATCAATTTGCTCTACCTCCAGTGGGAATACAGAAGATGCTGCCGAGGGGGACAATGGTTTATTGAGTGACCACGTTGGAGTGAAATCCTGGTGTCCTAGTTACCTCCTTGATTTCAGTGATCTTTCTATGGGTCAGTACCTTTTCTTTTCTACCTGTTCCATAAATTTACATCCAACTTCAGTCATACCCGTCTTTATTAGAAATGGCTTACATTGGAATGTTGTCATGATGTGGTATCATAATTTATCAAGGGGCCTTTCAGTATCTGCAAGATTATTTTATTAATCTGTAGAGTTGAGCTGTGTTTTCTTTAAAGAAGAGCAAGGCTTGTGTTATTGACCCCTACATGTAGGGTTTAATTTTCCTATGATCGTCACTTCCTTTCTTCCTCCACCATTTTTATGATTTTCAGCCAAATGATGTTCTGCATGTAATTGTAATATTGCAGTTTCATTCTTAACAATTCACTTGCTTAATTTTTGTTATGAAGTCATTGTTGGCCTTGAGATGCATATTGACTGCAGACCACTCATTAAGAAAGTGTATGTGAGAACCCACTTGGGTTGGGCTGGTGGTATTGGCTTGGGATCTGGGAGTGTGTCCCAGGTTCGATTCTCCCCAATGTCAATTTGGGTGGGCTAATTTAGCTTCTTCAAAAAAAAAAAAGTGTATGTGAGTAGAAATAAAAAGGGTATTGTAAGTAATAACTACCTCAAGAATACAAATTTAGTTAGTTATAAGAAAATGCCATAAATAGGATAGAATACAAATTTAGTTTGTTATAAGAAAATTTTATAAATAGGATAAAAGGGAATTTGTGGGGACAGGTGTTACAATCGGAAATAACGGAGAATTGAGTAGCTCTCAAATTCCTTAAGACTGTGCTTTTGCGTGTCTGTGTCACATTGATCAAGATCTATCAATAAATCACTGTTTTCTCTCTGTGAATTCTCTCTTTTATGCTCCAGTTCTCAACTGGTAATAGTTCATGAAAAGACAGAAATCAGAGAAATATTTTGGGAAAAATGTAACCACTAATTGACTTCAAAAACTACTGGTTCATTATTGTTTTGGGAAAAATGTTTCTGGTTTAGGAATCATCATTAACCCTTTGTTTGGCTATGATGTTTAAAGAGTGTTTGATGAGTAGCCACTAATTGACTTCAAAAACTACTGGTTCAGTATTCCCAAGTTTGCCAATGATATTTGATAGTAGACCACTCATTAAGAGAGTGTATGTGAGGAGAAATAAAAAGGGTATTGTAAATAATAGCTAGCTAACAGGGTACAAATTCAGTTATTAGTTATAAGATGTTATAAATTGGTGAAACGGGAACTAGTGGGGAATGGTGTTGAGATTGGACATATTGGACTGTGGAGAGTTGAGGAACTCTGGATTCAGCCTCAAGATTTACGTTTCATCTGTGTCACATTGACCAAGACCCATTAAGAAAACATTCTCTCTCTATATCTATATCTATGGTGTTTTTATATTCATTTGTTTTAACCTTTTTCGAACGGAGGACTGATTTGTCTGCCTCCTGAGCTTTTAGTCCTTTTGCTTTACTTCCATCTGTTTATCTCTCAAATCTATTTATAACTAACTGCACAATAATTCATAAGTGACTCCATTTGGTCTAGAGCACCTTTTAGACTCCACTCAAAGATATTTTTGAAACATATTATTGCCGTGAAAGGAATCTAATGTTTTCATATTTGCTGACTTTTTTTTCATTTATTTTGCAGGTGATCCTATTTTTGACTTGATACCAATTTATTTGGATGTGTTTAGAGGCGATTCATATCTTCTTAAGCAATTTTTAGAAAGTTACAAACTTCCTTTTTCTGGCAACATATCAAAGTACGAGTCAACAGAGGGTGGTCTAAAGTTTGGTCGACTTTCATATGTTGCTATGTAAGTGACTGTCAATATAATTCTCTTCATTAACCAAGTATTTCAATTTGAATTTATGGATGTAATTTATATATGAAGTAATATACCTATAACCCTGATAAGGCTGCAGACCAAAACCCACTTAGATCTATTGTCTGGAAAGTCCATTCTAGGAAACTTTGGTCTTAGTTTTATTAATTTTAGAAACTGTTATGTGGCAGTTGATTTGTTTAAATAACTGTGCTATGAATTATTATTATTATTATTATTATTGTTTTGTTGTTGTTGTTGTTGTTGTTGTCGTTGTCGTCGTCGTCGTCGTCGTCGCCGCCGCCGCCGCCGTCGTATTTATTAGTGGGGTACCTTTCAGGGACAGTTATATGAGGTATTTAGCAGTTTTGTGAACAGACATAATCTCTTAAGGAGTGGCAGAACACTGGGACAGCAAGATATTGCTTTAATAATGTGTACCTTGGTGTTGTTTAATGTTAGAAGAATGCTAACAACACACATTACTTTCCAACACACTCTCTTTGATTAGTTAAAATTCACATGAGTCCCACCAAATCATGTGGGTCCCATATAAATTTTGTAGGTCCGATGTAAATTTTAACCAATCAAAGAGGGTATGTTGAAAAGTGTGTGTTGAATGTGTGTTGCTCGCATTTCTCTTAATGTTATTATCTTCTACTTAATTAGTGTTCTATCATATGCCAGGGAAATAGTCATGCTTATTGCTCTCCCAACTAGGTATTAGTAGTTGAGAAGATTGATGCACACTAGGAAATCAGTCATGTTATTATCTTCTCTACTTAAATTAGAGTCCCACCTTGTTTTGTGATTGTTAACTCATAAAATTATTGATTTATAATTGAAACTAAGTTTCTATTGATGCTGGTCAATGTTGTCGAGGATCCGCATCTGCTAGAGATATGGTCAAATTAGTCCATGTAGCACTTGAGCAATCTTCACCCCTAGAGCTAACTTTTGGTGTTGGTTAAGCCTTAAAGATTAAATTCTAATATGATATTCGAGTTTATTCTAGATCTGTTATTGGGCCAACCATATTTGTCTCCGCTCTTGGCACTCTAGATGTCCAGTTCTAACTTCTAAGCAAGATAAGGTATTGTTATTGGACTTTGTCCATATGTCTAATCCTCTAGAGTAGGCAGTATGTGCGTGTTCAAATCAGCTAGAGGTATGACCAGAGTACACCTTATAAGGTTGAGCAATACTCATCTATTGAACTAGCTTTTGGGATTGAGTTTAGGCAGAAAGCTCAAATTCTAAGAAATGGATTCTAATTCTTGTTTACAAATGATTATCACATTTGATTATGCTCAAGCAACAAAGACTTTAATCTATATATATATATATATATATATATATATATATATATATATATATATATATATATATATATATATATATATATGAAATTATTTGGTTGCCTTGATTATGAAATTGAAAAGAAACTGATCTTTGTATGGTCGAGGTTTACTGACTTTTCTTTTGGCCAATTTGGTTATTTGTTAATGTTCGGATTAATGTAATGACATTAATTGTTAATTTTTGGGTTTTTGATAGGATGAAGTAGAATTTAATTGAATACCTCTATTCCATGCTATTTTACTCATACCTTAAAACCATATCCTTTTATTCAATTCCATTTCACCCGTCATTAAATATCCAATATTGCCTAAATAGTGTTTGATGTGAGTTATACATTATAGTTAGACGAGACAATCTTTTGTGCCCATACAAACAAAAATGTTTTGCCTTGTTCCCCTGACTTTCAGGCTTTCACGGATTATGCAGTTATTGATGTAACACATTTTGATTTCTTTATTGTTTTTCATTGTAGGTGTTATTGTATTTTGCATGACGATAATGTCTTGGGAGCTATTTTTAGCATATGGGACGAACTGAGATCATCAGAGTCATGGGAAGAAGTTGAGATGACAGTGTGGGGAGAGTTGAACAATTACAAAGGCTTTCTTTGACCATTTGCTGCATTTAAATATTTCCGGAGCCTGAATGCACGATCGAGCCCAAGTGATAATACATTTTTATACATACATGTTTAATTTATCTGATAGCAGAAGAAAAAGAGAATATTTATCTAGAAAAGACAGAAGTTTAACATTATTATTTTTTTAATAATTATATTCTCTTTAGTTTTGCAATAAAGTGTATCTGCTTGCAGTTGATGCAGTTGTGAAGATATAACATTTTTTTCCTTGGCTTAAATTAACCGTAAATCGCAAAAAAAAAATTGTGTAATTCAAAATTATATTATATATAATATATAAATATGTCACGATAGGTTACCTATATTGGTTGAGACGGCCTTGGATATGCATTCCTTATTTTCTCGGAGCCTATTATTGGATTAGAAAATGTTGTACTATGAGACGAAAAAACAAACAAACATTACAAAGACATGGCTTTGTATGTTAAAGTACATTAGAAGTATGTTAGAAATCCAAGCTTGGACATTTACAGCTAGCCATGACTTTGTATTAGGTTGAAGTACGTTAGAAATAACACATAACACTAATGTTCACAAAATTTCAAGAGTAGAAGGAGTGTTGTTCTTCCTTTTAAAATTAAAGTTCACAGAAGAATTTCAAGTATACAATTGTGTATAAGGAAGGAGTGTTCTTCCTTTTAAAATAGGAAGCACTCAAATCCAGGAGCTGCTACTCAAACCCTAGTTGTTTTTTTTTTTTTTTTGAAGAGGTGTGTTTTCAACTAACACAGCAAAAATGTTATGCAAATTTTGTTTGAATGAACTGCGTAGACTTCATGAAACTTCATGAAGATTATAACTATTGTGATTTGTGACACTATCTCAATGACATTGCACAACAAGAGGTGTTTTTTTGTAACCTACAACCATATTTCCTTTGCTTGGATAATTTTAGATTTTTTGCTTCGATTGATGGTTTTATATCTTTGATTCCCAATTGGAGGTTGTAACGCCCGTCGTAATTATTTAATTATTTTAATGAGTTTTAGCATATATTTATATGAATTATGTGATTTATGAGAGAATATATGATTTATATGTGATTTATGTGACTTTTGAGATTTATGTGAGTTATATGATTTTTTTTGTGAAGTTATAATGATGGTGTGACTTATTTTATTATTAAATAAAATAAGATTCGAAAATAAAATAATTATAGAGAAGTGGGGCTGTTTTATAAATTTGGAGAGTTTAGTGGTTTAAGAGGAAATAGAAAAGAATAAAAGAGATATAAATAAGAGAGTTAGGTAGAAAGAAACAGAACGTACGTTTTTGGTGAAAAAGGGAGAAAAAGTCAGAGAAGAGGAGAAGACCTGGAGAGTGCCGATTTTATTTGTTATAAGGTAAGGGTGAGACTAGCTTTCAGTAATATTAATCATGTGATTCTGAAATTACAATTAACATGTGGTAGGATTAGATTATGAGAATTGAGAATTAGGGTTTTAAAGTGAGGATTTGATGGTTAGATGATGAAAACTTGTTGAATTGATGTAGAAACTGTGTACAGACCTTAGATAATCCATAGAGTGATAATTAGAATCAGTTTTGAGGTTAGAACCATGAGATTAGATGAAAAATTGAGAAATTCTGCATTCTGCCCGAGCCTGATATGAGGATTATGATGAAGTTATCGAATTGAACTAATTATGATGTTTAGACTATTTTTGAGACTCTTATGATGAGGCCTTGGTGCCAAAAACTATTTTTAGGCGTTGAACTAAATCCGCTGCGAGTTTGAATATTTATGTTGAAATATCTTGAAGGTTAAATTATTATTTATTCCATTTATGATTTTTATGAAATGTGACATTATGTTCACGAAGAAATACTCTGATTTATTTAAGAAATTTTTATGTTGGGAAAACGAGGTGTTGTAGAGGTCAACACAAGGATTCAGATGATTAGGTACGATGATACAGTATAACTTGTGAGACCCATAGTAAGTTTATAAGAGTTGGACATTTGCACTTCTAGGTTTTGTTTGAGTTTGTAGGGAAATGGAGAGTAGAGCTTCGAAGATAAATGAAGTAGAGAGAAAGGGAGTGATGAGTAGTCCCTCCACATTGTGAGGGTTTTGAACAAATTGTATGTTTTTCAGTTTGAATATTGTTCATAAATCATATCATATGTTTTCTGGTTTATATCGACTGTTCGGAAAACTTATACAATAGTTTACACTATAGGAAAGTTTGGGTTGATTTGTTTACGTTTCAACAACAGCCTTGTAACGAATGATGCTTTCCGTTTTTTAAGCGGCGAGGCTCCAATAACTTTTCTCCCCGATGAAAGTATATAATAGGTATCAAATCTTAAAAGTTCAAGACTCCTTCATTGAGGATGGTCTTATCCCCATTAAATTAGTTTTTTGGATTATATAATATGAAATGTGTAAAAAATCACCATATTTCATTATTTGAAGCAAATGTGGAGGATGAAAAAAGAAACTCTTTTTATGACCTGTTTTGAAAATTCTACTATTTACTACTCCCTCCGTTTCAAAATGAGTGTCACTTTAGTAAAAAAATTGTTTCAAAATGAATGTCACTTTACATTTCCAATACAACTTTAATTTTTTTTCTTCCAATTTTACCCTCAATAAATACTCCAGCTTTTCTCTCACATAATTTTCAATGTAACTTTAATTTTGTCTTTTTCTCATAAAGTAAGGGCAGTTTAATAAAAGCGTTACATCGATGATTATTTCATTCCATTTATTAATCTGTGTGCCAAAGCCTCAAGGGACGCTCATTTTGAAACGGAGGGAACACGTTGATTGAATTCGGGTCTTGGAAGACAAGAAGTAAATTTGTGGTTTCATAGTTTTGAAATGCTGTTACCAATTGCAGTAACAGGTTTGTCAGTTTTTTTTTTTTTTTCAGAATCTACTAGTGCCTGCCTAGTGCCTAGTATGACCTACCCTGCCACCCATTTAATTGTTCTTAATTAACTTGGACCAACAAAGAAAAAGAAGACAAGAAATTAACTTGGACCAACAAAGAAAAAGAAGACAAGAAAAGTACTGAAAAAGCACTATTAAGGGCCCAAGCAATGGATAGTCGAATCCAATATTCAAAGGGGCCCATTCAACCAACTTAACCCATTCACTTTACTTTCCAAATTCATCATCATTATTCATTTGATTTGATAACCTTTTTCCACAAAAAGAAAAGAAATCGGTACTCCCTCTGTCTCAAAATATAAGCAAAAATTGGTCAATGAAAATTAATGTATTTGATATAATTTTTTTAACCAAATACTCCCTCCGGTTCTAAATATAAGCAAATTTAACTTTTTAGGTTCATTCAATTAATGATGTATGTGGTTCATATTATGGAGCACATACATCATTAATTGAATGAATCTAAAAAGTCAAATTTGCTTATATTTAGGACCGGAGGGAGTACATTAGCTTTTGTTGACTAATTTTTACTTATATTTTGGGACGGAGGGAGTAACTTTTTTGGTTCAAATGGTTCATACCCAAAGTTGAAACTTTTCAAACCAACAAAAACGAACCCTATTCCCGGTTCACAAATGACAGAGAGACACCACAATTTCCGCCACACATAGTACACAAGAGGATCAAAACCCCGTGTTATACAGCTGTCACTTTTACTATTTTTAATTTTTAATTATCACAAATTTCCAATTTCCAAATATTAATAATTCAAATTAAAAATAAAAAACTCACATCCAACGGTTCATATTGAATCTCCAAAACGACCCCACCAACGCAATTATCGGCAACAGCTGCATCAAAAACCACCCTTTCCCTTTCGTGGTTTCCGTCTTCCTCATCATTTTCTATTTCTCTCACAAACTCATTCGCTTTCTCTCTCTAAAAAAAAAATCCCTAAAACCAGATCTCACTTTCTCTCTCTAGAATTCAACAATGGCGGCCGCTCATTCACCTCGGGAAGAGAACGTTTACATGGCAAAGCTCGCCGAACAAGCCGAACGCTACGAAGAAATGGTGGAGTTCATGGAAAAAGTCTCCGCCAACGCCGATAACGAAGAACTCACCGTCGAAGAGAGGAACCTTCTCTCTGTAGCCTACAAGAACGTTATCGGAGCACGACGTGCTTCGTGGCGTATCATTTCCTCGATCGAACAGAAAGAGGAGAGCCGCGGCAACGAGGATCACGTTTCCGTCATCCGTGACTACCGATCTAAGATCGAATCGGAGCTTTCTAACATCTGTGACGGTATTCTCAAGCTTCTTGATTCCCGTCTCATTCCTTCCGCTGCTTCCGGTGATTCCAAGGTTTTCTACCTTAAGATGAAGGGAGATTACCATAGGTATCTTGCTGAGTTCAAGACTGGCGCCGAGCGTAAGGAGGCTGCTGAGAGCACTCTCGCCGCTTACAAATCTGCTCAGGTTAACCGTTTTTTCCTTTTTGTTGTTTTCGATTTTGTGATTCAAATCTGTTAGGTTTTTTCTCTAATTTGTAATTTTCATTTTCAACAAAGTTTATCAATTCTACATGATTATAGTAATTAATTTTAATTAATTTTTATATGATTCTTTGTTTTATTCTGTTATATTGAACGATTATTTATGTTTCTTGTAGACATTTGCAATATTTTTCACAATCTTTGGTTAATATGAATATCGTACTTTGTATATGAAATATATGGAGTATTTGTGGATCTGTAATTGAAAGGTTTGTGATGGAAGAATGTGTTCCTTTGTTTTACAGGACATTGCAAACGCTGAATTGCCACCAACTCATCCAATTAGGCTGGGTCTTGCTCTGAATTTCTCTGTGTTTTACTATGAGATTCTTAACTCTCCTGATCGTGCCTGCAATCTTGCTAAACAGGTTAGAACATAGAATTTTAGAGACTGCTTATCATTTACTGTGTTATTTTGTAGTTATTTTAAGGCCTTTTTGGATATACATCTTATTTTGTAGCTTATAGCATAAGTGCTTTTCTCATCTCAACGCTCAAGATAAAATAGAGCCAAACTGTTTTCCTGTAGAAGTAATGGAAATAAGCTGAAAACATTTTATGAACATGGCATAAGCTGTTTACATAAGCTAGCTTAAACAGTGTAAAACTAGATAAATTCTGATGCCCTTACACTATTTGATCAGAGTTTTGGATATTTGTGTAGAAATTGGCCCCCCAGCGGTGGAATCTATTATTTTGCTGTTAATTAATTAGAAAAACTTCGTGCATACTCAATGTTTCATTTCGTTTATGTTGAAGCAACAATGATGTTGCGTTTTGGATTCTACTAACCACTTATGGATCAGACCTCCTTTTTTGGTATCCTTATTATTGCCTACTTGACCTACACCTAAAATGAGTTGTCAAGTATTGTTTATTGGTGGTTAGCTCAGGAAATAATGTTTTATGAACAATTAAATTAAATTGCTCACGACTAATCAATATTCGACACCTTGCTCTAGCCTGTAGGGACTGGTGGTGCCCAAATAACATTAGGTACTACTCGTGTAGTCCCCATGGAATTTATTCCTTTAAATTTCATTTTGAAATGTTCTATAGTCCTAGTAGCAAGAGCATAACTTCAGTATGAGTTTTTTCTGTTCTAATGGTATATTAAGTTAAATACTCATGAATATTTTTTTGTTTGGTAATCACTAGGCTTTTGATGAAGCAATTGCTGAACTGGATACCCTTGGCGAGGAATCATACAAGGATAGCACTTTGATCATGCAACTTCTTCGTGATAATCTCACCCTATGGACCTCTGACATGCAGGTATTGATTTGTGTTTGCTATATCTCTTGTATCCCATATATTTTTGTTTTCTTCTCGTTTAATCAATGTATTGATCTTGGTTTGTTTGGTTTCAGGATGATGGTGCCGATGAAATTAAAGAAGCAGCTCCTAAACCCGATGAACAGCAGTAAACAAATTTTACTGCCAATTAGGATCAAACTTCTCCTCTATATGTTAATGAATGAAGGAAGAAGGTGCTTGTTGCCAATCTCTTTGGGTGCTGAGATTTTAGGAATTCATGTCTGTTATGAGTTCTGGATGTCCTGGGCTGTTTTAGTTTGTCCTTCCATTTTTAAGTGTTTTACAAATTATTGCCTATTTTCTTGAGGACACTGAAGTTTTATTATATGGAATTGGAAATTTAAGATTCTCTTCTTTCTAGTAAACTTGATCTCGCCGAATTTGGTGAGCGGATATTAGTTTTTTTTTTATGGGTCATGAACTCGTGGTAGGGCGTCAGTCATTATCACTTGTTATATTTGAGGGAACTCGTGGTAGTTTTTGTATGTGAGGAATTCACGTTGTTTTTAGGTTTTTTAATTGTTGGTTCTTCAACTCTGTTTTCAAAGAAAATTTTAAGCTTTAATTCATTCTCTTTCATTTTGATATCACGAAATCTGAGTATTTTTGAACACGTGATCTGATTTATTTGCAGTGCTTTCTTTTTCTTTTTTCCAGAGGAATGGTTTCCTTGTGATTGTATCTTTACTTTTATTTTTTTTTTTTGCGGATCGATGTCTTTTTAATCAATTGTCGCGTAGTTTAGCTGGCTAGGTAAATAACATCGAAGGAATAAATCGCTAACATTAATCCATTCAAATATTTTATTTTTTTTAAAAGACTGACTGTCGTGTTATGGTTATGTTTTTATTTTTCTGAGTAACTTTATGGCTGTTTTAAATAAAAAAATAAAAAAACTGTTTTGCCTTATTAACTAACTGTTGTTTGTGAAGGGTAGGATAAATACTAAATTCAGAGCGTTCGTCATAATGAGTCTTTCATCTTTCAATATTAGAGGCGATTGTCCTTGAGATGCAGCTCATTTGGTGGCTCAATGGACATTAAAATGTAGGGTTGGAGTTTAAATTTTGGATTCTTCACTTCTCAATTATTACAGCTTGCAAGCCTAGTCACTAAATCCCAAACAATTCTATGTTGTGGTATAACAGGTTTCTAAATCCCAATTGCAGTTGACTAACATAATATAGAATAAATATGGATAAACCCAAGACTTGCATCACGTCTCTTTTTAGCGTGATTCATGTTATACCTACCTTTTCTATTGGTAGTTCATTTTCGTGAGTTATCCCTCGATTCACGTCATGTGTCTTATGTGGATTAGGATTATGTTACTTTGTAGGAGCAAAAAAAAATATAGGGCAAATAGGTTTTTGTTTTGTTTTTAATGCAACTAGTTTTCAGAACAATCTCTCAATGTAGTGAAATTACAAAATAGGTACTCCATTCTTCCCGTAATACATGACCCATTTGAAAATGTGTAATGTTGACCTAACTTACTTTGACCATATTTTTCTACTAATATACAAAAGATAAATAATACATCATATAAGATGTCATTATATTTGTCTCGATGGGTATTTTAAAAATATCAAATTTCCATAATTTTTTATAATATATACCCTCCGGTCATATTTATAAGCAAAAATGCATTTTTTAGGTTCATTGAATATATAACGTATTTGGTCTATATATATTGACCAAATACATTATGTATTCAATGAACCTAAAAAGTGCATTTTTGCTTATAAATGTGACCGGAGGGAATATTATTCAAGATATTTAAGCTCAAAATTATGCATTGACATGCGTAATAAGGTCAACTGTGTCAAGTATTATGGGACGGAGGGAGTATTGTTTGTGCACTCGCTAATCAAAATAGTCATTGACAAAAACACGTGTTTTTTATTTTAATCCTTCACATGTTGACCAACCACGCTTTAACCCTCCAAAATCTCCAAGGCAATGATGTTAAAGAAATCATTTTAATGTTGGAGAACATTTTAACTACCGAAGTGTACAATCATAAACTATTTTGTAAATTCTCTATCTCTGCTTTCTTACTCTCTTTTATTTTAACTATCATTTTTCTTTCATCTTTGTTATAAAAAGTCTTAAAATCACCATAACTATTCATCCAAGTTGCTCAATTCCAATCCATCGTGTATGGGTTCGACAAATTCTTGAGACTAAAGCATGCATCCCCATGTCACCCGTAAGGTGGCCAACTAAAAAAAAACTTAGGTGTATAAGTGTCTCATGGTGGCCTAAACTTATTGGTTGAATTTATATATATTTGTTCTCTCTCTCTCTCGTTAATTATTTGTTTTCTCAACATTGATCATGCCACTATTTATATTTATGTTGCATCAACACTTATCATGCCAATTTCAAAGCATGAACGATTTTCAAATATTTGTCTACGGTTACTGTAATGGCAATTGCTTTAAGTAGTTTTTTCATTTGATATTGGGTGAAATTGGAACCATATATTGTTTGGTTGAAATTATTTATAAATAAAAAATATCATTCAATGCTCGTTGGACATATTTTTGATCGATTAGTGCAAGCAAAAGAATTTACAAAGGAAAAACGTACGAAATTATCATTAAACTCTTTGAGTTTGATCAAAGAAAATACTCTGTAACTTGTATAGTTCTCAACAAAATCCAGGGAAAAATACTTGTCCATTTATACCCGGCGAGAGCTAGTAATCTACAAACGATGGCATTTCTAGATTCCTATATTTTGATGATCTAATTTACATCAGTTGAATAAAAATTAAGTTCCTATAAGTAAATTGTTTTTTTTATTATTATGGACTAGCTATAGCATCATCGCATGCAGATCTTGCTGATCTCCTAGAAAGGATTGCCGAGGGGATGCGCACTCATGTGCTCCAAAGCTAGGCTGAAAGTGAAAAAAAAAAATTGAACAAGAGGCTGAAAGTGAAAAATTAATGCTACGGGCTATATTTTGTAGCAAGATTATAAGTATAGGCTTCTCCTGAATCTGTAAAATTTTATTGGTATTAGAATGTGTGAGCAGAAAGAAGATCTTGATGTTGTTTCACTTGTTTGGTTTGTACAAAAATAAGTGCAGAAAATTAAAGAAATGAAGAGAAAGAGAATCTGACAGAAGATACACGTGGTTCAGTCTTAGAGATTTCATCTACAAGAATGAGTTTTAATGGAATCACATTGAACAAAAACTACAATTTGAAGTTTCAACAAAATCAAGATGCAACTGTGAATTCAACAAACTCTGTGCGATTTCACACATGCGCTAAACTATATAACAGTACAAACCTCTTGGCTCTTGTGTCACAACAAATGAGAAACAACACAACATTACTCAAGTGATTCACTCTATTTTCACATTTTTATTTAATTTCTCAATCACTTCAATTTTACGTTCAGTTCAAGAACTTCATACGCCAGACCAGTTGAAGAAGGCATCTTTAACGGCGGTGTTTGGTTCATGTGCTTGAGGTGGTGGCTAGGGTTGGAACGAAGCATCACCTTGAAAGGTGATAGAGCAAAGCTTATATAATCTAAGAGTTGTGTAATTGGGTTTGGGCCTCAACAATAAGTAGGACTTCATCGTACGATGATAAGTGTGTTAAGACCGGAAATTATAGCTTCTACAGTTGTCTTAGTGGACAACTGTAGACTGATCATGATTTTTGTTCTCAATCAGACGGGTCTAACTCGATCGGACGAACTGACTCGGTCCTCTAGTGTGTCTCTTGGGCAAGTCTATATAATTGTCCACCTATGACCTAATGACTTAGAAAGACCTGATCTCTTGATGGATTGAGCCTTGGTCCAATCCAAAACACTTTTTATATGGAATAAATCTTGGTTTTATGTTGCGTGTGTAAAGTGTTTGCTCAAACAGAAAACCTAATGTTGCAATTCAGGTGGTTAAATATCTTAACTAGTTTTGCCTACAGTTTTTCATCCTTTCCTTCAATGAATAAAACATTGGATGCTCTTTAGTTCAGTTATAGTCAAAGACATAAAAACGAATTGATTTTCTATTGGTAGTGTTCCTTAAAAGGCAATGTTAGTGCTGAATGCTGATATGCTACCTTTTACATGGTCTGGGGTCTCTAACAGAGGCATTCAAATTTAATATATTCCTGACAACTATGTCTAACCTGTTATCATCTAAACATGGCGAGAAGAGATACCTGTAAATTAAATATAAAAAGGAAGTCAGTCATAAAATCTTGGAATCGATCTTACTCAACACTTTTTTTTTTTTTTATTATAAAATTTCTCTCTATCTCTCAAAAAAAAAAAAAATTAAAATTGATTAGGCCATGTGACATAGTAAATAGGACCAATTCACTTTTAATCCCTATTTTATCTTAAATAGGATTTTAATCCACCCATTTCAACATCCGGTATTTTTGTCCCGTTCCACATACTGTTGCAATTTTAGTCCCAATTCTGATTGAGGCATGGAATGCATACTTCGGCGGAGTCTATAAAAAAGGCATTTCGTATCCTATCCTAGAAGTCATATGTATTTTTTGATTGATGAAATGTTTTTTTAGGTACTTCGAGTATACAATAGATCCAATTTAGGGCTATCTAAAAAATGTCTGCTCAAACATAACTTAATTTTGTAATTCAGGTGCTTATTATGTACCTCAACTAGTTTTTCCAGCATTTTTGTAATCCTTCTTTGAATAAAACCTTTGGTGCTCTATAGTACAGATGATAGATAGTCAAAGTCTTTAAAAATGAAGTGATTATCTTTTGGTAGTGTTCATTAAAAAGCAACATTATTAGACTGTTAGTACCGACATGTTACCTTTACGTGGTATCTAACAGAGGCATCCATATTCAAATTTAATAAATTCCCGTTAACTTAGTCTAACCTAGTATCTTCAACATGGCGAGAAGCGATCTACTATCTTTTAAATATTTCCTACAAAGAAAAATATTTCCTACAATCACCAGCTTAATAGTTCTAAGGAAAATCACATTTTGGAGTATAAAGAAATTATGAAGTTCCAAATTGGATCGATCTTTATTCATTGTAACATAAACAATAATTAAAATCGGCTTATTAACTTCCAAACTGATTATATGATTATTTGGTATTTCTATCTAATGTTGTCATCAACTTTGATGGTTGATCTAAACAAAAACAAACACAAAAATGAATCCTCCCAATTTATTCTTCTCATCTTCTCTCTTTTTTTCTCCCTTCTAAATCTCCAATATCAAGAATATGTTAGCTTCAATGATGCGTCCATGAAATCCGTCCGACGAAACAGGTTGTTAAGGAAGCTTGGTTTTGGAATGAACGTTTGACGGCCAAAATGTGAAACTAAACATATGCTAAATATATTGTATTCCTTTGTTTCAAAGTAAACCCTCAATTTCTCTCGTTTTCAATCTAGATAGTCAATCGAGGATTAGAGAAATTACATAAATTATACTATAAACACATTTAATTTAAAATAAACAAATAACTCAACTCATAAAAATTCATAATTAGCAAAAGTCACAAGTCTTCTTGATCAAAAACACATACCAACAAAAATCAAGGAAGCAAAGAAGATCAAGTCCATAAAACTTAAAAGTAACGAACAGGTGGAAAAACAAAACTACAAAATACAAAAGCAGACATTAACAAAACAAAAAGGTGGAAAAACAAAAAAGAGAAAGAAAAATAAAAACAAGGAAATAGAGAGGAGGAAAAAGTTGAGGAGGAACTGAGAGGAGGCAGAAAAAGTACGAAACAATAACGAAGGAAACCAGAATAAGAGGCAAGGAGGAAACAAGAATCTGGTGGTGTGAGAGCTAGACGGTGGTGTGCGGCTGGCTCGCGGAAAATGGGACACAGGAAGCTCGCCGCAAACACAGATGACTGTGGCTCGTTGCAAAAAAAACCCAAAATCCTTCTAATGTTTTAGATTTTTTAAGGGCAGATGAAGATGTTCATCTAGTTTTCAATATCGCGGAAGGGAAGTGTTGCAATAAACACTTAACCCATGCCGCGCCCTGCAACTATTAACTAAGTACCTAGTTTTCAATAGGTGGAAATTTCAATGAGATGATCCATTCCAGACAAACACATCTAAAACTAAGCAATCAAAAGTTCTTGTGTCAGAACTAAGAAGAACTCAATAGATAAAAAGTGAGGCATTATTAGTTTACATAAATAAAAAGTGAGTAAGTAGGAATTAGTGATATACTGTGTTTGAGCTCGCATCAAAATGCATAGTTCAACTTCACAAATCTGAACACAAATGAGAGAAACACTACCCTAAACCAAAGGAATCAGTAGTTTACCACAATCACAGCAGAAAACTAGCAGATGTTGTGATAATGTCGCAGTAATCATATAAACATACTCACAACCAGAAAGCAATACACAACAATTACTTGAGAACGTCTACAAGGGACGTGAATAGAACAGTGTCTACATAAGAGATTCATGAAACCAATTTAAATCCTACACTTTGTCTTGGGATTATAGCTTACCACACGTACAATCAATAACCTCAACATATGAAGCATAAAGAATGCAAACAAGGAGCGAAAATTGAGAGTCATAACCAGAATAAATAGCAGAATAATTTATAAAAGACCTATGAAACCTAGCGAGACACTAAATCTGAATGCCTACATTACATATGCATTGAGTTACAGATGTTTGTCATAAAGTTAAAGGCTGTAAAAACAAAATGGTACATTGTTGAAGGTAAAATGATCATCTTGTTCTGGAACCAAATGAAAGACTAATATCAAACACTGTGAATACCTAACTTTATAAAACAAAAACCATCTTTGAATAGCACACACTACCTACCTAGCACATGTATAATTGCAAGACCAGTCAACAATTTCCTCTTTATCCCAAGGGAAATGTCAAACAACAGATAGCCACGGTCCTTCAAAAAGGAACACAAGGGACCATAACCATAAATCAAACTAACTTGAAATGCTAAAATTAAACAAACTTTATCTGCAAACAACATAGGATCCAACCACACAACTGAAGAAAAAAAACATGTTTAATTAATAAAATAAACTGTGAATAACAATATAGTTTTTGTAAACTGAAAACAGCATGATAATCCAACTATATCTGTATAATAATAACTTCTAATTTCTGTTTTTTGTGATCCCCCCAAAATATCCAAAAAGAGTAAAAAAAACAATTGCAAAATTGTTCCTTTCTTCTGTCTTTGATACCCCATTTACACAATAAATAAAATAAAATAAAATAAAATAAACTAGTACTACTAAGCAGTGAAATGGACTAGCTAGTTTTTGAGTCCAACCACCACAAATTGAATAAATTCCCATTCCACCACCGCCACTACCATTTACATCCCAAAATCAGAGCCAAAAAACCACGATTCATTCGATTCTTACCACATTTCAAGTCAAATTTGTCTCCATCTTGGACTTGGTACAGGCACAGTTGGAGAAAGAGGAAGTTGAGGAAACCCTAAATTCCCTGAATTGGGGGAAAACAATAAACCTGGTGACAACAAAGGATAAGATGCTAGCTGTGAATTCAAACACCCAAATGGACCTGGAGAAGACGGCATCTGAAATGAAGAAGTCGATTGAGACCCCGTCGCCGGTGGTGGTGGCGGCGGCACAACTTCCTGCTGCGGTGGCGGTTGATTCTCTTGCTGTGGTTGCTGTTCTGGTTGAGGTGGTAAAACAGTAGGAAGAGGCAAAGGAGAAAAACCAGAGAAACCCTTGGAATCGATGGTGGAGCAGAAATTCTGCAGATCGCGCATGTAAGCTGAAATCGGAGATTCAGCGGCGGCGTGAACGGTGGGAAACGGTGGTAACGGAGATAACGGTGCTTGAGGTCTACCTAAACCAGGAAAGTTGTTGTTATTATGATTAAAGTTAACAGCGTTAAAGTTAAAGTTGAAGTTTTGCGGTTGAAGAAGATTGGGACGGTGGTTAAGTAACGGCGGTGGACGGTTAGTGATATGAGGTAACGGTGGTGGACGGATACGTTGAAGACGTGAACTTTGAGGTTTAGGTTGTTGAATAGGTGGTGGTGTTATGATACGGTCATGTGCAGGTGAGCCTGTTAGTTTTTGAACAACGTCACGAAAATCGTTTTTGTTTATGTTGTACACTGGTGGTTGGTGTTGTAGTGGATTATTAAGGTTTTGTGTTGTTTGAGTTTGAGTTTGTGGCAGTGGTGGTTGAATAGGTTCATAAGTGGGTTGTTTTTTGTTGTTGATAATTGGTTTTGAGATCTTGTGTGAAAGCTTGTTAAGGTGTCTCAAATATTGATCTCTATCAGAAGTAGTAGAATCTGAAGCAGAAGCTGAAGCTGAGGATTGTTCACAGCTTTTATTATCCATCACACACTACACACAATTTTGATTTTTGATTTCACTTATGTTGTTTTTGAAGAGAGCTATGTTGTTGTTGTGTGTGGATATGGGTTTTCTTTCTCTTATCTCAGCACCGAGTAGGGTCAGAAAGAGAAGATTATGTTGAATACTAGAATATTTAGTGTGCTTATATTTTCAAGGATGGTTTAAATATAGAGTGAGGAATGGTCAAGACTCAATACACCATAAACAAACAAAATTGAAATAAATAATGAGAAAAAAAGAGAGTACTGTTGAGTGAGGTGGTGAAATAGTGATGTTGATGATGATGATAAAAATTAGTACTACATAATTATAAAAAAAATTAAATAATAAGATATTGGAGTAATATCTTTTGTTTCATGCATCTCTTTCACTTCTTTTTATATTGTTTTCTAGAGTCTAGTTTAGGATAAAAAGAAGAGAACAGACAAGAATCGCAAAAGAAGGAAAGCTATTGCATTCCTATTTTTTTATTTTTCTTTTTTCTTCGCTTAAATATAGTAATCTTTTTTATATATTATAAAATTTAATTCGGTCTTATGTGCTAATTTGTAAATTAGATTTATATTTTGACCACAAAAAATAGATCTAAAATATTATTAATTAGATTTGATTTTTCGCACATCACATTTGCACACAGAATGTAAATCTATATTATTTCCTTTTCACATTAAGTGATACATTTGTAAATAGAAAAATATTTGAAAATGTTGACTAAAAAAATTAAAATGAATATATTTTTAATAAATTTTCTTAATTATACATTTTCTTTAATATTAAATTTTTCAGACACGACTCCTTTTTAATAAGCAAAACTCATTCATTGAAATTAGCACATTAGAAAATCAAACTTGAGAGCACGCTCTAAGGTTCAAAGACAACACTACGAAACTAACACAAATGGGTTAACACACCTCATGTTAACACAATACAAATTTATGTTTAAAGAAAGATGAAAAATTGAAATTAAACACATTAGTATAAAGAAAATTAAAATAATATTTTCGGAAGACCTACACACAAAATCGACATGTTTTCTTGTGGACATATACAAAATTAGCATGTTAAATTTACGAGGAGTGTTATAGACAATTTCATTTAAAATACCAAAATAAGTAAGTTTGCATTAAAAAAAATGGTATGAGATAATAGTAAAAACTTGTATTTTTTAGATAAATTTTTTATCAATCACTCCCTTCGGTCATTATTATAAGTAAAAATTGAATTTTTAGGTTCTTTCATTAAATGATGTATTTAGTCTTATATTATTGACCAAATACATCATTTAATAAATGAAGCTAAAAAATTGATTTTTGTTTATATTAGTGATCGGAGGGAGTAAATCTTTAACCGTCCTAAGTTAGCAGCAACCTTGTAAAAATTGCTGGAAAAAAAAAAAAAAAAGAGTTGAAATTGAAGGGTAAAGGAAACAATTGACGTGGCAGATTTCAAATTTAGTCATCCTCATTCATGGCTGGTCAAACCTGTTACGGGTTCTTTGGATGTTAGTACCAAATTGGCCGTAAGCACAGAATCTTAAATCATTTCTGTACAAGGTGGATGATGACACGCCCAAAAATAGTAAAACCAAAAAGATGTTTTAGCACTTTAGAACAAAAAAACCAGAAAAATAAAATGTTTGTTTGGCTCTGGATTTCTATCTCCATTATATGTACTGTAACCTAAATCATGTGGTCCATACTTCCTCTTACAAATACTGGTCATATAACAATAGTCACTCCATTTTAAAATATTCGGATAAATTCATTTAAAATCCTTGCTAAAAAAATTAATTTATAATCTTTCGACGTTTTACATATAAAAAAACATTTTTCATTTTTATTTTTTATGTATATAGTAGTACTATCTATATTACGTACAATTCATATGAGAAAATTATTTTGACCAAAAATGGGAGTACTCCATAAATTAAGGGTATCTGAAATTGTTCTTAAGGAGCCGTATTCACCGTAGGTTTATTTGTGGTTGTGGGCATTTAGCATTTTAAGCATGTAATTAAAGGGTTCACTATTTCCAAAACCTGGTCAAAAGTCCGTTATTCTGTACTGTATTAGTCAGTGATTCTATGAATGTTTTCTTTTTTCCATCCTTTTGACTACATTCTCTTCACAATTACCTCCACAATTATCCTTTCTCGGTAGTTTAGCAAAAAAAAAAAGGAAATGAATGTCAAATAAAAAGCCGCAAAAACTGATGAGCCTTTACCGCATGTTTTACATCTCTAACGGTGTGTTTGGTTGAGGTGAAATTGCAGAGAGAGAAATGCAGGCGAGAGAAATAGGCGAGAGATACAGAATCTCTTCTGTTTGGTTCAGGCGAGAAATACAAGAGAGTGAGAGAAGAAAGACCAAAAAGCTACTTTTTCTAATCTCTCCTCATATGCGAAGAAAGTCTCAAAAGTGGCCCCATTTTTTTGTGTTCCGAAAATACCCTTGTCTCTAACACACCAAACCATTGTAAAATCACTTTTGTTATTGGGTGTTGCTGCTTCAGCTTCAGCTTCATGTCCCTCTATGCCGTATCCGACTTCTGTTGAGGCTTGTGGCTCCGGTGAGAATATAGGAAAAACATGGTTCCTGCTTTGCTGCCTCTGCCATCGTTTCAAAGAGGAAGCCCATATTGCTATATGTTCCATCCGTAAATTGGATAATTATATGGTAGAGAAGGTTTTGATTTTTTTGATGAATAAGTTTTTTTCTTTGGTGAAGAGGTGGGAAGGTTCTAGTATGTATGTTTTAGTTTGATTTTAATTTGTTTTCTTCATATAAAATTTTTGTCGTAAATTTTTTTTTTTTTTTGAGCAAATTGTCGTAAAATTATATCAATGTTACTATTTAAATTTGAAATATTTTTTTCTTATCTTTAATTTTTAGAACTACAGTAACGTATTGTTTAAATTTGTGATGTATTATTAAAAAAAAAATAAATAAATCTCACAATTAACTTGTATGTATCATGTATGGATATTATTGTCATTTGCAAAATAATATTAATTTTTTCTTTCTACTTTTCTATCTCTTTCTCTTCTATTTCTCTTTTCTTTCTCTTGTACCAAACCACCCCTCAAATCTACCCTATTTCTCTTTTATCTCTCTCTTCTTATAATCTTTCTCACCTCTTTCTCTCTTCTTAATTTCTCTTCACAACCAAACAAAGTGTAAATAATCCTTTTTTTTATTTATTTTTAGATTTGTCTGTTTAATAATATAAAATTATTAATAGTTGGTCAATAGGTTTCAGTTAAGAAATCTATGTGCATGAGATGTTTGATTGGAAGTATTGAATGCTTATTAAATACTATTATTAAAGAATTATAAATCAGTAATATGTCATTTAAGTATTCAAAAACCATGTACTCCTACATCGTGAATACTCTTATACCCGATGTTATAATTTTGGTCAACAAAGTTTAAGAGAGGTGATCCATAATGCACGGCCGTTGGCCATAATACACTAACCGTTAATGGGCATCGACACTATCAAAGCAATATATGCACAAAGAAAATGTTAAATATATGGAGGCACTTTATGTAGATAAAATCATTAGGGTCATGTTAACATGTGCCCTTGGGGCACATGTTAAGCAACCCAAATGTAGAAATTATTTCTTAAATTTTGTGCATTTAATTAGTTAAAAGTCAAAAAGTTAAATTCAAATGCATTAATTACAACAAAAATTTCTACTTTTACTTCTTAACTTGTGTCTTGAGGGCACAAGTTAACATTAGCCAAATCATTATTACGTCTTCAAAATAGTTTTCTTTTACTTTTTCACTCGTCGTAGTTGCTTATCTTCCGTCTAAAATTTAATTTGGCCGCTTTCTGGGAACACTTCTGAATCTCAGAATTGTACCAGAATTTGTATGTGTTTCCTTTTAATTTTGTTAAGAATAAGAATCTTGTACCAAAATCAATAACAAAGCTCTCTTTGGTCCTTAAAAAAAATACTCTCTTTGGGCTTGGTTTCATTTAGGTTCATTTTTTAATTTAACGTGTGACATTAAACATCTTCGAGTAGTGCTATACATCTCGAGAGATTGTATAGCGAAGTGTTCGCGAATCATTTGTTAGCCAATCAAAGTTGCACTGGCCGGCAAACACGACAGATCTGTTGTTAATTTTGTTTGGTTTTTTGAAATGAGTGAAATTCTTATAAAATCCAATGGACACTAAATTTCCACCTCACTCGGGAACATGCCACGAACTACATGTCGTTATATCTAGCATTATCGAACATTTTCACATTTGTTTATAAATGAAATTCATTTTTTTATCAAATGGTCTATTGACTATAAATTCACGTTTTTTAAGGTGATTTGCAATAATAATTAAAAAAACCAAGAACGCAAATTATTTTAATATTTATAAAAATATAATATTATTTTTCTCTTTTTAAACTTGGATATACTGTGTTGCATGTGTAAGACTTTGTAAAATAAATATGTAAGAGTAAATAAAAATTTGTTATCATAAAACAATTTTGTAAATTAAAATTAAAATATTAGAGGATCAAACTTCATTTGTATATTTTCTAATGTGCACAAATAAATCGCTTTTGCATTATCCATAAGTAGGTTAATAAACAACATCATATTTTATTTAATTTGATGGTGAACCTTATTGATCCAATTATTGAAATAATTATATGCATGACACAAGATCTATCTTTCCTTATGTATCATAGACTTTGTATTGATTATGAACAAACTAGAAAGTTTTACTCAAATGTAGTTCAAGAGAAATTTGTCGTGGACAAACTTGTTGAGTTGGCCCTCCCTATGTGTTGGGTCATGGGTGCCCTTGCTTACTCAAATGTAGTTCAAGAGAAATTTGTCGTGGACAAACTTGTTGAGTTGGCCCTCCCTATGTGTTGGGTCATGGGTGCCCTTGCTTTCTGGGACTGTGATCCCACCTTAGATGCATTACATTTACTAGGCAAATGATTAATAAACGGCCATAAGATATATCTTTTGTTAAAGGTCATTGGTGATGTTTCTTTCTTGAATTAACTCTCCTTCCAAGTCTTTTGACTGAGAACTAAGAAAGCAACTTATATATTATTTGTTTATGCGTGTTAAAGGTCGCAAGAGCGTAGTAATCTCAGATATGCCACTGATTGTGCTTTTTCTATTTCTTCCTTTTTATATTGATTTTGGTCTATCAATGTATCGACAATGTTGTTTGAACACATTGATAAATGACGTGAAGTTTACTGTCATTTTCTTCTAGGTTTGGGATAAAAAAGAACTTAATTTCTTGTTCTTCAAGGCCATTTTGTGGTAACGAGCCTCTATCATTGGATGGGCATTCACTTAATTAACAATGATATTATAATATATTAAAAATATACATTCCAAATATTCCGTGTAAGCTCATATATGCAATGCAAGCAACAATAGTTTTTTTTGGAATGGATTTTGTTGTTTTTGTCTTTAATCCCCTTGATTTTAAGAGAAAAGAGACCCAACGAATCCGGTCTATCTAAAGTTTGGTTGAGAGGTATAGACATAATATAATAAAATTTTCTTTTAAATAGAATTTAAACTTATCATAAATTCATTAACCGACATTTAAAAAAAAAAAAAAAGGTTATCAACAAATGATGATTTGTTTATTTTTTGATATGTATCGTTGTTTCTTGGAGAGATGCATTGATATAGAATGACTATATTTAAGAATCCTTATGTAATATGTTAAGTTTTTGATTTTTCTATTTTTTGTTTCTTGTTTATTTTCTTCTAATGAATTAGGTTTATGTCCTTAGTTTTTTTTTCATAAATAAATTTCTACCTTAATTATTTTTATGTTTAAACTTGGTATTTTAAATGAAAAATCTCAATTGATGTGAATGAATGTGAAGTGATGGAGTTGCCTTCAACATTTTTTTAGCGTCCTTAGTTTGGACAAGTGTGATTGTGGTATGACATTTTATCTTGGTTATAGATTTCATGTTCATTTGTTTGGTGGGTTGTTTTGTGCGTATTATTCACAAAAGATTGTGTGTTATTTGGTTGACCTTGATTTGGTCTATTGAAAATGATAAATATAATGATTTTTAATAATCTTTAAATTGTTCAATGGAGTCATATTATATACCGAGGATGTAAAACTTATTTCATGGTGTTGTTTCAAAACTCATGTGAAAAGTTTAATGATTCTCATGGGTGTTTAGGATTTGGGGTCTTTGATTTTTGTTTGTTTGCGTGAGTTATAGTGTTTGTAAGCTTTAGATGTTGATCACATTTGTACCTTCTTATTTGCGGTACTTTTTATGCTCTAAATTGTTTACATTGAAAGCAATTTTATTTTTAAAAAAATTAATGCTTAAAGTATTTAAACCTCTTTCTTTTATGCATGTATTCAGTATCCACTACAAGAATGCATAGATTTTACCCGCAAAAGTTACAGTTGGTATAAAGGTCACAAAAACTTCCAACATTTTTTGTCATATGCGGCGGTCAAAACTCGGTTTCTTTTAACATTATTTTACATATTCTTTCATAATTGGTCTCTCACACACAACTCTTTCACTTTCACAATACTCACTTTCTATTTGGAACCTCAACCTAGAGTTCACTTCACACACCACCGCTTCTCGCCTCCTTCGACTCAATCTCACGTCGTCGTTTCTCCATGTCAACCTCACACCATCACAAACGTTGTTTTTTAAGTGACGATTGTACTCTTTAATTTATGCACCGTTTATTTTGGTCATATAGAGTACTAATTGTTACTACCTCCGTCCCAATTTAATTGACACAATTTTGTTTTTCACACATATTAAGAAAAATGTATAAATAAAGGGGAAAGTGGAATATATTGTATTGGGAATGATAAAAGTAGTATTATTTAGTGTTATATTGTATTGGGAATGATGAAAGTTGTATTGAAAATTGAAATGAGTCAGTTATTTTGGGACACTTTTTTTTAGAAAATGGGTCAGTTATTCCGGGACGGAGGGAGTAATTGATTTGTAACGTTAATGGTTCCACTACTTTTTATTAGTTTGTAATACAACACTATTGTTGATTATGTCCTTGTTTCGTATGCTACTTTTGATTGTCTTGTTGTTTTCTATGACTCAAAAATATGTTCATTATTTTTCAAAAAATAAAATTTATTTGTGACTTGTCTTGAGATCAATGTGACGTCACGTACTTGCGGAAAGAGTTTCTTTTTTCCAAGCTAGGGCCGTTTGTGTTAAAATGAAGGTGAAACCTGATTTATTTATCTTTGTATAAAAAAAGAAGAAAATTGCTGTTCACACATTTGAGAAGGCTGGGACACACATGTAAAATACGTTTTTGCCCCATCGGCAGTTAACTGCCGAGGAATTTCTCGGTAGTTAATTGCCGAGGTTTTCTGAACATAAACAAATCGAACAGAAGCAGTTTCCAGTTTCACATTTTCCTTCAAACACTAACAAATTCTCTCCAAAAACACATTTTCACGAATTGCAAGCCAATCATCACCACATTATCACAAGTAAGTACCCTTAATCATTGCAATGTTAATGTTAGTTTGTTTAGGTTTATTTTTTAAAAAAATTAGAGTAGTTTGCATGTGGTTAGGGTTGATTTTAAAATTGACAATTTGATGATTGCATGTGTGGTTTTTGAATTGATAAATGAATGTAGTTGTTGCCTATGTTGTTTAAATGATAATGTGGCTTTGAATGGTGGCAAATGAACACAATTTGAATATGTTTTATACTTTGCACACAAAGTGTTTGATCAAATGCCTCAATGAAAATTATATTGATTATTTAGTTAGTTTAGGTTATGGAAATGATAGAAGTGATGTTAATTATAGTTTGATTAAGTGTATATTGATTTTTTAGTGTATTTAGGTTATGATGTAAATGATTAAGTGTATAGAAATGATTAAGTTATGATGGAAATGATGGACATAATGATGATTGTATGAATGATTTTATTGTAAGTGTATAGAAATGATTAGTTTAGGTTATTGATTTTATTGTAATGATGATTGTATGAATGATTTTAGGTTATGGAAATGATGTTCATTGTTGTTAATGTTAATGATTAAGTTATGATTAGTGTGTTTAATGTGTTTGATTATGTTATGGAAAATGATGTTAATTTATTAAAAATTTGTGTAGATATGGCCGATCAGGACCCCATTGATCCATCTAAGATGATTGGTGGTAGGCGTGCTCAGACACAAAGCTACCGGAAGGAGAAGGAGAGGAGAAACGCACATATCCCAAAGAGGGGAAGAGGTCGGAGGGGGGGGGATGGTTCAGGGACTTCTCAGCCTTCTGAGGCTTCTCAGACACAGCCTGAAGAGTCGCAGGTGGTTGACCCGACCCAGGGGGTGGAGTACCTGAACTATCAGGATCACCATGATGTGACTGATGGTGGGTACGACGAGCAGTATATGCCAGAGCAGCCGCATATGCCAGGGGAGCCAGACGAGGATGACATTGCAGCAGCGACTGCCCCGGAGGTGAGGTTTTTCTTTCTTGATTTAAATTGTTTTATTTATATGTTTTATTTATATGTTTTATTTATATGTTTTCTTTATATGTGATTTTCTTTATATGTTTTCTTTATATGTTTTATTTATATGTTTTCTTGATTTAAATTGTTTTATTTATATGTTTTATTTATATGTTTTCTTTATATGTGATTTTCTTTATATGTTTTCTTTATATGTTTTCTTTATTTTTATTTTAGCATTTGTTAAGTTTTATATTTATTAGTTAAATGTTTACATTGTTTAAACTATGTTTATTTTTCTAATTTTTCAGTGTCGCAAGAAGCGTTTTGTAAAACCAATTAATCATGGCCCTAAGATTTTGAGTCTCGGACGTCCAAACGCCAATCAGAGATGGTTTTGGTATCCGCTTAGGGAGAGTGGCTTACATGATTTGGTCTACTTGGGCTACGCCACTGTGCCTCACGCTTTGCTGATGACTCTATGCGAGAGGTGGCATTCCGAGACCAGCACTTTTCACATGCCCATGGGGGAGATGACTGTGACTTTGGATGATGTCACATGTCTTATGCATGTCCCGATTGAAGGGCGGATGTTGGGCCACCGGAAGAAGATGCTGAGACATGAGGGATAGGCACTACTGATGAATCACTTAGGTGCGTCGAAGAAGGAGGCAGAGAAAATCTGCAGTACAGAGTATGGTGGATACATTAGTTATCCAAAGCTGAGGGAGTTTTATACGACGCACCTTGGTAGAGCCAACATTTTGGCGGATACACAGGATCCAGAGGAGCTGGAGGAGTTGGAGAGGGTTAGGACTTATTGTGTGAAGTGCTGCCTTCTATACTTGGTTGGATGCTTGTTGTTTGGGGATAGAAGCAACAAATGCATCCAGTTGATCTATTTGACGACTATGGCGGACGGCTACGCGGGGATGCGTGCTTATTCGTGGGGAGGGATGACACTTGCATACCTGTACGATGAGTTAGCTCATGCCTGTTTGCCCGGAGACAGGCAGCTTGGGGGAAGCGTGACACTGCTCACTGTAAGTAAAAATTTAATTTAAATTTAATTTTTTTTGTTAACTTTAATTTTTTTGTTAACTATTATTATTTTGTTATATTTCGTTATATTTTTTTGTTAACTTTAATTTTTTTTGTTAACTATTATTATTTTGTTATATTTTGTTATATTTTTTTTGTTAACTTTAAATTTTATTTTTTTAGTTAACTTTAATTTATTTATAAATTTGATTTGTATGGTTTGTGCAGGCATGGTTTTTGGCGCATTTTCCTAAGTTTTATATTGTTGATCCAAACCCGGACTACATTGAAAATTTACCGGTTGCGGCGAGGTGGACTCTTCAGAAGGGTCATGGAGAGGGGACCACGTATCGGCTGACACTTGATCGTATTACGTTTGATGACGTATGCTGGAGGCCGTATGAAGGACACAGGGAGTTCCAGGCTTTCGAGGAGGTATTCTGGTATTCTGGCTGGATCGTGTGCGACGATCGTAGGTTGTACCGTCACCTGCTGGAGAGGGTTTTGAGGCAGTACGGATACGTCCAGTCCGTCCCTAGACCTCCGACTGATGATGCAGAGCTGTCACCGGCTGAGATTGTGCAGGCCTTCGTCGACTTCCGCCCTCACACGCTTAAGGCGGCCGATTGGGGTGAGCATGCAGGAGAGCAACCATGGCGTATGTCAGAAGGCTATGTATGATGGTACACGGTTGTGTCTCACCCTCAGATTTTGCCACTTCTTCCGGGAGATGTTCCGAGGCCTCCAAACGAGGAGCAGATCGTTGCAGAGCAGTGGGAGCGGTACGAGGCGAGAAGCTCCCTTGACACCTATGACATGGTTAGCGGCGTTGTTGCCCATGCTGATGAGTTTTTGGGTCAGGAGGTGATGAGCATGACCCCTCAACAGTTGTATGCGGCCTTGCAGGATGTTAGGCAGCAGATCGCGCCGATCATTACCAGGAGGAGAGCCCAGAGACCGAGGAGGAGGCAGCAGCAGCATCAGCAGGACCAGCAGTAGGATTAGGACTGCTAGTATTTTATGTTTAGGATATTTTTTTAGGACTTGGTGTTTATTTTCATGACATTTGGCCGTTTTGTTAGTACTTTCAGTACATTTGTTGTTACTTTGTTTCGATGACATTTTTTTATGACAATTGTTCGTTTCCGTATTATATTTTCAATTTCAATTATGTTGCTAATTTTCTTTGATTAGGTTTTATGGTTTGACATTCAAACAATGTGTTTACAATGTGCAAAAACACATGTAACAGGTTCTGCCTTCAACAGGTTCTGCCATTTTCTGGCTTCAGGACGACTCGGCAGTTAACTGCCGAGGAAATAATGAAACCGGCGGTAGTTAAGTGCCGAGGTTTTGTTTTATTATTTTTTTTTTGAGGGAATGTTTTGTTTTATTTTGTTTAGAATAGAATTGTGTTAGAAAATGTTAGGAATTATTTAGAAATTATTTTATGTTATTTGAAATATTGCGATAGAGTGAATTCCAATAAATATTGCGATAGCGTGAATTCGAATAAATATTGCGATAGTGTGAATTTCAATAAATATTGCGATAGCATGAATTCGAATAAATATTGCGATTGAGGTTTCGTTACATTACATAAACTATCATTACATTACATTCGGAAATGTACCTTCCAACTACAACAATTATCTTACCTTTGAATGGGGTTAATTCAAACTAGCTAAACAGCAGGACTCCAGCATTTGTCCAGAAGTGCTTTTGTTCCATTCCAAATGTTAAATTCTTGTTGGTCTTGGTTTAAAATGATAGTATCTAAGTGCCAACGGAATGAGGTCCAGACCTTGACACTTCGATACCATCATTTAAACTAAGCCAACAAGAAATTAACACTTAGAATGGAACAAAAACACTCCCGGACGAATGCCGGTGTCCTGCCATTTAACTAGTTTGAATGACCCCATCCAAAGGAAGACAATTGTTGTAGTTGGAATGTGCATTCCAACTACAACAATTGTCTTACCTCTGAAATGGGATAAATTCAAACTTGCCAAACAACAGGACTCAAGCATTTCGCTCAACATTCATGTCTTCCTTTGAAAAGAATAAATTTTTGTTTGGCTTGATTTAAATGAATGTATTCCAGTGCCACCGAAATGAGGTCCATTCCTCGACACTTAATACCTTCATCTAAACCAGCCAAACAAAAATTTAATCTTTTCAAAGGAAAAACATAAATGCTGAGCGAAATGCTTGAGTCATCGCCGTTTGGCAAGTTTGAATTACCCCATTTCAGAGGTGAGACAAGTGTTGTAGTTTGAATGCACCTTACCCTAACTAATGACGATCTTCTGGCGGAATTAAGTTGTTGATGATATCTTCAGTTGATCTCAGCAACGTCACCCGCATATAGGCATGGCAATGGGGCGGGGTGGGGACGGGTTTTACCTTCCCCGTCCCCATACCCGATTTGAATATACTTACCCGTTACCCTACCCATACCCAACGGGGATGAGAAATTGAATCCCATCCCCGTCCCCGACGGGTTCGGGTATCCCCGCCCCATCCCCGTCCCCGCATTGAATAATTTTTTTAATAAAAAAATAGAAGTTTTTTTCATCCCCAATAGCAACGTTGTAATACATTATCCAACAATACGCTCACTTTAACATTTGTTAGACGGATTGATTTAGTTGATCCTTTAAATATCAATGGTAGTTTTTATTAAAATGACAATTATCAAACAAAATAACATGACATATAATCATAAAGTAATTTTTTACATTTGGGATGGGTTTGGGTATGGGTTCGGGGTGGGTACCTATATACCCGTTACCCGTCCCATACCCGTGTTTTGAAATCGGGGAAAACCCATACCCATACCCAAACCCAGTCAAAATGGGGAAAACCCGTCAAATTGGGGTTTGGTTCGGGCGGGTAACCGCGGGTATGGGTTTTGTTGCCATGCCTACCCGCATACCGATCCACTGGAACTTGGTGTGCTCCCAAAACATACTCGTCACATTTTCGTCGTTCTTTAACTCCACCCAAGTGAATGATACGCTCCCCTCGTCGAGCTTTGGACGTTTATACCGAACATTTTGCACCCTTCTTGTGTCTCTTGGGTTGACTCCTTGGTTGAATTCATTCAGTTGATCCTTGAGATCTCTTAACGTTACATCAAGGCACCGAACCTTCAACCTCTGAGGTTCTCCGCCGTTGAATGTAGCATTAACGTCGATCCATCCGACCATTGTTTCAAATCTACACACATAGAAATTTAAAATAATCAATGAAAAACTCATTCAAACATTTCATCAAACACTTAATGTGCAAATTATACATAGACTCTAAAAATCATAAAAATAACCCTAAAATGTAATTGTCTAAAAAAAAAATTAACGTAAAATATAGCAAAATTATTCAAATTATATTTACTCTTAAAAGAAATCATATAGTCTTACTAAAATAAAATAAAAAATATAAAACACCAAATTAAAAAATAACCCTAAATTTTTTAAATTATAACATAATCATCATGCAAACATTTTAACAAAATTAATCAACTAACATCTAATCTAAAAATGATTTATAACATGTAAATCTAATTAAAAACTAAAATAAAAAAATTAATTTAAAACACCAAATTAAAATATAACCAATAAATTTTAAACTAAAACATAAACATCATACCAACATTTTAACTAAATTAATCAACTAACATTTACTCTAAAAATGAATTATACTATGTAAATCTACTCAAAAACTAAAATAAAATAAATCTACTCAAAAACTAAAAAATAAAAACATTTATAACAACTAAAATTTAAGTTAATAGCATTATAATTACTTACTTGTGATTTTGTTGAATAAATTTGGTTGGATTTGGTTGGGTTTTTTTAGAGAGATTTGAGGAAAAAATTGGAATATGAGATGAATAATGGAGATGAGTGAGCTTCTGCCAAACTTGTAGCAGAAGATCCGCGGTAGTTAACTGCCGAGGAATTCCTCGGTAGTTAACTGCAGCCGGATTTTGAAATCCTCGGTAGTTAACTGCCGAGGGGGCAAAATCATATTTTACATGTGTGTCCCAACATTCTCTAATGTGTGAACAACAATTTTCAAAAAAGAATGGACGTGGGAGGACCAGCTAAAGGGGTATAGAGTAAAACTTTCAAACAGTACCAATATAGACATGGTTAAACTTTTATAAAATGGCCCTTGATACATATTACATAACTACAAATAGAAAGCGATCGAAGGAAAATCAGAATAAAGAAATTTGTTTTTTTGCCCCCAATTGTTCACACGTTAGGTTCGTAAACGTTATTTTTTGTGTTTTTAAAAACTTCGGATGAAAATCCATTGAACGTTGTTTTTAAGAATTTGTAAGTAAATATGAGAGCTAAAAGAAGGAGCAATCTTTCAGAATAAAAGAAACCGAACAATTGAGCTCACTTAAAATTCGATATAATTTTTTTTCTAGTGAAAATTATTGGACCTGCGTATTGTTAGTCACACCCTCTATGATTACTTATATTGTTCGCCGTGATCATATTTTAGAAACACTAATTAACGAGTTGAATAAAATAAAATAATAATAATGAGTTTTAGAAACATTAATCAATGAGTTGAATAAAAAAAAAGAGTTAAATGTAAACAAAAATAATGTAGGTAGCCAACTATTAACTTATGGTAATCAATATTATTTATCAGGTTCTTCTCTTGTTTCATTCAAAGTTCATCTGGCATTATGTTTGTTGACTTATTATATGTTATCTATCATGGTCTTATTTTGGCCAAAGACATAAAAATTGATGCTATTTTTTTTTTTTGAAACAGCAAATTTTATTAAACATCCAGCACCCTGCTCAAGACGAACAGAGATCGGTGAAATTGAGCATACAAACAAAAGGCGCCGTATATAGGCGGAACACCCGAAAATAAACACCCTAGAAAACACCCCTGAGGACAACACCCACCAAAAACCACGACACCACCTAAAATAGACTCCTTCAGGAAAACAACCACTGTAAAAACAAAATCCAACACTGCCCATCGTCACTACTCACCCTCAAAGAAAAAACCCCTCAAGATTAAACTCCCAATCCTGAACACCAAAACTAAGCCACCTCTGAAAAACTCCTATCCGAAAGATCATTCAGTTTCCACCACCTATCGACCTCCGATCCACCGAAAGAAACCATAAAAAGCCCAAAACCAAACTTGAGCCAAATAACTGACTCCCGATCTCGAATCAAAAGTGATCGGCCCACCATACTTCAGGACCAAATCAGAAGGGCACCCATAACCCCCGGTACACCAGAGAAACACCAAATCATGCCAAACAAGATAGCAGCTAGACACCGACTCCGGATCTCGAAGCAAAATTAACCGGCCCACCGGAAACCAGCACACAAAAAGTATGACAAAACAACATGATATGCGGTGGTGCAAACAACAAACAGATCAGAAGAAAAGGCTCAAATCAACGTCCTCCAAACACCCTAAACACCTTAACAACCCCAAAAGCACAAACAGGAGCTAGTGACGACGAACAAGGACCCGAGTAACAAAGGTAGCCTCCAAAAGAAATCACCCCCACCAAACACCCGCCTCCTCACCTAAACAACACCAGGCACCCCCTTATAAAGCTCTCGTCCACAAACTGTTCCGCCACCAAAACCACGACCACCCATCCACGACTCACCAAGACAACCCCACAATCCCCACGCAAAATCACCACCTCAACCAAAACACCACCATCACCACGCATCGCCACCATCACCACAACACCACTACACCATCATAATACATCATCGAAATGGTAAAAATAACGAACACACGGTGACACGGGGTTTGCCACCAAAACAAGTAAAATCTGAAACACAACAGCCATCTGCGCGAACAACCACGACCGCTAGGATTAGGGATGGCAATTGGACCTATACCCTATGGGCACCCGCAAAAAATACCCGCTATGGGTAGGGTAAAACCCCGCTTTCATGGGTCCGGGCTTGGGTATGGGTAATTACCCGCAAATTTGAATGGGTATGGGCACGGGTATGGGCACTGTACTACCCAACCCGCAACCCGCATCAATTACTGACATTGGTAAACGGCCCAAAGCAATTTGATTATAGTTCAATTTGTGACGATCATAAGTTGAAAGTTCATAAAAACTTAATGCATTTGACGATCATAAGAAAAAATAATTAATTTATTTATTTTTTGTGTACAATTAATTAATTTATTTAACTATTTAAGCCTAACCCTAAAACAGCTTAATGCAACTTAATAAAAACTTTAGTAACAATTTATCATGACTTTAACATGCAACTGCAACTTTTTAACGTATAACTGATGTAAAGTATCTATTTTTTCTTTCTTTCTAGGGATATTTTGGATGTTTTTTTATTTGGCTAAATACTAAGATTCATACTATTTTATTAGTTGATTTGAAATTTTTTGGATCATAATTTTATTTCAATTGTGGTTATTTAATTGTCTTTTCACGATTAAAGTGCGGGTAATGGGTGCGGGTATGGGCACTTAAGTACCAATAGGGTATGGGGAAGGGCACTAAAGTTGTTGCCCACGAGGGTACGGGCTCGGGTACGGGTATTTTTTTACAAACGCGGGTATGGGGATGGGCACCATAGTACCCTGCCCATTGGGTACCCATTGCCATCCCTAGCCAGGATCCTTACGACGACAAACGATCCGGGAGTTCGTTGAAGGAGGATTAATCGTGAATGAAAGAGGTGTCATCACACCTGGAGCCGCTGGAAACGGATCAAACATATCGGTACCACACATTACCCCCACCACACCACACGTCCGTCACCACCACCGACCACCCCTACACATCGCCATCGCCACACATCACCACCACCACATAACCACCCCCACTGTGCACCACCACCATGCCACGACACTACCATCACCACCAAACAGCCTCAGCACCACAAACACTAGACTTGCAAGTGTTGGTCAGCTTTATACACGACAAGCACACGATATCTCCACAATCAAAACGAATCCAGGAACAAACCTCTTCAAAGTGAAGATAAGTTTGCCACTTTGATTATTTACACTGTTTTAACCTCATTAAAGGTCCCAATGTAAAGTATCACATACACGTTATGATGATTCAAGACATAAAAAAGTTGTTTTCTTACAAAATGTTACAGTTTATCACATCCTTAAAAAGGGAAACAAATGTGCAAATTTCTTAACAAAATTTGGAGCATCTTCAATTACAAATCACTTTATTTATGCTCCTCCTCTGAAAGACATTCTTGATCTTGTTAGATGCGATGTAGCTGGAACTTACTTCCCAAGAGAGTAGTTGCTTGGTTTTTTTTGTTGGTTTTTGCTTATTTTCTTTTCTTTTGATTAGCCATGTAACACAAAAAATCCTTATAGTAATCAATATAAAACTCGATAAATTAAATGAAGACAAACCATTAAGGTGGCACTCTTGTATTAAATAAAGGCTTAGTCATAATTTTCCTCTAAAAAAAGGCTTAGTCGTATTTGCATCCCTTATCATTCATTAATTTAGGTTTTAATTTTGTGTCTTGTACATTATTTGTGAGTTAAGATCATCTCCATTTAGTATTCTCTCCATTTCATCCATTTGGAGAGATATAAACACAAAAAAATCTCGAAAAACTAAAAAGTAATTAATGATGGTGGGACCCACTTAATAGTGAGACCCACTATCTATTTTATGTTTCCAAATGGTTCCACACCACACGCTACAAATAACATTATACAAACGTCCTCTGAAATAAACACATACCATGTGATGATGATATTAGATTATGTGGTCTTGATCTTTCCAAAAAAAAAAAAAAAGATTATGTGGTTGTTAACTGATGATCAAACAACCTTTTAATAAAACTGATGATTCTAACTAACAACTGAGTTAGCAATTACCAAGTCACAATAATAAAAAAAAAGTATCAAATTGAACCCTTTTTTTCTTTTCGAAAGGGGGTATTCTTCCCCGATTTTAATTTTAAAGACTTCCCAGTTATGAATTTTTTACAAAGTCTTTTTCTTCAAAATTATCCTGTCTCTTGCACTGTTGTCAATTCTCAAAATGTTGGAATTTATGTGACAAGCACAATATTCATTTGATGACTCGAGGGCAATGTAGGTTTAAGCGAGTTGAGGCGAACTTAAATCTTTTTGATAATACAAGAATTGGTTCGTTAAAAATTCAACACAGTATTTATACATGCGAACAACTCCGTTCAGTTTGGTAGCTTGAATCACATAATTCAAAAGCTAAAACAGTTAGATTTTTGACATTTTAAATTAGTAGTTTAATAGTCATTTTTAGATGAAAAAATTGTCTAATAGAAAAATGTAATGTAAAGGTGTAAGTAAAATATGCTTAAAAAGGCTGGTAGTGGTAGTTGGTCACCGATGATTAACTGAAAACGATAAAATATTATTAGTATCCAATAGCCCAATAATGTGCCAAGTCCATAATGGTTTACCAAAACAGCTGTGTTTAATGGACTAGTTGTGAAATATTTTTTTGAATCCTATCAACCCGTTTTAACAGGTCATTTGGCAAGCCACAGTCTAAGATTAACTCTACAAAAGAAAGGAAGAAGAGTCACCAAATTGAGAGTCTTCTTCAATCTTCATCATTTGTGGCTATGCCGATCATCAGAAGCGTTACAAGGGAATATATTAGCAAGCCAATAAGATGCAAAGGTATGAATCTTTTGTATATATACTAATACTATGCTTTAGTCTTCTTTAATTTCTATGGAGTGTGCGTTTAATATATAAAATATATTAATTTGACAATTGTTCATGAAATGGAACAGCTGCAATATGCAAAAAATCAGGTGAACCCCTTGTCATAGAGGAAGTTGAATTAGACCCACCTAAATCATGGGAAGTACGAATCAAAATTTTATGCACATCTCTTTGCCACTCTGATGTCACCTTTTGGAAAATGGATACTTCAGTAAGCACCACAAATCCACAAACTCTGCATATTATCAATTTATCCATCAATTATTCAATTATATGCATCGTACTAGTAGTTACTAAAATTATTTCAAATGAAAATCCCGTAATTTTCTTTTTCAGGCACCTACTGCTAGGTTTCCAAGAATTTTAGGACACGAAGCTGTGGGGTAATATTTTTTTAATGATTATTTTATAACTGTTGCACATTTGATTTGAACTTTCTAATTTTGCTATTACAAGTCAAACTATTATTACTACGTGGATTAAAAATCATTTATAAAAACATAAAAATAATGAAATATACTCTTGTTTATCATAAAAACATAAAGATAATGAAATATACTCTTGTTTATCATTTAATATTGTTATTTACAATTAAGTACAGAGTCGTGGAGAGTGTAGGGGAGAATGTGGAAGAAGTGAAAGAGGGCGACTTGGTCGTGCCAGTGTTCCTCCCAAACTGTGGTGAATGCATAGACTGCGAGAGCACAAAGAGCAACAATTGCACAAAGTTTGGGAACAAACCGATCCTTGACATGCCAAGAGATGGAACAAGCAGGTTTAGGGACATGAAAGGAGAAGTGGTGCACCATTTATTGGGTGTTAGTAGCTTTTCTGAGTATACAGTGGTGGATGTAACCCATGTGGTTAAAATAACTCAAGATATTCCTCTTGATAAGGCTTGCTTGCTCAGTTGCGGTGTTTCCACAGGTTAGGCTAACCTTTCAATTTAATTTGCCTCCACATATGTATTATCCATTCCATTTGTATAAGCTATAGCTAGAAGATGAATATAGCTTCATTTCGTATATAGTTGCCCATAATTTTTACTATTGTCGATTCCATTTTATCCTAGTTAAAGATGCAAATATAATATAGACGGTGTCTAATTTCGTATCCTTGATTCTACCGGTTAGACTTTATAACAACTAGGATAATACCGGTTTCAAGCACAAGGAATTAATATATTTATAAAAATTTAGTAAAAAGGTATTATTTTAAATTGAATTGAAATGTGTGTGTGGGGGGTGGGGTGTGATATTTAAGCAACAGAGAAATGCTAGGGTCACTTATTTTAGCACACTCCTATAGCATACTCCAATAAAAATTAGCCATGTCACCCACTTTCTTTGTTCATTTACCTGCAACTTGTTGTACAAGTTGCTTTAACATCAGTGTTTTTATTTTCCTTTTGTTACAATTTAAATGCAACGTCGTCTTCTCACAAGCTCTCGTCTCCTTCCAATTTGTAATGCAAGCTCTTGAATCAGTTTTCATTTTTTCACGATGTATGTTATCTTTCTCGCGAGATTTTGATTTGTTACATCTCGTTCTCCCTAAGCCTCCACCATACCCGTCACGAAACTCTACCGTTTTATGTGGATATCGTATTTGTCGCAATCTCCATGAGGTCGCCGATGTTGTCTCCGTCATTAGCGATCTAAACTATTTTGATTAATCTAAAATTGAATGGAAACATCTATTTTGTATATTAAGAATATGGAAAATGTTAACTAGTGTCAGGCCACTGGTTAAGGGAGCAAATATAGTAGCTTTTATATTGAAAGTTGTGTAATCAATTTCTCAAAAGTCAAAAAAGTGTTATTTTAATTCAAATTTTCCTTTTTTGGATTCCTTAACCAGTGCCCGGGGCACCGGTTAAGAGGACCCAATAATTGAGTTGGGTTCTTATCTAAAGTGTAATTTTGAAGCAAAACATTAATATAAAAACTGGGTTCTGGTTGTGATAGAAACATTAATATAATGATACTAAACATTTTTGGTTTTATAGTTAGATAATTTTGATTAAAGATAAAGTTTCTGGTATTGAGATCGATTAAAATTTGGGAATTGCCTCAATGTCGTTGATCGGAACAAACATAATTTAATTTGGGGATTGCAATTAGATAAAGATTTGTTTTAGATCTGTTGATTCGTTTGTAGTTCTATTTGGAATTGCAGCAATCAAATTGAAATGGTTAGTTGTTGGAAGAGATCCTCCTTGTTACTGGTTTTGAGAAAAGAAGACGAAAAGTTAATCCAAACATATAAAATAATGAATAAATGATGAAACTGGTTAAAAGGTGAAGAAGTAAAGAATGGTGATTAGATTGCTTGTTATTTAGGAGTGTGTTAAAATGAGTGACCCTAACATTCCAAATCATATTTAAGCTGGAAAAAAAGATATATTGTGATCTCATCCAAGTGTTGTTGGGGTATGATATTGAGCCAAGATCATGTATCTATTTGGGACACAACCTTAAATCATTGTAGTCAAGGAAACAAACTCTGGTTGCTTGTTCACAGTAGTTGAATACATAAGTTTGGCTAACACATTTTCAGAGGTTTTGCGGATTCAATCTCTCATAACTGAGCTTAAATTCTCATTTCACACCCCTATCCTACCACTTCTACGAATAGCTCTTAATGCCGCATCTCTTCCTATACCGGGACCTTTTATTATGACTTCTGCTCGTTGCATGCCTTGATCTACTACTGTTCGAATAGCATTTGCCGCTCAGTACTCTATGACAACCTAAGTACAGTAGCATTGTCACACAATCCTATACTTCATGCTAAATCAAAACACGTGGAGGGAAAAAGTCATCAACAAGAGTTTGATAGTTCAGCATATCTTTGCCCTGGATCAGTATGTTGACTCTCAGATTCTTGCAGCTGAGAGACAAGCTCATTAACGGTAAAATAAATAAATAATAAACTTTGATATATACTATAAGGGCTTTAAAGGGGGATGAGTTTTCATTCATAAATCCTATACCTTGAGGGAAGGCATCTAATGGTTCTTCTGCAACAAAGAACACAAATATCAGAGAATTAGATTTTACACCCCCCAATGTTTGAAATTGATCAAATGTGGTGAAGCTTTCCGACTTATAATTAAAATGATCCAAAACTTGTTTGAAGTAAAAAGTTTGGATATGTTAGTGTCTATTGATGCCAAGGTATTTTGAGAGAATGGATCAGATAACCTTGGCATCCCTAAGGAGTGTGTTGGAATGAGAAGGATAAGAGGAATCCATCAAAAACTGTGAAGTGGTGTTTCATTATGGAATGAGATTTTTGATAGGTATAAATATAATTGGTTAAATTATGTCGTGTTTCATGTGAGGATATGCGAGAATTGGGAGGCTTATGGGGCAACTGAGTAAAATTATGAGGTTTTGTTTTTTCTTTTAGAAAAAAAAGAATTTGGGTTTGAAATTTGACAACTTTTTACAATCTCTTGTTGTAATTTGAGTTTAAACTTTGCTATTTTGTTTTAGGTGGCATTTACCATGGGAAAGGTGAATCCTTTCCCACCATGGGAAAGTTTTTTTTTGACCATCAGATTAAGTAAAGAGCATAATATTATCATAGACACTCAACACACTATCTCCCACCTTTCTTCTCTTTCCCTCATCCCCACCAACCCACCACCAGCAACACTACAACACCATCAAAACCACCGTACAGCCATCCCTCCACCCATTCCCACCACCGGCAACACCATCAAATGGGCAATTTCCTTCTCTTTTTGAAGTAAATATTAGAAGTAAATATTAGATTTGATGGATAAAGCTACAAAAAAAAAACGGGTATTGATTTTTTCATATGGGTTTCGAAAATGTTACTATGATTCAAAATATGATTCAACACCCATTAATAATAACGGTAGAAATTATATACACACATTTATATCGACGACGAATGAAAATAAAAGAAAACAGTAATGACATAAAATTAATTTGAATGAAAATTAAAATGGGGAAAACGTAATTGTTGTGAGGAAGAAGAAATTTGTGATTCTGGGTTTATGGAAGTGAAAGGGGAACAAATCTAAACCTCCCACACTTTTGTTGAAATGCTAGAAATGGTGATTCAAGCTATTGGAATGGGAACGGTGGTAACTAGGTGGTTTTGGGTTTTGAGAGATTGTTGGTGGTGGTGTTGATGGGAGAAGGGAGGACACGAAGGAGAGAGATGATGATGGAAGAGAGTGACAATAAAATCTAGTGTTGAGAGTGTATGCTAAGACTGTGTTCTTTACTTGATCTAGTGGATGGAATTAACTTTCCCATGGTGGGAAGGGATTAGCCCTTTCCCATGGTAAATGCCACCTTTGTTTTAGATTGCTGCAAACTTATGTTATTGTCACTAGGGTGGCATTTACCATGGGAAGGTTTAATCCTTTCCCACCATGGGAAAGGTGAATGTGAACCATTGATATATTAATAAAAATATTGAATGGTTGAGATTGTTCACTTGCAACTTATTGGTGACTTTTTGTTTTTAAAATTTTACAAAAAATTTGACCCCACAATGATAAGGTTTAATGATATTTTATTTTATGGGAACATTCTATTGGAACCCCCGCGTACATATTTTTGACTCTGCAAAAAACCAAAACATTAAGTATTATTTGGTAAAATAATTTCGACCTCCTGAACCATGTTCTTAGAACTTAAAGCATCGATAAAATAATGTTTTTTTATTAAAAAATATGAATTCTACATATGAGTTTATTTGAAAAGAGGTACCAAAAGTAACGATGAAAAACTTTTAGGGGATTAAAAATCGAAAATTTTTTAGAGGGACTAAAACGAAAAGTTCGTATATTTGTAGAGACAAAAAAAAAACATATTTTGCTCAAAAAAACATATTTAATTTAACCCTATTTTAAAATATGGTTATATAATTTTTAGTATTGATAAAAAAATGTAAAAAAATTGAACACTCTTGCTTTATAAAATTGACAATATAAAATGTAAAAAAATTGAACACTCTTGCTTTATAAAATTAACAATATTTATGCGTAAACTTTTGCTAAAAAATTATACAATATTTGACAACTTATTAATATTAACAAAATAAAATTCAATCAATCTTGGTTGATGGTTAGATAATAAGCGTTTGAATTCGACTATTATATTTTCTTTTGTTGGCATGATCGATAAAAATATGTTAACAAAACATATTTTTATGCACCAGTAGATTAAACCGAAAATTTTCAATTATAATGGTTGCTCCAATCCTAAAAATATGATTTAATACCAGACATTAAATACTGATACGTACAACCAACATACTGATACGTACAACCAATCTCATACTGATGCGTACAACCAACATTAAATACCAAACAAGTCCTAGTTCAGTATTAAATCATAAAGGGGCACAATTTGGAATTAATAATGCCTCACGATTTGAAGAAGAAGAATCCACCAAAAATAATTGAAGCAAAAAAAAAAAAAAAAAAAAATTCAGACCAAAGCCAGTAGTACTTTTTTTTAAATGGGGGTGTAGTTCACAGTTTAGTACTATAATAATTCATTAATGATTTTTTGGCTGAATTGCAATACCAAACAAAGCCAATGCAACTTGTTTAACCTGCAACTGCAGGTAAAAAACCACCTTTCCCATGGTAGGAAAGGATTGGATCTTCCCATGGTAAATGCCACCTTGTAACTAGATGGTGCTGTTTATTTAATGTTCTATTCTGATTTAGTATATAGGTTGTGTTATTAGTCTTTAATATGAAATTTTAGTTAATCTTTAAGATTATGGGTTGAGAGTGAAGAGTATGAAAAATATTATTAAAATGTCATCCAAACATGACAAAACATTCTAAAATTTCCTTTTTTTCATTATATTACCACTCTTTGCAACCAATTCAATAATGGTAGAAGGATGAGGAAAGTAGAGGGTGGGAAGTAAGATTGATTTGTGTGCTAAACTTACCATACTAAAGTAGTTTGATTTGCGTGTTTCCTAAAGTAAGTTTAATTATGAAGAAGATTATTTAAGATTTGCAATAAGTGGCTTTGGTGTTTTTACAAATTTCAATAATGGCTTTGGTGCGCTTGCGTGTGTGCTGCTTACATGTGTGTGTGGGGTATGATATTTAAGCTATATACATTCCAAATCATATTTAAGCTAAAAAAAGATCTATTACCATCTCATCCAAATGTTATTCGGGTATGATATTGTATCTTTGGACTTAGTAACAATGCCCCCATTTTTTAAAAATTATATTTATACTCATAACGTTAAAAAATGTAGATAAATTTTAAAACTTTTTGATATATGTTTGAAATTTTGTTTGTATAAAATTTATTTAACATCCATACAAACTTCTTATGGAAGTCAAATACCTCAAAAGATCAAAATTATTTTAAATGATAACTCAAAAGATCAAATTATTTTAAATGATATTAATGCATTTAAATCATATATTTCTATCAATTTAAATGAAATCAAATTTGTTTAATGATATGATTCTCATCACCTTTTACAGTAAATTGATGACTTTCCTCTTACCATTTTCACTATTTTTTTAATGAGAGACATCAACTTTAATTAATGTTAATGATTTTTATTATTTTTTGCACTCACTAACTCATAACTTTAAAATAATTTATAATTCACTTATTTATACCGTGTGATTCCTATGTAATTTTTTTAATGAATTTATCAAGATATAGTACATTTGATGTACAAATAATTTAAAAACTATTTCGATTAACATCTAAAATATAAATTTGATTTTTATTTTTTTTAAATTATATTTATACTCATAGTGTTCATAAAATATATTTTAATGTTTCTAACCTTTTTATATATGTTTAAAATTATGTTTGCATAAAATTTATTTAAATTAATATTAATATAAATATAAATATAAACATCTCAGGTACGATATCTCAAAAGATCAGAATTAATTTATCTATCATTAATTTATAAGATAATCTTTTAATTCTTTTAAATAAATTCAAACAAAATTAATTTTTTTAGATAGTGCGATTCTAATTACCTTTATCACTAAACATTACAATCTGAAATATAAATTTTAAAGATGTAATCCTTCAAAAAAAATTAAAGATGTAAAATAAAAATAAAAATTATCCGGCGTATGTCAACAATATAACCAAAAATCAATAAAGATGAATTAAAAAATTACCACTACCACGAACTGAATCATTTAAGAGATCAATTTACGGTTATTCCAAAAAACACTAAAAACATAGTTTCACATAAACAAAATCCAAACCATTGAACTCGATGATCTAAGAATAAATCTTAATAATTAAAAAATCTTCAATCCTTATATGTCTTAATATGGTTCTTCAACTTGATGTGATTGATGCACCATTTTGATTGATATCATCGACAAAATTGTATCCACTTTATGGAGTAACATAGTCATATCGAGTTACTAGTTATTTACGGTATCTCGCAACATTACCATCTCAATAAGGTTTCCACCAAATGTTTAGTAAAATTGATCATCAAATCCTGTATTACAAAATAATATAATACTAATATACACATTTATAATGAACGAGGAAGTTTATGTTTGTTCATATCTTTCACAGACTATAGGAGAATGATTTGAATCATGATATTTTAATTTTCTTTCGAAGAGATAATCGGAAGCAAAATTGTATTTGAGTATCATTTTGTTGTAGAGAGCAACAAAGAAAACAATGAAAAACTAAACAAAGTAAAAAAAAAGTGTGATAGAAGTGTATGTTGTGAAATTATGTTAATCGAGACGTCTAATTTATAGACATATTTTCAATTAGTAAGGATCTTATCTTTGTTCATATATCTCACAAACAATAGAGGAACGATTATCTTTATAAAAAAAAAAATAGAAGAACGATTAAGAACATGATATTTCAATTTTCTTTTGAAGGGCGGTAGCTGAAACAAAATCGTATTTGAGTGTCATTTGAATATAACGAGAAACAACCAATAAACAATGAAAAACTAGCAAAAGTGAAAAAGCGTGATAAGAGTGTATGATGTGAAATTATGCTAATCTAAACGTGTAGTTTATAGTTTCGCGGGATAATTTGTTAATGTGGTCAAGAACTTTTTTTAACATAATACTTTCTAATATGGGGTGGTCGCACATGGTGTTCTTACAGACTCAACTACTTTTTTTTTTTTTATCATTTTAATGCTTTCTAATTTATGCGCCGGCTTGAGAAACAATACAATATCAAAAAATAGGTTTCTTGTTTATGTAATGATTTTTATTTTAATGCATTTACTATTTTTCCTTTGATTTGTTACAAAACCATTTTAAATGTCATTTATGTCTTACAAAAACGTCTGTATTTTTTTTTAATTACATTTATTAGTTAGAAAATCGCTTAATTATTTTCATTCATCTGTTTTTTTAGAGAATTTTCGTAAATAATTTTTAATGTTTGTATTTAGTGAAACATAAAATTTGAATAAAAAGAATTAGTTTAGTCTGTCTCATTTTTTAAAGAGGATTTTTTTCGTAAAAATTATTTAAAAATATACTTCTAAAAATTGATAATTGGTATTGAGAAATTTAAATATTTTTTTACCGATACATTTTTGTTGAGAGGTTATACAAATACATATAAGACTTTTAAGTTTGTTATGCATTTGTTTGTTTTCCATAATGAAATTTGCTCATTATGAATGAAGGCTTTGTACCTTTTAAAAACAACCATGACAACCAACACTGCGTCTACATCCAGTTTAAAGATTTTTTTTATTTATTGGGCAAGGATCTAACGAAAACTCTACAAATTATAACAAGTTATGGTATGGACATTATTCGATATTTCAAATTGGTGGTTACATTGTATTTGTATCCTTGCAGGGATAGGGGCAGCTTGGAAGGTGGCGGATGTAGAAAAAGGAACCACGGTGGCTATTTTTGGGCTTGGTGCTGTAGGCTTGGCTGTAAGCCTAGAGGACTCATTCAGATTTGAAAATTGATGATTGCTATATATATGTCCTTTAAATTGTTCAAGTTTTCTTAGAAGTGATTATTGAGAGTTACTATCCGATTAGATTTTTGTGTGATTTAGCGAACCTTGAGTTTTGAATGGTGCGCCAGGTTGCTGTTGCAGCAAAGCAACGAGGAGCTTCAAAGATTATAGGCGTTGATCTAAATCAGGACAAATTTGAAATAGGTTTTTGTCTAACCATATTTCCAGTGATATTTTCTTCTTTTGTTTAGACACATTATACTACGTGTTTTCTTTTATCTATTTTGAATCTTGGGAAGCATCATTTTCTTGCTCATCATACACAGGAAAACAATTTGGAATAACTGATTTTGTGAATCCCTCCACCTGCAACGACAAATTTGTAAGCGAGGTAAGTTAGTGTGAATAACATGTTTGGTATCATGGTAGCTTATTTTAGAAACTTCTTCCAAAGTCATGTAGTATTTTTTTAGCATATTCATATCTTATTAGTAGGAATTGAATTCGGTGGTATAGTCTAGGGTTTACAATACTCACACAACGTATCAATCACTTGCGCTGAACTTTGCGACAATGTATTTTTTATTTGATCTTAAACTAAATATTTGTTTTCTTTCCCCCCACTTATAGGTGATTAAGGATATGACAAATGGAGGAGCTGATTATTGCTTCGAATGCATAGGCTTGGCATCCTTAATGGCAGAGGCTTTTAATAGCAGTCGAGAAGTTTGTTTTCTTTCTGCTTTAAAATCTACTAACATGCATTTGCATGCTTTTGAATGCAATCAATAAATCAATTAAACAACCGATTAACATTAACTAATGGTTGTTCCCTTAAAAAAAAATCAATTAATGGTTGGTATACTTTGATTAGGGCTGGGGGAAAACGGTGATAATTGGGGTGGAAATGCACGGTTCGCCATTGACTTTAAGTCCTTATGACATTCTAAAAGGCAAAACCATCACCGGATCACTATTTGGAGGCTTGAAACCAAAATCTGATCTTCCCCTCCTTGCTCAGAAGTACTTAGACAAAGTAAGTGCTCCATGTATAATCAGTATATCATATACCTTAACCTCAAATATATTTTTAAATTCACTTGTACATGAATGTATACCGTTCAAATACAGTTTACTATTAAAGTCATTTTTACATTATCAATTTATTCAAAGTCATTTTTGCTAGTTCGCAAAACCAAACACACTTAACTTGACAAAAAAAAAAAAAAAACTAAAAATGTGATTGGTTGTTGTCATTTCTGTTACAGGAACTTAACTTGGATGGCTTCATATCACAAGAGGTGGACTTCAAGGATATTAACAAAGCTTTTGACTATCTCCTTCAAGGAAAGAGTATCCGTTGCATTATAAGGATGGATCATTGATTAGCTAACTTGACAACATTTCCTTGTTACCTCAAAAGTCAAAACTCTTTCTTTCGTTTACGTCCAACATATGATGGTAAACATTTGTCAATAAAAATTGATAGTAAACAACTTCATAAATAAATTGGTTAATAATACTAATTGTACAAATGAAAATTTCATCCGCTAATGAATGATATTCGTCTTCTATTACTTGAGTTAAAACCTCAAAAATTATGCGTTTTTCATGAAAATATCCACATTTTAACGTTGATGTTTGTTGAAAGAGGTCAAATTGATGAGTAAATTTTCGTATTTTGAATGACTAATCTCTAACTTCTGAATATTGGAGGATATTTTAGTAAAAATAAAAGTATTTTCATTTTTTAGGAAAGCCATTTTTTTAAGAAATACGGTTAGATAGATTTCCTAGAGATCTTTTACAAGAAAGATGCAGTATATAGGAGAAACTTGTACTCATTTTCAAAAATTTAATATATGATAATTCAACATTTCAAATAAATTACAACAAATAAAAACTAAAAAATAAATAAAAAATACCTGTAATAAATTGAGTTAATTTGTCTAAAGAAAATCGAACTAGTTATGATTCAATATTAGGTATCCATTTGGAATGATAGGTTGTTTAATGATAACCCTCTCATTCGTTATCAGATATTTTGGACCCGTAATGATGATATTGGTATGCAACTTTGTGATATTTATGACAATTAGTCTGGTCTAGAACACAGATCAACAGGGAGATTGGTGGCAGTAAATTTCTGATTAAGGTGGTTGAAGTTCCCTATAACGGTGGTGTTTGACCGAAGGGGTACCTATAAAAAGAGTTTTGAATGCCAAAGCGAGTCCAATACAAGACAATACGAGGGTAAAAGAGTAAAAAGATGGGAAGTAGTATAATTAGGGCAAAGACCTGCCTTATATAGTAAGTGACATGTGTCTTAATGGACCTAGTGTCTTAGGACCATAGAATAACGAGTAACATATACATATTCATTAAGTCAGTTCAACGTCATGATAAGTTGGTTCTTATACTCATCCGCAGGATGAGCTCGACCTAATTGACAAAAAAAAAACTTGGTACCAGACAATGGAGATGGGCAAAATATGAATAGTTTTACTAAAACCCAACATCATATTCGTGAAGAATATACCTTAAATTAGTGTTTTTTACCTTATGCAACATGTGATTTCAAGGAGGCCTCTAAGTGATTTGAATCATGCAGATCATTTTGCGTCCTGACACTTATTGCACTGAGTAATTCGAGTCATGGTTAATGGTCTAGAAGATTGATTATAATTATGTCTATTTTTCTATAAAAACATAGTTTTTTTTTTTACCGAAACAAAGTTAACTATTATCATTAATCAATCAATGTTCAATACAAGAAGGATAAGAATCAAAAATATGGTGACTAGGCCAAGAACAGTCCGCTGATGAAATATTTTTTACATCAAACAAGATAAGTATTTGTGTATCGTCTCCACAGGGAATAGTGCGTTATCAATGACAGTTTTACATCAATTATCATTCAAAGTATTTAAGAGTACTTGTTTGTTTGAATTGAAATGTATCTAGCTAAACTAATTGCAAAAAGTAAAAGTTGAGATAAATAAGGATTGAAACTTGTTAGGAGTAGCGTTCCTTAACCAAGCGTCACACGTAACCTAATGATCCATACGAATTCTAGCTTTGTAAACAACATTATCACAATCAATTCTAAACTATCCTTCGTGTCCAAAGTGATATAATTATTTCTAAGTCATCGTTTAAACATTCGTGTCCAAATCCCTTAAACGATAACAAAGTCGATCGGATAACTTAATCGACCGTGTCCAGCCTGATTAAGCGTCCGAAAGCATTAAACTCTTGATTAAGGTGATTATCACAAGATTAACAAAGTTGTCAAAGAAGTTAACCTAAGATATGTTGCTACCCTAGCTCTAGATTCAAGAGTTTGTGTCCAAATCATCTTGAATCTTATTGAAAGCATTAACACAAGAATAACAACAATATTGAATATAAATTGCTAGAATCATATATTGCAAGATAAAAAGGTTACATGTTTAGCAAAGATCAAGTACCTCTCATCCCAACAAAGGGTATTTAGCTACTCATCATCATGGAAGCCATGCAAGGATGGATTGAAAAGGAAGGATTCATTACACTTGTGATGTCTCAACAAAGTATTAAGATCCAACTTCCAAAACCAATCTCACTCAATGAAGAACTACCTTACTTCTCTCTATGAAAATATCTAAACTAAAACCTAAGAGAAGCTAAGAAAATATCAAGCTAAGATATGATAAGATCCTCTCCAAAGAGTAGCAAATGGCTAAATAAAGACTTCTGCCCTGCCTGAACTCGCAGATGCGAGCTACATCACTCGCAGATGCGAGTTGCTTGCCTGGACCAATGATGCGCTGCCACGTCATAACTGAGGGGATCAAACCGCCCTAACTCGCAGTTGCGAGTAAGGGAGCTCGCAGTTGCGAGTTGCTCGCATTGGCACTCGCAGATGCGAGTTTGGGTGCGAGCTGCTTGCTTCCTGGATCAGCTTCTGCCCAAATAGTGTTTTTCCATGGTTTTGGTCTTTAAGCTCTGTCTTGAGGCTTATTTCTGCACAAATGGATAGAGTAATGATAAGTAAAGCGTAATAAGGCATTTAACGCTTATTTCTCGGCTTTTCCTTCAATAACTTGTAAAACAAGTAACAAAAAGTGTATGAAATATAACATGAATTTAACACTTTTATGACATTCATCACTCTCCCCAACTTAACTCTTTGTTTGTCCTCAAACAAAAGATTGAAAATCAAACAAGTAAATGACAAGACACAAATACACAAGGCTTTGAAAACATCTTCAGATGAATGATTTAAAAGTGAATGCGCGGGCAAGTCTAAGTTTCCGACTAATCTAAAATTCCACTACTAACATGAGATGAGTCCTAAGTACAAAGTTCATGTCAAACATTTCAAAACAATAATATATTTATTTACGAACCACACCTAACACACTTCTATGAAAGTAGATAAACAATTGAAATCAAATGAATGAGGGTTATGAACACACATCCGGCAATCAAGTTAACATTCCAATCAAGTTATGTGTCCATCCAAATATCGTTTCAAAAGGCATAAAAACATGGATCAAAAGGCCTTTGAGGGTTATAACTTGGCTTGGCTACAAAAGAAATGTCATATATGTGGGCAATTGAAATCAAAAAGCCTATCAAAGAGGAACATTCCTTGTATCAACCATTAAAATTCACAATCTTTCCTACCAATCATTACAAACCCTTGGTGCTTAAACATGAAGCACTTTGATCTTGACAACTTATTTTCTTTTTTTCTCTTTTTCTTTTTCTTTTCATGTACACATTGTTTTTCTTTTCTTTTGTATTTACAACAACATGTTGTCTTGATCAAAGATAAATTTACACCATAGTACTTGACATAAAATTTACATCTACCTTCTCTCCCCAACTTGAATCAACAAATACCCTAATTAAATGTTCCTCTACTCTAAGGCAAAAGGGACAAATAACATTGAAATTTTAGGGTTCAACAATTAAAAACATATCAGAGTCCTAAAGTGCGTCAAGAATGAACTGAATTTTGAAAAATTTAAAGGCAACTTCATCAAGCATTGTGCTTATGAATTGACAGTTCATAATTGATGACTCCGATTCATTTGGCTCAAGTGGGTTAGCAAATACTCGCTCTTCTCACAAGGTAGGCTATTTGTGGTCAAGTAAGTTTCACTCAATAACAAAAAATGTGCCTTGATCACTTCCATGCCTTCACACAATTTAAAACAATTATTGGATTTAACATAAAACAACCGAGTTACACAATGAAAGCCGGTCTCCTTGCATATGTACAAACATTTGAGGTTTCCTCACTTTAGGCTAGTACTACGTGGTTCACAAACAAATAAATTATTGTAAAGAACTAAATGAAATGAAATTTACGCAAAGTACTCGTTCCATATTCGAGTAAAAACCTAGAAAAACTGGAAACTTGTACCTTGGCTTTGCGCTTTAATCACAACTATAAATTGTTATCAATCATCTGAGATTTGAAATTAAGCAAGAGTGATACGCAAGAAACTTCCACAATTTTTAAATTAAAACCAAATAAAGTACTTGAAAAATGCTTAACACATTATTATACTACAAAATAAAATTAAACCATACTAATATAAATACGAACATAATAATACTAATTAAAACGAAATAAAAGTTACCATACATCAATATCCAAAATACTTAACAAAGTGCTGATAACATAAAATAAAATATGAGTTCATGTGCTAAAATAAAAACCAACAGAATATTGTTCACAAAGAAACAAAAGAGAAAAGAAATAACAGCTAAGGAAGACAGCAAGAAATGAATGAAAGCTTTGATAAAATCACTCTTTGAAGAACTAGCTTTCAATTCTTTTCCTCTTCCTCAAGACTGCATGTCATCATCATCTGACCCATGAGGGGTTGAAGTAGCACTTGGCACATTTGCCGGATCATCATCATCACCTAAACCACCAATATCTTCCTCCATGTTCAAATCCTCATGACCTCTAAAGTCTCCACCCCCTCCAAAAGGCTTTGGCGTGTCCTCAGGCCAATTTGCATATTCTTGAAAAGCTGGAGGTGCCATGAATTGTGCCATAATCTCTGGAGGGTATCCATGCTGCTGCTGCATAATGTATTGAGATTGCTGAAAGTACATGTTTTCCCGATGAATGGCTGACATCATATTATAATTAAGCACATTATTCTCATGTTGCCATTGAACATAGCTAGCAAAATCAAAACCAGCTGCTGGTGGGAATGGAAGAGGTGCATCTTGGGGCTCGGATTGTGAGGGAGGTGCCCTAGAAGATGAAGCTTGCTTACCCTTATTAGATTGACCCATGATGTAACGGGTAATGAAGGCATCATCAATGGGGTTTTTGATGATTTCATGATAATCAGCGGGCATCCTCATGTGGGTGTCTTTGATTAAACCCATGATTAAACCAGGAAAGGAAAGACGGGTTTTTGGCTCACCATGGCCTTGAAGCACAACCTTTCTTAATTGCCAAGCAATGGTTCGGGCAATATCTACCTTGATGCCTTTAAGAATGTAAAAAATTAATGGGCAAACATCAACGGTGCAATCGAGCATATGACTATTAGGTTTCACATTATGTAGGATGAACCGAAAGATTAGTTTGGCCGGTGGTTTCATGAGTTTATATTGGGCAATGTGCTCTCTCCCCGTATCACTTTTGTCATAAGTTTCCCCCTCTAGCATTATGTATCTTTTAATCTCATTGTGGACATCATCAAGGAGAAAGTGACCTAAGTTTTGCTTTTTATGGAAGTCATCAATCCCATCCTCAGCCTCAACATCTAGGTCAAAAGGGTTTCCTAGGTATGTGTTTATGGCATCCCGATCAAACTTGATTGTCCTACCCCTCACAAAAGTTTCAAAGGTGAAAGGATCGGTTTGGGGGTTTTGAGGAAGGGCATTGGCATAGAACTCACGCACCAACTCTTCGTTGATTTTGGTTATGGGGTTAAGGAGTCTAGCCCACCCTTGGTCAAGGAAAAGTTTATGATAATTGCCATAAGGTCCATCGGGTTTGATTTGAACAACTCTCTCAGTCCACAAGGTCTGTTTCAGCAAGGCGTTGTACCTATTTTGGTGGTACCTAGTCCTAAATCTCTCTTGATCATAGGACTGGTTTTGGGTTGGAGGTTGAGGTACGGATGACTCGCCTTGCTTTCTCTTACCGGTGTTAACTCTTTTAGGTGCCATTCCTGCAAAACAACCAGAAAAATACCACACCACAATGGAATATACAATTAAAATCAGTATGGAACAAAATAACACAACTGCAGGTTGAATCACAGAAACATGCAGCAAGTTCTGCTGCAACTCGCAGTTGCGAGCAGAAGCACTCGCAGTTGCGAGCTAATGATGAAACTCGCAGATGCGAGCTGATTTACTCGCAGATGCGAGTTGCCCAGAAATTGGCACAACGCATTTTTTTTCAAAATTTGTTCAGTACCATTGTGTCCTAACCATTAACAAAGCCTTTGCGACCCCTGTATTAATAATGAGATGAGCAAAATCATGTTTTAAACTTGAAATTCGAATTGGTTCACAAACCCTAATTTTATTTGAAAATTATTTACAAAGGGGTTAACCAAAAAAAGAACAAATTTGTGGATTCAATTGGAAAGGAATACGAAAATGTGCATGATTTTGACTCATCTCAAACAAATGGGCTTTGTTTTACAGCATTAGAAATCAACAGAACAATCAACTACCCTAAGGTTTGAAATATGCAGAGAATGATAGCAAACAAACCTGATTAATGAGCAATCTAAGTGCAGAAATGAAAATGAAATGCAATGAATCTTGACTTGGATTGACTTGAATGAATTTTTGAAGCTTGGGGTTTGTTGTTATACGTGAGGCACACTAAGGTTGAGAGAGAAGAAACTTTTTTTTTTTTTGATTTGTATGATGAGAGAGAAAAGCAAAACGAAAATAAAATGATAATTGGTGATAATGGGTGGTTAAAGCAAGTTAATGGATAGGATTTCGTAACTGTCAGAACTGCTGCTACTCGCAGATGCGAGCAGCTTTACTCGCAGATGCGAGTGTTTTGGTGGTCAACATGGTCAAAACCCATCTGCTCGCAGTTGCGAGCTGTGTTACTCGCAGTTGCGAGTACTATGGTTCAAACTTTTGCTCTCTGTTTGGATTCTGTTTTTGGATGGTGTAATGCATGCACATGACTCTAATATCTAATTATGCATTAAAACACTAAATGGACTTACAAAATTGGGTTGCCTCCCAACAAGCGCTTGTTTAACGTCGTTAGCTCGACGCCTTTTTCGTTAGGGCGGCCAAAATGAAACGGAAAGCACATCATCTTTTGAAACCCTACGTTTTGGTAGGAATTCCATGAACTTTAGGAACAACAAACTTGGAGTCCATGACCTCCCTAGCTTTGGTTTGAACAAGGCGTTAATTTCATCAATGACTCGATCGATTTCTACCTTGTTCATCTTCTTCCCTCTTGTTACCATAAAAACTTCCTTGATTAGTAACCGTTCCTTTTTCTCAACCACTGTTGCTTCTTCAATATCAACAATTGTAACTACCTCATTTTGAACAACAACTTCTTCAACAATCTCTCCGACTCTCTCAAACATGTTTGGATTATTTTCTTGTTCTCTAAGAGTGGATTGATTGTTGGCTTGGCTATCCATGATTTGTGCTTGAATCAACCCAATTTGAAGTGATAAAGTCTTCAATCTTTGGTTGGTATCTTGCATGTTTATCACGGATTGTTGCATGAAGATATTCAAAGTATTTTCATTCACCTTGTATCTCTCATCTTCATAAGAATGTTGCTGATACTGAGGATAGGATTCATACTCGGATGGAGTATAGAAGTTGAAGTAACCATGATCAGCCATGATTTTGGCTAGATGGTGATCCTAAAACGGAAACAACGAACAAGAAACTTTTCTTTGTTTATCAACAAGGGGTTAGTACAAACAACTATCAAATAAAGAAAACTATTTACGGATTATATACAAATACTAAAACGATAAATCAATCGTTCTATCTATGATAACTAAACACCATTCCCCGGCAACGGCGCCATTTTGATGAAATATTTTTTACATCAAACAAGATAAGTATTTGTGTATCGTCTCCACAGGGAATAGTGCGTTATCAATGACAGTTTTACATCAATTATCATTCAAAGTATTTAAGAGTACTTGTTTGTTTGAATTGAAATGTATCTAGCTAAACTAATTGCAAAAAGTAAAAGTTGAGATAAATAAGGATTGAAACTTGTTAGGAGTAGCGTTCCTTAACCAAGCGTCACACGTAACCTAATGATCCATACGAATTCTGTGACACCCTAAATCCCAAGAATAATTATTGCTATTATTTAGTTAAAAATAGAGTTTGATTCGCAGCGGAAAGTGTCAAATAAAAACTTCTCTAATGATATAGGAATTCTTCCACAAAATTTAGGATATCACAATGACTCATAACAAACATAATTCATATTTCACTTCATTAAAAATTATAGTAATAATAACATCGAATCTTTTTCTTTTGAAAATATTTCATTTTACATCATAGACAATGGTTTTCTTGCACAAAATTAAATAAGTAAGCATATCCCTTTTCCCATGTCACTATCAGAGCGGTGCTTTTCCCCAAAATAAACGACGACACAAGACAAGTCCTCACGAAAGGCATGCACTTGACTCCAAGACTCATAACCTATATAACTACGGTTTCGCAACCGCAGGGCCAAGCCAGCAAACACAAACAACGAAGGGGTGAGTTCCGAGAACATGTAATAGTATAAAAAAAATGAGAAGAACACGTAAGCAATTAAGTCAAAGTCGTTTCACATCACAAACATAATATTCAGAACCTTGAAGAATATACTATATCATCTCAATCTATATTAGTAGAAAATATCATTACAACTTAAGAACCAAAAAAACTTCACAAACACAATGTCACAATTCAATTCCAACTAGTCACAACACATGCAGTCACCAATAACCATCTTCATAAGAACATCAACAAATAATCACCTTCATCGTCTCACACAATTACATTAATAGACATCACAAAGTAATTCGTTAAAACATCACAACTTAACAACTTGACTCGACAACACGACTCAACTTGACAATGCACTCTTAACAACTTAACAACTTAAATCATCGTGAAACTTCTTGATATGCAAATGCATGTGGTACCATTCAACAACGTAAATGAGCGTAATTAGGCTCTTCAACATGTGAGCACAAAGGCTGCCGGGCTTAAAGCCCCCAACTTTAATGAGCACAATGGCTGCCGGGCCTAAAGCCCCCAACTTTAATGAGCACAATGGCTGTCGGGCCTAAAGCCCCCAACTTTAATGAGCACAATGGCTGCCGGGCCTAAAGCCCCCAACTTTAATGAGTATGCAATGGACTCAATCTTCCTACAACTTAGACAACAACGTGAACATCTTATACAACTTCATAATCATGGACAACTTCTTAAATTCTTGCAACTTAGACCGACACTTACAACTTTATGACATTAATGGTCAACAACATCAAACGATAAACATCAACATCTTAAACATCGCATCAACATAAGCATCATAAATAACACATATTTAAATCACACATCTTCCAAATAGCACTTCATTATATAACACATCTTTAAAATAGCATCATTATCAAATACACATCATTAAATAGCACTTCAGTTATACATCATCAATTAACACATCAATTTCACATCATCAAATAATTCACAAATTACACTTAGTCAAATAATACATCAACTATACTTCTTAAATATCACATAGTCAAATAATATATTTCATTTACACATCTTAAAATAATACATTTAGCACTATGGTATCCAAGACACATCTATAAGGAGAATAAATCTTATTTCAAACACATTCGAAGATAGTAAGAATAATTTCAATTATTATCTCTATAAAATCACTTAAAAAAAAATAAACTATTATTTATACTAGACATACAACACCACTACAATTCCAACTTCTAATACATAACATCACATCTATATCAATCATTAAATAAGTCATCAATCTAAATAGTTGCAGCAAATCAAGCATAAGCACCCACAAATTTATCCATGACTTCAAATACCACATATTCACATAGTTTAAATCAAGCAACACCTTAATAATGTTTTTAATTCTTCTTTTAACCTCCCACATCTAAATTTGCACATTAATTAATTATTCTCTCAAAGGGCTACAACCGTCGCGGTGAGCCCCGAATGAACTTTGGGAAATACGGCTTTCCCGTTCATCCCAATTAATTTACACTCATGATCTCGAACTCTTCTCTCTCACCCCATACCTGGTTTGACGATCTCATACGACGAAAGGAAAATAATTAGAATTTCAGCAACCACAGGAGATCAACTACGCGCAACGAACACTTTAAACGCTTCACCAACACACTCAAAGAAGAGAATCCACAATAAAAGAGGGCAAATAAAACCCTAAAACAAAACTCCCGGGAATGACAAAGCGGATAAATTTGGAACGAGAAGAAAATATGTGCTTGCTGCTAATTGTATTGAAACTCTTCAGCATAGGTCATTTGGATCATTAAGAGAAAAGAGGGAATTGGAGGGTGCACTAGGGCTGCTTATGTTGTGCGATGGTACAAGAGTGAAAATAATTAGGTTTTCACCCTAGCTGGCTTCTAAATATATACACATATGAAGGGTAAGCACAAGTTACGTCACCTCCGTTTCTTTTCGTTTTTTTTTTTCTTTTCAATATAATACTTCACCAAAAATAATTAGTTATCATGTTTCAAAATATTACTACTACTAGGATACTTCTATATAACTATATGATAAAGCTGATTATTAATATTATATTATTAGCATAAATACGTAGAATTTAGCACACAAAGCAAATACATATAGAAATAAAATTAATCACATAAACATTTATACATATATATGCATATATATAAATAGATATTAACTAAAATTTCGGGGTGTTACAATTCTCCCCTCCTAAAAGAATTTTCGTCCTCGAAAATTTGCGATAACCTCTAGCGCTAAGAGTGTCTATTTCCCACTTAATATCCTGAAAGATTCATATGTTCCTAGTTATTCTTCTATGTTTATATTGCCACAAAGCTTCAAGATCACTAGTGAAATAACAACTACACCCTAAAATTTGACCAAAGGATTCATTCACACTATGTGCAGTGTGTATAATTAACAAACAGGTACAAAAAAGATCTTCACCTCCTCATCACTTTTTAATTTCATTGATCAAGAGCCTACTCAATTCTATCGCCCCAACATTAATTATAATCCTTCTATTATTCTACAAATGTTTCCAAAATAGAGGGATGGAAGCAGGAAATGACTGAGATATAATCTTTCAAGTTTTGAATCCTAAGGTATATCTATACTACTAACCATTAAATTTATATCACAAAATAAAAATGAATAAAATAAAAAAAAACTATGAGAAATCAAACCAGCTATTTTATTCTAACAACTAATTCACACAAGGTATTCCTACACAAACCTTAATAAAGAAAAACAAAATAAAATGATTATAGGGAAAATGGGGCTTCTATTAGAATATGACCACACGAACAAGTATAATACAATTTTTTTTTATCACTCTACTCCCATGTTTTTATCCTTAATAAACAATGACTAATATTTCTAAGTTAAACAAACTTAAAGGATTGTCTACCCAAGTGTTAGTGTTATTAAACTATTAGTCTATTCACTTTTTGTTTTGCACCCTTCTCGTTTTGTTTTTTTTTTTCTTTTTTTTTTTTGGAGACTGGACTCATCTCAAAGATGCTCTAATTTGTCTTGTCATTGTTTCCAACTATCTAATAGAATTTATACCCTAACCTTGATTACCACCTTAACTTTGTAACTAGTTTCTACCTATGTCTCACCTTTAAAGGAATTCTTATCAGGTGCCAATTATAAGCCTAGCAGCTTAAACATAACAATTATGGACCCTAAAAAAAAAAATAAAAAAAATTCAAAACAAACAGGGTAGTTAAACAACGCTAGGTTCATAAAAGCACAGTCATTTTATGCAACTGCCAAAATACGTTTGGATTATCTACCTTTGGTTCCCACATCTATCTGAACCAATTTAAAGTTGATAAGTTTTACTAGTCAAACTTCAAACACATAAAAATGATAAAACACAATATCATATATATAAATCAAACCACCTAACACAACACGCCTTCAAAGTAGACTCACAAGAATTTCATAAAGCACACAACAAAGCACATACACACAACACTCAATAATAGTGTACAAAGAACTACACACTTAGTAAGACACACAAAACAACTCAAATGACAAACACATGACCGACACATAACACACTGTCGGATTGGACCGACCTGCTCTGATACCACCATGTGACACCCTAAATCCCAAGAATAATTATTGCTATTATTTAATTAAAAATAGAGTTTGATTCGCAGCGGAAAGTGTCAAATAAAAACTTCTCTAATGATATAGGAATTCTTCCACAAAATTTAGGATATCACAATGACTCATAACAAACATAATTCATATTTCACTTCATTAAAAATTATAGTAATAATAACATCGAATCTTTTTCTTTTGAAAATATTTCATTTTACATCATAGACAATGGTTTTCTTGCACAAAATTAAATAAGTAAGCATATCCCTTTTCCCATGTCACTATCAGAGCGGTGCTTTTCCCCAAAATAAACGACGACACAAGACAAGTCCTCACGAAAGGCATGCACTTGACTCCAAGACTCATAACCTATATAACTACGGTTTCGCAACCGCAGGGCCAAGCCAGCAAACACAAACAACGAAGGGGTGAGTTCCGAGAACATGTAATAGTATTAAAAAAATGAGAAGAACACGTAAGCAATTAAGTCAAAGTCGTTTCACATCACAAACATAATATTCAGAACCTTGAAGAATATACTATATCATCTCAATCTATATTAGTAGAAAATATCATTACAACTTAAGAACCAAAAAAACTTCACAAACACAATGTCACAATTCAATTCCAACTAGTCACAACACATGCAGTCACCAATAACCATCTTCATAAGAACATCAACAAATAATCACCTTCATCGTCTCACACAATTACATTAATAGACATCACAAAGTAATTCGTTAAAACATCACAACTTAACAACTTGACTCGACAACACGACTCAACTTGACAATGCACTCTTAACAACTTAACAACTTAAATCATCGTGAAACTTCTTGATATGCAAATGCATGTGGTACCATTCAACAACGTAAATGAGCGTAATTAGGCTCTTCAACATGTGAGCACAAAGGCTGCCGGGCTTAAAGCCCCCAACTTTAATGAGCACAATGGCTGCCGGGCCTAAAGCCCCCAACTTTAATGAGCACAATGGCTGCCGGGCCTAAAGCCCCCAACTTTAATGAGCACAATGGCTGCCGGGCCTAAAGCCCCCAACTTTAATGAGCACAATGGCTGTCGGGCCTAAAGCCCCCAACTTTAATGAGTATGCAATGGACTCAATCTTCCTACAACTTAGACAACAACGTGAACATCTTATACAACTTCATAATCATGGACAACTTCTTAAATTCTTGCAACTTAGACCGACACTTACAACTTTATGACATTAATGGTCAACAACATCAAACGATAAACATCAACATCTTAAACATCGCATCAACATAAGCATCATAAATAACACATATTTAAATCACACATCTTCCAAATAGCACTTCATTATATAACACATCTTTAAAATAGCATCATTATCAAATACACATCATTAAATAGCACTTCAGTTATACATCATCAATTAACACATCAATTTCACATCATCAAATAATTCACAAATTACACTTAGTCAAATAATACATCAACTATACTTCTTAAATATCACATAGTCAAATAATATATTTCATTTACACATCTTAAAATAATACATTTAGCACTATGGTATCCAAGACACATCTATAAGGAGAATAAATCTTATTTCAAACACATTCAAAGATAGTAAGAATAATTTCAATTATTATCTCTATAAAATCACTTAAAAAAAAATAAACTATTATTTATACTAGACATACAACACCACTACAATTCCAACTTCTAATACATAACATCACATCTATATCAATCATTAAATAAGTCATCAATCTAAATAGTTGCAGCAAATCAAGCATAAGCACCCACAAATTTATCCATGACTTCAAATACCACATATTCACATAGTTTAAATCAAGCAACACCTTAATAATGTTTTTAATTCTTCTTTTAACCTCCCACATCTAAATTTGCACATTAATTAATTATTCTCTCAAAGGGCTACAACCGTCGCGGTGAGCCCCGAATGAACTTTGGGAAATACGGCTTTCCCGTTCATCCCAATTAATTTACACTCATGATCTCGAACTCTTCTCTCTCACCCCATACCTGGTTTGACGATCTCATACGACGAAAGGAAAATAATTAGAATTTCAGCAACCACAGGAGATCAACTACGCGCAACGAACACTTTAAACGCTTCACCAACACACTCAAAGAAGAGAATCCACAATAAAAGAGGGCAAATAAAACCCTAAAACAAAACTCCCGGGAATGACAAAGCGGATAAATTTGGAACGAGAAGAAAATATGTGCTTGCTGCTAATTGTATTGAAACTCTTCAGCATAGGTCATTTGGATCATTAAGAGAAAAGAGGGAATTGGAGGGTGCACTAGGGCTGCTTATGTTGTGCGATGGTACAAGAGTGAAAATAATTAGGTTTTCACCCTAGCTGGCTTCTAAATATATACACATATGAAGGGTAAGCACAAGTTACGTCACCTCCGTTTCTTTTCGTTTTTTTTTTCTTTTCAATATAATACTTCACCAAAAATAATTAGTTATCATGTTTCAAAATATTACTACTACTAGGATACTTCTATATAACTATATGATAAAGCTGATTATTAATATTATATTATTAGCATAAATACGTAGAATTTAGCACACAAAGCAAATACATATAGAAATAAAATTAATCACATAAACATTTATACATATATATGCATATATATAAATAGATATTAACTAAAATTTCGGGGTGTTACAATTCTCCCCTCCTAAAAGAATTTTCGTCCTCGAAAATTTGCGATAACCTCTAGCGCTAAGAGTGTCTATTTCCCACTTAATATCCTGAAAGATTCATATGTTCCTAGTTATTCTTCTATGTTTATATTGCCACAAAGCTTCAAGATCACTAGTGAAATAACAACTACACCCTAAAATTTGACCAAAGGATTCATTCACACTATGTGCAGTGTGTATAATTAACAAACAGGTACAAAAAAGATCTTCACCTCCTCATCACTTTTTAATTTCATTGATCAAGAGCCTACTCAATTCTATCGCCCCAACATTAATTATAATCCTTCTATTATTCTACAAATGTTTCCAAAATAGAGGGATGGAAGCAGGAAATGACTGAGATATAATCTTTCAAGTTTTGAATCCTAAGGTATATCTATACTACTAACCATTAAATTTATATCACAAAATAAAAATGAATAAAATAAAAAAAAACTATGAGAAATCAAACCAGCTATTTTATTCTAACAACTAATTCACACAAGGTATTCCTACACAAACCTTAATAAAGAAAAACAAAATAAAATGATTATAGGGAAAATGGGGCTTCTATTAGAATATGACCACACGAACAAGTATAATACAATTTTTTTTTATCACTCTACTCCCATGTTTTTATCCTTAATAAACAATGACTAATATTTCTAAGTTAAACAAACTTAAAGGATTGTCTACCCAAGTGTTAGTGTTATTAAACTATTAGTCTATTCACTTTTTGTTTTGCACCCTTCTCGTTTTGTTTTTTTTTTCTTTTTTTTTTTTTTTTGGAGACTGGACTCATCTCAAAGATGCTCTAATTTGTCTTGTCATTGTTTCCAACTATCTAATAGAATTTATACCCTAACCTTGATTACCACCTTAACTTTGTAACTAGTTTCTACCTATGTCTCACCTTTAAAGGAATTCTTATCAGGTGCCAATTATAAGCCTAGCAGCTTAAACATAACAATTATGGACCCTAAAAAAAAAATAAAAAAAATTCAAAACAAACAGGGTAGTTAAACAACGCTAGGTTCATAAAAGCACAGTCATTTTATGCAACTGCCAAAATACGTTTGGATTATCTACCTTTGGTTCCCACATCTATCTGAACCAATTTAAAGTTGATAAGTTTTACTAGTCAAACTTCAAACACATAAAAATGATAAAACACAATATCATATATATAAATCAAACCACCTAACACAACACGCCTTCAAAGTAGACTCACAAGAATTTCATAAAGCACACAACAAAGCACATACACACAACACTCAATAATAGTGTACAAAGAACTACACACTTAGTAAGACACACAAAACAAAAATACTCAAATGACAAACACATGACCGACACATAACACACTGTCGGATTGGACCGACCTGCTCTGATACCACCATGTGACACCCTAAATCCCAAGAATAATTATTGCTATTATTTAATTAAAAATAGAGTTTGATTCGCAGCGGAAAGTGTCAAATAAAAACTTCTCTAATGATATAGGAATTCTTCCACAAAATTTAGGATATCACAATGACTCATAACAAACATAATTCATATTTCACTTCATTAAAAATTATAGTAATAATAACATCGAATCTTTTTCTTTTGAAAATATTTCATTTTACATCATAGACAATGGTTTTCTTGCACAAAATTAAATAAGTAAGCATATCCCTTTTCCCATGTCACTATCAGAGCGGTGCTTTTCCCCAAAATAAACGACGACACAAGACAAGTCCTCACGAAAGGCATGCACTTGACTCCAAGACTCATAACCTATATAACTACGGTTTCGCAACCGCAGGGCCAAGCCAGCAAACACAAACAACGAAGGGGTGAGTTCCGAGAACATGTAATAGTATAAAAAAAATGAGAAGAACACGTAAGCAATTAAGTCAAAGTCGTTTCACATCACAAACATAATATTCAGAACCTTGAAGAATATACTATATCATCTCAATCTATATTAGTAGAAAATATCATTACAACTTAAGAACCAAAAAAACTTCACAAACACAATGTCACAATTCAATTCCAACTAGTCACAACACATGCAGTCACCAATAACCATCTTCATAAGAACATCAACAAATAATCACCTTCATCGTCTCACACAATTACATTAATAGACATCACAAAGTAATTCGTTAAAACATCACAACTTAACAACTTGACTCGACAACACGACTCAACTTGACAATGCACTCTTAACAACTTAACAACTTAAATCATCGTGAAACTTCTTGATATGCAAATGCATGTGGTACCATTCAACAACGTAAATGAGCGTAATTAGGCTCTTCAACATGTGAGCACAAAGGCTGCCGGGCTTAAAGCCCCCAACTTTAATGAGCACAATGGCTGCCGGGCCTAAAGCCCCCAACTTTAATGAGCACAATGGCTGTCGGGCCTAAAGCCCCCAACTTTAATGAGCACAATGGCTGCCGGGCCTAAAGCCCCCAACTTTAATGAGCACAATGGCTGCCGGGCCTAAAGCCCCCAACTTTAGTGAGTATGCAATGGACTCAATCTTCCTACAACTTAGACAACAACGTGAACATCTTATACAACTTCATAATCATGGACAACTTCTTAAATTCTTGCAACTTAGACCGACACTTACAACTTTATGACATTAATGGTCAACAACATCAAACGATAAACATCAACATCTTAAACATCGCATCAACATAAGCATCATAAATAACACATATTTAAATCACACATCTTCCAAATAGCACTTCATTATATAACACATCTTTAAAATAGCATCATTATCAAATACACATCATTAAATAGCACTTCAGTTATACATCATCAATTAACACATCAATTTCACATCATCAAATAATTCACAAATTACACTTAGTCAAATAATACATCAACTATACTTCTTAAATATCACATAGTCAAATAATATATTTCGTCTACACATCTTAAAATAATACATTTAGCACTATGGTATCCAAGACACATCTATAAGGAGAATAAATCTTATTTCAAACACATTCAAAGATAGTAAGAATAATTTCAATTATTATCTCTATAAAATCACTTAAAAAAAATAAACTATTATTTATACTAGACATACAGCACCACTACAATTCCAACTTCTAATACATAACATCACATCTATATCAATCATTAAATAAGTCATCAATCTAAATAGTTGCAGCAAATCAAGCATAAGCACCCACAAATTTATCCATGACTTCAAATACCACATATTCACATAGTTTAAATCAAGCAACACCTTAATAATGTTTTTAATTCTTCTTTTAACCTCCCACATCTAAATTTGCACATTAATTAATTATTCTCTCAAAGGGCTACAACCGTCGCGGTGAGCCCCGAATGAACTTTGGGAAATACGGCTTTCCCGTTCATCCCAATTAATTTACACTCATGATCTCGAACTCTTCTCTCTCACCCCATACCTGGTTTGACGATCTCATACGACGAAAGGAAAATAATTAGAATTTCAGCAACCACAGGAGATCAACTACGCGCAACGAACACTTTAAACGCTTCACCAACACACTCAAAGAAGAGAATCCACAATAAAAGAGGGCAAATAAAACCCTAAAACAAAACTCCCGGGAATGACAAAGCGGATAAATTTGGAACGAGAAGAAAATATGTGCTTGCTGCTAATTGTATTGAAACTCTTCAGCATAGGTCATTTGGATCATTAAGAGAAAAGAGGGAATTGGAGGGTGCACTAGGGCTGCTTATGTTGTGCGATGGTACAAGAGTGAAAATAATTAGGTTTTCACCCTAGCTGGCTTCTAAATATATACACATATGAAGGGTAAGCACAAGTTACGTCACCTCCGTTTCTTTTCGTTTTTTTTTTAATTTTTTTTTTCTTTTCAATATAATACTTCACCAAAAATAATTAGTTATCATGTTTCAAAATATTACTACTACTAGGATACTTCTATATAACTATATGATAAAGCTGATTATTAATATTATATTATTAGCATAAATACGTAGAATTTAGCACACAAAGCAAATACATATAGAAATAAAATTAATCACATAAACATTTATACATATATATGCATATATATAAATAGATATTAACTAAAATTTCGGGGTGTTACAATTCTCCCCTCCTAAAAGAATTTTCGTCCTCGAAAATTTGCGATAACCTCTAGCGCTAAGAGTGTCTATTTCCCACTTAATATCCTGAAAGATTCATATGTTCCTAGTTATTCTTCTATGTTTATATTGCCACAAAGCTTCAAGATCACTAGTGAAATAACAACTACACCCTAAAATTTGACCAAAGGATTCATTCACACTATGTGCAGTGTGTATAATTAACAAACAGGTACAAAAAAGATCTTCACCTCCTCATCACTTTTTAATTTCATTGATCAAGAGCCTACTCAATTCTATCGCCCCAACATTAATTATAATCCTTCTATTATTCTACAAATGTTTCCAAAATAGAGGGATGGAAGCAGGAAATGACTGAGATATAATCTTTCAAGTTTTGAATCCTAAGGTATATCTATACTACTAACCATTAAATTTATATCACAAAATAAAAATGAATAAAATAAAAAAAAACTATGAGAAATCAAACCAGCTATTTTATTCTAACAACTAATTCACACAAGGTATTCCTACACAAACCTTAATAAAGAAAAACAAAATAAAATGATTATAGGGAAAATGGGGCTTCTATTAGAATATGACCACACGAACAAGTATAATACAATTTTTTTTTATCACTCTACTCCCATGTTTTTATCCTTAATAAACAATGACTAATATTTCTAAGTTAAACAAACTTAAAGGATTGTCTACCCAAGTGTTAGTGTTATTAAACTATTAGTCTATTCACTTTTTGTTTTGCACCCTTCTCGTTTTGTTTTTTTTTTTCTTTTTTTTTTTTTTGGAGACTGGACTCATCTCAAAGATGCTCTAATTTGTCTTGTCATTGTTTCCAACTATCTAATAGAATTTATACCCTAACCTTGATTACCACCTTAACTTTGTAACTAGTTTCTACCTATGTCTCACCTTTAAAGGAATTCTTATCAGGTGCCAATTATAAGCCTAGCAGCTTAAACATAACAATTATGGACCCTAAAAAAAAAATAAAAAAAATTCAAAACAAACAGGGTAGTTAAACAACGCTAGGTTCATAAAAGCACAGTCATTTTATGCAACTGCCAAAATACGTTTGGATTATCTACCTTTGGTTCCCACATCTATCTGAACCAATTTAAAGTTGATAAGTTTTACTAGTCAAACTTCAAACACATAAAAATGATAAAACACAATATCATATATATAAATCAAACCACCTAACACAACACGCCTTCAAAGTAGACTCACAAGAATTTCATAAAGCACACAACAAAGCACATACACACAACACTCAATAATAGTGTACAAAGAACTACACACTTAGTAAGACACACAAAACAAAAATACTCAAATGACAAACACATGACCGACACATAACACACTGTCGGATTGGACCGACCTGCTCTGATACCACCATGTGACACCCTAAATCCCAAGAATAATTATTGCTATTATTTAATTAAAAATAGAGTTTGATTCGCAGCGGAAAGTGTCAAATAAAAACTTCTCTAATGATATAGGAATTCTTCCACAAAATTTAGGATATCACAATGACTCATAACAAACATAATTCATATTTCACTTCATTAAAAATTATAGTAATAATAACATCGAATCTTTTTCTTTTGAAAATATTTCATTTTACATCATAGACAATGGTTTTCTTGCACAAAATTAAATAAGTAAGCATATCCCTTTTCCCATGTCACTATCAGAGCGGTGCTTTTCCCCAAAATAAACGACGACACAAGACAAGTCCTCACGAAAGGCATGCACTTGACTCCAAGACTCATAACCTATATAACTACGGTTTCGCAACCGCAGGGCCAAGCCAGCAAACACAAACAACGAAGGGGTGAGTTCCGAGAACATGTAATAGTATTAAAAAAATGAGAAGAACACGTAAGCAATTAAGTCAAAGTCGTTTCACATCACAAACATAATATTCAGAACCTTGAAGAATATACTATATCATCTCAATCTATATTAGTAGAAAATATCATTACAACTTAAGAACCAAAAAAACTTCACAAACACAATGTCACAATTCAATTCCAACTAGTCACAACACATGCAGTCACCAATAACCATCTTCATAAGAACATCAACAAATAATCACCTTCATCGTCTCACACAATTACATTAATAGACATCACAAAGTAATTCGTTAAAACATCACAACTTAACAACTTGACTCGACAACACGACTCAACTTGACAATGCACTCTTAACAACTTAACAACTTAAATCATCGTGAAACTTCTTGATATGCAAATGCATGTGGTACCATTCAACAATGTAAATGAGCGTAATTAGGCTCTTCAACATGTGAGCACAAAGGCTGCCGGGCTTAAAGCCCCCAACTTTAATGAGCACAATGGCTGCCGGGCCTAAAGCCCCCAACTTTAATGAGCACAATGGCTGTCGGGCCTAAAGCCCCCAACTTTAATGAGCACAATGGCTGCCGGGCCTAAAGCCCCCAACTTTAATGAGCACAATGGCTGCCGGGCCTAAAGCCCCCAACTTTAGTGAGTATGCAATGGACTCAATCTTCCTACAACTTAGACAACAACGTGAACATCTTATACAACTTCATAATCATGGACAACTTCTTAAATTCTTGCAACTTAGACCGACACTTACAACTTTATGACATTAATGGTCAACAACATCAAACGATAAACATCAACATCTTAAACATCGCATCAACATAAGCATCATAAATAACACATATTTAAATCACACATCTTCCAAATAGCACTTCATTATATAACACATCTTTAAAATAGCATCATTATCAAATACACATCATTAAATAGCACTTCAGTTATACATCATCAATTAACACATCAATTTCACATCATCAAATAATTCACAAATTACACTTAGTCAAATAATACATCAACTATACTTCTTAAATATCACATAGTCAAATAATATATTTCATTTACACATCTTAAAATAATACATTTAGCACTATGGTATCCAAGACACATCTATAAGGAGAATAAATCTTATTTCAAACACATTAAAAGATAGTAAGAATAATTTCAATTATTATCTCTATAAAATCACTTAAAAAAAAATAAACTATTATTTATACTAGACATACAGCACCACTACAATTCCAACTTCTAATACATAACATCACATCTATATCAATCATTAAATAAGTCATCAATCTAAATAGTTGCAGCAAATCAAGCATAAGCACCCACAAATTTATCCATGACTTCAAATACCACATATTCACATAGTTTAAATCAAGCAACACCTTAATAATGTTTTTAATTCTTCTTTTAACCTCCCACATCTAAATTTGCACATTAATTAATTATTCTCTCAAAGGGCTACAACCGTCGCGGTGAGCCCCGAATGAACTTTGGGAAATACGGCTTTCCCGTTCATCCCAATTAATTTACACTCATGATCTCGAACTCTTCTCTCTCAGCCCATACCTGGTTTGACGATCTCATACGACGAAAGGAAAATAATTAGAATTTCAGCAACCACAGGAGATCAACTACGCGCAACGAACACTTTAAACGCTTCACCAACACACTCAAAGAAGAGAATCCACAATAAAAGAGGGCAAATAAAACCCTAAAACAAAACTCCCGGGAATGACAAAGCGGATAAATTTGGAACGAGAAGAAAATATGTGCTTGCTGCTAATTGTATTGAAACTCTTCAGCATAGGTCATTTGGATCATTAAGAGAAAAGAGGGAATTGGAGGGTGCACTAGGGCTGCTTATGTTGTGCGATGGTACAAGAGTGAAAATAATTAGGTTTTCACCCTAGCTGGCTTCTAAATATATACACATATGAAGGGTAAGCACAAGTTACGTCACCTCCGTTTCTTTTCGTTTTTTTTTTTTTTTTTTTTCTTTTCAATATAATACTTCACCAAAAATAATTAGTTATCATGTTTCAAAATATTACTACTACTAGGATACTTCTATATAACTATATGATAAAGCTGATTATTAATATTATATTATTAGCATAAATACGTAGAATTTAGCACACAAAGCAAATACATATAGAAATAAAATTAATCACATAAACATTTATACATATATATGCATATATATAAATAGATATTAACTAAAATTTCGGGGTGTTACAATTCTCCCCTCCTAAAAGAATTTTCGTCCTCGAAAATTTGCGATAACCTCTAGCGCTAAGAGTGTCTATTTCCCACTTAATATCCTGAAAGATTCATATGTTCCTAGTTATTCTTCTATGTTTATATTGCCACAAAGCTTCAAGATCACTAGTGAAATAACAACTACACCCTAAAATTTGACCAAAGGATTCATTCACACTATGTGCAGTGTGTATAATTAACAAACAGGTACAAAAAAGATCTTCACCTCCTCATCACTTTTTAATTTCATTGATCAAGAGCCTACTCAATTCTATCGCCCCAACATTAATTATAATCCTTCTATTATTCTACAAATGTTTCCAAAATAGAGGGATGGAAGCAGGAAATGACTGAGATATAATCTTTCAAGTTTTGAATCCTAAGGTATATCTATACTACTAACCATTAAATTTATATCACAAAATAAAAATGAATAAAATAAAAAAAAAACTATGAGAAATCAAACCAGCTATTTTATTCTAACAACTAATTCACACAAGGTATTCCTACACAAACCTTAATAAAGAAAAACAAAATAAAATGATTATAGGGAAAATGGGGCTTCTATTAGAATATGACCACACGAACAAGTATAATACAATTTTTTTTTATCACTCTACTCCCATGTTTTTATCCTTAATAAACAATGACTAATATTTCTAAGTTAAACAAACTTAAAGGATTGTCTACCCAAGTGTTAGTGTTATTAAACTATTAGTCTATTCACTTTTTGTTTTGCACCCTTCTCGTTTTGTTTTTTTTTTTCTTTTTTTTTTTTTGGAGACTGGACTCATCTCAAAGATGCTCTAATTTGTCTTGTCATTGTTTCCAACTATCTAATAGAATTTATACCCTAACCTTGATTACCACCTTAACTTTGTAACTAGTTTCTACCTATGTCTCACCTTTAAAGGAATTCTTATCAGGTGCCAATTATAAGCCTAGCAGCTTAAACATAACAATTATGGACCCTAAAAAAAAAAATAAAAAAAATTCAAAACAAACAGGGTAGTTAAACAACGCTAGGTTCATAAAAGCACAGTCATTTTATGCAACTGCCAAAATACGTTTGGATTATCTACCTTTGGTTCCCACATCTATCTGAACCAATTTAAAGTTGATAAGTTTTACTAGTCAAACTTCAAACACATAAAAATGATAAAACACAATATCATATATATAAATCAAACCACCTAACACAACACGCCTTCAAAGTAGACTCACAAGAATTTCATAAAGCACACAACAAAGCACATACACACAACACTCAATAATAGTGTACAAAGAACTACACACTTAGTAAGACACACAAAACAAAAATACTCAAATGACAAACACATGACCGACACATAACACACTGTCGGATTGGACCGACCTGCTCTGATACCACCATGTGACACCCTAAATCCCAAGAATAATTATTGCTATTATTTAATTAAAAATAGAGTTTGATTCGCAGCGGAAAGTGTCAAATAAAAACTTCTCTAATGATATAGGAATTCTTCCACAAAATTTAGGATATCACAATGACTCATAACAAACATAATTCATATTTCACTTCATTAAAAATTATAGTAATAATAACATCGAATCTTTTTCTTTTGAAAATATTTCATTTTACATCATAGACAATGGTTTTCTTGCACAAAATTAAATAAGTAAGCATATCCCTTTTCCCATGTCACTATCAGAGCGGTGCTTTTCCCCAAAATAAACGACGACACAAGACAAGTCCTCACGAAAGGCATGCACTTGACTCCAAGACTCATAACCTATATAACTACGGTTTCGCAACCGCAGGGCCAAGCCAGCAAACACAAACAACGAAGGGGTGAGTTCCGAGAACATGTAATAGTATAAAAAAAATGAGAAGAACACGTAAGCAATTAAGTCAAAGTCGTTTCACATCACAAACATAATATTCAGAACCTTGAAGAATATACTATATCATCTCAATCTATATTAGTAGAAAATATCATTACAACTTAAGAACCAAAAAAACTTCACAAACACAATGTCACAATTCAATTCCAACTAGTCACAACACATGCAGTCACCAATAACCATCTTCATAAGAACATCAACAAATAATCACCTTCATCGTCTCACACAATTACATTAATAGACATCACAAAGTAATTCGTTAAAACATCACAACTTAACAACTTGACTCGACAACACGACTCAACTTGACAATGCACTCTTAACAACTTAACAACTTAAATCATCGTGAAACTTCTTGATATGCAAATGCATGTGGTACCATTCAACAACGTAAATGAGCGTAATTAGGCTCTTCAACATGTGAGCACAAAGGCTGCCGGGCTTAAAGCCCCCAACTTTAATGAGCACAATGGCTGCCGGGCCTAAAGCCCCCAACTTTAATGAGCACAATGGCTGTCGGGCCTAAAGCCCCCAACTTTAATGAGCACAATGGCTGCCGGGCCTAAAGCCCCCAACTTTAATGAGCACAATGGCTGCCGGGCCTAAAGCCCCCAACTTTAGTGAGTATGCAATGGACTCAATCTTCCTACAACTTAGACAACAACGTGAACATCTTATACAACTTCATAATCATGGACAACTTCTTAAATTCTTGCAACTTAGACCGACACTTACAACTTTATGACATTAATGGTCAACAACATCAAACGATAAACATCAACATCTTAAACATCGCATCAACATAAGCATCATAAATAACACATATTTAAATCACACATCTTCCAAATAGCACTTCATTATATAACACATCTTTAAAATAGCATCATTATCAAATACACATCATTAAATAGCACTTCAGTTATACATCATCAATTAACACATCAATTTCACATCATCAAATAATTCACAAATTACACTTAGTCAAATAATACATCAACTATACTTCTTAAATATCACATAGTCAAATAATATATTTCATCTACACATCTTAAAATAATACATTTAGCACTATGGTATCCAAGACACATCTATAAGGAGAATAAATCTTATTTCAAACACATTCAAAGATAGTAAGAATAATTTCAATTATTATCTCTATAAAATCACTTAAAAAAAAATAAACTATTATTTATACTAGACATACAGCACCACTACAATTCCAACTTCTAATACATAACATCACATCTATATCAATCATTAAATAAGTCATCAATCTAAATAGTTGCAGCAAATCAAGCATAAGCACCCACAAATTTATCCATGACTTCAAATACCACATATTCACATAGTTTAAATCAAGCAACACCTTAATAATGTTTTTAATTCTTCTTTTAACCTCCCACATCTAAATTTGCACATTAATTAATTATTCTCTCAAAGGGCTACAACCGTCGCGGTGAGCCCCGAATGAACTTTGGGAAATACGGCTTTCCCGTTCATCCCAATTAATTTACACTCATGATCTCGAACTCTTCTCTCTCACCCCATACCTGGTTTGACGATCTCATACGACGAAAGGAAAATAATTAGAATTTCAGCAACCACAGGAGATCAACTACGCGCAACGAACACTTTAAACGCTTCACCAACACACTCAAAGAAGAGAATCCACAATAAAAGAGGGCAAATAAAACCCTAAAACAAAACTCCCGGGAATGACAAAGCGGATAAATTTGGAACGAGAAGAAAATATGTGCTTGCTGCTAATTGTATTGAAACTCTTCAGCATAGGTCATTTGGATCATTAAGAGAAAAGAGGGAATTGGAGGGTGCACTAGGGCTGCTTATGTTGTGCGATGGTACAAGAGTGAAAATAATTAGGTTTTCACCCTAGCTGGCTTCTAAATATATACACATATGAAGGGTAAGCACAAGTTACGTCACCTCCGTTTCTTTTCGTTTTTTTTTTATTTTTTTTTTCTTTTCAATATAATACTTCACCAAAAATAATTAGTTATCATGTTTCAAAATATTACTACTACTAGGATACTTCTATATAACTATATGATAAAGCTGATTATTAATATTATATTATTAGCATAAATACGTAGAATTTAGCACACAAAGCAAATACATATAGAAATAAAATTAATCACATAAACATTTATACATATATATGCATATATATAAATAGATATTAACTAAAATTTCGGGGTGTTACAATTCTCCCCTCCTAAAAGAATTTTCGTCCTCGAAAATTTGCGATAACCTCTAGTGCTAAGAGTGTCTATTTCCCACTTAATATCCTGAAAGATTCATATGTTCCTAGTTATTCTTCTATGTTTATATTGCCACAAAGCTTCAAGATCACTAGTGAAATAACAACTACACCCTAAAATTTGACCAAAGGATTCATTCACACTATGTGCAGTGTGTATAATTAACAAACAGGTACAAAAAAGATCTTCACCTCCTCATCACTTTTTAATTTCATTGATCAAGAGCCTACTCAATTCTATCGCCCCAACATTAATTATAATCCTTCTATTATTCTACAAATGTTTCCAAAATAGAGGGATGGAAGCAGGAAATGACTGAGATATAATCTTTCAAGTTTTGAATCCTAAGGTATATCTATACTACTAACCATTAAATTTATATCACAAAATAAAAATGAATAAAATAAAAAAAAACTATGAGAAATCAAACCAGCTATTTTATTCTAACAACTAATTCACACAAGGTATTCCTACACAAACCTTAATAAAGAAAAACAAAATAAAATGATTATAGGGAAAATGGGGATTCTATTAGAATATGACCACACGAACAAGTATAATACAATTTTTTTTTATCACTCTACTCCCATGTTTTTATCCTTAATAAACAATGACTAATATTTCTAAGTTAAACAAACTTAAAGGATTGTCTACCCAAGTGTTAGTGTTATTAAACTATTAGTCTATTCACTTTTTGTTTTGCACCCTTCTCGTTTTGTTTTTTTTTTTCTTTTTTTTTTTTTGGAGACTGGACTCATCTCAAAGATGCTCTAATTTGTCTTGTCATTGTTTCCAACTATCTAATAGAATTTATACCCTAACCTTGATTACCACCTTAACTTTGTAACTAGTTTCTACCTATGTCTCACCTTTAAAGGAATTCTTATCAGGTGCCAATTATAAGCCTAGCAGCTTAAACATAACAATTATGGACCCTAAAAAAAAAAATAAAAAAAATTCAAAACAAACAGGGTAGTTAAACAACGCTAGGTTCATAAAAGCACAGTCATTTTATGCAACTGCCAAAATACGTTTGGATTATCTACCTTTGGTTCCCACATCTATCTGAACCAATTTAAAGTTGATAAGTTTTACTAGTCAAACTTCAAACACATAAAAATGATAAAACACAATATCATATATATAAATCAAACCACCTAACACAACACGCCTTCAAAGTAGACTCACAAGAATTTCATAAAGCACACAACAAAGCACATACACACAACACTCAATAATAGTGTACAAAGAACTACACACTTAGTAAGACACACAAAACAAAAATACTCAAATGACAAACACATGACCGACACATAACACACTGTCGGATTGGACCGACCTGCTCTGATACCACCATGTGACACCCTAAATCCCAAGAATAATTATTGCTATTATTTAATTAAAAATAGAGTTTGATTCGCAGCGGAAAGTGTCAAATAAAAACTTCTCTAATGATATAGGAATTCTTCCACAAAATTTAGGATATCACAATGACTCATAACAAACATAATTCATATTTCACTTCATTAAAAATTATAGTAATAATAACATCGAATCTTTTTCTTTTGAAAATATTTCATTTTACATCATAGACAATGGTTTTCTTGCACAAAATTAAATAAGTAAGCATATCCCTTTTCCCATGTCACTATCAGAGCGGTGCTTTTCCCCAAAATAAACGACGACACAAGACAAGTCCTCACGAAAGGCATGCACTTGACTCCAAGACTCATAACCTATATAACTACGGTTTCGCAACCGCAGGGCCAAGCCAGCAAACACAAACAACGAAGGGGTGAGTTCCGAGAACATGTAATAGTATAAAAAAAATGAGAAGAACACGTAAGCAATTAAGTCAAAGTCGTTTCACATCACAAACATAATATTCAGAACCTTGAAGAATATACTATATCATCTCAATCTATATTAGTAGAAAATATCATTACAACTTAAGAACCAAAAAAACTTCACAAACACAATGTCACAATTCAATTCCAACTAGTCACAACACATGCAGTCACCAATAACCATCTTCATAAGAACATCAACAAATAATCACCTTCATCGTCTCACACAATTACATTAATAGACATCACAAAGTAATTCGTTAAAACATCACAACTTAACAACTTGACTCGACAACACGACTCAACTTGACAATGCACTCTTAACAACTTAACAACTTAAATCATCGTGAAACTTCTTGATATGCAAATGCATGTGGTACCATTCAACAACGTAAATGAGCGTAATTAGGCTCTTCAACATGTGAGCACAAAGGCTGCCGGGCTTAAAGCCCCCAACTTTAATGAGCACAATGGCTGCCGGGCCTAAAGCCCCCAACTTTAATGAGCACAATGGCTGTCGGGCCTAAAGCCCCCGGGCCTAAAGCCCCCAACTTTAATGAGCACAATGGCTGCCGGGCCTAAAGCCCCCAACTTTAGTGAGTATGCAATGGACTCAATCTTCCTACAACTTAGACAACAACGTGAACATCTTATACAACTTCATAATCATGGACAACTTCTTAAATTCTTGCAACTTAGACCGACACTTACAACTTTATGACATTAATGGTCAACAACATCAAACGATAAACATCAACATCTTAAACATCGCATCAACATAAGCATCATAAATAACACATATTTAAATCACATCTTCCAAATAGCACTTCATTATATAACACATCTTTAAAATAGCATCATTATCAAATACACATCATTAAATAGCACTTCAGTTATACATCATCAATTAACACATCAATTTCACATCATCAAATAATTCACAAATTACACTTAGTCAAATAATACATCAACTATACTTCTTAAATATCACATAGTCAAATAATATATTTCATCTACACATCTTAAAATAATACATTTAGCACTATGGTATCCAAGACACGTCTATAAGGAGAATAAATCTTATTTCAAACACATTCAAAGATAGTAAGAATAATTTCAATTATTATCTCTATAAAATCACTTAAAAAAAAATAAACTATTATTTATACTAGACATACAGCACCACTACAATTCCAACTTCTAATACATAACATCACATCTATATCAATCATTAAATAAGTCATCAATCTAAATAGTTGCAGCAAATCAAGCATAAGCACCCACAAATTTATCCATGACTTCAAATACCACATATTCACATAGTTTAAATCAAGCAACACCTTAATAATGTTTTTAATTCTTCTTTTAACCTCCCACATCTAAATTTGCACATTAATTAATTATTCTCTCAAAGGGCTACAACCGTCGCGGTGAGCCCCGAATGAACTTTGGGAAATACGGCTTTCCCGTTCATCCCAATTAATTTACACTCATGATCTCGAACTCTTCTCTCTCACCCCATACCTGGTTTGACGATCTCATACGACGAAAGGAAAATAATTAGAATTTCAGCAACCACAGGAGATCAACTACGCGCAACGAACACTTTAAACGCTTCACCAACACACTCAAAGAAGAGAATCCACAATAAAAGAGGGCAAATAAAACCCTAAAACAAAACTCCCGGGAATGACAAAGCGGATAAATTTGGAACGAGAAGAAAATATGTGCTTGCTGCTAATTGTATTGAAACTCTTCAGCATAGGTCATTTGGATCATTAAGAGAAAAGAGGGAATTGGAGGGTGCACTAGGGCTGCTTATGTTGTGCGATGGTACAAGAGTGAAAATAATTAGGTTTTCACCCTAGCTGGCTTCTAAATATATACACATATGAAGGGTAAGCACAAGTTACGTCACCTTCGTTTCTTTTCGTTTTTTTTTTATTTTTTTTTTCTTTTCAATATAATACTTCACCAAAAATAATTAGTTATCATGTTTCAAAATATTACTACTACTAGGATACTTCTATATAACTATATGATAAAGCTGATTATTAATATTATATTATTAGCATAAATACGTAGAATTTAGCACACAAAGCAAATACATATAGAAATAAAATTAATCACATAAACATTTATACATATATATGCATATATATAAATAGATATTAACTAAAATTTCGGGGTGTTACAAATTCTAGCTTTGTAAACAACATTATCACAATCAATTCTAAACTATCCTTCGTGTCCAAAGTGATATAATTATTTCTAAGTCATCGTTTAAACATTCGTGTCCAAATCCCTTAAACGATAACAAAGTCGATCGGATAACTTAATCGACCGTGTCCAGCCTGATTAAGCGTCCGAAAGCATTAAACTCTTGATTAAGGTGATTATCACAAGATTAACAAAGTTGTCAAAGAAGTTAACCTAAGATATGTTGCTACCCTAGCTCTAGATTCAAGAGTTTGTGTCCAAATCATCTTGAATCTTATTGAAAGCATTAACACAAGAATAACAACAATATTGAATATAAATTGCTAGAATCATATATTGCAAGATAAAAAGGTTACATGTTTAGCAAAGATCAAGTACCTCTCATCCCAACAAAGGGTATTTAGCTACTCATCATCATGGAAGCCATGCAAGGATGGATTGAAAAGGAAGGATTCATTACACTTGTGATGTCTCAACAAAGTATTAAGATCCAACTTCCAAAACCAATCTCACTCAATGAAGAACTACCTTACTTCTCTCTATGAAAATATCTAAACTAAAACCTAAGAGAAGCTAAGAAAATATCAAGCTAAGATATGATAAGATCCTCTCCAAAGAGTAGCAAATGGCTAAATAAAGACTTCTGCCCTGCCTGAACTCGCAGATGCGAGCTACATCACTCGCAGATGCGAGTTGCTTGCCTGGACCAATGATGCGCTGCCACGTCATAACTGAGGGGATCAAACCGCCCTAACTCGCAGTTGCGAGTAAGGGAGCTCGCAGTTGCGAGTTGCTCGCATTGGCACTCGCAGATGCGAGTTTGGGTGCGAGCTGCTTGCTTCCTGGATCAGCTTCTGCCCAAATAGTGTTTTTCCATGGTTTTGGTCTTTAAGCTCTGTCTTGAGGCTTATTTCTGCACAAATGGATAGAGTAATGATAAGTAAAGCGTAATAAGGCATTTAACGCTTATTTCTCGGCTTTTCCTTCAATAACTTGTAAAACAAGTAACAAAAAGTGTATGAAATATAACATGAATTTAACACTTTTATGACATTCATCATCCGCCCTAGCTAAAACAGTCCGCCCTAGCTAAACTATGAGCAACCTTGTTCGCTTGTCTCCTAACAAACTTCACCGCGAAGTTGGAATGTAAAGATAACTGATAAATAATACTAGAAACAATAGCACAGAATTCCGAATCACCATGGTCCGGAGTCGATAGAGCTTGCACTAGAGTAGATGAGTCGGACTCGAAGACAACCTGGTCCCATTTGTTCGCATCAGCAACGTGAAGAGCCTCGAGTAAGGCTACTGCCTCCCCCTCCAAAACTGTCATATTTGCTCGCTGCCATTTCGTTTGAGCCCGAATAAATTGCCCGCGGGAGTCTCTAACACAACACGCAAAAGATGTAATATGGTTTCGGTCATGGAACGCGGCATCCACATTGCACTTCAACCATGTCTCGCGTGGTTTCTCCCAAATTGAGCTGTTACCTTGCACTCTATTCTGCCCGTGTTTATAAAACATAGTTGTTCAAACACATTATAAGAAAGATAGATATGAGGGCACACGAAGGAGGATTAATACTTTTGTGTGGAGTACATTTTGGTGATGTTCTATGGTTGGAAAAAGATCATAAACACTCTGGGTTGGTATGAATCATTAGCAAAATGTTTCAAGCTTTCTATAGTCAATTCTTGAGTGAAAATCATTGAGGGGTTAAGAGAGGATCAGAGAAGAATTAGGGATTGATCTTGGTGAGAACTTAAGCATAATTTGTTGGTCACTTTTGTAACTCTATTGAGATAAATGGTAGAGATTAGGGTTTGCTGATCTTGAACTCTCAAAGTTAATTGTATATCATATAAAGCTCATAGTGAATTGGAAAGTTATTTTCTCCCGCATGCATAGGTAAATTTGGGCCGAATTGTCTAAATAATTTTGGTGTGTTTATTCATCAACTTTCTTTATCTTTCTTCCACATGCATAATAAATAATTGTTTTTGTAAGTATACGAAATGACAAAGCTATCATAAATTAAAACACATAAAGTGGAGGTGTCGGAGGTCGAACGTCGGTCATGATATCCAGCCTAATAATTTTGGCATTTTTGACGGTTAGAACTTATCGGACATGTTTGTATCCCATTTAAATATGTCAAATGTAATATTGGTAAAATCCCAAAATTATCAATTTTTGAGGATAAATCCGAAGGAAGGAGGTTTTGCCACTAGTACCGGCGAGAGACATGGATTCACATTGTTATCTTCACAGAACAACCTTCCAAACTCTCAAACTCAGTTCAACTCCCACATGTTCCTCTTCGCGCTTCCTTTCTCCTCCACTTCACAAAACCAAAATTCCAACCATTCATTCCCACAAATTTCCATTTCCACGCCTCACCAAAGCTCTCTCCACCTCTTCCGCCACCGTTCAAACATCTCCGACCACCACCACCATCTCCGACGACCAAGGTCATCATTTCCTTCTTCTCTTAATTCTCTGTTTCAGTTTCTTTCTTATTCCTTAACAATGAAATTAAAGTAAAAAAAAAAAACGTTGTTATTGGTGATTTATGTAGGTGGAAAACCTCAATGGAAAGCTACTATAGACTTCAAGTGGATCAAGGATAACAAAGAAACTGTTGCTGTTAATATAAAGAACCGCAATTCTGATGCTAATTTGGAACTCATTCTTCATCTTTATGATAAATTGTTTATTCTTCAGAAGGTTATGTTTCTCTTTTTTCTCTTCATTATCCATTCCCTTTTAATTTAAATGACTTGCGTTGTGAAGAATTTATTGTATGTTCATTTCTACATGATGAATGAAAGTTCAAATTTTTATTTAGGCCCTACTTGGATAAACAACTTAATTAAGCTCTATCATAGCATTGCTTATTTATAAGTCAGTTCTATAATGCAGTACCAATGTCTATAATGCAGTACCAATGTAATAAGTGCGCTTAATTAAGTCAAAATCGAACTGTTTTCATATAATGTACTTTATGATAATCGCTTATGCTATAAGAGCTTAATTAAGTTGAAGTCAATCTGTTTTCATATAAGATATATGTTGTTTTCATAAGTTATCCAGGAAAAATCATGGAAATAAGTTAAAAGTAGCTTATGGACATGTCATAAGCTTTCCCAAACAGTCTCACAAGTGCTTATGCTAGTAGACAAGTTCAAAAAAATCAATTCAAACAAGCCCTAAATGTAATCAACCGCCAATCAAATGCTTGATGGTAGTAATGTCATAATTTCCAAAATATCTTTGTTCTTTTAATGGCTTAGCTAATTTGTTTCTTACAGATAGCAGGAAGTTGAGAGAGTTCGTGGAGAGAGAAATGCAGTGGCTAATAAGATGAAGGGAAAATTAGAACCATCTGAGCGCCAAACACTAACTGAACAAGGTCATTGCTCTTGCCACGATTTATAACCATTTGTTTGTTTGTGTTTGCGCGCACTTGTTTTTATGTAAATTCGTTAAAACCGTTACATTATGAATGCAGGGAAGAATTTGAAGGAGGGACTTACTGCTTTGGAAGAAGACCTGGTGAAGCTTAATGATGAGCTTCAACGGGAGGCGCAGTGTATACCAAACATGACTCATCCAGATGCTCCTATAGGAGGGGAGGATTCTTCCACAATAAGGAAGACGGTATTTTCAATTATTACCAATTCCGTTCATTTCTTTCTTCTCTGAGTGAAAAGGTTGCATGTTGGTCTTGCTCAGGTATCAGTTTCTTATCTCTCAAGTATTAATGATGTATTTTGGGATTTTGTAGGTTGGCAGCTCTCCTAAATTTAGTTTTCCTGTCAAGGATCATCTCCAACTTGGAAAGGAACTTGATCTTTTTGATTTTGATGCTGCTGCAGAGGTATAGTATGATTAATTTAACGCTTAAAGCATCGTTTTTCCAAAGTATGGCTATTTACACTGTAAATTTGAGGTGTAGGTTAATGACATATTGGCAACAGGTAAAGGTGAAACAATTCATTGTCAATGTGACTCTCTTGGAATTTACTTACCTGGTACTCTTATTATTATGGCTTAATTGCACTTTTGGCCCCCTATCTTTCCAAAAGTTGCGGTTCCGGCCCCCTAACTAATTTAAATACAAAACAGCCCCCTAAGTATTGATTCTTTGGCAGTTTTGGCCCCCTGGTCCATTTTTGACCTGGTCTTTGCTGACGTGGAACCCACACCCCTTATGTTTGGTGCCACGTGGATATTATTTTATTTTTTATTTTTTTAAAATTCATGCAGGCATTTTTTAATTAAATAAATTTAAAAAATATTAAAAATCAATTAAAAATCAGAAGAAAAAAAATAAAAAATCCAGAATTATTCAATTTCAAGGATGATTAAGCCTTTAAGGATGATTTTTAGGTTAAAAATTAAAAGGAATGGAAAAAGGAATAGGCGTGAATTAACATGAAAAACACAACACAGCATCATAATCTTCATGATGCATCAGCCAGGAAATTCATCAATTCCTATCTCTCTTTTCATCCTTTGTTAAACTAAAACCCTATCTTACCCTTATTCTCTTCCAACCCTTCTTTCCCGTCTCTCAACCCTTCTTTCACATCTTCATGCCCAAATCTTGCGGCAGAGAAAAAAAACCCAGAAAATCAAACATTGAAATGTCTTGTGTAAATAAACGCTGGGAAGTGCTCGCTGACCATTGATGTTCCTGTTCGAACAATTCATGGGTTTTTTGGGTTAATATTTTTAGTTGGGTTTTTGAAAAGAAATTAACATAATTTGATGGTTGGGGGTGGAATATTTTGCCCAGTTTGACGAAAACTCCGAATGAAGTTCTTAAGATCAGTATCCATATACTCAAAAACCAAATACAACACAGTTTTCCCTTCCTTGTTCTGTCCTTGTTTCACATCCAACAACCTAACACCAACAAACAAATACAACACAGTTCTCCCTTCCTTGTTCTCGAATGCTTCCTTCGCCGATAACACTACTGCGATTGTTTCACCGGGTTTCTCCATGATTGAATCGATTGAGAAAATTAGGGTTAGGGTTTGATCTGAAAAGGGATTTTTTGTTGAAGAAATGAAGATGAAGTGAAGGTCGGAGTTGGTAAGGGTGGGGGATGAGAAGAGTGCATGCTAGAGCGAAGTCTTTGATGGAGTTTGTTGGTGTGAGGAGAGGTTCGAGAAATGCTGTGACGGAGATGGTGGCGGTTTTGGGAGGAGTGTATGGTGTTGCGGCGAGAGAGGATGCGATTGAGTTTGATAAGCGGAGGAGAGTTGCTTGGAGAGTTGAAGGTGGTGATTCTGAAAAGGGGTTTGATCTGAAAAGGGTGTTGCTTTGCAAGGGTCTATTTTCTTTTTCATTTTTTTTTTTTAAATTTCTCCAATTTCAAAATATCAGCAAGCTTTAAAAAAAATAAAAAATAAAATAATATCCACGTGGCACCAAACATAAGGGGTGTGGGTGCCACGTCAGCAAAGACCAGGTCAAAAATGGACCAGGGGGCCAAAACTGCCAAAGAATCAATACTTAAGGGGCTGTTTTGTATTTAAATTAGTTAGGGGGCCGTAACCGCAACTTTTGGAAAGATAGGGGGCCAAAAGTGCAATTAAGCCTATTATTATATAGGAAACACAGTAGTGTCTTAGGTGTAACATCTTGCTTGAAAAGTATATGATATTTGATTGAATAAACCTTCAACTTTTCATAATTAAATGTTTATATCCATGACTGTTCTTGTGTATGATATTGTTGGAAGACTTTATCTTAAGTGTTAACTTGATGGTAACTTATTCCTTGTTTTTTATTGTAATGATTATGTTGAAGTTTGGATCTTCAAAAGAAATAACATGATGTCTCATGCATCTAACACGCTGCTTCACAGGTCAGTGGTTCAAAGTTCTACTACCTGAAAAATGAAGCAGTTCTATTAGAGATGGCTCTTCTCAATTGGACGCTCTCAGAAGTGATGAAGAGAGGCTTTACTCCACTAACAACACCTGAAATTGTACGGTCCTCTGTTGTTGAAAAATGTGGGTTCCAACCTCGTGCGAAAAATACCCAGGTTTGTGTTTGTGTATTTCTTAGCCAATGTAAATGGCTGTTAGCCATTTATTTCTTTCTCACAATGTAATGGTAATCATAATGAGGCCCAACCTTGCTTCAATGTAATGGTAATCATAATGAGGCCCAACCTTGCTTCATGGTGCAAAAGATTGCAGCACCATTAGATTTTCCCTAAAAATACTTCTGCTTTATGTTTTTGGTGTGATGATTGAAATTCATTACTTCTATTGATGTTTCATCCCAACATCAAACAGGTTTATTCTATCGATGACAGTGACCAATGCCTTATCGGCACTGCAGAGATTCCTGTTGGGGGACTTCATATGGATTCTATACTTGCTGACTCAATGTTGCCCTTAAAATATGTCGCATTTTCTCATTGTTTCCGTACCGAGGCAGGTGCTGCTGGCACTGCAACAAGGTAATTGATTATTGAGCTTACTTTTTCCTACCATGTTCCTAGGTATTGATTTGACCACATATTTATATTGGCAGTAAACTTTCTGCCAGCCAAAATGTACATAATCAGTCAAAGTTCCTACTCTCAAGTCTCATCCTACATATCAATGTTCATGTTTATGTGTATTTAGTTCTAAACTTTATGATATTGATTGATAATGAGCAGAGGTCTTTATCGTGTCCACCAATTCAGCAAAATTGAAATGTTTATTTTCTGCCGCCCAGAAGAGAGTGATTATTACCACGAAGAACTTATTAAAATTGAAGAAGACATGTTCTCATCCCTAGGGTTACATTTCAAGTGAGAGTTACTACTTAGCGCATCCTTTCTTCAATCTATAACATGATCCCATTGCTGCGTCTAATATAACTGTGAGCATTTCTGCAGAACTTTGGATATGGCCTCCGAAGATTTAGGCGCACCTGCTTATCGTAAATTTGATGTTGAGGCATGGATGCCTGGTTTAGAACGGTTTGGTGAGGTCAGTATTTAATTCCCTTTGGTCTGACATTATCTCTTTTTTAATGCAATTAGTAATTGGTTAATCATCTTAAATACAGCCCCACTAAACTAAGAATGTTGGACTCGTGTGGGTAATGAGTTTTAGTTAAGGTAGAATCAACCAGGAGTATTTGAGTTTGAACCCTGACTGAAACAGTTCTTGGTCAAACTTTAATTACCTCCCGGTCGAATTGTGGATTATCAAGACCTCCTTCCGTTGGGAATTGGGGGATTACGATAAAAAAATACATCCCCACTATAGCTGCATGCAGTGGCGGAGCTATGTTAAATTCTTTGTGGGCTTGTGCCCCCACTATGTTTTGAAGATGTGTTCATAATAATAATAATGTAATGTTATATTATGGAAAAACTTAAAAGGTTTTGAATTAAAAGGGGTTATCAACCATTCTATTAAAATTAAAAAAAAAAAAAACTTTGCTTTTTATTAGTCATTTTGATTTTTAAATGTGTCTTGAATTATCTAATTTCAAATATATTTTTCGCTAATCAATTTGGTCTATACAATTAATAACAAAATAAACATTTGAAGATGTGTTCAAAGTTTTGATAAAATTGAAATATTTTAGTGATAACAAATCGGGTCCCTCTAATATGCACCCTCTTAAAAAGGTCCAAACATGGACCATTCAATTTTACACACAGTAGCCGGTCATTTTTTTTTTTTTAATAATTGTTCAAGTTCTCCTTTTGTTAAACATGATTCTCTTTTGTTAAACATGATTCTCTCTCATCTTTATCTTCCTCAATGTCATCATTCCTTGCTCTCTCTCTATGAACAACAATATTGTCCCCACCCCCAGCCATATAGGTTCTCAATGACCGAAAATTCCAAAAGATTTGATTTTTTTTTTTTTTTTGTTAAGTGATAAGAAACACAACCTTTAGAAAAATTATTAATCAAAATATAGTGCTGAAATGAAACTAGAGCTTGAAAAGCCATTAGTGTTGACCTTAAAGAGCCAGTTTCAATATATTGGGTTGATTTTATCAGTCATTTTGTTCATAAAATAAAAGGTTTCAATGGAAGCTGCGTCAAAATCAAATTATTGAACAACAGGCCGAGTGGGACTGAGAAGAGTAACAAAGATGTTATTAAAATCAAAGTGCAACCTCTTGCTCCTAAAACTGACCACAATCGAATAGAATTACGTTAATAGGCCAAGAACGATTTTGTTTCTGATTACCCAAGAAAAGAGGGATAAATGGAAGTGAAAAGGGATAAATGGCAGTCGAAGGAGATGGAATATGAATTTGTATATTTGAGTGTTTGAAGAAGATGAAGGAAAATACTTTTTTGCCCAAATTAGGTGACTGGTTGGTGCCGGTCATTTGTCAAGGTTCACCCATGGTCCCTTTAATTTGAGGTGCATATTAGGGGCTCCCTAACAAATCACACGTTTAGAGACCAAAATAACTACTTTTAATCCGTATCGACCTCTAAATTAGTACTTTTACATTGACGTTTAAATTGTTGAAGATGACCCTGCTACAAAATTAGAGTAGAATTTTCAAATTATTTAAGATGAGTCTGCTATATATATATATATATATATATATATAGTGCCCCCACTGCTCAAAATTTCTGGCTCCGCCACTGGCTGCATGCACTAAGTCAGTGATTATTTAAGCTTAGCTGAACATCATCTCATGAAAAACTGTGGCTTTAGATATACAATCTGCTGAGCTTGTTTCCTCTTCATGTTTGATATAACGGCAGATCTCAAGCGCATCAAATTGCACAGACTATCAGAGCCGTCGATTGGGAATCCGGTATCGTCCAACAGAAGTACTTGTCCCGGGTCCAAAAAAATCTAAAGGCAATCTCGCTCCGCCACAGTTTGTTCACACGTTAAACGCAACAGCATGTGCTGTACCACGAATGATTATATGTCTACTTGAGAATTACCAACAAGAAGACGGATCTGTCCTTATTCCGGAGCCATTGAGGCCATTCATGGGAGGGCTTGATATTATCACAAGAAAATCATGATACAGTGTACCATAACATTCTTTTGTTCATTTGAAGGATGCTGTTGCGGCATTAGATTGTGGTCATAGATGAGTTAAAGCAATTTCTTTAAATTGAAAATGGCACTGATTAGTTTGTTGTACAAAATAATCTTATATCAGAGGTCAGTCTGTCAGTTGTTTTTTTTTTTTTCCTTTTTAAAATCAAATGTCTTATATAGTTTATGTATAATAACTCAATCTTAGTACAATTTTACTTAATTACTTCTCTATTTAATGAATACCAATAATAAACAAAGGGAGTTTGCAAGAGCTCATTTGAGTTTATCTTATGATATATTTATACAAAAATTTAGAAGAACTTGTGAAAATAAATGTCCACAAATTACGTTTACCTAAATTTTTTATAAATGTTGGATAATAATTTATAGAAATTGTTTCCATGAGTATAGTTTAATTGGTAGGGATATTGCATATGGTTCAAACCCCTTATTCACCACCATAAGGGTGAAATTCTTGCGCCATTAGATCACTCGATAATTTTATTTTTTATAGTAGAAATTGCTTTTATAGATTGTGAAAGTTCAAAATATGTCATCTTTGAATTAGATTATATACAATAAATGCTTAATTGAAGTGTTTATCACAGTAGCTATCTATTATATATTATTGTTAAGGTGAAATCATCATAGCAAATCAGGACAGAAGGAAACGTAAACATGACAGGAACAAAACAAATTAAAACATGCTTAACATTTTGTTATCTTCTAAGGAACAAAAGAATGTTGAACTATTAATCAAAAAGTATAATTACAATAATGCAATTTACAAAAATAAATTTGCAATAAAGCATGTGAACAACTCCCTAGCTATGTTAAACAGCTCTTCTCTTTTACATAAATAAGTGATGCTCACTCAACTCAATAAATCAAAGAATAAATGAATGAATTTTCCTACCAAAAGCCCCATCATATAAGAATCTCATGTTGTCACCTGCCAACTTTGTAAATCAAAATTCCCTCTTTCCTTTTTTTTTTTTTCTTCTTCCCCTTTTCTTTTCTTTTCCTTCTAGATATATACACTCAGCTACCAGTCATTATAACACCTTCTCCCAGCTGAATTTTGTTTCAGATTGTGTTATGAGTCATTCTTTCACCAATGTGTTAACTTATGAAGGAAAAAGCTTTTGCTTTTACACTGTAGGTGGTGATTCTTTCCGACATAAACAATCAGGTAAAGGATTTGCATAAAATGTTTCTTCTGAACGAAACCTGTCCACTCCCTTTGTTCCAGGAATGGGTCCTTTTCTCTTCCTTAATAAGCCAACCCTACCAAACACACCACAAACCAAATATCAAATAAATAAATTGCTTTAATAATTAGTATAATCTAAGGTGTATACATGTCTCTGAATGAGTAATATGCAAGAGGTATAGGACCCCTTACAAATGATTTTACTATCTTTACACACTTAAATGAAATATGATATATGATGAGATGTATATAAAACATAATTTATCCAACTATTAAACTAGACATTTACATTAATGCTTTTCTGTTTTTCTCAATTACATACCTTCCTTTATGGAGATCATTCACTTTATTGGACAGTTGTTCCCCCTCGGTTATTGATCCAATTGCCAGTTTATCGAACAGACGAACGAGAGCTTTCCTGTTTAAAGGAAGCAAAGGCAAACATTAGGGTTAATGAATTACAAAATTTTGAAAGAGAAAAATGAATTCATCTGCTTAAGAGAGCAAGAGAGGCTCACCTATCTGGCGATATGGTTCTTCCTTTCCCAAGAAAACGACGATGGCCTTCAACCGCCCGCGCCATGTTGCCAGGGTAAGAATGTACAAATACATCACTTTCAACCGATACAATATAGTCAAGAGCAGCCATTTGCGATGCGTGATTAGAAAATGGTTCAAGCTCTTCAATAGATGCCAGCTTTTCCTGATATTAGTTACATGTAGATTAAATAAGAAACCAGTTCAAACAATGTTTTATCAATCTTCATTCACCAAAAAACAACAACAGAGTATTGTTAAATCTAACCTTGCTCATTAAAAATGGATAGCGTGATCGCAATTCAGTCATATGGGACTCACCCCCATATATCTCCCCTGCAGCAATATATATTGGAGTCTTTGCAGGGTATCCAAGAGCACTAAGGAAAATTCCAACTTCCTTTGGAGTTAAGGGACAATACCCTTTGGCCCTCTCTTCTATTGGATCGATGTGCTTTCTTTTCCAATAAGTAGTATTCTCTCTGTAAGTTTGGTTCATGTTAGTCATTTCAAACATCAGGAAGAAAAATTAAACTGAAGATTCGACAAAGAACTTTGAAGCATCATTACCTGATAATCCGTAGTTCTTTGGCCTCGGTAGTTGATAAATCATGCGTGCAGCCGCTAAATGCAAGCATATCCTTCTCGTAACGCAAGTGTAATGTGATATAAGGACCATATGATCTCATCCTCTCCACCAATATCTGCAAATACCCAAAAAGTATTTTAAAAAAAAAGATAGGAAAAAAAAATCCGAAAGTGATGAAACAAAGAAGCAAACAAGAGTTTGTATCTACTGATATACCTTCCCCATCTGTTCAATGCGAGGAGAAAAACGAAGAGCTTCATAACAAGCACGGCAGCGAAGCTTTTGAATATCTTGAGGTAGATGGTTATTTGCTAATCGAGAATCTGATTTGGAAGCTTGAATAACCTTTAGTCAATCGTAAGATAATTGTACAATATGTTAGAGAACTTAGAAATTAAGGTTGATAAATGATAAATCAACAAAATGATAGAAATTTATATACAAGGAGATTACATACTTTGAAATTATCCCAAAGGGCTGCAATCTCATTTTGATAGTAATCCATACCAGACCAGCTTTTGAATTGTTTCACCATTTTAGGTGCATTTGCCAGTTCCTTGGGAAGTTTCTTGATGATTTTTATATCACCAGCAAGAGAACTAATAAACCTCTTTTCATCAAAGATATCTGAGAAAATGCTGCAAATTAAACAAAAGATTGTAAAATACAATTATGCAAAATCCAGAAACAAAAAACCATAAGAAAAAGAGATTTTTTTTTTTTTTATAAACCTCGAGAATTAAAAGTTACCTATTATCTTGCCAAAATGACTTTTTATCAAGTTCTGGAATTACAAGAGTAGCATTTATAATGCGAGCTATAGCTACCATATCACATATCTGCAGAAAAAGCAACAAATTTTAAGCTTCTAGCAATACAACAATTTAAAAAACATTTTAACATCTAATGAAAATCAAATACTAAAGATAAATTCATGTGAAATAAGTTTTTGGCATTAAAACAAAGAGAGAAATCATACCCCGGCGCGCATTTGGTTGAGTCCACCATTTGTATGAACTTGGAGGTAACCTTGCGAATTTTCAGGAGCTGGAGAAACATTTAACACTTCATTTAAGTACAATGAACACAAACACACACGTACAAATTGCAGCAACAAGTTTAAAGTTTCTTACTAGTGTAGTTAGGAGTAGGCTTTGTACAGGGTAGAAACCCATGATTTGGAGGTGGCTTCCACAGTTTCTCGTAGTCTGGATCCCCACTTGAATCATTCAACTGTCAAAACTAAAGGAGTCAAAATACAATTTTTTTTGTTGAAAAAAATCATGATATCTTTGTATAATTTAAAAAAATATATATGTATAGAAACACATTTTTAGGAGGTGACTACCAAAATACATGACACACCAATATAGCTAGTAAACACTAAAAATCAAATATAACAAGCCTTAGATGATACTAATAAACATTAGCTCGAGAAATGAACAAAAACCAAGATAACAAAGAATAAACTATCAACTAGGTTGTCCGGAACAGAACAAAAGAAGTAAATGAACAGACCCACAATTTTGGTTTATGATGGCTTTCTAACAAATAAGCAATTGGAATTTATGAAGCAGACTGACACATACATCATACACGGCTAACATATAGACAATGGTAATAATATACAAAAATAGAAGTGATTGAATGTAACTATGTGTTAGTGTTATGATAATACGGACACCAACACACAAACAAACACCATACCAACATTGACATATAGATACAGATAATAATTTAAGAAAGAAAAAATGATTAAATGTAACTACATGTGTCGATGTCCTAACACCAGACACGACTTTAATATAAAGTGTCGGCTCTACATAGATTGAAATAATTGAGTTATCTTTTTGCAAACACAAAACAAGTTAAGTTTTAAACAAACGGATCATAAACCAGTTCTTTAGGTAGTATAAATTGGAAATACAAGACCTTGGGAGCAGAGGGTGGAGCCATAGATGAATGGGGTGGAACAAGCTCTCGGGTCCAACTTTGCAGGTTACGAAACTGTCACATTTTCAAATTAACAAAAAAGATTTCGATTAATAAGATATTTAATCTAACAGAAATATCAAATTTTTAAAAAAGTAAATAATTGAAGTTAAAAAATATTTGAACGTGGTATATGCTAAAATTTCAAACTATGTGCAATAATATAAATATACATTGGTATATGCTAAAATTTCAAACTATGTGCAATAATATAAATATACAATTAATTACATGTAGAGATATATTTGTCTCTGCACACGTCCAAATAAATATATTTGGGCACAATATTGATGTGACTAAATATTTTTTAAATTTTTTTTATTTCACGTGGATGTGCCTAACAATATTGATTTGTGATTGTGTCTATGAAAGATTTTCTCTTATGCCTCGCTTAAGAGGCACCACTTGGTTAGGCACAAACCCAAATAAAAATATTTGGGCACACACACAAAACCATGAAAAAATTAAAATAAAATAAAATTATAATATATCAATTGATGTAACTAAATACTTTTTATTTAATTTTGTTAGTTTTATGTGAGTATGTGCCCAAAATTGAAGTGTTAAGATTTAAATAAAACATTGTTCAAGTCAATAGTTTACTTAAAATTGAGGCTTCTCAATAAGAATCTCAAAATAGGGTCATTGAGAGAGGCCAGAAAAGTAATAAAAAATAAATAAAAAGTCAAAAACAGAATCTGGTACTTAGCAAATATTGTTAGAGAAGACCACGGAGTATCCAAAACAATAGGAACAAATTAAACTCACACCAAATAACCAAACCTAAAAAGTTTTTTTGTTTTTGTTTTAATGGCACAAAAATAAAAACAGAATATAGATGAATTATTATGAGAAAAAGAAGAAAGATACTAACCATGTGAATCTTTTCATTGAAGTTACTAGGATCAGTTGGAGAAGTTGATACGTGCACATGAACAAAGAAGAAACAAGTGATGGTTATTGAAAGAATGATAGCACCGAGGAATCTCCTTATTAGAATGGCCAATGGAACTTTTCTGCGTTTCTGCATTGATCCTTTTGGTAAAACACTGAATTCACCTAAGTTGATTATGCTTTTTCTCCCTACTAAACAATCATAAATAAATTACATTATAAGTAAAACAAAACATAACAGAAAAAAAGAACAAAACCAGGTACTAGGTTCGGGAATGTTGTTAATAATAATAATATAAAGAAAAAGAACATGAACCTCGGACTCTTGGTGTGCTCATGTTTCGAACGAGGATGATGATGATGAGTATTTAAATGAAACGATGATGTTTGTTTTGTTTGATGGTGTTTTGTTTTGGCTTTTTGTGAATGTTGTGTGCTATTGTTGCCACCTTGATGTGGACGGTTTCTTTCTTTATATCTGAATATTTATTTATACTAATTTACTCACGATAATCCCCCTTCACTCGAGTAATTCCTTTTGCATAACTGACTCCTCTTTTATGGTGTGTTTGGTTTACAAGAGAAATTGTAAAAAGAGAAATAAGTGAGAGAGAGTTTAGGAAGAGAGAAATAAGTGAGAAATAGGATAGATTTGATGAGTTGTTTGGTATAAGAGAGAAAGAAGAGAAATATAAAAGAGAGAAATATATAACTTTTTTGGATTGACAAATATGCCCCTTACTTACATATTTAGTTTAAACTTAAATTTAATTTTTCTGTTAAAATTTGTTTCATGTCACGTTAATTAACAAACTTGTCATTGTTACCGACAACCATGAGTCTTTTTTCATGAAGAAAAAAAAACAAGAGACGATCATTTTTCTTTTCTACAAATAATATTTAAATTGTGTTTCTTTTTTTTAGCAATAAATTGTGTTTCCTTGGTACAATTAATCATAAAGAAAATAACTTTTTTAGAGGTAAAAAAAATTGTATTCGTATTAATTAAGATTTAGAGGTAAAAAAAATTGTTATTCGTATTAATTAAAAAACAAATATGAAGTATATGAACTAAAAACTTGTCAAAAAAGGTATATGAACTAATTGTTGCTAGTAAAACGTGGTAACAATTTCCCTCGAAAAAAATATTAAAACGTAGTACGTGACTCTCGCTTGCATTAGACAAATTGGTACAGTGTTAACGTACGTGTAACAATTATTTACAAACGAACAATAAAAACTAAAGCGAGGGTAGAAACGTAATTGTAGTGAACAGTCAATACTCTCTCCCCATTTCTTCTCAATCCAGCGAAGAAAGTAAAAAGTGGGAATTTGGTCTCTCTTATTTCTCTCTCTTTAATCTCTCTTCTTCACCAAACACAAGAAAACCCCCATCTCTTCTCTATTTCTCTCTTCTCTCTATCTCTCTTTCTTATTTCTTTTCAACCAAACAGAGTGTTAATGCTTCCTACTACTTCTAAGATTTTGTGCGGGGCCTTTTCCTTCTCTCTCTCTCTCTCTCTCTCTCTCTCTCTCTCTCTCTCTCTCTCTCTCTCTCTCTCTCTCTCTCTCATTCTTCCTTTCCTTTTTTTATTTAATTACTAACGAAAAACACTCACGTGTCGGTCTTTTCGCTCTTTTATTATGTTAAATTTTAAAAATTTTGAACGGTGTTTTTTTATGAAATTTTGATTAAAACTAAAAATATAAATGTTTGTTGTTTTCAAGTTATAACAAACCAAATTAATCATGATTATCTTATTTTAATGACACCAATACTATAAAAAAAAATATAATCTAAATTCTTTTTTCTTTTTGGTGGTGGCGACCGGGGTTTGAACCCTGACCTTGAATATATTATGCATTGTCCATACCAACTGAGCTATGCTCACGAGGACCTAAATTCTTTTTTTTTAATGACACCAACAACAATTTTATTATAGAAAAAGTTGTTTAAGGATATAATTGGAATGATGAAAAAGTAAGTATAAATAAAATCATCTAGTTTGTTACACTTTTTAAATAATAAAGGAAAAAAAAAGGATATTAGTCACTTTAGTCCCTGAATAGGAACTGAGTTCACTTTAATCCATGAATGCAGATAAATTGCAAATAGTCCCTGAATGTAGACTCTTTTAGTCAATTTCGTCCCTGAATGCAGACGTCGTTAGTCAATTTAGTCCATGAATGTAGACTCCGTTAATCACTTTAGTCCCTGAAATTGACCAACAAAGTCTACATTCAGGGACTGTTTTACAATTTCTCTGCATTCAGGGACTAAAGTGACTAATTCCCAGAAAAAAAATATATTCATATCGTGTTTATTACATTTGTTTTAATATTTGAATTTATTCTTATCTATTTGTTACATGTGTTATTTGTATTGAAAATTGAGGGTATTTTTGGAAAGAAAAATTCAACTCAAAAATGCTAAAAGGGGTAATTTTCTTTACATATAGTATAGATTAAAGATAAACTTAAACAAACTACACATTTTATGATTATTGTTATCCTCCTCTTAAAAAGGGATTATTGTTATCTTAATCTTTTTGTTTTTTTTTTGTTTTTGTTTTAGGCTTCAATGTTATCTTAATCATTTTAAATTGATATATTCTCGCACTTTATTTATCTTAAGCTTTATTCTCAACATAAAAAATAAGCCTTCATTTTCTTTCTTACTCTTCTTTTTCTTTTAAGATAAACTTGAAAAAACTAAACTGAATTTTAAAATTATTGTTATCTTAATTTTTTTTTTTTTGCCTTTGATATATTCTCGCACTTTATTTATCTTAAGCTTTATTCTCAACATAAAAAATAAGCCTTCATTTTCTTTCTTACTCTTCTTTTTCTTTTAAGATAAACTTGAAAAAACTAAACTGAATTTTAAAATTATTGTTATCTTAATTTTTTTTTTTTTGCCTTGTGACAATAAAAAAAAACTATTTTTTTGTCTTGGTTGGGTGTCAATGTCAACTAAAAAATATTTTTTTTTGAGAGGGTCAACTAATATATATATATATATATATATATATATATATTCATGCATTTTATCCTTTAAAAAATAAAAAATATTCACGCATTTTATTCATAAATACTGGTGGAAAGACGAATATTCACGTGCCCATTTTTTCATTTTTTTTATTATGCTAACACGTATAAACTGTCAACGATATTTTAAAGAGATTTTGTGGGTAAATTACAGATAAAAATTTTTATAATTTTTTTTATATAGATTTTGTGTTGCTTTTTTTTATTGCGTTGATGTTTGAAAATTATGAACGGTGTTTTTTTTATCAAACTTAATTTTGATTAAAACTAAAAATATAAATGTTTTTTGCTTTCAAGTTATAACAAACCAAATTAATCATGATTATTTATTTCAATGACACCAACAATATAACAAAAATATATAATCTGAATTCTTTTTGTAGTGAGCAACAATCTTTATTATTGTTTGTCAAAAAAACAATCTTTATTATTGAAAAAGTTGTTTAAGGGTATAATTGAGATAATGAAAGAGTAAGTATAAATATACTCATCTAGTTTGTTACACTTTTTAAATGATAAAGAAAAAAAATCAGACATATAGTATATATTCATATCGTGTTTGTTACATTCTTTAAATATTTGAATTTATTCTTATTATCTATTTACATAAGTTATTTGTATTGAAAATTGATGACATTTTTTGAAAGAGAAAAAAATCAGCCCAAAAGAGCTGAAAGGGATTATTTTCTTTATATATAACATAGATTAAAGTTATAAGTAGATATTTGTGACATTCAAATGTAACAAACTCAACAAATCATATTTATCTTTTTCAATGAAAACGATAATATAACAAATGTTCCTATCTTTTCTTTATAACAATATAATATTATTATATGAAAATTTGTTTAAGGGTATAGTTGGAATAACAAAAATTCAGCCCAAAATCCCCTATTATCGTTATATTTTATTTAGTATAGATACATTTGTTATTTGTTGGTGAAGTCCAACCATCACGAGGACCTCCTTTTTTCCTTCAGTGATTTTGTTTTAACAGAAATAATTTATTTAAATTGATAAAGAGAAATGATATTTTGACAACCACTTTTTGACAACTTTTGGACAACTTTCTCTCTCATACTCACATGATGTTGTTATCCTCTCTCTTCATTTTTCTCTCTCCATTGTTTTTGACCAATAAGAAGTGAGAAAAACAAGGTTGTCAACAAAGTTGTCATCAAATGGATGTCAAAATATCATTACTCATTGATAAAATACATCAAATATAACCTCATATTCACCATTGGTTAAAATGAAAACGACAAATATGTGAACAAACTCACAACACCTAAATCAATTTCATACAATGTTGGTGCCTATAAATAATATGATAAAATCAAAGTGATCAAAATATTCATATCTCCGTATCTACAACATTAACGCACAAATCATTGATTGAATATGAAGCAAACAAACACCGCAACAAGACGGGAATTCAAACAACGTCGCACGAGACAACATACAATACAACGTCGCATTCAAACAATAAAATAAAATAAAAACATAAATACTTGATATGTGTGAAAACCACTTATTTATATTAAAAGAGGCGAAAAATATGCTAAGGGCGATTTTAGGCCAAAAAATAACCCAAAAAAAACTGTCTCCCGTGAATAAGATGAAAGAGAACTTAGAGAGAAAGTGAAATATCTCTCTCTTAAAAAAAGTTTTGAAAAAACAACTTTTCCTTCAATGATAGAAACACATACCCAATTTTTTTAGTCAAAACCTTCAACACACTCTCTTTTATTGGTTAAAATGTATATGAGATCTATATGAATTTTGATCAATAAAAAATAATTTTTTCGTTTCCAAAAAAAAAAAAAAGATAATTTGTTGAAATATTGTAGGTTAGAGAGTGTATTGCTAACACTTAATTGTTTTTCCCCCTTCTTTTGTGAGTAAAAGAGAAGGGAAAGGAGCTAATTTGTATTCTCTTGCGTTACAATTATTAAAAATTGATACTAAGATGACATCTTCGTGAAAAATAATTTTTAAATAAAAAATACTTGTAAACTTATAAATTTAATTTCCGCTATTTAAAATATTAATATGCTTCTTATAAGAAAATGTCAGACAATATGTATGATTTCGTCCATCTAATGATTCCATAACCCCAAGTTTGAACACCAAATGATGACGATGATGATAAATATTGATGGTGCTGTAAGGACTTGGTAGTAGGTATGAATCATGATATGTTAAACTAGAAACGCTGTCATTTTCTTCATTTTTTGACATCGAAATTATGTGGTCACAAACATTAAGTTATGGTGTAGCATTTTGAATTTGATCGATAATGGCGAAGAAAACGCTAATGAGCGATCAACACGACTGGAAATTTGTAGAATAAAGTGAATGCAATGTGCACGATAGGTTAATGGGAGTATAAGCAACCACTAAGTTAAAACTTCGTTATCATTATTGTCCCTTTGGAATGGAATAAGTGTGGCACATCAACAACACCAACCTATGGTCTCCAACATTTAGTAATATCAAGAGTTTGATTTAATGGTAAAAAATAATAAACATTGTGGTTCTAAGTTTAAGTTCTCCATCAGACTTTTGGTAAAGTTCTCTATCAGACTAATGATCATTCTGTCACCCTAATTGTTTATCATAAAACAAATAAAATGCGTGTGATAGTGAGTTAAATTAATATATTTTTTTGGAGAGGAAATGCAAATATGTTTTGTCGACCTCTATTATTTTTTCTGGATCAACCTCTATTATTAACAAGCGTGCAAACGTGCATTTCCTCGTTTTTTTTTTTCAAATCCTCTATACATACATTTGAGAATGTTTAAAATGAACAATACACATGGCATATCAAAATCAAATTTAAAAGAAAAGTTACACGTGACAATGTAAGGTTGAAGCATAAAAGTCATAGTCCAATTACACCATTTAAGACAAACATTTTTTTAATGACAGAATTTATGACATACTAATGTAACAAATTATAACCAACAATCAAATAAAAATCTTCAACAACAAAATTTTGAAAAATAATCTAAATAAATAATTATATAAAATGACATAATTTCAAAATTAAAAAACTAGAATTATAATATTTTAAATATGCAAAAATAGATTTTTTTATTAATAAGATATATTTTGCATTGATTGAAAAATTACAATCTCAAATGACTACATTGCTTCTTGCATATGAATTTTTTTTGTCAAAATAAAAAACTAAAAAATACGAGATAAATATCATTACTGATAAATGTAAAAAAAAAAACATCGAGGGAAAGCATTTTTCAATTATAATAAATATCTTTGAAATAAACAAGTGACTATTATTTTTCAATAAAACTATATGTTTGTCATTGTGTTTACCAAAAACCAGATAAATAGAAAAAATATACGGGACAAGTTTTTATCAAGAGAAGGAAATACAAGACTTGGGTTGGGGGCCAACGACTTGACCCAGTAAACCACAAAAGGAAAACCAAACAATTCAGTACAAAAATGGTAATAAAAGAGAACAGACCTAAACAACCATTACCACGTGCAATCCAACGAACACACGTAGGGGCGCGACAATCGAGCGAACGTAGTGGCACAAAACCTCATCCTCTATACATACATTTGAGAATGTTTAAAATGAACAATACACATGACATAAAAGAAAAGTTACATGTGGGAATGTAAGGTTGAAGCATAAAAGTCATAGTCCAATTACACCATTTAAGACAAACATTTTTTTTTAATGACACAATTTATGACATACTAATGTAACAAATTATAACGAACAATCAAATAAAAATCTTCAACAACAAAATTTTGAAAAATAATCTAAATAAATAATTACTACCTCCGTCCCTAATTATAAGACCCTTTTGAAAAAATAATTTGTCCCTTTTTATAAGACCCCTTTGGTATATCCAAGTACATTAATTATTTTTTTACAAACATACCCTTATTTATTTTGCATTTTTTCTTCAATCAACAATAAATATTATATTGAAAACATAAATTAACTTTCTCTCTTAAGGATAAAATTGTAAAAACAATAGTAATAATATACAAATTTAATACTCCAACCAACTTTCTTAATCTCCGCAATTTTGGCAAAAGGTTCCTATATTTGGGAACGGAGGTAGTATATAAAATGACATAATTTCAAAATTAAAAAACTAGAATTATAATATTTTAAATATGCAAAAATATATTTTTTTTATTTGTATGATATATTTTGCATTGATTGAAAAATTACAATCTCAAATGACTACATTGCTTCTTGCATATGAATTTTTTTTGTCAAAATAAAAAACTAAAAAATATGAGATAAATATCATTACTAATAAATGTAAAAAAAAAATCGAGGGAAAGCATTTTTCAATTATAATAAATATCTTTGAAATAAACAAGAGACTATTATTTTTCAAAAACACTATATGTTTGTCATTGTGTTTACCAAAAACCACATAAATAGAAAAATATACGGGACAAGTTTTTATCAAGAGGAGGAAATACAAGACTTGGGTTGAGGGCCAACAACCTGACCCAGTAAACCACAAAAGCAAAACCAAACAATTCAGTACAAAAATGGTAATAAAAGAGAACATACCTAAACAACCATTACCACGTACAATCCAGCGAACCCACGTAGGGACGCGACAACCCAACGATTGTCTGCCAACACAGAAACGACCCAAGTTCCAACAACTATCTTCAAAGTATCAGAAGACCATAAACGCCATTTTGAGTCAAAACAATCAATTACGAACCGAATCCACAAAGTCGCGGTGGTCTTGAAATTTCAGTCGCAGTCCAGATCAAGGGATGAACAAACGACATAAATCGACCACTATCCACCAACGTTGCAAGAAGCAACCACGGTGGATACAATATTTTAGGTATGATGAACGACTACTACCGTCAACACAGAGCATCTACGCACCTAGCCATTTCGACCAACATCAGGATAAAACCGGTCATATTGAATCGAGATATGCATCCAACAGAACAACGCCGGAACTAAAGAACCCATACCTTCAGTCTAGAAAACGAGATTCATAATTTTCAGACAAAATCATAGAGCCGAAACAAAGTCACCACCCATCTTTATTTCCACGAAACAAAACAAACACAAATAAACAAAAATGAAAAAAAATAGCAAAAACCAGGCCGAGACTAATTCATAATCGCGTCAAAACCATAGCTCTACAAGACGACGACGACGTTGAACGAAACCAGTGACCACAATAGAATCGACAAACACCAAGACTCTGAAAGGACAACTGTTGCGGCGCTTCATCGACGGCGAACTGAAACCCATATATATATTTTTCATTTATACGTAAAAACACGGGACAAATATTACCACTGATAAACATAAAAACATGTAACACATATTTGTCATCATTGCGGCAAAAAAAATACTAACATTATTTTTAACAAAAAAATACGGGCATATTTAAAAATTCACGGGATAAATAATTTTCATTGATAATTAAAAAAATAAAACAATTTAAGATTGAGAAAATATAGTCTATCACCCGTGCATTGCACGGGTTAACACATTAGTAAATATTATACTCGATCTCCATTGAATTCATTAGGATTAGTTTACATTTGAGCTATTAAGATTGATCTAATGATTGTAATAGATTTAACATTTAAAATAGGGGGATTTGAAAGTAGGATTAAATTTTTCTATAAAAAGAAAATGTGAGATTAAATTTAATTAAGTAAAGAATAATAAAATTGTAAATAGTTTTTTTTTGTCATGTAGCCTAGTGGCTAGATTCACACACATTATGTGTGGAGAAGTGGGGAATCTGGGGTTCGAACCCCGGCCCCAGGGCCATTCCTATGAAATAGGAGGCTCGACTCTCTTTTTAAAATAGGCCCCTAGTAAGTAAAATAAAAACATAATTTTTTTTGTGTAGCTAAACTTCATTAAAAAAAATCAGAATAAGAACTTCTAAACATGAAACGAAATAAAAAAAAATTAAGTGAAAGAGAGGTGAAATTTACCTAACAGTGTCGTTTGGATTTGTCACTCCTTCGTTATGGGAAGGGAAAACGAATGGTTTATTCGGAAAAAAAATGATTGTTGTGATTCTTTCAATGAAATAGCTTTCCAAATTGACTGATTAAGTGATTTTACAAATTGGGGTGGTTTGATGGTATCAGATTTATGTACAGAAAGGAGAACTAGAGTCTAAAAAAAACTCAAACGTGTGCTGAAGAAAGAAAAAGAAGTAACATGTATTTTTTTTTATTTAAATGGGGGGTGGGTATTAGACTTAATTTTTTGTTTGAGGCCCGTAACATTTGGAGGCCCGGCCTGGTCGAGCAACTTGCACTCCCCCAAGGCCGGGCCTGCCCGGCCCCTGCACAAATTATCCCTGGTAGCTACCAACCGAGCTACACTTACGAGACATGTAAATAGTTTTTTAATGAAGGGTAAATTGAAATGAATAAACATAAAAATAGGCATTCTAATATGTATTTACAGATGAATTTATTCACATCTTCATGAAAACTTTATTCCCACCGTTTTCTTTAGCATTTTTTTTATTCTCATGAATATTTTATACCGAGGAATACAATTTTGTGAACTTGTAACAAACATAGAAATGTATATTACTATCATTTTATTTCCAATAATCTACGAATAAAACTTGAAACAAACACATCCTTAGTAGTTAGCATGTTGAAGAGTGATTGTGCGCAAAGTGAGAAGTTTAAATTTAGATAAGATTGACGTATTTGTATTTTAAATTTAGATTTGATTTATATTGACATCTATACATTATGAACGATGTTTTATTAGAAAGATGCATTTTACGTAATAAAACTTAAATCAAGATTATATAATCCAAATTAGTTAAGAATGTCGACAGTGGTTTGTTAGTAAGTTTGACTCATTCTAAAGTTGTTAATAAAACTATAAAAAAAAAATTAGATTTACATTCTGATTTTACTTGATTTTACCCGAGTTTGACCGAGTTAACTCGAGTCAAGCTCGTCAAACATTTCGATTTTACCAGAAATCGAATTTACCTACGAGTTAACACGATTTTGGTACCTAAAAACGTAAACTCAGTAAACTCGGTGAGTTAACACTCGATTCGTGGAACATTGAAGAGAAGGGACTGGGTTTGTCAAAAACACGAGAATAGTGTGGGCTAGTAAGCACGACTAGTGCAGATAGCATTGGCTATTTGAGAAAGGTTAACTAAAAAGTATTTATATAAAAGGTTTAAATTAGAAATAATTATCCTACACCCCAATAATTATACTCTTACCCCTACAAACTATGAAAGATACCAATTTAAACTCTTTCTAAAATCACATTCATTTGCCCCATCATCATCATATTTTCTGGAATTAAAAAAAGCTTAGAAGTTTTTTAAAGTTTTTCTAAAATTAATGGAAATTTTTTATGTGTTTTTCGGAATTAAAAAAGTTGGGAAAATTTCCAAAGTTTTTCGAAAATTATAGAGACTGTCAAATGGAGAAGTTTTCTGGAATTTGTCCGAGTTTCTTAATTTTCATTACAACCAAAACAAACAAAAAAAACTTAAATGTGAAACGGTGCGCGTTCCTTTTGTTTTCTTGTTTATTTTATTTAATCAAAATTAAAAAGTATGAATCAAATTGAATAGTGATGAATGATAATCCCGTTTGGAATTGAGATCTATGATCATACATAATGGAGACATCCATTTTTTGGTACTTAAATGGGTCTCACGTATACACATCATTCATTTATAATTTTATAATAGTAGTACCTAATAAACACTCAATCCCTTCAACCCAACATCTCACACAAATTTTTTAAATGTGACCCACTAATCAAATATCATTAACTTTATATCCCTACATTTCAATTTTTTAACATTACTAAAGTGTGGGGTTCCCACTTAAGATTGGGGTCGTAAGTGAGACCTTGGGTCTTATAAGACTCACAACAACTTTTCTCCCAAATGGGGATACCTAATAGATACAAAGTCTTAAAAATTTAAGACTCCCCTATTGGAGATGATCTAAGCAAGGGTCGGCCCAGGACATAGGCTGGGGGTACGGCGCCCTAGGCCCATGCTCGTAAGGGCCCAAACAATTTGTTTTATGTCGGGGCGTTTATAGAATTAATTGGTTAAAAAGGGGAATATATAGCAATAAAGGCAAATTGGGTCCAAACCATTACTAAACTTCAGCCCATCAGTTGTTTCAACTTTTTTTTACAACCCAACAACATTTCATTTTCACACCCCCAACCCAACACTTTCATTTTCACCCCCAACCCAACGCTTTCATTTTCACCCCAACATTTCATTAGCTAAAAAATTAATTTCGTTTCAAATCAAACATTAATTTTAGACTAAATAATAAACCTAGGATTCCAATTAATCTTTGCAACCGAGGAGTAAAGGTGGTTTGGGAGTTAAAGATATAAAGGTGGTCATTTTAAGCTTACTTGTAAAGTGGAGATGACATTTGATTCAAGGCGATATGGGGCAAAAATATGGAGTTAAGGGGAGGTGGCTGGAGCTTCGTGTCTCAAGAACGCTTTTCTATGGTGAAAAGATTTAGCGTGGCTTGAGGAGGGCGTGTGATCCAATTTGTTCAACAATGGGGGGAGAGGAGGGGGGGGGGGGGGGGGGGGGGGGGGGGGGCTGAGATGGGGGGACAATGAAAGGAAGAAGGATTTTTGGAATTTAAAATGGGTGGAAATGCCCCTCTTTGTGTTATTTCCCCGTCTCTACTCAAAAAGATGGTTTGGTGAGTGACATTTGGGATGTTAGGGATGGAGAGGTCCATTAGAATCTTTCATCAATAAAAGGTGAGTAAAGTTACGTTGTTGAATTGACACGAATAAAAATCATTTATTTGGCTTTTATTATTATTATTTATGTTATGTCTATAGCCTAAACAATTAAAGACAAATAAATGGGTTTGATTGGTGTCAATCCATCTTTTGTCCATAGGTAATGTACTTGTCATCTATACTAAAATAAAATAAAATAATATTTATTTTCCAAAAGTTGTACGATTCTTATCATATTTTGTTTATAAAAAAAATGACGATATAGATTCTAATATAGAATAACTCAAGATTTTCTTCTTCAAGAGAGACGAGTGTAATTTGTCAAAAAAATACATTAAATCTTATAATTGTTAATTTTAAATTAAACATCGCTTTCTTAATATGTTTACCGTGATTAAAGATTTGTGGTTTGTCTCTATGAATGTAATTCAATTGATAGAGATATTGTATTATACATACATGGACCATGGTTTGACTCAAATTTCCACTATTGAATTTCTAGCTATTAATCCACTTTTTATTTTTTATTTTTTATGGAATACTTTATAGACAAACAAAATGAAAGCCATCATAATGACATATAATTGAATGCATGTAAAAAAAGTATACATGTAAGTCAAATTCTAATTAATACACATTATTTTTACAAAGCAAATTTATGTTAAAAAAAATTTAATATTTCTTTAACAGTTGAATGTGCCGTGATGGCATGCATTGGTTACTTTAGGGGTGATCAAGTTTGTTTTGTGCATTTTGTCAAAAAAAAGTTTGTTTTGTGCTCCTGTTTCAGAAAAGAGTTTGTTTTGTTCTTGCTCGAAGAATATATAAAAGAATCCTCTTTACTCTGGACTGGAGAAGGAGAAAATATATATGGATTACCTAATATTATTTTTTTATTTTTTTGAAAGGATTACCTAATATTTTAAGTTAGTTCGACTCTTTTAGTTAGACTCTATTCATGCAAGCATGTGGTGAATTATATTAAACGTATTCACAATAACATGCCTCTATATTAATTTTGGTGTCATATATTATTAGAATGTAGACATTTGTATTTTATATTCCTTTACAAACTACAAGTTTATTTAAAGCAAATGATATTGCTATTCGCTATCTAGGTCGATGACCACAAATTTAAGCTATACTGCCTAATTTTATGTGATATTCGTATATGTATGTATTGACTTTATTATATTATTGGCAATGAAATGCTTAGTCTTGCTTTGTTAAAAAAATAAAAAAACTGCTGGAGCCAAGTCATGCCAGTAATATACCGAACTGGATATTCCATTTCCATGAGACTTCTACTCTTATTCTAGATCCACAACCGCTAGGTCATTACATGTGACATATATAAAATTTAAGAATCAAATCTACAGGAATAATCTCTGAGATACAGATCCGTCCACCATTAATTTAATCAACAGTTTAATACTTTCTTTAAAGTAATAGTTCAATACTATATTCGTACTGTTACCGTACGTGTATTAATGAGAAAGCAAAAATTGAAATTTTTATCTCTCACTAAAAGACAATACAACTTTTTATCTCATGTATAATTTGTTTAAAATAGCAATATAACATTTTTATCCATAAAAATCGTATAAGACCAAAAATTATTCAATTCATGTGATATTCTATCTTATGTTGTTTTGTCCAGCCTTAAACGCAAGTCTACATATTTTTTCATACAAAAACTCTGCATCTATTTACACACAAGCTATAAGACATTTTTGTTTTCTTTTTAACATTTTGTTATCCTTGAGTTTTGTTGGATATGTGCTCAACATTTAATTTTTTATTTAATTTTACCTACAAAACACATAGATATCCAATAAAACTTCATGGTACTAATTTATTTTTTTCCCATTTTGTATGATCTCTCGCTTTCCTTTATTGTTTCTCTTTAAGTGTTTGTTAAATAAAAATAAAATTATAAATAAGATAGTTATTTATAATTTTATATATTTTTCTCTAACTAATTAATTATAAATAGTTTGTTACCATAATGTTATAAAAAAAAGTAGTTTAGATAAAACTGAAAGAAAATCTGGAAACAAGTTATAGATTATTTATAGATTTAAACAAAAGATTTATCTAATAAAAATTTAGGGTGAGAAGACGGTGTCGGACTATAAGAGAAGAAGTACTTTTGCATTAAAAAAACACTTACATGTATTTATATTTATATTCCTCCAAATGTACTAACGAAATTCGAACCCATAACTTTTCAAATTCAAGATGTGTATTTATATCATTAGATCACAAACTCTTGGAGTTAAACATAAGATCTAATTTATATACACATAAGATTTTATCTATATACACTGACCAATCAAATTACTCTATAATACTATATTTTTCGTTAATTCTAATACTCTCTCTAGTCTCTACAAACAATCAAATTACTCCATAATACTATATTTTTCGTTAATTCTAATACTCTTTCTAGTCTCTACAAATATCTTTTTTAGGGGCGTGCATGGAAATTAATGTCATAAACATAATACAAATTCAAGAATATTATCTCTATTATTTTCTTTCCGGTTTAATTTGTGAAAATTACACAGAATTGAATAGATGAACTATGAATGAAAGAATCACTAATGAACCAAAGAAGAATAATTAAATTAATGTTGATCGATCATATATCACTACGTGTTAGCTAGCTACAGTCACCGTTTGTCTTACAGAACTTGTACGAACCACCTTAAAAATGCCCTTATCCTCCATCATTTTCTTGCTCTTATATTTAGGATGAAACAACTTGAACCAAAACCCACTTTTCTTACTATGACGATCACTACTTTCACTATCTCCTTCTTTTCTTCTTCTTGGAACAACAGCCATTGATTTACTCTTCACGAGTCCGCCTTGTTTGTTAAACAAAAAGATGGAAGAAGTCTTTCCCTCGGTAGAGAAAGAACCATCATGCATTGGAGAAGAACAAGAAGAAACTGAAGAGGAAGAATAATAAGAGGACAAAGAAGAAGCAGAAGAAGAACAAGAAGAGGTTGTTTTTTGAGAGCTAGAACTAGAAGATGTGGATAATTGATCAAGCTTATCTTTCAAACAAAGGGAACATACACCAGGTGATTGAACATGTTTAGGGTGTTTCTTACAACGACAACCATTAAGGTTGAACATGCCGTCCTTGTCTTTTGAATATTTAGGTCTTCGTAGATTTGCCATTTTGGAAATTAGGTTTCATTATAATGTGAACAAGTTGGTTGGATATATAAAGAGGGAAGGATACGAGGGTGTGTTGGAGTTTCCGTGATAGTTCATGGGAGTTTCCTCAAAATGGTCTTTTTGACGGTTTAGTACAAGTTGATAAACATACTTAGAATTCTTAGGAGGAATTTTAAAATGGACGATAGTGATGGAAACAGGTGGAGTGAGTCGGTGGTTGTGATCATGCCTTATAATTTGCGTATGTGGAAAAGACCAAACCTTTTTCCGTGGGCGGCGTAGAAATTCTAAATTTGTAAACACGGGTTGGCGTCGACAAGATCAAATCAACCTTATTCAAAAAAAGATCAAATCAACCTTTGTGGTAAATGATTTTTTTTTTCGAAAGAAAAAAAAGTTGGAGATTAAAACGTAGTCGTTTCGTATTGATATATACATATTCCCTACTTACAAAAAAAGTTGGAGATTAGCCTTACAAAAAAAAAAAAAGAGATTATCCTTAAAAAAAGGCAAATATATTTGAAAAATAACCGTTGGAAAAATATATATTATACATGCCTTATATCAGCAGTCACCCAATATATTTATATGCCGAAATTTAAATAGAGGTATGCATTTAGGAAGAATAATACAAAATATAAGATTTTTTTCTACAGAGTAATTCTATTTGATGCGTATTGGAATTCAAACTTTGGTTCGTCACATTGTAAAAGTTTAACCCTTTTCACTAAAGTTAACCCTATATGTTGAAAATAATACTCCATCCGTCCCATAATAAGTGAGTCATTTGAAAAAAATACTGTCAATTTTTTTGACTAATTTCACTTTTTAATACAATATTAATTACTTTTTTCCAATTATAACTCTAATTAATACTAATTTCATCATTCTCAATTCAATATATTCTACTTTGCATTTATGATAAATATGAATGCACCAATACTTATGAAGGGCACTTAAAACCAATTTTCTCTCTATTTCACTTATACATTTTTTCTTAAACGTGTGAAATGAGCAAAATGCTCACTTATAATGGGACAGAGGGAGTATTTAACGAGTGCCCTCGGAACACTCTTTAAGCATTCTAAATTGGGAAACTATTCTTTAAAAAAGTAAAATAGTTTAAATTCCTATATATATTGAATACACATGTTTTTATAAAAAGTTACCTTTTGAGACCCTTAAAGAATGCCCTGAAGGCACTAATTAACATTTTCCATATTTAATGTAGACAATATTTACTAATAGTATCTCTTAAAATATCAACATAATATTGAATTAAGACAATAAATTTCTTTTTTACTTTTGCATACTTTGATTACAAACTACCTAGTATATTTTGAGCAACTAACATCAAATTAAATTGATAGAAATATAGAGAAAAAATGAAGGTACAAATAACAAATAAAATATCCAGCAATGTTGTGGGTATGTTTGTCTTATAATTGGTATGGTTGACTCACACACAAGATTGTGAGTTGAACTTACCTGAATCAAATGTCGCCGGAGGATTGGCCTTGCTAAATGGAACAAAGTTTGCTAGTGAATGATTTGTAACTACCTATGTACTCCCTCTGTCCTATTTTTTTTTTTTTTGAAAGAGCCTCTCTCCTAAAATATAAGCAAAAATAAGTCAACAAAAATTAATGTATTTGATTCAAAATTTATGTCAATTACATCAACTCATGTTAACTCATTTTTACTTACATTTTGAGATGGAAACCTTGATGTCTGATCTTACTCTAGCCTAGCCAGCTTACTAAACATTTTATTAAAAAAAAAATTCTTTAATAAAAATCAAAATTTTGTAAGTACCTATGTATACACTCTTCTTTTGTTTTGTTTTGGGGTTTTTAGCCGGTTTGTAAAAGAAAATCTTCAAGAAAAACTAATTCAAGAAAATTGAAAACCATGAAAAATAAAATATTGTTGCATTTCTAATTTTCTTTTTGTGAAAATATCATCATCATCATACTCCCTCCGTCCCTTAATGTAACCCTCCTTTGCATTTTTCACATTTCTTAAGAAAAGTTGTCAGTGTAATTAATGTGTCTGTTTTGTGTATTAACATTACCAAATTGTCCTTTGTTTGTATGCGTATTAAATTTGACTATTCATATTTCAAGACAAGCTAGTAGTATTAATTAGGGGTATGTTTAGAAAAAAAGTAATAAATGCATCTAATAATTTAAAAAAAGGGATTACATTTAACGACAAAAATAAAATCAAATGGGTGGTTACATTAAGGGACGGCTCCCTCTACTCATCGGATGTAGTAATGGGGAAGATATTTTGAGGGCACGTGTAGAAGTCGGTAATAGTGGAGTCTACTCGATGGTCCAACTCATCTCACTTTTCCCAAACAAAATTCACGTGGCACCCATAAATATCGCATTGCGCGCTTTCAACCATCTCTTCTAGATTCATTTCACACTCAACACAACACTCTCGATGTTCAAAAAACAGAAAAAATTCAAATAATCCAACACAAGATGCTTCAACACCCATTACTCTGCCCTTCAAGAACCGCCACTCAATCTACACTCTTCGCATCCGTTTTCTCCGGCGCCGGCATCGTTCCTGGTCGCAATTCAGTCGCCGGAAATTTCGGGTAATTCTTCACTTTCAACTTTCAATTTTACAACCATTGCTTATAACTAAATAGTAAGAATTTTAGGTAATTAGTTAGTATAAATTGTTTGACACTTGAATCGATCTTATGATTAGGTTGAAGTTTAGTAAGCAAACATCTGGAAGCAAATCGAACTATAGTGAGGTGCGTAATCATAATAATGCATTTCAGTAATCTGAGTGAGTTTTAAATAAGTGTTGTGAATTTTGATTGAAAATTTTGGCATAGGTTAGACAAGAGAAGGTTTCAAGCTTAGGACAACTAATGCTAATGCTAATGCTAATGCTTATGGTCGTGCTCAAGAAGAGGTCCTTAAGGTATTTATGTCAACGAACACCATTCTAGGCTTTTTTTATTCATCCGATATCTCCGCGTTAGACTTTTTTATCAGGATCAGTTTAACCGTTAAGTAACTCAGGGATCGATTTTGATAGTAAGTGACATAATTCAGGTACTAGCTTGATTTTTAACGAATAATTCAGGGATCGATTGATTTGCAGTGTAACAATTTGTAATGACTTTCATGTAAAAAAAGTCCAAAAAAAATTCAAATTTTCGATCAAATTCGTCCTTGTACATGTGGAAGTTGACTTGGAACTCCATGTCAGCGCTTAATGCGACACGCCAGCATCGTTAACTGTGAGAATTGACGAAGGGACTAAATGGGTTAAACGTTGTAAAATTTAGGGACGTTCTAGCTATTTCGATTAATCTGGGGATGAAATTGATCGACTTGTATAAATTCAAGGACGAGAAGCCTATTTACTCATTTATATTTGAAAATTTTAACATCACTTTAATCTTCAACAGTCTTGCTTATGTTTACACTTGTGCTTTTGACTGCTATTTTAACGGACACTCTGCATACCTGTTGTGAGTCTGTTGCAATGTCTTACCTTTTACAATTTTAGGAAGAAGCCATCGAAGTGATGGAGAACAGACCATCATGGGAGACTTCTCCAGGCCAAGCTTTTCCGTTGGGTGTATCACAAGTCGACAATGGGATCAATTTTGCTATATTTTCACAGCATGCAAATGCTGTCACACTTTGTTTGCTCCTTCCTGAAAGGTAAATTTAGATATTCTTTTTGTATGTTAGCTTAAATTTTATATAAAAGTATATGTTTAAAATATTTGCTGTCATATTTGAATTTATTCACATATATGCATTTTTGTGATTAGTCTTTGGTTTCTAAAAACTGTTGGGAACAATTTTTAATTTTTGTGTGCCAGATACAATCACATTTTCCCACAATTTCAAAAGCGCTCGCTAGAAGCTTCTAAAAATAAGATGAACCAAACATGAAACTAACCTTGTCTGTGCTCCTCTTAATGATTTGTCACTCTGTATATTTGCTCAAAACTGTTATATGTCAAAGAGATAGATCTTTATTTTTAAAGATTGAAGATTTTGAGATTGATTTAGGAAGCATTAAGCGTTTGGGATCATGAGTTAGAAATATGTTGAGAGATTAGTTTTTTAGATGGTGATCTGGGCTGGGCTTCCTTTTGCATTATGGTGTAGGAACAACTTAAAAAGATACTAAAAACAAAGGATATTAGTCACACTAGGGAATTTTAACATATGTATTATATATGTTTTTATTGTATCTTCGGCTTAAGGATGCTAAGGTTATATATTTATAGTAATCATTATTTTCTCTGACTTACTTAAGCTAATGGGTAATTTAATGGAAAAATGGTTTACAGTTCAATCTTTCTTCCTGCTAGTCAGATTAAAACTTTGGCTCTTTGTCTTAGTTAATTTTTTAAGAATTCTATGTCAAAAACGGCCCTCATACAATTTTGAAGGGGATGCAGGCTGCTTCATCTGTCTGATACTTCATATCTTTTAGCCATTTTTAACTTTTAAAACCAATATATCTTTTGCATGCAACATATGTTCAATGAATTGGAGTTCTCTTCTGTAGCATGACTACATGTTGGTTTTTTTGGATGAGATGCAAAGTGATTTTGCATCATGAATATACTTTGTGATTATGCACTTCCTTGATTGCACTATTGCTGGAATTGTCCTGCTATAAAATTTATGCTTTGATTCTGTTTTTTCCCTGACTAATATTTCCATGAAAATTATTGGTCCACTTTTGTTTCACACAGTTTTCCTTTGTTTTTATTATGTATTTTAGGGGAAGCATTGACACGCTGGATGGTGGTATGATAGAACTGGCTTTGGATCCTCATTCAAACAAAACAGGGGATATCTGGCACATATGCATTGAGGTGCTTTCTGTGATATTGCATATGCCTGATATGTAGCCTTTCCATGGTTTTTGGCTGAAACTGTTGTTATATGATCTGTAAATTATTTAATAAATACAATACACGTGCAGTTATCGAGTACCTTTCATAATTGCATAGATGAATAACATCTCTTTTCTGTGAATTTGAGTATAAATTTTGTATATTTTATTCATTATTTTCCATTGTATTAATCTTGTCAAAAATGTCTTATTATGGCTACCCGAATATGAATTTTATTTACCAGCACTCTTATATGTCGTAAAATATTGACAATAATAGATGGAAGTATATGAGATGTCTGTGTGTTGAATATTGATGCACTTCATTAAAATCTTTGAAAGTAATTGGAATTAATGTATCAGATTTGATGTAGTTTTACAACAATGACTATATATAATTTTTTTTCCCATTTTAAGGCTCATCACTTGTAACAAGAACTCATTTCATAATCAATCAATCAAATGATTTCTCAGACTATCTCTAGTTCAAACACTTAACAAGCCATTTATAACACACATTTAGCTGATAATTTTTTTTTTCTTCATCTTTCATTGTGCAGGATCTTCCTAGGAGCAATGTTCTGTACGGATACCAGATTGATGGACCTCAAGACTGGGGTAAGGGGCATCGATTTGACAGAAGCATTGTGCTTGTTGATCCTTATGCAAAACTAATTGAAGGTCGAAGATATTTTGGGGATATTAGCAGGAAATTGTCTAAGTTTCTAGGCACATATGATTTTGACAGCCTGCCTTTTGACTGGGGAGAAAATTACAATCTTCCAAATATTGCCGAGGTATTCTTCCTGCATAACGATGGTTACTCGAAAATCATATTTATAAAAATCTTTTCCCTAAATCAAGGCTTCATACAAATTGCTATTAGCTTAAAACTATTTGTAGGGCCTGTATTCTACCTTTGCTTTGTCTGCTTTTGCGCTGATCTCTAGTGCTTTTTTCATTTGATGAGAATATGACTGCCTATGATATGTTTTTTCATAAAGTAAGTCCATTTTATGTATTCATTATGCTCTGTTGCTGTAAATGCAGAAAGATCTTGTTATATATGAGATGAATGTCCGTGCATTTACAATGGATGAATCTAGTGAGTTGGATAACAACATTCGTGGAAGCTATCTTGGTGTAATTGAGAAGGTAACATCCGTGCTATCATTGGGTATCACAGTGCAGTAAGGTGTATCAATGGTCAGTGGTTGCATGCCACCTCCAATTTTAGGAATATAGCTGTTTATTCATTAGTCATTGCTATATGCTTGATACTTGCTATTTATTGTATTGCTTTATTTAAACTCTTTTTGTTGCTTGCCTCTAAGATCCCACACCTTCTAGAGCTTGGTATCAATGCAGTGGAGTTGCTGCCTATCTTTGAGTTTGATGAGATGGAATTGCAGAGACGTCCAAATCCCAGAGATCACATGGTAAATTATGTTCTATTTTTAAGTCAACATTTCATAATTTACCTCTTCACTGTACTGAATATCCCCAATAAATAAAGGAACTAATCTTCTCCATTTCTCCATTACTACGGTTTTGGGAGCATAGACATGATGATGTGATATTATATGAGTTTGATATGTCCTCTATACACCCCAAAACTATGATAATAGAAAGGAAAAATACAGAGGATATCCCTTCCTAATAAAGAAATATATAAAAACAATTTTATTCTTTCTGGCTGTATATACAGATATATTTTTCTTTTATGATCAAAGAGATCAGAGTATGTAATGTTTTTTTTTTTCCTTCGATGGTCAAAGATATCAGAGTATGTAACTTTGACTTCCTAAGTGGCATTATATGATACTAACAGCTGTATTTTTGCTTTCCAAGATTAATACGTGGGGTTATTCAACAATAAATTTCTTTGCTCCTATGAGTCGCTATGCTAGTGCTGGTGGAGGACCAGCTAATGCTTCCCAAGAGTTGAAGCAAATGGTTAAAGCCTTACATTCTGCTGGCATAGAGGTAATGATATTAGTATTTCAATGTCACAACTTTGGAGTGGAAGTATGCCTAATAGTTTGATCTCCTGATTCTGCCTTATTTTATATTATTTCAAGATTTGTATATCTCTTGAGATAAATCTTCTCTATACATAGGTTATTTTGGATGTTGTCTACAATCATACGAATGAGGCTGATGATCCTAATCCTTACACTACTTCATTTCGTGGCATAGATAATAAGGTAATTTCTGATTTGTAATTTTATTTTTGTCAGTCTGTTATTTGTGCGTTAGAATACTTGCAGTGCCTTTTTTTTGTTCTATATGGTTTTAATATTCTCACAACTGCCATGTATTACAATTACTCTACTGCACCTTGTTTGTGGAAAAGCTTTCATACACTTTTTTAATGTTTAATGCTATAAATCTTATAATGCTGCATGAGATTGAATGTTGGGCAATAAATAGCCAAATAAAATAAAGATGCGAATGTTAGGTAAAAGCATTATATATGACTTTGGTATCATCTATTAACAGATGTTTTGTCATATCTGTTCTAGTTACGTAGAATGTTGATTTTTTTTTTTTTCTGTATGTAAACTTTCTTCATTTCTATAGGTTTATTACATGCTGGACGACAAAGGACAATTGCTGAACTTCTCCGGCTGTGGTAATTTTATCTTTTTCTAAACCTTAAGATTCTATTCCCACAGCTTTGTTCATATGAATTTTCAATCGCATACCGAAAATTGATAATGAAACAAAAATTTGAAAATAACCCTCCTAATTATTAACTAGAAATTGAGGGCTACAATATTCAAAAGGAAAATACCCCTCAGCTCCCAGAGCTATGAGACCAAACCAATTGCAAAGTTTTCCCAGAACTACGATGCTGAGTGCCCAAGTCATGAAACCAAGTAGTATGCATTCCCTTAAATTTATGAATAAATTGCAAAGCGGTTCTTGTTTTTCACAACACAAATTAGCAGCTCCATCATGTGGAACTGTGCTTATTTCTTTCTACAGAGAACATTTTATATGCAACATTTGATTTAAATTTTATTTACCTCCAACCAAATTTCAGTATATTGTATCAATATTTAAGTTCTCTTCTCACTCTAGAAAATGTTTATCCTCAGGAAATACATTGAATTGTAACCATCCTGTGGTTATGGATCTAATTCTTGACAGCCTAAGACATTGGTATGGACTACTTATATAATTTTTTTATTGATAGTATATACCTTGATCCATTTTGTGGAATTTACCTAATACCAGCTTTTCGTTGTTCTTTTGTATGTTTGTATATCACATAGACTTGGCACTTCAGAATTTGTAGTTTTCTGGTTTCTTAAACTTGTAGATTTTACGAAGCTTTTGATAGTGTTAAAATTTCTGTATCTGTCTTCCCCTTTCCTGTGAGTCATTTATACTAATTACTAAGTCAGTAATCAATAAAGGCTGGTTAGTTTCCATGAGGGTCAGGTAATGTTTGACTATCTTTAATGGTTTTTAAAAGATAATAATGATGAATTGAATTGTGATGCAATTGGAAGTACTAAAATTTCCAAACTAACCAACATCATGATTTTCGTTGAAGTTTCTAACTGTGGAAGTACTATTTTTTGTGTTTTTGGTTTCATTTTATTGTAGGGTCACTGAGTATCATGTGGACGGATTTCGATTTGATCTCGCAAGTATACTGTGTCGAGGAACTGATGGTTCCCCCCTCAATGCTCCTCCCCTCATCAGGGTAATAAATATATGCACAATATAGTTATAATCAACAGTAGGGTTATACATTTATAATTGATGAGCTAAGGTGCACTCTTGAAAGAAAAAAAAGAGCTAAGATACCACTTTTGGGAATGCTTGATATGAGTGTTATCAGTTTGGTTCATTTATTTGGGATCTCAAATCATGTTAAAACAATATTGGATTTGTGTTGGACATTCATGTCAGACATAATACAACACTTCAAAAAATTCGGACGACTTAGATTTTCCGTGTTTCCAGTGTTTGTATTGGTGTTCATGATTCTTAGATGTTGTGGTAATTGGTTGTACTACAAACTACAGGGCCGATAAAACTAGACCTATGCACTGTGTCAAACTGAATAAATCCAAACAAATAACAGAGAGGTTAAATATCTGGTTTAATGGTGTTTAGACAAAAATAATAAACATATAAAGTGTTCCTAGAGCTATAGGGGTGCCATTGGTTGAGTTGAGTCAAACCTACCCGATAAAAAATAGGGTTCAGTCCATTGTTAAGTTATTTTTTAGATTTTCAAAGAGCTAACCTTGATTCCTTTAGTTAGGGCATCAAATTCAATGTCATTAGAACCAATGAACCTGAGTCAGTCCTCATAACTTCACTATTGGCAAAGCATAAATACAGTTACCAGAACTTTCTGCAGATCTGCCTGTTATTGCGGTCGTGCAAAACACAAAACTGGTTGGTTTGATTTCATCTAACTAGATTAATATTAATTAATAACCATCACTATAATTTTTAGATTTGAAGACAAATCGTTGAGTACCAGTATTCTCTCACTGCTAGAAAATTGGGAATCTAATTGAAATTTTATCTAGCGATGTTAACTTTATTTACTTTCACAGGCAATTGCTAAAGATGCTGTCTTGTCAAGATGTAAAATTATTGCAGAGCCTTGGGACTGTGGAGGTCTATATCTTGTTGGAAGTTTTCCGAATTGGGATCGGTAATACTTTTAATGATCATTAATAGTCATGTTTAAAAAAAAAAGGGCAGCCCGGTGCTCTAAAGCTCCTACATAAGGAGGGTCCGGGAAGGGGTCCCACCAATTGGTGTATTGTACGCAGCCTTACCCTGTTTTTTACACAAGAGGCTGTTTCCAGAACTTGAACCCGTGACCTTTCAGTCACGTGACAACAACTTTACCGTTGTGCCAAGGCTCCCCCTCATTAATAATCATGTTTATTTTATGAATATTCTTTGTTAAAATCTTACGCATCATGATATTGGTCGAAAGCAAGATGTTACACTTACGAGTCATGGTTATTTTATGAATAATCTTTGATAGTATAAAGGTTACTAGTTTGATATTTGATTTTTGCGGCATGCTGTCATGATATTGGGATTCCTTCGTCTTTTTGTTGTATGTTTATGATTTTCATCCCTGACAACTTTTCCAGAGATTAAGAATGAAAAATACACAAATTTTATGACATAGATCAACGCGAGAATTACTTGGTAATTTCTAATTCAGCCATTGAATTACTTAGTAATATACTGCTGTGCCAAAAGTTAATGTCGGTCAACTTCTGAACCGCATCAATATGATTTTATTTAGAATGTCAAAAAGATTATCATGAGTCATGTTGCTTGAATATTAGTTCATCTATGGGGAAATTAGTCTATGCTAAAATGAAAAACGTGTTTCCTCCATTGATATTTTTCTTTGATGTAGGTGGGCTGAATGGAATGGGAAATATCGTGATGATATACGGAAATTTATCAAGGTAATTCTAAGGGTAGAAGATATGTAATTTAATATGATCTGGATTGTCTTTCTATTAGCTGGGTGAGTTACAATACAATTTACAATAAGATGGATGACATGCTAGTAAAAGGCTAATAGAAATCAATTGTGTTTCCAATCAATATGGGCTATGGGGAGTAAAAAACTCATGGAAAACTGATTTTGTTATCTGCTAGGATTTGACTTATGACTTGTTTGATTTATTCTTACTTTATTGTCTCCTTTAACACATGTCCTAGGGTGATTCTGGTATGAAGGGGAGCTTTGCAACTCGTGTTTCTGGATCTTCTGATCTCTACAGAGTAAGTATCACTACTTATAGCACTTCATGGTTGCTATCTTTTTGAGTTTTATACCTCATCAAAGACCAACTCTTTAAGCTATTTAGCGGATGTTTGGGAATGGATTTTTATGTTTCTAAGTTCTAACAGCTCTGAAGTTGAATTAGCGGGGCTAAAATATTAGATTAAACTAGTCTAAACTAATGCCAAGACAATAGTTTATCATACATATCTACCACAAATATGTAATTACTTTTTGCAGCTAAAATTTCTCGCATGCTCTTTATAAGAAGCCATCATAATTTAAGGTTGTTCTGAAACTCATAATGCATCCCTCCTCCCTTGGTAAACAATGTTGGTCAAATGAGTACATTCATTCAATCGCATCACTAAAAATAAAGACTGGTAATTATGTTGCAGTCAAATATGATTTGTCCGTCACTCCAGCTGCTAAATATTTGTGGTTGATCTTGAGTTTTTTCTTTTGGTCTTTATGGGTGATATTGAAAAAACTAGTTTAATATAGCTTATGGCTCCGACTGTAGGATATGCATGTTCTGTTTTATAGCAACATGATGGAATTAATGTTATTTCTGTCCCACTCTATTAATGTGTTGAAGTTATGGGTCTGAGATTTAATGTAGCTGATTTTCATTTCACTTTATTCGGCTTTATAAATAGTTTTTAACAGTGGCTTCTCGCCTTCATTTGTTTGTCTTTCAGGTGAACAAGCGTAGACCATATCATGGTATTAATTTTGTTATTGCGCACGATGGATTTAGCTTGCGTGATCTTGTTTCATACAACTTCAAGGTAGCTCCAAATTTTGTCCTTCCATTTTGAATTGTATATCAAAACTTGATATTTTCTTTGATTCTTGATTTTGTAGCACAACGAAGCTAATGGGGAAGGTGGAAATGATGGATGCAATGATAACTTTAGTTGGAATTGTGGTTTTGAAGGTAGAGTCTGAATTGCAATGCTTTATTTACGATGGGATGTTACTAATGCTTATTCATTGTTTAGAAATGATGTGTTTTCTTCTAATTGATTCTGTAGGAAAATTAGGTTGCAATGCTTTATTTACAATGGGATGTTACTAATGCTTATTCATTGTTTAGAAATGATGTGTTTTCTTTTAATTGATTCTGTAGGAAAATTAGGAGATATTGTATTTCTCCCTTATCAGAGAAATCAGTGATACAATTTCCATTTATTTTGTTTATTTTTTATCCCGACACTCCTTGATCCAAGAATTAGACTTTAATGTAAGCATTCTATTTAAGTAGTGCTTTCTATATGGTATCAGCATTCCTAGGTTCACCGATCTAGGAATTCCCTCCCTCTTCACTCATGGCACGCACAGACATGTGGAAGCATGCTCTTACCGGCACGGCCAACAGAACAAACTCAATGACCAAAGGCCGCATCGGAGACTCTAACGATTGTAGACGGCAGCATGGGAGCCAGGAGGCAAGGCTGCAGCACAGGCAGTGCAGGCTGCACAACCGGAAACCGAAACTTGATCTTCCATGCCTTGTTGGTTTCTCCAACTCGCTCCAAGTCAATGTTCAGCGACTCAATGGATAAAACTACACGTAATGGTCTCAAATTGTTAGGCTGATTTTTGAAGGCAAAGGAAAATACGGGCTTCTTATAGAAGATGTGTCTAAATTGGAAAGCCATGGTGACAACGGGTATCCCTTGTTACTCCTTGACCATTGCCTGGTTAATGAACTGTATGGAATCAACAACTGAAAATCCCTTCGTTTTCCTGCCTAAGAAGATTCAGAAGCTGGAAACGACACATACTCTTACATTCAGAATTCAAAAAACATCTATATCTATTTTTTGTTGGAACCGTTAAGAGTTGTGCACTTTGAGCTAGTACCTCTAACCAAGAGAAACAGTCTTCAAGTTCATTTCCATTCACAAAGGAACAACTAGACCAATTATAAAAACGACTCAAGTTTCAAATCCTTTCATTGAGTGTAATTATATGTGTCGGTGTCGGACACTGACACGTTTAAGAGAGTGGCTACCCCTTCAATCAGAAGCGTGGTGCTTCAGAGTTCATAACCGTTTGCATTGGCAGTCGTAAGTCGAGTGGAAATGGCTGTGTTGGAGTGGCCAAGAAGTAATGGGCAGAGTGCGAAGGTGTGAGAAACTGAAGAGGTTGTTTTTCGTAACACATGTCGATGGCCTTGATCAAGCTTTGATACCATGACCGAAATTGATAGTTGAAGAAATTAGAGAATTGTAATGATTTTTTATCTTATTATTCAAGGTTTAGAAATCCTAGTGTACAATTTTAATATTTGTATACTCTAGTCTTAGCTTATCTAACAAGTTACTAACTGAATGTAACAGATTCTGGCAAGAGACTAGCTGACTTAGGCTATTATTGAAGTACTGCATAACCGACTATTCTAGAACATTTACATAATGCACCGCATATAAAAACTGCTTAGTGAAACACCTGAACCGATGTAAGCAAGCATAAGCAACACACATGTTTAATTTCCAGAATGCGGACCTTGGAACCTATATATATCTATACTTTAACTTTAACTTCCAGAATAGTGACCGACAGAAAATACAACTATGATTACCTTCACCCACGTTTAATTATTTGTTAAGGATTATAATTCGTTATCCTTTTACTGAAATTGATTGTTATCTGTCTGTCTGACAGGTGAAACTGATGATGCTAGTATAAGAGCTCTGCGGTCGAGGCAAATGAAGAACTTTCATCTAGCATTAATGATATCTCAGGTTCATATTTGAAGTTCATTTTGGAGTGCTTTTGTTTTACAGTATTTTTTTTTAATTAAATGCAAATACCCCCTTCAACTATTACTATCTGGCAAATAGCCCAGTGTGGTCTCAATTTTGGCAATTAATGTGTTTGAACTTTCAATTTTGAACATCTCACAAAGTCCTCATAGCAAAAGTGAGTAAATATAGAAAACTTTAATTGAAATATGGTTTACCAAAATTCAACAGAAAGATAAACAAAATGTATACTTACAATTTGTCCAACTTTCAGAGTTTCTTTCTCATCTTAATTGCTGGTGGCTTGTTGAAAGTTTAAACATGTAAAGTAGAAAATTTAATGCTACTGGGGGCTATGTGTCAAGGTTCAAAGTTTAATGGAAACTATTTTCATTTTTACCTTTTTTTTAACTACATTGCAGTTTAGGATTTTAATGTTTATACTACACAGACTTTTCAATTAATTTTCCTTTTCAAAAGAAAACTTGAAGACGCTGTCACATGAATCCATTTGTTATCATACATGCTGCAACTGAAATCTGAATAGAAAATTAAAATTTTGTTATGATTGACCAGGGAACACCGATGATGCTAATGGGGGATGAATATGGCCATACTCGCTACGGAAATAACAATAGCTATGGGCATGATTCTGCCATTAATTTTTTCTTGTGGGATCAGGTAAATTTATAACATCCCTCTTGGTAGCTTATTGGGGATTATTTCTGGACAGCCTAATCTTTTTGTTCAATAGTTGGATGCAAGGAAGGGCGATCACTTTAGGTTTTTCTCCAATGCGATAAAGTACCGGCATGCACATAAAACATTGAGTCATGAAAATTTTCTCAGTGAGGTGATTGCTTCACACTTTGATAAACTAATTCTACGAGCGTGATGCCATTTTTCCATCAAAAAAGGAAAAATACTGCCAAATGTGCTAATGGAACAGCTAATTTTTGCAGAATGAAATAACATGGCATGAAGACAATTGGGACAATTACGAAAGCAAATTTCTTGCATTTACGTAAGTATCCATATTTTAATTGGAAATGAGAGAAAAACACATTGCAATTTTAGCATCACTTTCACACAATGAAGCACCTAAACACTATCTTGAGACAACATCGTGGTCATGGAGTTTTGGGTAATAAGGTGGATGTTCAATAAAGGTGGATGTTCAAATCCTTTGATAGGAAATTAGATATGGGCCTTAGGCCAATAGAGTTAGTAAGAAGATATTCTCTAAATAAATCTTTAGTAAAGATTTATATTAGAAATATATAATAAGATATTATCCAAATAAATCGTAGTAAAGATATTATATTAGAAATATATAATAAAGATATTATTCAAATAAATCGTAGTAAAGATATTATATTAGAAATATATAATAAAGATATTATTCAAATAAATCTTAGTAAAGATATTATTTGATAATATATCCTTGGTAGTATTCTATATAAGTAAATCTGTAGAGGGAGTTCTAGACAAGCAATCAGATTATTTGTTAGTACCCTTTTAGGGCCGGCAGCAAGAGACTTTGCTGAGGAGCTTTGCTCTGGAACTTGTAACCCTTTTCTTTATTCCATCTACTTAATAATATTCACCACTATTCTCTAGTTTCTATTGATTTCTTCTGTGTTATTGGCTCTGCTCTATCAATTGGTCCGACCTACCGGATTATCGACGGAGAGCAAGTGTTACCGTCAGAGATGGAGGATGTTTGGGCTATGAAGAAAGAACTTGCAGATTTCACCGGAACAGATCCGGCTGCGTGGATCGTAAGAGCAGAAAAGTTCTTTGAGAAGAATGCAATTCACTCTGGTGATAAGATGCAGTGGGCTTTTATGAGCATGGAGGATGAAGAAGCACTGTTATGGTTTTATTCATGGGCACAAGAGCATATTGATGCAGATTGGGACTCTTTTTCCCATGCGCTCATCAGAAGGTTCAGAGGTATTGGTGATGGCAGTGTAAAGCAGTCCAACAAGATGCAAGAACAACAACAAACTTTTCATATGGACGTCACAAAAAAAGAGGGAACGGATAGCCATGGAAAATTCGGCAAGGTGCAGCAAGTGCAAGAACAACGGGGACGCACGAGGGAGGCATCAATTCATGTAACAGAGACATCGCAGAAGAAGAGGATAGAACCCAACACGATGGAGGAGAGTCAAGTCGAACACAGATCGCTCAAACTGCAATCTTTGTTGCTTCTAGTCGCCGCTCCATCAGAAACGGTTCCCACTGAGCCAGATATCTTAATGACAAGCACAAGTTTCAGATTAACGTTTCCAGCTTCGGGGACAAACCCCCATCATTTATCTTGATGTTAACGTGGAATTTCAATGCTTGTAACTTGGAGGAGTTGTTTGAGTTAGCCAATGTTGCAATGCAGTTATTGTATTCACCAGTTTTGGTAACACCATGGGATCCCGGAAAATGCAACTTTTTTATGGTAGGGGTTGCTTATGGACTACATGGGATAAACTTTTCCCCGATCTACTATTTTTTGAAACTTGTATATGACAAAGGGAAGTTTTGCTCTTCAAGCATTTGGATGCGGCTTAATTTGGTATATGATAGAGGGAAGTTTTGGTCCTCAAGCATTTGGGTGCAATTGATATCCAACATCACTGTCTTCAACGACTCCATTCCTATTTGTTTCTCAGGCAAATTGAAGGCTCTCCCAGTAGCAAAAAATGGCTATAGAAACTATATCCAACCTTGAGGACAAGGTTGTTTTTCTAGCGGTCGGTGATGATAGGAAATTAGATATGGGCCTTAGGCCAATAGAGTTAGTAAGAAGATATTCTCTAAATAAATCTTTAGTAAAGATTTATATTAGAAATATATAATAAGATATTATCCAAATAAATCGTAGTAAAGATATTATATTAGAAATATATAATAAAGATATTATTCAAATAAATCGTAGTAAAGATATTATATTAGAAATATATAATAAAGATATTATTCAAATAAATCTTAGTAAAGATATTATTTGATAATATATCCTTGGTAGTATTCTATATAAGTAAATCTGTAGAGGGAGTTCTAGACAAGCAATCAGATTATTTGTTAGTACCCTTTTAGGGCCGGCAGCAAGAGACTTTGCTGAGGAGCTTTGCTCTGGAACTTGTAACCCTTTTCTTTATTCCATCTACTTAATAATATTCACCACTAATCTCTAGTTTCTATTGATTTCTTCTGTGTTATTGGCTCTGCTCTATCATCCTTCCACTGACGTAACACACTATCAGTATTCAGCACTTGATGTTCAAAAAAGAAATCTTTGGTCATGTAGTGTACTTTATACTTGATATATATAGAATTTTTTTTTTTTTTTTTTTTTTTTAAAAACTATATATATTGCTGGTAATGGAGTCGGACTTGACAACTCTCTGTGTTGCACATATGCATTCAGGCTTCATGACAAAAGTGGAGGAGATATCTATTTAGCTTTTAATGCTCATGACTACTTTTTGAAAGCTCTTCTGCCCACTCCCCCAACAAAAAGAAAGTGGTTTCGTGTGGTAAGATTTTCTTCATTCTTTGGGACGTACAAAAAATCATCTTTTCAGTGTTGCATGCATATTTTAAATCAATGGAGCACTGTGAAGGCAACTCCTCTACTTCCCCAAACCATAGATGTTGCTCCCTATCACCGCGTTCCATGCCGATTGGAATCGTAAATTGCTAGCAGACTGTGGAATCTCCGTGCTAGCCGATAGGTGGTGGAATCCGTTACGATTTTTTGTGTTCTGCTATTTCTGGGTTTTCCTGGTCGGGTTACGCGAGCTTGTTTCAATTAAAATGATCCTCAAATATCCCTCTGTTTGGAAGCTTTTTGTCGTTTTTATAAAATTTATGGGGGGTTTCCTCATGTTTTTGGTGGTTTTTAATTGTTATATAAATTTCAAAACTTGGTAGGATCTTACGATTCGTGTTACGATCGTTAGATTTACGATCTTGTGACCCTTCCCCGATACTAGGATCCTGATTCTGACTACCTTTGTCCCAAACTACCTGATTCCTATTATAGTGTTAATAAAAAATGAGCAAATTACCTTGTCCACTCTTCAGAATTCACAATCAACCCAATTTGACTAACTGGCCTGAATGAGTGAGAATGGCCTTGTATGTTTGTTATTTCCACTATGCAACTAATTGCTGAATTGGCAGCTGGGAGGGTATATATTTGTGGATTTGTTTTAGAAGCTAACATAGCAAAGTGGCATTATGGTGCGATTTGATTGAATAAATATGTAATAAAATTTTAGATTTCCACTGCATAGTAATTAATATCTATATGTCAGATGCATCTAACTTGTTTCAAAATTTTGCCATTAGTTTAACTTGAACTACGGATATTTACAGGTGGACACTAATCTTCAATCTCCTGATGACATCGTCCTCGATGGCGTCCCAGGCATAGGAGAAACGTACAGTATAGCACCATACTCCTCCATTCTTCTGGAGGCCAAGTTTTGATCGCAGAAGTTGTTGTATAGTCCAGAAAAGAATAAAAAGGAAAATGTTGTATACACGTGTCTCGGATGTAATGTTAATCTTCTTTTCAAGTCAGCTGGATGAAAATGCTCTGAATTAGGTTCTTGGCTCAGTATGGCCTCTGAAGTTACAGCTTAGTATTAGTTGACATGTGTACTAAATAGAAGAGAAACGCATCTGTATGGAAATATGTTGTAGTTCACCACGAATCAAGGGGAATAATTGGAGGAGAGGGCCATCTGAAATCATATAATGTTGAGAATGGTGCAGGGCTTATATGCAAGGTACAAGCTACTTTAGGGCGGTCCTACGAAGTTTGGATAGTAGATTAGTACCTTATCTGTTTGATAAATGTCATTGTCTATCTACTATATATAGTTCTATATATATACTTGAGATCCTATATATTGTTATATTGTAATCTTGGTTGAATGGAATATGTACCATAAATTTATAAATTTAGTAGTTTTCATTGCCTTCCATAGTTTATCTTTGATGTTCTTATTACTCATCATATTTTTTTATGTTAACCATCTTATTCTTGGTGAAAAAGGGCTCTATCATTTCAAGTTCTTGTTGCTCATTAAAAATACACATATTGTACCCCATAAAAATTATCATTTTTGTCTTACTATAATCTATATGAAGCACGAAAACTTCTGTGATCAGACATGTCCCTGCGAACAACACGCGTCGGTATCCGATGCCCGTACATCGTCTTTAAAACTTGGCATTGGTGTTCTAAAAAAATACTGGTTTTTATTTTGCTTCAATACAAGTTATACAACTTAGACACTTCTCAGACTCATCCACGAGGGTTAAAGACTATGATAGTCAATAAGAGGTTAAAAACATTAAATATAATTGTAACATTTTTAGCTTATTCAATATTTGATAGATGGATGAAGGTGATAGGCTATCATATAATTTTTTTTTGTTGAGAAAATAAACTAAATTTTAGTGAAACAAACTACTCAATTTTGATGCACGTTAATTGGAAGTATATTATATTGTTCATCAAACCTATAATTTTAGTGTCTTTATAATATTAATCTATGACAATATATAAAGGAGATACAATCTATTGGGTTGGAATTTTCCTTCAATTTTTATTCATTAACATTATTTTATCATTTTTTATAATACTATCAATTAAAAAATAGTTAAATCCCATTAAAATAAGAGCAACTTACAATAACAGGAGTAACAATTCCCAACAATATTGACACTAAAAAAACATAATTTTGACCTTATATATAAAAATATTGACAAATGCTAACTTGTGCCCTCAATGACACATGTTAATGAACTCATTATAGAAATATACGTATCAAAAGTTGTCCATTCAATTTTTTAGAAGTTAAAATGTTATGTTTTCCAATGCAGAGTTGTTTTTTTTAGGTTCCTTAATATGTGCCCGTAGAACACAAATTAGCATGACCCAAAAATATTTCGTCTTTGTGTAACATTTTTCTTTCAGTTTTACCCTTAACTTAATTATGTTTTACTATTTTATTGTCACTTTCCAATTAAAGCACACAAAAAATTTCATAAAATCATAATTTGGATAACCAAAAACTGATCAAAACTAAATCATCACATAAGATCAAATTGATTCTTTTCAAGTCATCCAATTGTGAGTGTTAATTTTTTTGAATTGGATGATCTTTTACCTTATATCCTATCTATACCGCACCACAAACACCCTTAAAACAATTTTTTTTTTAGGTAACACCCTTAAAACATGAAACCTTCAATTCAAAGATCTATTTTTTAACCACTTTATCAAAGCTTAGGAGTTTATTATTCTTGATTAAATAGTGGATATTTTTTTTTAAAGAAAATAGTGGATATCTATTCCTAAGTTAAATATATAAAATTGAGTCGATCATTAAAACTTTTTTTTAAGAAAACAAAAATTGTATTAATAAAGAAAAAGTATAAAGACCGAGGGGACATCAAACTTAACTTAGTTACTCTGTACAAAATGTGTAATGAACAACAATAGGCAATACATGTGACGAAACTGCACAAATGGACTCTTCTAGGGGTGTTCGCGGTTTGGTTTGGTTTGGTTCGGTTTTAAGGCTAAAAGTCATCCGAACAGCAAGATAAATAAGTATGCGGTTTGGTTTGGTTTGGTTTGGTTGGCTTTTAAAATAAACTCCGAACCAAACCAAACCAATGCGGTTTGGATTGGATTGGATTGGTTGGTGCGGTTTTTTAGACAATTTTTTTTTTCCAACATTAAAATCAAATTAAAAAGATAAAACATAACATATTTTCAGCAATGTTTTAAATTTCATCCAACGTTACAATTTTATTTTCATTCCAACTACGTAGATCAAATTTAAACACGGACAAAAAGTAATCCTATTTTGTAAGAAATACAAAAGACTAAAATATTTATCATTCTCTAAAAATTCAAGTAGTACATAAATAGATTTTTGAAAGAAAAAGCAAAGAAGAAACTTAATAAGATAAAAAAATATGTCATTTTATTAAAGTTTCCATTGAAATTCTATGAGTATTGGTCCAAATGATATATATTTAATTAGTGTTTTTCTTAGGTTTAAATGTGTGATTAGTCCATGCACTTTCATCCAATTTTGGCATTGGTCCCTACATTTTTTTTTGTTTGACTTTAGTCCCTGCACTTTATAAAAAATTTGGCATTGGTCACTCCGTTAACTTTCCGTTAAAAAAAAAAAACAAAACTAACGGAGTGCCACGTGGTCAATCATTTTACGACACGTGGCACACTAAAAAAACAAAAATTCTGAATTAAAATAAATTAAATAAAATAATTGATTAATTACGCATATGGTGGATGACGTCGTGGATCTAAACATTTGTGTCCGTTGATCTTATTATCATTAATCCAAAATTGATTCATCTCTTTCATTTCAATTTCAACCTTAAGCAGCAGCACCAGAAGATTCCCATAAACAGGTTTGCCTTTTCGCTCGCTATTCTCATTTATTTATTTATGGGTTAATTATGTTTTTGGTCCCTACAAAATTGCGACCTTGTAAGTTTAGTCCTTACTTAATTTTAATAGCATTTTTAATCCCTACAAAAAATTTCTGCACTCAATATTAGTCCTTACTCAATCCAAATTTGTTTAATTTATGCTTAAACTCTTAAGTTTTTCAACAATTTTTTACAGGCGTGTTAAGAACGTTATTAAAAGGTCCTCCGAAAAAAATATTGCAAAAATTTGATTTCTACGTCCATATTTTTGTTACTTATATCTTAAACTTTTGTCGTTTTAAAAAATTCATATTTAACTTATTTCATGTTAAAAAATTATAGATTTTAGTAAATGAATCTGTCATAGTGTTCTAAACTTGTATAAAAAGAATCGTTAAAAAATTTAAGAGTTTACGGATAATTAAACAAAATTTATTTTAGCAGGGACTAAAATTATAAGTAAATTTTTTTTTGTAGGGATTAAAAAAGCTATTAAAATTAAGTAAGGACTAAACTTAGGAGGTCGCAATTTTATTGGGACCAAAAACATATTTAACCCTTTATTTATTAGATAAACCTTGGATAAACCCTAATAATAGATAATCGTCACAATTCCTACTTATTATTTTTCTTGTTGCCAGAACTAGGGTTTTATAATTTCTTCAAGTTTTGTGATCATGGATAATGGATCTTCTTACGTTGCAAATAATAATAATTATAATTTGGAAGGAGATGAAGGTATCTGACGGAGGCATGGTGGTGGATGGAAACTCTGCATTATTGTGTGAGAATGAGGATCCTATTATATAGGTTTTGTATTGTTCATTACATTGGTTGCTAAAAAAAAAAATCAATTATTTTATTTAATTCATTTTAATTCTGAATTTTTGTTTTTTAGTGTGTCACGTGTCGTAAAATGATTTGACCATGTGGCACTCCGTTAGTTTTGTTTTTTTTTTTTAACAGAAAGTTAACGGAGGGACCAATGTCAAATTTTTTATAAAGTACAGGGACTAAAGCCAAACAAAAAATTGATCTGAATACATCCGAACTAAATGCAGTGTTTTGCGGTTTCGGTTTGAATTGATTCAGTTTACAGTTTTTCTATTGGATTGGTTCGGTTTTGAACAGAGACTTCTATTGTAAAATCCAATTTTTTTGTTCATAAATACTTTCTTTTAATTTAATTTAATTTTTAAGATCTATTATACCAAATACGTATTAATTACATTAAATTTAATTTAATCATATCACATTCATCCGTATTCAGTGGTCCACTGATATTGATGGAAATTTTATTATTTTTTGGTGTGATGGAAATTATCCAAGTATTAGAACGTTTTGTACCTAAAAAAAAAGTATTAGAACGTTTAGTGTCACTTAACAATAATTTTGTCAAAAAATATCACATAATAATAATAACAATAACAATTTTTGTACCAAAAAAAAAATAACATTAACAATATTTTTAAAGAAGCTAAATTAGTATTCCACTCAGATTGACAATAAGGAGAATCAAACATAAAATCTTAAGAAGGAACACAATAATAATTATAATAATAGTACAACAATATAATCCACCACTTAAAAAACAAGGGAAATATTAACGAGTGTCTATAAAATAGTTAAAGAAGTAAATATAGTAATATTACATTGAAAGTTTTTTTTTTGTTGAAAGAATTACATTGAAAGTTGTATAGTTGATACTTAAAAAACAATATTTTCAACTTTTTTTTAAACATATAATATTTTCAACTTAAAACTTCCTCTTTTGATTTCTTTAAACGGTGCTTCGGATCGACCGAGGCACTGGTTAACATGATTCAAAATACAACAACAACAACAACAACAACAACAACAATCCATATATTTATGTGTCAAAAAAAATCCATATATTTAAATTATTTTATGAGTTTAATGGCGGTAGGTTGATGATTCAAAACAACTTTGCACACACACAACCAATCAAAACATTTCAAATTGCCACATAAATTAAAAACATTAATTGATATGACGATTCTAAGTATTTTGATTGATTGTGTGTGCAAAATTGTTTGGACCGTCAACCCACCATTATTAAACTTTTATTTTATTTACAATTTTATTATTCTTTACTTAATTAAATAAATAAATATAATATAATTTATATTTGAATCAAGTAAAATTTTCATTAGATAATCAAATCATCATAATTTTAATTTTGAATTTGAATCAAGTCAATTTATTAGGATAACCAAGAGATTTTTAGGGTAAAATTTGCTTCCTTTTTTTTCTCGGAAACCCCTTCATATTCACAAAAAAAAAAAAAAGTTTGTTATTAAGCGAGAGAAATCAAATCAAAATTTAAATGGCAAGTAAATCTAGTCCCTAATTTTTCTCCCATAACAATGAATAAAAATAACAAAAAATCGTTTAGTTTTAATGGTAAAAAATAATATTGTTGAGAATGACCGGTGGAGCGGTGTTGACCCGGAAAAACCCTTTTCCTTCTCCTAACTTCTCGCTAAACTTCCACTATAAATACCCATTCCCTTTCTTCTTCATTATTTCACAGTTTTCCAATTTTCTTTCTTCTAAGTTTCTTTCTTCCAAGAAAAAAGAAATAAGAAAACTCAGAATCAAATCATCAACAATGTCTTCCAACGTTGCTTTCTTCTTCGTTTTCGCTTTACTCGCCACCACCGCTTTCGGCGAAGCACCTTCCACCTCACCCACCGCCGCACCAAAAGCTTCACCAGCAACACCAGCAGCGCCTGCACCTAAATCCACCGCCACTCCTCCTTCTTCCACCACCACACCACCAAAATCATCCGCCACACCACCAACATCCTCACCATCTCCCAAGGTTTCATCTCCACCTTCTCCAACACCAGAGTCCGCATCCACCTCTCCCACTGAAGCTCCTATCGAATCTCCTCCAGCTCCCGTTGCTCCCGCCGTCTCTCCTGCAACCTCTCCCGTTGCTTCTGGACCTGCTGTCAGCGATGCACCTGCTGAGGCTCCCGCTGGTGCTAGCGCCGCCGCTTCATTCAGAGCCTCCGTCGTTGGCGGATCTGTCGCCGCTTTCGTCGCTGCTGCTTTGCTGATGTAGATCTGGAGTATGACGTGGCGTTTCGGTAGTTAGGGTTTTATTATATTATTATATTATATATGATTATCATATGAAACTTTGTTTATTTATTTAATTTTTAATATATTCTGATTGTGATTATGGATGATTAAGATCTTACTGATACGAATTGCTCGGAGATCCTTTGTTTTCTCATTATCATTATTAGTATTAGGGTTTAGGGTTTCTTTTATTGACTCTGAGACTCATTATCATTATTATTATTTTTATTTTTATTATAATTATTGCTATTGTTGTTGTTATTGTTGTTTTGATTTCGGATTATTTCTGCCACATCCTTAATTTAAATCTGTTTATGATTTCCCATTGTATTTAGGTTTATAAATTTGTTACTAATTTGGTTTGATTAAGTTTTAGATTCAAGTTTATTTCGGTCAAAGTTTATCCAGTATCTATCAGATAATTATGGATAGTTTGTTTGTTTGTTTGTTTGCGATTAGATTTTGGGAATTAATCAGCGATCGTATTCATGGAAGGACCAAAATTTTGTCGTCTTTTAGGTCTAAGCATGTGTCATGTCAATTAATAAGTGTATTTGGAGTGTTGTATTTTTTATGACTTAAAAATAAATTAATGATTAATTTTGGCTTTTTCTAAAGAAAAAGAGTGGATAGGGGTGCGTGTTTGGTGTTTTGTTCAATTGTTTGAGAACAAAGTGAAATTGGCTTTAACAGGTGTCACATATGAACACATGTTTGTGGTCCTTTCCATGTCACCTACGCATGTGCTTAGCGACACATACTAGGAAAACATTATCCGCGTGCACAAAGCTTCAACATAAAACGTTTCTTATTCTCGAAGGTTTTTACAAGTATGTTTTTGTGCAACACTGTCATGTTAACGGTACGTTGCACTGTAACTAGCAAACAATAAAAAGCACACGTTTAAGCTAATTGGGTCAATAATTTGACGAACATAACGCAGTATAGGACGCTAAATATTGATAGTGCCGCTCTGTGTGTTCTTGTTTTGGAGAGGGGTCTTTAGTGGTTGTGGTTTCACAATCATCTAAGTGATGCATTCCATGTTTCACTGAAGTTGAGGGTTTGTCTGTTTCATGTAATGTGAGTGTCTTTAACAAAATAAAATGTGTATGTGTCATTTATACCTATCTTAGATGTGAGTGCAAATGCACTTGAAAGTTGAATCTTCTATTCCACTTTTATTAACCAACACTTTTAAACAAACACGCTGATAAGTTAGTAACAGGTGAAGTTATTCAGTAGTATTAGAAAATTAATTGTTTGACCATGACCATTGTTATGAATTTGACGCACCTTGGTACGACGTAAGACGACTATACCTGGTGGTTTGTAGTTGCAAAATACCAAAATCACCGTAGGCAAGAAGTTAAACATTGAAGTTTTAAAAATTACAACAATTGAAATCTAAAGTCAGTGACAATTGCGTTTCTCCCCATAATGAAATGGAGACTTACCCTGTAGGTTTTTAAGGATCCCCAATATAGAATATCTCTTTCATGATTAAGTAGTCAAAATTTGTGAGAATTGAGAGTAAATCTGTTCTCTGGACCTATAGTTAAACAACAACAATCTCAACGAGTTAAGACATGTTCTAAGGACCATAATTTTCACACTTCAACAAAATTCTAAATAATTTCGCATTTTTTTTGGTTAGTTTCAAGTTTCAACAAACAACTCTACAGTCGTTTATATATAGTGAACCACCTCCTCGCGAATACCTTGCGAAACTTATTTCAACATATATGTTTCACACTCTGTTGCACTTACTGTGATAAATCACCGTCAAAATAATAAGAATAAAACACCACCATTAAAGGACCCTCATTGTTAATTGCATATTCAAGTTTTAACAAAACACCATCAACCTCACTCTTACAAATTTTGAGCTTGATTAGTTGAACACCTTACAAACAGTGAACAAAGGAAGAGTAAGATAAGAACCATCAATTTATTTGCAACTTAGAAGCATTAGTTTCCAACAAAACAAACAAAATCAAAATTAAAGTAAATAATAAATAACTAATTAATGAGTGAACAACTTGGAAGCCATGACAGTGAGTTTGAAGCCATTGCAGTGAATTACTTAAGAAGAGGGAGTGTTGTTGTTGGAGTGAAAGATGAAAGGAGGATGTGATTGAAACTGAATTATTAAATTAAATAATATTAAATAATGCATGCAAGTGAATGAAAATATAGCAGCGAATATATAACCGATTTAGGTATTTTACCAAAGATTTAATAGGTTAAATAAATCTTTTCAGATTTTTATTTTCTATCTACCCAATTCACTTATGTTAGGACTTTACCCTGATATCAACATGACAAAATCCTAAATCAATTGAAAAAAATGAAGGAAAGAAAAATCTCCATAACCAATAACCTTTATATATCTGAATGGATCGAAAAACAAGAAATAATTTGAAAATAACTGAATGCAAGATTTCCTAGATTACTACTAAATCATTGATCCATACATACATGAACACAACATGCACACCGGCACATATCTTAGAAATGAAAATAATTAAATGCAATCACACATGTTAGTGTTGGATACGAGACACACCTTCAATTAGACGTTTTGTACTACATAACTAATTAATACTAGCTGAGTGGCTTTGCGTCATGCTAGTTTCCATATTCATATTAGGATTCCATCTTGTATCTCTACTATTATCATGGATGAAATGCAATAAGTTTCTTCTTGTCAAAAAAAAAACTAATTAATACTAGCTACAAGAAATAATTTGAAAATTGAAGAGATAATTTATTTATTTTGACTGCTAACGAAAATGAAGAGACAATAATTTGAAAAATGAAAAGAAAACCATCCAAGCACCGCCTCTGTACTACATACCAATACATAATTGAAGATCACAGTGAACAATAAATCAACAATTAGTGACTAAAGATGCATTTTGTCTAGTAAGGGTACGTAGTGGAGGGAGTGCCATCAGAAGGTAACCCTTTCCTTCCTTGATGACGATGTTGCAATAGAAGCACTACCAGCTTCAACCTTAACAGCAAGACGCATGCCACTTGGACAGTCTCCAAGAGTAGCAGATATGAAGTAATGAATTCCTGCAGTCTGTCTCACCACTACTGTCTGAACTAATTGGATTTCCAGTAGTGCAGGAGCTGTAGTCACTTGCTGCAACTTCATCCACGGTGTGTCTAGCCTCATAGAGAAACACTGTCAAATTAATGTAAACAATTATGAAATTGATAAAATTTTAATTATTTATTTTTCTGTTAACAATTATATAATTCTATATATGCTTTGTTCTCGTTATGGAGAAAAAGCAAGTATTGAGTTGTGTTTGAAATTAAGTAGAAAAGTTTCTAGCTCCTAGTTCTTACCGAGGCTATCACCGACTACAAAGGTTTTGTCCCTGGTCCATGTGGTATATTCAACACCAATTTGCCAGCCTAAAGAATCTCCCACAGTGTAGAAGGTTGCAAGCGTTGGTAGTGCCATGTTGATTGCTAAAAAGAAGCACAAAACCAAAGTGATATTAGAGAATGCCATTTGATGAGGAAACTATGAGGATGTTGGAATACTGATTTTGCTTTATATTATTGCAAGCAAGGTTAACCCCCACAATTGCCACCCATTCTTTAATAGGAACTATAAAAAAATGTAATGTCAACTGAGAATGTATAAAGAAATATATCTTGTTTGTGAACACATGGGTGGCTGTGAATCGTGATTGTCAAGCTAATCAAGTTAAACATCAACTTCTAATTCTTTTAAAAAAAAAAAAAATGTATCGCTTTAATCATGTACTGAGTATCATATGTCAAGTGGGTATCATTCCCACATTATTGTAATTGGAATTGAGTTACTCCAGCTTTCTTTAATGTTCACGTTGTTATTAAAGGATTGCATCAAGATCCTCAACTTTAATCTATGGATTTTTTCTGATAAAGTATTGAAATCAAAGATTTTGCATGATAGTTCTAAAATTTTTATATGAAATATTCATACTTCGTACATTGCTCTCTATGTTAATTTCATTGCTTGATTCCATGTGCTAGCTTCAATCGCAAGAAGAAGCTCCGTATAAGTCACTAACCGCATCTTTTGGGCACTGTAGGTAAAAATATAATGTGAGTATAAGAGAGAAAATTGTTACAAAAGTTTTCAAAAAAAATGTTGTACAAATATCATTTCTCTATAATTTATAACATTTTCCTTGCTTGATTGGTATGCTCTCTATGATAATTCACAAGTTTTCTTTTATTGACAACTCCTGTTAAATTTTCCAAGATCCTAATTAACCCGTGTTTTGTTTTATGTGACGTTGGAAATGTTTGTCAATGCCTAGTAAGATATTTCCACATAATTTTTTTTTTGTGGTACAAATTAAGGCAGGAAAGACAACATGAGAGAATGAGTATGAGAGGATCCAAATTGCATAATTTATTGGATGGAACATTCATTTATAATTAGATTCAATAGATTTATTTAATTAACCAAAAAGAGCCCAAGGACAATGCTAATTGTCTCGTCAAGGACCATAGGAGGAACAGAGATAGCTTAGACAGACCCTGCACAATACCATTGAGCTTGATTAATATTCTGTTGAGGGCATTCCTATACCTAAAGGATACTGTAAAACATATGGCAAAAAGATGAAAACAAAATAGTATGTAGTAAGAACAAAAGAGAGAAATAATCATGTTACGTTAACAAACTAACTAAACTAACTTTTGTTATATGCAAATATTCGTTTCAAGCTTTTTAGTAAGTTATGTTGAAAATTTTCAGTACATTTCTCAAATGATAACATCAAAAAAATTGGTGATTCGAGGATCTTACTCGAAAAGGACATTCAAAGTAAAGTGCCTCTACGGCCGGTATAAGAATTCGTAGCCAATATAGGTGGACTCCAAGATAAGCATTCTTGAAGTCTTTGAAAAATAGTTATGTTTGGGAAGTCCTCAGCATTCAAGAACTCAATATTACCTAAAGAAACTTGCATGAAATTTTTTTCAAGTTCGTTAGAAGAAACTTGACATGTTGCACCATAGGAGTTAATTTCCTTCTTTTTCTATAAATAGAATCACATTCACACCTCATGCAAAAGAGTTCATTTTCAATATGTAAATTAACCTACAAGATTACACATATGACCACATAAGATAAACATCTTATCGACTGTTTAATCGAACGATGTATATAACTCAGTTTTACTTGTAGCAATACCATTTTCTTTTAATTTAGTTCTTGTTTTTTTTCTTCTGCACTTTTACGTTTATGTGTTCTTTCTCTTGCGTTTTTAACAACGGTAGTTCACCATTACACGTTAATTGTACTGCAAACTAATACCCGAATCTTTAAACTTATCATCAACTAAGAATCCCCAAAGGATCTAACTTGAGTTCTAGATTTTGTTCACAATTATTCAATATATTCAGAACAACAATGAAAACAGAAAAATAATGCAAGATTTCTAAATTACTAATTAATACTACAAAATCCTCATGGGTAAACAAGAATTCAAATTCATAAAGATATGGAACAGGAAAAGAAACTACGAAAGCACTGGCTATATATACCTCTGAAAATTATCTCACACCAATATTTGATTGATCAAGGTCCATGAAACAATAAAAAAGAGAGCAACAATTGGTGAGATATAAGTAGCTGAAGATGCACTTTGCATGGTAGGAGTAGTGGTGGTATTGTTGGAGGGTGTGGTGGTGGTTGCTGCGGTGGGGGTGCCATCGGAAGGTGAACCTTTTCCTGATGGTGATGGTGTTGCAGAAGGAGCAGCAAAAGCAGAAGAAGAAGCCTTAACCTCAACAGAGAGTTTCATGCCACTTGCGCAATGTGCAGGAACAACACATATGAAGTAACGAGTTCCTTCTTTTTTGAGGGGAATGGTTGTGGCACCGTTATTGTCTGTACTAATTGAATTTCCAGTTATGCATGATTCATAGTCACTTTCATTAACTTCATCCACTGTGTGACCAACTCCATAGTAGAAAACTGTCATAATAAAGTCACATACATTAGTTTTGTAAACTGTACGGATGCAATTTAAAACTAAACAAACAACAAAGAAAGAATTAATAATACTCACAGAGACTGTCACCAACGGTAAAGTTTTTGTCACTAGCCCATGTGTTGTAATCAAAACCAATTGTCCAACCTAAAGTATCTCCAAAGGTGTGGATAGTTGCGCAGTACCATATTGATCACTAAAAAGCATAAAACCAAAGCCTTAAAGAATGCCATTTTAATATTGTGAGGGAATGAAGAAAACAAATCAATATCGACGAGACTATAAGGATGTTTTTTTAGAGGAAGGAGCTTCGATGATGTATGTATTTGGGACAATAGGTTCCTTTATATAATTGCAAACATATATGCCAAAGTTTGTTTTTCCTTCTTTTAAACAAACTTTTGTTTGTTATGGAGAAATGAATTAAAGTTTGTTACTAAAAAAATATATTTTTTCAGTTACTTACGGATGAAAAGATATGAAAAATTATAGCTTTTGTTTTTAAAATAAAGATTTTTTAAAAAACTTTTGTTCACGTAAAATGAATTATTTAGGGTAGAAATTCTATTAATAAGATTGTAACGTTATTATAAAAAAAATGTTTGTATCAATTATTAGTTACGGAAGAAAGATATGAAAATCAAATTTAATGGGTTTACTTGATCTATACTCCCTCCGTTCCTTTTTAAGTGTCTTTTTAGAAAATTAACACAAAAATAGCAAAATGTATATTTTTGCACATTTTCTTCCAATTATACCCTCATTTTAATCCACCAATAAATTCCTATTTTTACGCACACACTTTATCTTTCAAATAAATTTAATATGTTATCTTTTTCTCGTAACAAACAATTGTCAGTTATTATTTTTTTCTCCAACAAATTTCTATTTATTTTTTGTGCTCTCTCTCTCTCCCCCTCTCTCATAACAAACAATTGTCGATTTTATAAATATTGTGGACATCTTTTAAATTATTTTAAGTCAATATAAAAATTATTCCAACTTCACATTAATCAAAAGTTAAGAAAAAATTAACTTCCTTCCAACTCCTTTAATTAAAGTTAAGGCTTCAACTATGGCTTCAACCAATGCTAGATTCTCACATTTTTAACAATTGTTATTCTTCTTATTTATAGAATTTTAACTCTTCTTGGAACCGTTGTTTGGAACAAAATTTTGTTTAAATTTGAAGATAACGAGAAAAAACTTTATTTAAAAAAAAAACAAACTTTAGTTTTCAAATAGAAAGCATTAATTAGTTTTATTGAAAAAGATAAAAGTAATTGACAAAGGGTATAATTGACAAATCGTACCCTTAAAATATAAAAAAGACAGTTAAATAGGAACGAAAAATTCACCCTAAAAAGACACTTAAAAAGGAACGGAGGGAGTACTATATATAAAGAAAATTAACCATTTCAATACTTTTGGGCTGTATTTTTCCTTTCCAAAAATATTCTCTCAATACAAATCACACATGTTTTTTTGGTGGTGGCCGGGGTTCGAACCCCGGACCTTGCATATTTTATGCATTGTCCATACCAACTGAGCTAAGCTCACGAGGACACACATGTAATAAATAGATAAGAATAAATTTAAATATTAAAATATACTTACCAGATGAGTATAACAAATTTAAATATACTTACTTTTTCAATATCCCAATTATACCCTTAAACAACAACTTTTTTTTGTTGTTGATGTCATTAAAAAAATAATTTAGAATATTTTTTGTTATATTGTTGGTGTCATTGAAATAGATAATGATGGTTAGTTTTGTTTGTTACAGCTTGTAACAACAAACTTTTATATTTTAAGTTTTAATCAAAATCAAAATTTCATTAAAAAAAAAACACCGTTCATTATTTTTAAACGTTAACGCAAAAAAAAAAAGGAAAGACGGAAACATGAGTGCCCGTCTTTTCGCTACTTTAAAAATAGTGTATTTGAAAAATGGTACTCATTCTTTGTCCGGGCTTTAATTGTTGATTATATCTATATTATACTAGCGAAAAGACGGACGCTCATGTGTCCGTTTTTTCGTTCTAATGTGTGTAAATTATGAACAATATTTTATAAGAAATTTTGATTTCGATTAAAATTAGAAGTACAAATATTTGTGACTTTTAAATTGTAACAACTCCAATTTGTGACTTTGCTTTTAACAAACTCAAAATGTCATATGTATCTTTTTCAATGACGACGATAATCTAACAAATATAATATAAATCCTTATCTTTTTTTATACCACCAACAATACAACATTCATATAAGAAAATTTGTGTAAAGGTATAATGGAAATAATAGTAGTAAATAATTTAAACTATTTATTCTTTAGTAATATTATTTTAAATTTTAATTAAAAAATTAAATCCCAAAAAATAGGAAAAATCACACTACTAATAGGAACAATATTATCTATAACATATATGAAGGTGATGGAGATTCTTGACTGTATTTTTATAATTACAATCATACCCTTAAACAAATTTTCCTACATTAATATTATATTGTTGGTGGTATTAAAAAAGATAAGAATTTAGATTGTATTTGTTAAATTACCGTTGTTATTGAAAAAGATAAACATGGTTTTTTTGCTTTATTACATTTAAAAGTCACAAAATTCTGTACTTATAATTTTAATCAAAATCAAAATTTCATATAAAATAACGTTCATAATTTGCACGTGTCAACGCAATAAAAAGAGCGGAAAGACGGACATGTGAGTGTCCGTCTTTTCGCTAGTAGATATAAAGAAAATACAACAATTTGGACTTCATTTTTCCCTTTCCAATTTTAAGCTTCATTAAAAGTATCTTATTTACTTTTCTTTTACCCTTTTTTAATATTACTTAAATTACTAATTAAAAATAGTTAAATTTTATTAAGATTTGAACAATCTTTGCTACAATATGAACAATATTATCTATAACAATATAAAGAAAATAGGATATTTTAGGTTAGATTATTTATTATTACAATTATATCGTTAAACAAATATTTCTATAATAATGTTATATTGTTGATGTTATTGAGAAAGATAAAATTTTATGTTATATTTGTTATAGAGTTGGTGTAAATTAAAAAGATCAGCGTTGTTATAATTTGAAATCACAAACATCAATGCTTATAATTTCAATCAAAATTTAACTATTCTCAAAAAAATATTATTCATATTTTACACGTATTAACGCAATAAAAAGAACAAAAAAGTGTCCGTTTGAACGTCAGTTATAATCTTATAGATAAAGTCATAAAGAAATTAACTGTTTGTTTGCCGTGATTAATTTCTTTTTTGGTTGTGTTCATGTGCACTCGATAGGCACACTTAAGCATAGTAAATTTGGCTTAACGTTTGATGAACTTAATGCAATTCCTATTCAATGCAACTCTATAATTCCTTTCAAGATTGGATTGGATGCATAATAAGTAACGTCTTCTTGAAGAAAGAAAATGAACTTAATGCAATTCCTATTCAATGCAACTCTATAATTCCTTTCAAGATTGGATTGGATGCATAATAAGTAACGTCTTCTTGAAGAAAGAAAAATACGCTTCATATTATGAACTTTCAATTAGTGTTGATTAGCGCCGTAACAGTTAAGTATTTTAATCATCTAGTGAGGAAATTTTACCCTGTACCCCTGCATCTACACCTTCACCCCTACAAATTACATATAATTCCAATTTTACCCTTTTTATTATTTAATTTTTTAAACTTCATTTTTTACCTTCACTTACAACATTTGATTCATCGTGAATACACCCCTACATAACATTCAAAGTACATACTTCTTAGAGAATTATATGTAACATTTCTTATTCAAATTTTATTTCCGGAAAACTTCAAAATTTGATTCCGATTTGTTTTAAATTTCCAAAAACTCATGGTCACATTTCCAAATTTAAAATCGGAAATCTTTAGATTCTTTGTTGGTGTGTTTAGTTTTTGTTGATTTGGGAATACTATAAAAAAAAACACTTAACAATACAGAAAACCATTATTTTTTTCAATAAAACAAAATTGGAAGCAAACTAAAAAAATTAAAGGGGGGTTTGGGGGTTAATCAATGTAGTTTTAAAACAACAAATTATTTGATTGATTCACATTTTGATCTCAACGATAGTTGCACCTTTTTGATCTCATCGGAAAAAAAAGGATGATTGATTCAAATAGTTTGTTTTGATAATATATTAAATTTAACAGTGTCTTCTAGTTCCTGTTATGAATAATGACGCCACCAAACTGGAAAACATCGTGTAAGTTTTTTGATGCCTGCTATAAATCGGCAATTTCCGAGATACAGATCTGAACCTGATAATCAATCAACTCAGCATCTATATCAAAGGCATGACTGCGGTGAACATGATTCCATTGAAAGCCTACATGAATACGATTCTTGTGAACCAAATCAACATTTCTAGATTCCGGTAAACCTTAAAAACCCAGAAAATCTCAAACCTCAACCAAAGATTCGGTAAATAATTAAAAGAACAAACACTTGAAAAAGTTAAGAGAAAGAACATGGAAACGTTTTTGCAAAGAATACTTATTGATTGGTAGTGATTGTTGGAAGCGTTTTTCGAGCCAGAGAGGGTTTATATGTGGGGTGAATGGGTGAAAGGGTAAAAAAGGGTAAACTTGGTAGTTTGTGTCAAATGTTGGGGTCAAGGTATAAATGTAAGGGTGTGGGGTATAACTTTCATCTAGTGAATACTAGTGATACCAATTTCCACGTGAACTGCTTGTTACGTGCCAACAAGGGAAATTTATTTAATTTGGGCTTCTATATTTACTCCTCTCACCAAAGGAACAAAAATTATTTTCTAAACCAAAAAAATTGCAATAAGGCATCTCTTCTCAAATATGTTTGAATATTGTATAATTTTTAAATGAAGATTTAATATCTTGTTAGAGATTTCCTTTTTTGGAACATGCAAACTGAAAATGCAGTATAAAAGTATAAGTCATTAAATAAACTTACAACTCCATGATAAGTGCCAAGAAGTGTTAATTTCATGTTATATTTCATGCACTTTTTGTTACTTGTTTTACAAGTTATTGAAGGAAAAGCCGAGAAATAAGTGTTAAATGCCTTATTACGCTTTATATATCTTACTCTATCCTTTTATGCAGGAATTAGCCTCAAGACACTGATCAAAGACCAAAACTCATGAAAAAGTACTATTTGGGCAGAAGTTGATCCAGGAGGCATGCAACTCACACTCAAACTCGCAACTGCGAGTGCCAATGCGAGCAGCTCGCAACTGCGAGCTCCCTTACTCGCAGATGCGAGTTAGGGCGGTTTGACCTCCTCATTTATGACATGGCAGCATCTCATTGGACTAGAAGAATCACTCGCATCTGCGAGTGATGCTGCTCGCATTTGCGAGCTCAAGCAGAACAGAGGCTATTAAATGCCCACTTGCTATTCCTTGAAATTATTATGTTGGGATCTTAGCTTGATATTTTTCTTAGTTTTTCTCTTAGGTTTTAGCTTTAGATATTTTATAGAGAGAAATAGGGTAGATCATATAGAGTGAGAGTGATTTTGGAAGTTGGATCTTTATTCCTTTGTTGAGACATCACAAGTGTAATGAATCCTTCCTTTTCAATCCATCCTTGCAAGGCTCCCATGATGATGTGTAGCTAAATACCCTTTGTTGGGATGAGAGGTACTTGATCCTTGCTAAACATGTAATCTTTTGATCTTGCAATATATGGTTCTAGCAATTTATATTCAATATTGTTGTTATTCTTGTGTTAATTCTTTCAATGAGATTCAAGATGCTTTGGACACAAACTCTTGAATCTAGAGCTAGAGTAGCAATATATCTTAGGTTAACTTACTTGACATCTTTGTTAATCTTGTGATAATCACCACAATCAAGAGTTAAATGCTTTCGAATACTTAATCAGGCTGGACACGGTCGATTAGGTTATCCGATCGACTTTGTTATCGTTTAAGGGATTTGGACACGAATGTTTAAACGATACCTTAGAGTTAATTATATCCCTTTGGACACGAAGGATAGTTTAGAATTGATTGTGATAATTTTGGTTATAAAGCTAGAATTCGTATGGATCATTAGGTTACGTGTGATGCTTGGTTAAGGAACTCTACTCCTAACAAGTTTCAAGCCTTATTAATCTCAACTTTTACTTTCTGCAAATTAGTTTAGCTAGTTACAATTCAAACAAACAAGCACTCTTAATACTTTGAATGATAATTGATGTTAAACTGTCATTGATAACGCACTATTCCCTGTGGAGACGATACACAGATACTTATCTTGTTTGATGTTAAAAAACAACCTCATCACTCCATCAATGAAGAATAATAGAATCAATTCTTCAAATATTAACAGCACCCAAACATACTAGAGGGTGGGCATTCCAATAGAGGGCGGATATTTCAGTGATGAATATCGAACACAAAACGTACACCTTAGTTTTGATCATGCCCACAATAAATTGTTGGAACAAAATGTGTTTAACATTACCCTTTGAGAGTTTGGATGATAACAAGGTATTAAAAATTGTCAACTGGATAAGCTAATATTTGTTCAAGTGTATAGGACCATAGACAAAAATTTGACATCTTAAACAGGTTCTGGAAGAACAAAAGGGAGCTAAGGAATCAACAAAAAGGAAGCTTGAAGCATCTGAAGAGAAGTGCTCCTGAAGTGATGACGTCATCAGAAGAAAGTTCATCAAAAGCATCTCATCAGAAGCTAAAGATCACCAGAAGCTGAAGTTCATCAGGAGATGCAAGACTTAAAGCTTCAATGGTTGTTCAATGGATTTAATCTCGTTTAAGCATTGCAGAAGACTGGAAGAGCGAAGCAACGACTATTTTGAAAGGATTTGAAGGCATTGGATGCTTGTTCTTTAAAGAGCGTTGACAAAGTACAATTGCATGAAGTGTACAACCACTACTCTGTTTTTGTCTCTGCTACAAGACAAGAAAAACAGCTCTGCCTGCAACGATGTTCTTTCACATTTGGAATGGATTTGAAATTGATCCTTCACAGGACAATAACCATATCAGGCAAGAGATCATTGGTGGTTGATCAAAGCTTCAAACGACTCTATTTTTGATGTGCTGACAATTCACAACATCTCTTTCACACCTCTATATAAAGGAGTGAAGACTTAGAGATTGGCAAGGACTCAACAACAATTTACAAATGCCAAAACTCTGCTGAAATTGTTCTGAATTCAAAAGTTCACTTAGAATTTCTTTTCCAAAGTTCATATCTTAGAAATTCTAGAGTCTTAAGAGTCTGTATCTGATTTGTATTGTGAACACCACTGATTGTATATCAAGTGTTCAAACTCAAACATTTTCTTTGTAATTCTGTTTGATTAGAAGTCTCTTGCAGTTGTGCTTGAGCATTAGAAGTCTCTTGATTGTGTTCAGGAGCATATGAAGTCTCTTGCAGTTGTGCTTTAGCAATTTGAAGTCTCTTGCTAAGTTTAACAGTGAGCAGTTATAATCAGATATTACATTTTAGTGAACTCTCCTTGGAAGTGCAAGGGGGCCATGACTACTTCCGATTTGTGGAAGGAACCTGTATAATTGCTTTGTGTCTTTCTTCTCTCTCTCTCTCTCTCTGTTTTTATCCGCTGCAAGTTAGTCCTGAACATCACTTCAGAAGTAGAACTCTATCTGCTTCTGATCAGTGTTTTCAGCTTAGGAGAAAACGAAGAAAAGGCTAACACAATTCAACCCCCCTTCTTATGTTTTTCTCACCTTCAATTGGTATCTAGAGCCTTGGTCTGTTGTATTAACACTTAACAGTGTAACAGAAAAAGATCTGAGAAAAACATGTCTGATGATTCCTCCAGTTCTGGATTTGGGAACAACAATGTTGTTCCATATGATTATGGTGACAACAAGAAATCTAACTTTGGAAAAGTTCCTAAGTTCAATGGAGATCCTGAAGAATTTTCTTGGTGGAAAACCAACTTCTACAGCTATGTCATGGGTTTAGATGAAGAACTATGGGACATACTTGAAGATGGTGTTGGTGACTTGGTCCTTGATGAAGAAGGAACTGCTGTTGATAGAAAGAAACACACTCCTGCTCAGAAGAAACTCTAGAAGAAGCATCATACTATCAGAGGAACACTTGTCACTGCTATACCTAAAGCAGAGTATATGAAGATGAGTGATAAATCCACTGCTAAGGCAATGTTTGCTTCTCTTTGTGCAAACTATGAAGGCAACAAGAAAGTCAGAGAAACAAAAGCTCTTATGCTTATTCATCAGTATGAATATTTCAAGATGAAGGATGATGAAACTATTGAGGAGATGTACTCAAGGTTTCAAACCCTAGTCTCTGGATTACAAATATTGAAGAAGAGTTATGTTGCTTCTGATCATGTGAGCAAGATACTAAGAAGCTTGCCTGCTAGATGGAGACCTAAGGTTACTGCTATTGAGGAAGCTAAAGATTTAAACACTTTAAGTGTTGAAGATCTTGTCAGCTCTCTCAAGGTTCATGAGATAAGTCTAAATGAACATGAGCCTGCTAAGAAGAGTAAATCTATTGCTCTACCATCTAAAGGGAAGTCATCAAAAGCTCTTAAAGTTATTGAATCTGAAGAAGAGTCACCTGATGGAGACTCTGATGAAGATCCTACTGAGAAGATGGCTATGCTCTCCATCAAGCTTGAGTATCTGGCAAGGAAGAACAGGAAGTTTCTGAGTCAGAGAGGTTGTAACAAGAGCTCCAAGAAAGAAGATCAGAAGGGTTGCTTTAACTGTAAGAAGCCTGGACATTTCATTGTTGATTGCCCTGATCTTCAGAAGGAGAAATCAAAGGATAAGTCAAAGAAATCAAGTTTCAACTCAAGGAAATTCAGAAAGCAGATTAAGATGAGTTTAATGGCAACCTGGGAAGATTTAGATAGTGAATCTGGGTCTGAAAAGGAGGAAGTTGGAGATGAAGCAAATATAGCTATGAGGTTAGTGGCTACTGTGACTTCAGAAGCAGATCCTGACTCAGACTCTGAAGATGAAAATGAGGTATATTATAAAATTCCCAAAGAAGAACTTATTGAGTCTCTTAAGGAACTCCTTACACATTTTGAACTGAGAACCAATGAGTTGAAAGATTTAAAAGAAAAATATGTTGATTTAATGAAACAACAAGAATCAACTCTATTGGATCTGAAAGCTTCTGAAGAAGGACTTAGAGGCTTTGACTTCATTTGTAAAACTTATGAGGAGAAGCTCAAGTTTCTTTGTCAAAAGCTACAAGAAAAATGTAATGGAAAGTCTTTAAGTAAACATGAAATTGCTCTTGAGGATTTCATTATATCTGGTATTGACAGAAGCAAAGTTGCTTCAATGATTTACAATATTTACATAAACAATGGTAAATGGATTGGATTTTCAGGAGGGAAACCTAATGAAATCAGGTCTCTCTTCTCAATTATGTTTGAATATTGTATAATTTTTAAATGAAGATTTAATATCTTGTTAAAGATTTCCTTTTTTGGAACATGCAAATTGAAAATGCAGGATAAAAGTATAATTCATTAAATAAACTTACAACTCCATCAATGAAGAATAATAGAATCAATTCTTCAAATATTAACAGCACCCAAACATACTAGAGGGTGGGCATTCCAATAGAGGGTGGATATTTCAGTGATGAATATCGAACACAAAACGTACACCTTAGTTTTGATCATGCCCACAATAAATTTTGTACCATATCAATAGTAGGGCTTGAGATGTTCTCCGTCTGATGAAAAACATTGTCAACCATATAACATGAATGCCCTTCTTCACTTGTTTACCACGAGAAGTCAAACCTATAAACCGAATAACATGAGTCCAACTATTATTATGCATTGCACAATTGAAACCCAAACCATTGTGCATCCATCCAAACTTTACCAAACATCAGACAATACAAAAATAAATGTGTAGTTTCATCAAAATGGCAACTAGACACGCATAAGTGGTTGTCTAAATGAGAGAAATATATTAAGACGAGGTTGTTTTTCGCCGACAATCTATTTTAAATCAATCGCTATGCAAATAAAGATAAAAGACATCTATGGAGAAATCATCGAAGTTGTTATCCCACTTAATCCAATGAATTTTGCTGCCATCCTCAACACCACCCCATAAAAACGGACTAGATTTTAGAAATGGAACTTGAAGGAGTTTGAAGAAAGAGGGTGTAGTGGAAAAGTAGACAAAGAAACTTTTAAGAAAACAAATCAGCCTCCTATAAGTAAATTAAAACTATTTCAAGAGGACAAACGAATTATGTTTTCTCTTTTTCAATAGAGAAATGATATTTGTACAACTATTTTTGTACAACTTTTGGACAACTTTCTCTCTCATACTCACATTGTGTTATTATTCTCTCTCTTTCTTTTTCTCTCTCCATTGTTTTTGACCAATAACAAAAGAGAACAACATGGTTGTCCCAAAAGTTGTTATGAAATGGTTGTTCAAATATCATTGCTCTTTTCAATAATAGGATTTCAAAAAGTCAAACGGCGAGAAATTACATTTATCCACCTCTCCTTAGTTCTGTTTAAATAACACCAAAATATTCATTTAACGACACATTCATCTCTCTGTTTAGTAAATGTGAATGTAATTGATAGAATGAGAGCGTATTTTACAAAATAGAAATGTAAGTGTCACTTGAAGGTGAGAAAAACACAAGAAGGGGGGGTTGAATTGTGTTTTGAAAAATTCTTCGTTTCTCCTAAAAACTGAACACACTGATCAGAAGCTAGGTGAGACAGCTTCTGAAATGATAATCAGAATCTAAATGCAGCGGAATAAAACAGAGAGAGAGAGAGAAGAAGAACGACACAAAGCAATTATACTGGTTCCTTCCACAATCCGGAAGTAGTCCAGTCCCCCTTGCACTTCCAAGGAGATTTCACTATGAGTAATATCTGATTACAAATGCTCAAGCACACAAGCAAGAGACTTCCAATGCTCAAGCACACAAGCAAGAGACTTCCTTTGCTCAAGAACACAATCAAGAGACTTCCTGCTCAAGCACAACTGCAAGAGACTTCCTAACTAAACAAAATTACACAGAAAATTGTTTAAGGTTGAACACTTGATATACAATCAGAGGTGCTCACAATACAAATCAGATACAGACTCAATGGACTTAAGAATTTCTAAGATATGACTTTGAGACACAGAAATTCTAAGTGAATGCAGAACAATTTCAGCAGAGGTTTGGTACTTGTGAAAATTTTGTGAGTCTTTCGTTCAGCGTTCTTGCATTACCAAAACTCTAGGTCTTCACTCCTGTATATAGAGGTGTGAAAGAGACGTTGTGAAATTGCCAGCACACCAAAGAGTCGTTAGTTGAAGCTTGATCTTTCACCAATGATCTTTTGCCTGATTTGGTTGTTGTCCTATGAAGAACCAATTTGAAATCCATTCCTTATCCAAAGGAACATATATGCAGGCGAGACCGTATTCTGGAGCTGTTTTCTTGTCTTGAAGCGTGGACACAAAACAGAGTAGTGGAGAACGTGGTTGTACAATTCGTACAAAGTACAATGTCAACGCTTTCGTCCAAAATGCAAGCACAAGCCTTCAAACACCTTTGAAATGACCGTTGCAAAATTCCACTAATCCTTTGTTTGTGTTTTCGAATCCAATAGACAGTTTTTGCATTGATAATTCTTCAATTCTTGAATCTTTTGCAAATCCAGTTGAGATTCAGCTTCTGGTGAAATAGCTTCTGATGAGGCAGCTTCTGATGATGCAGCTTCTGATGATATGACTTCTGCAGCTTCTGATGACGCAGCTTCTGATGATGTGGCTTCTGGACCTCTTGTCTTCAGAAGCACTATTCTTCAGGAGCAGCTTACTTCAGGAGCGCTATTTCTTCAGGAGCAGCTTGACTTCAGGAGCGCTTTGCCTTCAGAATCATCTAAGCTTCATTTTCTTTTGCTCTTTATTTGCTCATTCAGAACCAATGATGATGTAACTTTATAATTATGGTCCTGTACACTTGAACAAATATTAGCTAGTCCAATTTACAATTTTTAATACCTTGTTATCATCAAAACTCTTTAAGGTTCATTGTTAAACACATTTTGTTCCAACAATCTCCCCCTTTTTGATGATGACAAACAAAAGTATTTAAAATTGATCAATTGTTGTTAATCTAATTAACAAGTTGATTTTGGGGTTCTGAGGTTTGTAAGCTCAGAGTCTGAGGTTTGTAAGCTCAAACTCCCCCTGAGTCTGATAGTCTTTAAGGTGAGGTTTGTAAGCTCCCCCTAAGTTCTATCCAGGTTAATTAAATTCATTTTTCGCATAATAAAAAATATCAGAGCTTTAAAAAAAAATTGAATCAATGAAAGAATTAACTTATAGAAAAGAAGAATGGTTCAATTAATTTTACTTGAATTTTGATACTTCTTAGTTCGTTCATAGCTTATACCAATAAGGTAAAAAAAATGATAGAAGTTTTTCAAAAAATTTCAAATGCCATTAATGGGGCTCAGAGCCTTTAAATACTTGTCACATATACTCCCCCTTTTGTCATTATCAAAAAAGATAAAAATAAGCATAAAAGACAAAAAGATTTGAGAAAAACTCAAACAAAAGAGAGTATACAAGAAATTAATTAAATAAATCAGATCAAAATATATGAACATGAATATCCAATTATCAGAAGCAGCTAAACAGTCAGAATCAGTAAGCATTCAGAAGCAAAGAGAATTAAAACAGAATGGTTTCAGAAGCAAGGACTAGGAATTTAAAACAAACAACAAACAAAAAGAAAAACACAAGGGTGTGCAACTAAGGGTTGGTTTGATGTTGTTTCTTCATCTCCTCCATTTCTTCAATCTTCTTCTGCAACAGTTCTTCAAGCTGTTGTTGCCTCTGGAGAAGAGCCTGTTCCCTTTCCTTAGCTTCTTGCTGCTGCTGTGCCATCTGTTTCTTCAGAAGCTTACACAACCTTGCTTCTCTGGTCAAGTAGGCCGTTTCTGAGAAGAAAGGCTGGTTTGCCAGGAGCAGTGTAGAACTTCTTACTCTGAGACTCTGATTCAGATGCTCCATTAACTTCCTGACAGAAGCTTCCTTGCTTCTGATGCACTTAGCCCTTATGCTTTCAATTAGCTCAGTTGCCCGGTTCTGAAGAGATGCCCAGGAGTCTTCATATGCACTTGTGAGATCAATTGTCCTTCGTTGATCCACAAGATTATGCATCTGACTCAGGATTGTGAGAAGCTCAGGATTAATATATCCAGATTCCAGGATGTTTGAGGGTGGTTGTTCAAGGATTTCAAGATCAGAATCACTGATTTCCAAATCTTGAACAGGGTTAGGAACTGGAATGGTAAAGTGTGTTTGTGTGTTTGAAGATGAAGGCTGGTCAGAAGCAATGTGTGTGGTAGAGGTTGAGGCTTGAACATTGACTAGAGAGTTGTCAACATCCATAGGAGTTGGTTCTGGGGAGTGTTCAGGTAAAGGTTGAAATTCAGTTTCAGTTGGTGGTTGTTGTGGTGAAGTTGATGTTTGAGTGTTGAGTTGGGGGTCAATGGTAGCTATTGGTGATTGTGGGGGTGTTGTGGGTTTATGTGGTTCAGGTGTTTGTTGATGGGGGTTTTCTGAAACAACGTTTTCAGAAGCAGTTGCTTCTGGAGTTGCTTCAGAGGCCTTTTCTGAAGTAGATTCAACATTTTCCGGAGGAATCATGTTGAGAGGTTGAATGTTAAGGGGTTGAGGGTTAAGGCGAAAGATAGTCTCAATGACTTTTTCTCTCTGCACAGCCATTTCAGCCAACTTCTCATTAATTATGTGACCAACTGGCTCATAAGTAGTTGACTGAGAGGGCTTTTTGTTGGTTTTGGTTGATGTTGACTTGCTTTTTACTGGTTTTTGAAAGAGTTGGGTTAAGGGTATATCATCATCAGAATCATCAGAATCTGATAATGGTGTGGATGTAACACCCCGTTTTCCCAACGTAAAAATTTCATAATTAAAAATCAGAGTAATTCAACTTTAAACGGAATGCTACACTTCTTAAAAATTCATAAACTGAATAAATAACAATTTATTCTTCAAAATCATTTAACATAAGTAATTCAAACTTCGCAGCGGAATTAGTTCTTTCAACATAAAAAGTCTTTGGCACGCAGACCTCATCGGAAAATCTCATAAGTCTTAGTTCAATATTTATTCATAAAAGTTCATAAACAATACGTAAGGAATAGAAGTAAAGTCAAGTCCCATATCCCGTTACGTATCAGAGCACCTAGACACACATGTGAGGAGTCCACTCACGACGCCTCTAATCTTGATTACCTGCAAGTTACCCATACGAAGAGCAACATTTCCAAGCAGAGGGGTGAGATTTCTCAAAACAAAAATATTAAACATATAAATCATATAAAGTACATTCAACAACTTAAACATCATTAACATATCTTAAACTCCATTAACTAGCATCATTAATCTCCTACATTAGTTATACACTTCATCTTATATCATCTTAATTATAGACATAAACATCATCATCATATAACATCAATTACTAATCATAAACATCAGCATACATCATCAAATATTAATTACAAACATCAACACATATATTAATCACAAACATCAACGTCTAACACCAAATATAATCATAAGCATCATCATGTAATTCACATAAGTATCATTATCAAAACATATCATTTATCGAAAACAACTTCATAATTAAGTTCATAATCAACTTCTTAAACAAACATCATCATTAAATCATAATCAAAACATCATCATCGAACATCACTTATCAAATCATCATTAAATATAAGTTATGACGACTCTACAATGCAACAACAACTTCAACAACAACTTAGACCACTTCGACAACAACTTAGACAACTTCAACAACAACTTAGACAACTTCAATATGCATGTGGTACCACCAGGGCATTAAGCCCCCTTCGCTAAGGTCATATTTGGACCTGTCGGGCATTAAGCCCCCATCGCTAAGGTCATCAAGAACCTGTCGGGCATTAAGCCCCCATCGCTAAGGTCATCAAGAGCCTGTCGGGCATTAAGCCCCCATCGCTGACTATGCAATAACACAATCTTCCTACAACTTGGACAACAACGTGAACATCTTATTCAATTCCATTAAAATGGACAACTTCTTAAATCATGACAACTTAGACCGACTTGTACATCTTCGCTAAAACTCAACAGCAACATAGACAACGTATGGACAGTTCACAACATATGATCATCATTGAATGCATTACACTAACTTTAAACATCATAAGTATTTACTTAATGTATTTATAACACGTCACTTTACTTATAACATTAAGTCAAGGTTCAACAGCAACAAACAGCGACAAATACAGCATATAACAGTGCTTGAATATCATATCATCATTAAAGAAATGTATCATATCAACTTAATCATCAAAAAGAATCACATAAAGCATATTTATCAATATCATATTGATCAATCATAAACAACTTCATATAACATCGTATTTAAACATCGACAATAATTCACTATGTATCTTTGTAAAAACATAATAAATTATCCACAACATATTTTCATGTCAAACTAAAGCTACTGGAAAAATATCACAAATATCAACAACTTTCATGTTTACAACAAAGATCAATTCAAAACAGAAACATATGAACAAAACGCAAAAACATGAAACAGAGAATGCTGTCACCGTACAATTTCGCTAAGACCTCCCTGTAGTATTTTAATCATAACTCAAAGACCAAACATCATTTTCATGTCAAACCAAAGCCACTAGAAAGCTAACAAAATTATCTAAAACTTTCATGTTTACGCCTAAGACCAATTCTGTACCGATCAATACCAGTTTTCATTTTAAATTCGGAAAAGTTGTGCTGAAAGTCCATAAAAATTCACTGTGACCTACGTGCAGTAATTTGACCATAACTCAATTTCTATATATCGTTTTGACGTGAGACCAACGGCATTAGAAAGCTAACATTCATACCTACAACTTTCGTGTTTACACCTAAACCCAGTTCGGAACTTAAACTTGTCAAACTGAGACAATAAAAACGCGTTTTGCACATTGACAGCAAAATCGCTGTTCAGCTGCGATTTCGCTTTGGGGAAATCTTTTCCACTTCTTATTCGACCCAATACTCTCCAAACTTGACCCTAATCATTACCCTATGATTACCCTATCATTAGAACACTAATTATTCATCAACCTACTGTATGCAAATTCAAAGGGTTCTCAAATCTATTAACAACCCATTACAATTCCTAAACCATAATTCTTAAACTCACCGACATCTCATCCAATTCCATGGTTCTAACCTCAAAACTACATCCAATAATCGTCATATGGGTTATCTAAGGACTGTATACAATTTCTACATCAATTCAACAAATTTTCATCATCTAATCATCAAATCTCTCTCAAAACCCTAATTCTCAAATTCTCACAAACTTTCCCCAACTTGTTAGATGCAATCTAATGATTTAACAACTTAATATTAATGCAAGATAGTCTCACCCTCACCTTAGATTAATTCCTGAATCAGCAGCAGCGTTCTTCTTTCCTAAGGTCTTCTCCTCTTCTCTTCTCTTCTCTTTTCTTTTCCAAAAAGCGGTTTAAGGTAAACTCTTTCTAACCTAAGCTTCTCTATTTATAATATACTAAAATATTCTTCCCAAATCTATTTAGGCCCAACAACTTATTCTTCTTTCTATTCTAACCCCCAATTCAACTCACACTAATAATCCTCATAATCTTATTTATTTCTAAATTAAATATATCTCTCACAAATAACAAATATATTTCTACACCAAATAACAAATATATCTCTAACAAATAACAAATATATTTCTACATCAAATAACAAATATATCTCTAACAAATAACAAATATATTTCTATACCAAATAACAAATATATCTCTAACAAATAACAAATATATTTCTATACCAAATAACAAATATATCTCTAACAAATAACAAATATATATATATATATATATATATATATATATATATATTATTCTAGTAAATACCAACATATAACATAACAAAATATCACTCATCAAAATAAATCGACTAAATCATAAAAAGACATATAATCTCAAAACTACCTCCAAATCTACTGACTCTAATAATTCTCATATTCTAATAAATAATAGAATAATGCCACATAATAAAATACTAACACCTCATATAAATAAATAAATCACATAAATAGACTCTAACTTAATAAAAATAATTAAATAAAAAGGAGGGCGTTACAACTCTCCCCAACTTAAAAGAATTTCGTCCTCGAAATTCAAGCACAATAGAAAATAAATTTATTCATTACTTCTTCAAACAAAACACAAAAACCACATCAAGTTAGTCAGTTAAACATGATCACATAAAAAAAACATAACTACTAACTAGAAAACATGACGACACGACACAACGACTCATCTACTTGGCCGGACGGACCGACCTGCTCTGATACCAATTGTAACACCCCGTTTTCCCAACGTAAAAATTTCATAATTAAAAATCAGAGTAATTCAACTTTAAACGGAATGCTACACTTCTTAAAAATTCATAAACTGAATAAATAACAATTTATTCTTCAAAATCATTTAACATAAGTAATTCAAACTTCGCAGCGGAATTAGTTCTTTCAACATAAAAAGTCTTTGGCACGCAGACCTCATCGGAAAATCTCATAAGTCTTAGTTCAATATTTATTCATAAAAGTTCATAAACAATACGTAAGGAATAGAAGTAAAGTCAAGTCCCATATCCCGTTACGTATCAGAGCACCTAGACACACATGTGAGGAGTCCACTCACGACGCCTCTAATCTTGATTACCTGCAAGTTACCCATACGAAGAGCAACATTTCCAAGCAGAGGGGTGAGATTTCTCAAAACAAAAATATTAAACATATAAATCATATAAAGTACATTCAACAACTTAAACATCATTAACATATCTTAAACTCCATTAACTAGCATCATTAATCTCCTACATTAGTTATACACTTCATCTTATATCATCTTAATTATAGACATAAACATCATCATCATATAACATCAATTACTAATCATAAACATCAGCATACATCATCAAATATTAATTACAAACATCAACACATATATTAATCACAAACATCAACGTCTAACACCAAATATAATCATAAGCATCATCATGTAATTCACATAAGTATCATTATCAAAACATATCATTTATCGAAAACAACTTCATAATTAAGTTCATAATCAACTTCTTAAACAAACATCATCATTAAATCATAATCAAAACATCATCATCGAACATCACTTATCAAATCATCATTAAATATAAGTTATGACGACTCTACAATGCAACAACAACTTCAACAACAACTTAGACCACTTCGACAACAACTTAGACAACTTCAACAACAACTTAGACAACTTCAATATGCATGTGGTACCACCAGGGCATTAAGCCCCCTTCGCTAAGGTCATATTTGGACCTGTCGGGCATTAAGCCCCCATCGCTAAGGTCATCAAGAACCTGTCGGGCATTAAGCCCCCATCGCTGACTATGCAATAACACAATCTTCCTACAACTTGGACAACAACGTGAACATCTTATTCAATTCCATTAAAATGGACAACTTCTTAAATCATGACAACTTAGACCGACTTGTACATCTTCGCTAAAACTCAACAGCAACATAGACAACGTATGGACAGTTCACAACATATGATCATCATTGAATGCATTACACTAACTTTAAACATCATAAGTATTTACTTAATGTATTTATAACACGTCACTTTACTTATAACATTAAGTCAAGGTTCAACAGCAACAAACAGCGACAAATACAGCATATAACAGTGCTTGAATATCATATCATCATTAAAGAAATGTATCATATCAACTTAATCATCAAAAAGAATCACATAAAGCATATTTATCAATATCATATTGATCAATCATAAACAACTTCATATAACATCGTATTTAAACATCGACAATAATTCACTATGTATCTTTGTAAAAACATAATAAATTATCCACAACATATTTTCATGTCAAACTAAAGCTACTGGAAAAATATCACAAATATCAACAACTTTCATGTTTACAACAAAGATCAATTCAAAACAGAAACATATGAACAAAACGCAAAAACATGAAACAGAGAATGCTGTCACCGTACAATTTCGCTAAGACCTCCCTGTAGTATTTTAATCATAACTCAAAGACCAAACATCATTTTCACGTCAAACCAAAGCCACTAGAAAGCTAACAAAATTATCTAAAACTTTCATGTTTACGCCTAAGACCAATTCTGTACCGATCAATACCAGTTTTCATTTTAAATTCGGAAAAGTTGTGCTGAAAGTCCATAAAAATTCACTGTGACCTACGTGCAGTAATTTGACCATAACTCAATTTCTATATATCGTTTTGACGTGAGACCAACGGCATTAGAAAGCTAACATTCATACCTACAACTTTCGTGTTTACACCTAAACCCAGTTCGGAACTTAAACTTGTCAAACTGAGACAATAAAAACGCGTTTTGCACATTGACAGCAAAATCGCTGTTCAGCTGCGATTTCGCTTTGGGGAAATCTTTTCCACTTCTTATTCGACCCAATACTCTCCAAACTTGACCCTAATCATTACCCTATGATTACCCTATCATTAGAACACTAATTATTCATCAACCTACTGTATGCAAATTCAAAGGGTTCTCAAATCTATTAACAACCCATTACAATTCCTAAACCATAATTCTTAAACTCACCGACATCTCATCCAATTCCATGGTTCTAACCTCAAAACTACATCCAATAATCGTCATATGGGTTATCTAAGGACTGTATACAATTTCTACATCAATTCAACAAATTTTCATCATCTAATCATCAAATCTCTCTCAAAACCCTAATTCTCAAATTCTCACAAACTTTCCCCAACTTGTTAGATGCAATCTAATGATTTAACAACTTAATATTAATGCAAGATAGTCTCACCCTCACCTTAGATTAATTCCTGAATCAGCAGCAGCGTTCTTCTTTCCTAAGGTCTTCTCCTCTTCTCTTCTCTTCTCTTTTCTTTTCCAAAAAGCGGTTTAAGGTAAACTCTTTCTAACCTAAGCTTCTCTATTTATAATATACTAAAATATTCTTCCCAAATCTATTTAGGCCCAACAACTTATTCTTCTTTCTATTCTAACCCCCAATTCAACTCACACTAATAATCCTCATAATCTTATTTATTTCTAAATTAAATATATCTCTCACAAATAACAAATATATTTCTACACCAAATAACAAATATATCTCTAACAAATAACAAATATATTTCTACATCAAATAACAAATATATCTCTAACAAATAACAAATATATTTCTATACCAAATAACAAATATATCTCTAACAAATAACAAATATATTTCTATACCAAATAACAAATATATCTCTAACAAATAACAAATATATATATATATATATATATATATATATATATATTATTCTAGTAAATACCAACATATAACATAACAAAATATCACGCATCAAAATAAATCGACTAAATCATAAAAAGACATATAATCTCAAAACTACCTCCAAATCTACTGACTCTAATAATTCTCATATTCTAATAAATAATAGAATAATGCCACATAATAAAATACTAACACCTCATATAAATAAATAAATCACATAAATAGACTCTAACTTAATAAAAATAATTAAATAAAAAGGAGGGCGTTACAGTGGATGCGGAATCTGATGATATATTAATTACCTTCTCTGGTTCAGGAACAGAATCCTCTTTAACAGACTCACTGGTCATCAGCAACAGTTGCTTGGCTTCTGAAACTACAGACTCTTGTAGCTCAGCAGCAATCTCCATAGTTTTTCCAATAGCTTCTGACACAATAGTAGCAGCTTCAGTCTTCTTAGAAACATGAGGGAAGTTCTTGGTCCTCCTTACTGCTTGCTTCCTTTTCTTCTTTGGTATTGCAGGTTGATCAAGAGTAATGCCAACATCCATGATCATCCTGGAATCCATGTCTTCAATGGCTTCTTCAATAGAAGGTACTGATGAACTACCAATTTTGAGCTTGTCAGTAGCAACTTTTGCCTTTTTAGCAGATTGTTCAACCTCTAGATATTGCTCTGCAGTCATCTTCCTTTTTGACTTTCTGCCTCTGGCTCGTGGCAGAGCACCACCATACATTTCCTCTGGAATATCTTCCAATCTGATTCTCTCATTGGTTGCCTCAAAATGTTCCTTGATATAGTACATCTGCACTTCAATGGGATCCTTCTTGCAGATGGGTGGAAAGTCCTTCATAAGATCAGACTTAACAAGTGATTCACTCAAATCTGTATGAAGCTTGGTGACAGCAGGGATCAACTTCATATTCTTGAGGGTTTGTGCATTAATGAACTTTCCAGTTTTAGTATCAAGCAGCTCATCTGTGAAGGCTTCAGCACTGCTTAGCTTGTCCAAGACTCCTCCTTGATAGAATATTTCTGACAAGAGTCTTCCATAAGGTACCCAGGTTCTATTCTGCAGCTGACTCTGTTTCAGACACTCTATCAAGTATTTGAACATATATTTTGGCACGTTCACTTTCTCCTTCTTAATGAAGTGTTGAAGAAAGACTTTTTGTGCCAAATTGGGTTTCTCACTACCACCACATGGAAGTAAGTCCTCATTCTGAATCTTCAGAAGCAGCTTCTTATCCATGCTTAGATCAGCATACTTTCCTGCTTGCGTTGAGTTGTACAGTGCCAAGTTTACTTTTTCCTTCCAGAGGCGTTCTTCAGCTGTATTTGAGAGATCAATTCCAGAGTATTTTCCAGAGGCCTCTCTACAGAGTACAGCTTCTATCTGCCATTCCGCAATTCTCACTGGAATACCACAAATACTTGACCTGATTTCAATACCTGTAAATGGCTCAAGTCCCATTTCTTCTCTGGTCTTCCCTTCCAGTTCGGGATAAATCAACACCATTTGACTTTCTTCAGTTATAGACGCAGCTTTGTCATAAACCTTAGCCCTTACCTAGAAGTGTCTTACCAATGCTTCGTATGTTGGTCCATTCAACATCTTGAAGTAATGCATAAGTTCCTGCTCTTCATAGTAGCTTCTGATCCAACACTCATGGAAGGCGAGTGATTCAAAATCCACCGGATTTTCTATTTGAACCTGTGGTTCCCATTCTTCCAATTTCATGCTTCTTCCTTTGTAGTCAAATTCAGGGACCATCCGTGAAGTAGATTCTGAAACTTTTGAGCTTGATGATGCCATTTGATGATTGACGAAGATTTGAAGAAGATGAAGATTTTAGGGTTCTAAGTTTGAGAGAATGCGCTTACTTCGCAAGAGGTTTGAGAGCAAATGTGTTTGTTGTGAGTGAGTAGTGTGTGAATTGTCAAAGTGTTAAAAGTAAAACGATTGCAATTCAAAAGAGACAAACAAACATAACATTAATGACAAAATTGGGGGCGCGTGAAAAGTACTTTCAAAGCTATTAAATCATCATTGCCCTTTTAGTTATACACCAACACATACAGGCCACGTAAGAAGTTCACAGAGTAACTACCAAGTTAGTGGGCCAGAAGTTACTTTTTAAAAGGTAACTTCCAACGTTTCCACTAATTCAACTATTCAGAAGCAACAAATCCAGCTTCTGGACTTCAGATGCTGATGTCATCATCAGAAGCGAGTTTTCCTCAGAACCTCAATAAAGAGCTTCTGATGGACTACCGCTTCTGAACTAACTTCAGAACCTAAAATCCTATTCAGGAGCAAGCAAGCATTTAATCAGATACAAAGTGCATGTTCAAATTTTTCTTTATAAAATCAAATCTTTCAACAGTTAAAGGCTTAGTAAATATATCAGCCCATTGATTTTCAGTATCAATGAATTGTATATCTAAAATTCCTTTTTGAACATAATCTCTGATAAAATGGTGTTTGATTTCAATGTGCTTCGCTCTTGAATGCAAAATTGGATTTTTAGACAAACAAATAGCAGCAGTATTATCACAATAAATGGGAATACTGTTAGCAGTTATCTGATCATCTTCCAACTGATGTTTCATCCAGAGTAGTTGTGTACAACAACTTGCAGCTGAAATGTATTCTGCTTCTGCTGTAGACATAGCAATAGTTGTTTGTCTTTTGCTAGCCCAGGATATAAGATTATCACCCAGAAATTGACAATTGCCACTGGTTGACTTTCTTTCAATCCTATCACCAGCATATTCAGCATCACAGAATCCAATTAGCTTATAATCTAAGGATTTCCTATAAAGGAGTCCAAGATTAGTTGTTCCTTTCAAATACCTGAAGATTCTCTTGACAGCAGTCATATGAGATTCTCTAGGATCTGATTGGAATCTTGCACACAAGCATACACTGAATAAAATATCTGGCCTAGATGCAGTGAGGTATAACAAAGAACCAATCATACCTCTATACAGCTTCTGATCTACTTTAGCTCCTTCATCTTCTTTGCTTAAGGTGCACGTAGGGTGCATTGGAGTGTTCATCACTTTACAATCTTCAAGTTTGAACTTCTTCAGAAGCTCCTTTGTGTACTTTGATTGATGAACATAGACTCCATCTTTGCATTGATTGATTTGAATGCCCAGGAAGAACTTCAGCTCTCCCATCATGCTCATTTCAAATTCATCCTGCATTAACTCAGAAAATTCCTTGCAAAGAGATGCATTAGTAGAACCAAATATTATATCATCAACATATATTTGCACAACAAGAATATCTTTCTCAAGGGTCCTTCTGAAGAGTGTAGTATCAACCTGTCCTCTTTTAAAATCATTTTTGATTAAGAAATTACTTAGTCTATCATACCAAGCTCTGGGAGCTTGTTTCAAGCCATATAGTGATTTCTTCAGTTTAAAAACATGGTCAGGATATTTAATATCCTCAAATCCAGGAGGTTGCTTGACATACACTTCTTCTTCTATGACACCATTTAGAAATGCACTCTTGACATCCATTTGATATAATATTATGCCATGATTAACTGCATAGGAAAGAAGTAACCTGATTGCTTCCAATCTTGCAACTGGAGCAAACGTTTCAGTGTAATCAATGCCTTCTTGTTGACTATACCCTTGTGCAACAAGCCTGGCTTTGTTTCTTGTTACTTCACCTTGCTCATTCAGCTTGTTTCTGAATACCCATTTTGTTCCAATAATGTTCTTGTGCTGAGGTTTGGGTACCAGATCCCACACATCATTTCTTTGAAATTGATTCAACTCTTCTTGCATAGCTAGGATCCATCCATCATCTGAAAGTGCTTCATCAACTGTTGTAGGTTCAATCATTGAGATTAGTCCAATCATTGACTCCTCTTGTCTGAAATGTGATCTTGTTCTTCTTGGACTATCTTTGTTTCCAATGATTAGCTCCTCAGGATGTGAAGACTTGTGTTTGAATGTGTTTCTGGGAGGATCTGCTTGATGTGAGCCATCTTGTGCTTCATCAGAAGCAGCTTCATCTTGTGCTTCTGATGTGGGTTCAGCTTCTGGACTATCTTCAGATTCAGCTATCTGATCAGGTTCTGGAGTAGCTTCAGGAACCTGTATCTCTGCAGAACTTTCACCTTGCTTTGAAGTTTTATCTTCAAGCTCCTTGTCATCAAATTTAACGTGCATAGATTCTTCAACACAAAGTGTTTCTGAATTATACACTCTGTATGCCTTTGACCTTTCAGAGTAACCTAAAAAGATTCCTCTTTGGGCCTTGGCATCAAATTTCTTTAGGTAGAGCTTGTTGTTCAGAATGTAACATGTACATCCAAATTGATGAAAGTAAGAGATATTGGGTTTTCTTCCTTTAAAGAGTTCATATGCTGTTTTCTCCAAAATAGGTCTAATATAGATCCTGTTTTGAACATAGCATGCTGTATTCACTGCTTCTGCCCAAAAATGTTTTGGTAAATTGTTTTCATGAATCATGGTTCTGACCATTTCTTGTAAAGTTCTATTCTTTCTCTCTACAACCCCATTTTGTTGTGGTGTTCTAGGAGAAGAGAACTCATGGAAAATTCCATGTTTTTCACAAAAAGCTTCAAATGGCTCATTTTCAAATTCTCCACCATGATCACTTCTGACTTTCAAAATTTTTGATTCTTTTTCAGATTGAATTTGAGTGCAGAAGCTACTGAATACATCACACGCAACATCTTTACTCTTTATGAATTTCACCCAAGTCCATCTGCTGTAATCATCAACAATGACTAATCCATATCTACTTCCATATAGGGATGCAGTACTCACTGGTCCAAATAAATCAATATGGAGTAATTCTAAAGGTCTTGAGGTTGAAACAATGTCTTTGGTTTTAAAAGATGATTTCACAATTTTCCCTCTCTGACATGCACCACAGAGTGCATCTGAATGATAGTCTGTCTGGTAGCCCTTTCACAAGTTGTAACTTACTAAGCTTAGAGATTAACCTCCAGTTAGCATGTCCCAACCTTCTGTGCCACATCCATTTCTTATCATTCACTGATAGTAGGCAAACCACCTTCTGATCAGCCAGTTCAGAAAAATTGATTTTATAGACATTGTCAACTCTCTTTCCCTTGAACACAATGGATTTGTCTTCTTTGTTGATTACTGTACAGTTGGGTTTTTCAAAAAGCACATCATAACCATTATCACAAAATTGACTAATGCTCAAAAGGTTATGTTCAAGACCATCTACCAACCATACATTATTAATTGAGGTAGAGGAATTACCAATAGTTCCTGTACCTATGATCTTGCCTGACTGGTTGCCTCCAAATTTCACATTTCCTCCCTCTTTCATTGTTAGGCTGAGGAACATGGACTTGTCTCCTGTCATGTGTCTTGAGCAACCGCTGTCTAGGTACCATGATCTTTGCTTTGGCACTGCTCTTAGACATACCTGCATCATTGACATTTTTAGATTTAGGTACCCATTGTTCTATGGGTCATGGAAGGTTAGTACTTAAGGCTTTACTCTTCACTTCTTGTACCTTGTGCTGTGAGTTGGGTTGCTTCTGATTAACCATCACCTTAGGTTTTGGTACTTCAGAAGCAGTAACTATCTTCTTCTGAAACTTAGACTTCAGAACCCCAGATTTTGGTTTCACCAGACTCTGAGGAATAGGTTCTGATCTTTTCAGGATCCTGACCTTTGAAGTCTTGGAATCAGAGTTGATCATAGCCTTTGACTTAGAGTTCTTTGGCTTTGAAGTAATTTTAGCCTTAGAACTAGAAGCTTCAGGTTCTGATTGAACAACAGTTTCCAACTCAGCCCCTTCTGGTACAAAAAATGTTTTCAGACCTTCCTTGATGCATTCACAACAAGATTTTAGATTGGTTTTCTCAAGTTTTACTTCTGGAAAACCAATTCCTCTGCCGTTGTTCTTGTAAATGCTATAAATCATAGAAGCCACTCTACTTCTGTCAATGCCAGATATAATAAAATCTTCAAGAGCAATTTCATGGTTACTTAAAGGTTTTTCATTACACTTTTCTTGTAGCTTCTGACATAAGAACCTGAGCTGATCTTCATATGTTTTACACATGAAGTCAAAGCCCCTAAGTCCTTGTTCAGAAGCTTTCAGATCCAATAGAGTTGATTTTTGCTGTTGTACCAAATCAGCATATTTTTCTTTTAAATCCTTCAACTCATTGGTTCTTACTTCAAAATGTGTAAGAAGTTCTTTAAGTGACTCAACAAGTTCATCTCTGGGAATTTTGGAATATACCTCGTTTTCATCTTCTGAGTCTGAATCTGATCCAGCTTCTGAAGTTGCTGTTGCTACCAACCCAACAGCTACCTTTGCATCTTCATCAGCTTCCTCTTTATCAGATCCAGATTCACTACCCAAATCATCCCAGGTTGCCATTAAACTCTGCTTAATCTGCTTCTTGAGTTTGCTTGGTTTGAATGTAGACCTCTTTGACTTGTCCTTTGACTTTTCTCTTTGAAGATCAGGGCATTCAGCAATGAAGTGTCCAGGCTTCTTACAGTTGAAGCATCCCTTCTGATCGTCTTTCTTTGAGCTTCTGGAGTTACCCCTTCTGGAGAGAAACTTTCTGTTCTTCTTGGCCAGATATTGAAGTCTGTTTGAGAGCATGGCCATTTCAGCAGCATCTGGTTCAGAATCTGAACTTGACTGTTCTTCCTCTTCAGATTCAACCACTTTGAGAGCTTTTGATGACTTGCCTTTGGATGGAAGAGCTATTGATTTACTCTTCTTAGTAGACTCATGTTCATTAAGACTTAACTCATGAACTTTGAGAGAACTAACAAGATCTTCGACACTTAAAGTGTTTAAATCTTTAGCTTCCTCAATGGCAGTCACTTTTGGTCTCCATCTGGCAGGTAAGCTTCTGAGTATCTTGCTTACATGATCAGAAGCAACATAGCTCTTCTTTAGAATCTGTAGCCCAGAAACTAAGGTTTGAAACCTTGAGTACACCTCCTCAATAGTTTCATCATCCTTCATCTTGAATAACTCATACTGATGTACAAGCAGGAGAGCCTTTGCTTCTTTGACCTTCTTGCTCCCTTCATAATTTGAACAGAGAGAAGCAAACATAGCTTTAGCAGTGGATTTGTCACTCATCTTCATATACTCTGCTTTGGGTATGGCAATGACAAGGGCTCCTCTGATAATATGATGCTTCTTGTAAAGTTTCCTCAGTTCTGGAGTATGTTTCTTTCTATCCACAGCAGCTCCTTCTTCATCAAGGACTAAATCACCAACACCATCTTCCAGAATATCCCATAATTCTTCATCCAGGCTCATGATGTAACTGTAAAAGTTGGTCTTCCACCAAGAGAACTCTTCAGCATCTCCATTGAACTTTGGAACTTTTCCAACACTGGTTTTCTTACTATCACTATAATCATGTGAGACATGTTTATAGCTAGTATCACTAGGACCAGTAGGAGGAGGAGTAGACATGTTTTTCTCAGATCTTTGACTGTTGCACGGTTAAGTGTTACACAACAGACCAAGGCTCTAGATACCAATTGAAGGTGAGAAAAACACAAGAAGGGGGGGTTGAATTGTGTTTTGAAAAATTCTTCGTTTCTCCTAAAAACTGAACACACTGATCAGAAGCTAGGTGAGACAGCTTCTGAAGTGATAATCAGAATCTAAATGCAGCGGAATAAAACAGAGAGAGAGAAGAAGAACGACACAAAGCAATTATACTGGTTCCTTCCTCAATCCGGAAGTAGTCCAGTCCCCCTTGCACTTCCAAGGAGATTTCACTATGAGTAATATCTGATTACAAATGCTCAAGCACACAAGCAAGAGACTTCCAATGCTCAAGCACACAAGCAAGAGACTTCCTTTGCTCAAGAACACAATCAAGAGACTTCCTGCTCAAGCACAACTGCAAGAGACTTCCTAACTAAACAAAATTACACAGAAAATTGTTTAAGGTTGAACACTTGATATACAATCAGAGGTGCTCACAATACAAATCAGATACAGACTCAATGGACTTAAGAATTTCTAAGATATGACTTTGAGACACAGAAATTCTAAGTGAATGCAGAACAATTTCAGCAGAGGTTTGGTACTTGTGAAAATTTTGTGAGTCTTTCGTTCAGCGTTCTTGCATTACCAAAACTCTAGGTCTTCACTCCTTTATATAGAGGTGTGAAAGAGACGTTGTGAAATTGCCAGCACACCAAAGAGTCGTTAGTTGAAGCTTGATCTTTCACCAATGATCTTTTGCCTGATTTGGTTGTTGTCCTATGAAGAACCAATTTGAAATCCATTCCTTATCCAAAGGAACATATATGCAGGCGAGACCGTATTCTGGAGCTGTTTTCTTGTCTTGAAGCGTGGACACAAAACAGAGTAGTGGAGAACGTGGTTGTACAATTCGTACAAAGTACAATGTCAACGCTTTCGTCCAAAATGCAAGCACAAGCCTTCAAACACCTTTGAAATGACCGTTGCAAAATTCCACTAATCCTTTGCTTGTGTTTTCGAATCCAATAGACAGTTTTTGCATTGATAATTCTTCAATTCTTGAATCTTTTGCAAATCCAGTTGAGATTCAGCTTCTGGTGAAATAGCTTCTGATGAGGCAGCTTCTGATGATGCAGCTTCTGATGATATGACTTCTGCAGCTTCTGATGACGCAGCTTCTGATGATGTGGCTTCTGGACCTCTTGTCTTCAGAAGCACTATTCTTCAGGAGCAGCTTACTTCAGGAGCGCTATTTCTTCAGGAGCAGCTTGACTTCAGGAGCGCTTTGCCTTCAGAATCATCTAAGCTTCATTTTCTTTTGCTCTTTATTTGCTCATTCAGAACCAATGATGATGTAACTTTATAATTATGGTCCTGTACACTTGAACAAATATTAGCTAGTCCAATTTACAATTTTTAATACCTTGTTATCATCAAAACTCTTTAAGGTTCATTGTTAAACACATTTTGTTCCAACATCACTTCATTTATACACATAGGTGGGTCCAAATGTCCTTAATCTTATGTTAAACTTTCAACTAAGACCGTTTAACAAAACATACCGAGAGTAAATAAGTTAGTCAATAATATAAAATTAATTGATTGGGCACTTGTTAGCATTTTCTCGGGTTTTGCTAACAAGTGCCCTAAGGGCATTGTTTAATGAACCCATAAAAGAAAATTATGTCTTGAAAATACAAGTCAAACATTTGTTAAAGATATAATCGTACACCCTCCGGTCACTATTATAAGCAAAAATCAACATCTTAGATTCATTCAATTAATGATGTATATAGACTCTATAATAGACCAAATACATCATTTAATGAATGAACAAAAAAAGTTAATTTTTGCTTATAATAGTGACCGGAGGGTGTACATGTTAAGAAATCCGAAAAAAAGAAATGTTCTCTTAAACTTTGTGCATTCTATTCATTAAAACATTAAAGATTAAGTTTAATGCACGTATTCCAAAATATTATTTCTACATTTAACTTCTAAACTTGTGCCTTAAGGGTACAAGTTAATATTTCTCTAATGCATTGTAAGCAAGAAGAATTTACAAAGTGAATTCAGGTATTTTAAATTTTCGTTATATATCAAGAAGTATTTAGTTATTTTCATTAACTTTGCCACTTCGTTTCCTTCACAATTTGCCAGATGTATCGGGTTAAATATTATGCTTTACCCTGATCTCAAAATAAGAAGATCCCACGTAGATTGAACCAAAGAAGTAAAAAAAGAAGACTCGGTAACCAATGATCATTCAATAAATTAAGCACAAAAATAAAACAGTGCAAGATTTCTAGATTACTAATTAATACTAAAAACCTCCATGAGTCTGAATAGATCAAACAAGAATTCAGATTAATAGATAGTAGGCTAAAGTGCAAATTTGGCCCCCTATCTTTCAAAAAGTTGCGATTTTGGCCCACTAAGTTTGAAAACTATAATTTTGGTCCCCTATGTTTTAGCCCCTTTGCATATTTGGTCCTTTTGGTCAATTTTGACAAAGTCAACGCATACGTGGCATGCCACGTGTGTAATTAATTAATTAAAAAAAATAAAAAATCGAAAAAATCAATTTTTAAATAAAATAAATGAAAAAAATATTAAAAAATTCTGGAAAAATGAAAAATAATAAAAAAATACTAAAAAATTCTGGAAAAATTAAAAATAATAAAAAATATTAAAAAATTCTGGAAAAATGAAAAGTAATGAAAAAATAAAAAATTTTCCAGATTTTAAATTAAATAAATGAAAAAAAATCCAGAAAATCAATTTTTAAATTAAATAAATGAAAACAATAATAATAAATAATTAAAAAATAATGAAAAAATTCGAAAAAAATACGGAAATTTTTTTAAAAAATCTATCAAATTTGAAATTATTTTTTTCGAATTTTTTTCGAAATTTTTTTTCAAATTTTTTCCATAATCTTTTACAGAATTTTCTAATGTTGAAAATTTGACATTCTAAAGGCGCAAGGAAACGAAAAAAGTATACACAAAAACACCGACGAGAATACAACTTGGCCACAAATTTGGTACATATTTCTTCTTTAGGGAAATGAATGTTTCCATGACATTACTTTTTCGAATAAGTGATTCTTGGAATTTTCCATGAATTTTTGTGAAATTTTTTTCGTTTTTTTAATCATTTTTATTAATATTTTTATTTTTCAAGAATTTATTTCATTTTTATGTAATATTTTTTCGTTTTTTAAATTTTTTCATTATTTTTCATTTTTCCAGAATTTATTTCATTTTTTTGTAATATTTTTTCATTATTTTTTTCGTTTTTTAAAAAATCTGGAAAATTTGACATTATTTTTTTTCGAATTTTTTCATTATTTTAAAATTTTTTATTATTATTTTTTTCATTTATTTAATTTAAAAATTGATTTTCTGGATTTTTTTTTCATTTATTTAATTTAAAATCTGGAAATTTTTTATATATATTTTTTTATTTTTCCAGAATTTTTTATTATTTTTTTCATTTATTTTATTTTAAAATTGATTTTTTCGATTTTTAATTTTTTTAATTAATTAATTACACACGTGGCATGCCACGTATGCGTTGACTTGGTCAAAATTGACCAAAAGGACCAAATATGCAAAGGGGCTAAAACATAGGGGACCAAAATTGTAGTTTTCAAACTTAGGGGGTCAAAATCGCAACTTTTTGAAAGATAGGGGGCCAAAGTTGCACTTTAGCCTAGATAATATATCGAAAAGGAAAAGAAACTATGGAAGCACCGTCTTTGTCCTGCCTATATCTCATAAAATTATCTCACACCAATATATGACGGATAGAGATCCAGGAAGCAGTGAAAAAGAAAGCAACAATTGGTGAGATATTAGTGGTTGAAGATGCACTTTGTGTGGTAGGAGTAGTGGTGGTGGTTGTTGCGGCAGCGGTGCGATCGGAAGGTGAACCTTTCGTGGATGGTGATGGTGTTGCAGAAGGAGCGGCAGAAGAAGGATTAACCTTAAGAGAGAGTTTCATGCCAAATGTGCAATGTCTAGGAATAGCACATACTCCCTCCGGTCACTATTATAATCAAAAATTCACTTTTTAGATTCATTCAATGAATGATGTATGTGGTCTATATATGGACTACATACATCATTTATTGAATGAACCTAAAAAGTCAACTTTTGCTTATAATAGTGACCGGAGGGAGTATGAAGTAATGTGTTCCTGCTTTTTTTAGGGGAATGGTTGTGGCACCACTGCTGTCTGTATTAATTGAATTTCCAGCTGTGCATAATGTATAGTCACTTTCTTTAACTTCATCCACTGTGTGCCCAGCTACATAGTTGAACACTGTCATAGTAAAGTTACATACATTAGTTTTGTAAATTGTGATTGCAATTTAAAACTAAAAAAAAATGAAATTGATAAAAGTTCGTTAAATTATTATACTTACCGAGACTGTCACCAACTGCAAAGGTTTTGTCACTAGCCCATGTAGTGTAATCAGGACCAATTGTCCAACCTAAACCATCTCCAACAATGTGGGTTGTTGCCATAGTCGGCAATGCCATAGTGATTGCTAAAAAGAAGCATAAAACCAAAAGCGTTAGAGAAAGCCATTTTAATCAAGGAAGCTACGAGGATGTTGTTTGAGATAATTGGTTAGCTTTATGTAATTGCAAGCAAGAAGGGGATTGGGAGTTGTTAATATATTGCACGTAGAAAGAGATTTTTGAATTGGGGAAATCTAAAGTGAGAGGCAATTCAATAGACTTCTCTATATATAATGAAACTATGAAACAAATTAACTTTGATTCTCTATCTGTTTTTTTTCGTAACAAAGTAATTGATATTCTCTCTAACAAACTCTTTATGTTTCTCACACATTTTATATCTTTTCCATAACAAACAATTGATTTATTAATAATTTTATCTTTTTCCCATAACAAACAATTTATATTTAATAATAATTTATACTATTTATAAAGAAAATAACTCCTTTTAGCTTTTTTGGGCTGACTTTTTCTTTCCAAAAATGCCCTCAATTTTTAACACAAATAATACATGTAACAAATAGATAAGAATAAATTTAAATATTAAAAAAAATGTAACAAACACAATATATATATATATATATATATATATATATATATATATATATAATATGTTTGTTTTTTTCCTTTATCATTTAAACAATGTAACAAACTAAATAAGTATATTTATACATAGTTTTTCATTATCTCAATTATACCCTTAAATAACTTTTTCTATAATAAAGATTGTTGTTGGTGTCATTAAAAAATAATAATTTAGATTATATTTTTTTGTTATATTGTTGGTGTCATTGAAATAGATAATCATGGTTAGATTGGTTTGTTATAACTTGAAAGCAACAAACAATTATTTTTTTAGTTTTAAATAAAATCAAATTTTCATAAAAAAAAAAAATACCGTTCAAAATTTTCAAACATTTGTGAAATAAAAAGAGCGGAAGTACGGACACGTGAGTGCCCATCTTTTCGCTAGTAATAATAACATAATATAGCAAAATAGTTTTTTTTAGCTTTCCCTCAAAAATAAAAATTTCCAACAAACTCTTTTTGTTCACATTATAAATTTCCTTATCCAAATTTCCTTATATATATATTTTTTTTAAGTTTGTTACAATATGAAAGTCACAAATAGGGGTTGTTACAATTTAAAAGTCACAAATATGTGTACTAATAATTTTAATCAAAATCAAAATTTCATATAAAATACCTTTCATAATTTACATTTGTTAGCGCAATAAAAAGAGTAGAAAGACGGACATGTGAATGTCCACATGAATGTCTGTCTTTTTGCTAGTAGATATAATAAAATTATTTAAATAAAATATAATATAGATGTAAATTGTGGCCGGATGAATTATTGGTTTCCAATTATAATGTTATTGATGATTGACAAAACCTTGCAATAGGAATTCACCTATAATAGTCCAAGATTGTACGTTATGACTTATGATGGATTGCTAATGAAGAAGAGTGAAAGGCACCCATATGTCCTTTGCTTGCCCAATATTCAATTTTTTTGTTGCTACAAGACCCAATATTGAACCGATTAGGCAGTTTGTTTATTTTTTTTAGAGAGAACCGATTAGGCAGTTGTAAAGTGAGTAACTCGCTATTATAGTGTATAGTATTTTCAACTAGTGATTAGCCAATTAAGACGTTGTAAGTATATTATAACAAATCAACAATTTGTTAAAATTTTGTATAAAAAAAAACAATTTGTTAAAATAACAATCTATAATTATCTCACTTTACTCGCTTTAGATGAGCCAAATTTACTCTCAATCCCTAAGCTTTGTTTAGCAAGGACAAATTGCTAGCTTAGAGCATATAAGTTTGTATGATCAAAATGAAGTTGTGTCTTCTTTCACAAGTTTATAATGTTTTTGTCACAAGTTTATAATATTTTCTGTAGGTTACTTCATCATATTTATTAGTTTATTAGTTAATGCAACTATTGATGTGTGAACCGTTGTCAGCTTGCTTATTCACCCTTCGCTAATTTTTTAAAACAAAGCCTTAATCTATTGTAGGTGTGACAATTGGTACCCTTTAGACAACCCATTATAGTGCACATCGCCTTACTCGTGTTTATAAAAAATTCCACATACCCGAGCGTATATCTTCGTGGGCAACAAGCTTGTCATCATACCTTATAGGCATCTAAGCGCCCGTACTTATGTTCATTACCCGTACTTTAATAACACGCCCCTACCCACGCCCATACTCGTACAAACTTGCGGGTGATTATCCCAAGCTAATACTCATACCCAACAATTTGGGTATTTCTCGTCCATCCCTAATTGTTTATCTATGGAATTAATGCTAAATTCAGTTTTCGTACCTATATTCGTAAGGAAGAGTACGTGTTGATGTCTCGATGGAAATTTTACATTGGACGTGGCCCCATAATATGGCGCCTAATTGCATGATAATGGTTTAAATATGAATTCTTGCTTAGAACCTACTCCTAACGCGTTCCATATTTGCATGTTTAAAACGAATAAATATTAGTTAGACAGTTTCAATCATCAAAAAAAGAAAAAAGTTAGTGAAGGATTTCATTGCGTAGTTCTCGGTTATCATCCTAAAGAATCAATTCCTATATGGACATGGTGAATCTTTCTAAGCATCTATGTGATGAAATGTGATTAGATGCATTTCTAACAATAAATTACAAAAAAAAAAATCACATATAAATTAACTCTAAAATATATTTGTACTTGCACAACTAGTGGAGCTCTATACAAACAAAATGTGTCATTTTCCCTACCAAATTATCATTGGAAAAACGGATATAATGTTAACTAAAAGAACTAGAATGTACAATCAGTAAGGTAGTATTATTATCACTGTTAATATGGTTAACTTCCTAAGAGCTTTAGATGAAAGCTGGTGAAACCAATAACATAAAAAAATCAGGGGCAAAAACGGATATCATGCTAAGGTAATAGCTTCATCATCACTGTGTTAGTTGGATACAGTGGTTTTTGTTCTTCACCTAATAATCTTCTGTTTGAATTTGTAAGTTCAAGTAAAGTAATATGCGTACTTATTATTAGACCATGTTGAAAATTCAAATGAGTTTGGAGTTATATATTTGTTGAAAACGTATAGATAAAGGCATTCCACGAGAGAACATACTCAAATCTCAAATGCATTTTAGACATTATTTTAGGAAGATGCCATGTCATTTCCTTCATTGTGATAGGTTGTCAAGACCCACTACCACCTAAAAAAAATTGAATTGACCCAAAGAAGTAAAAAAACAAACAATCTCAGTAACCAATAATCATTCAAGCACAAAAATTAATTAAAACATGAAAACAATGCGACTTCCTAGATTACTAATTAATACTACAAGAGCCTCCATAAATCTGGATAGATCAAACAAGATTTAAAATTAATAGATAATAATGTGAAAAGGGAAAAGAAACCATGGAAGCACTGCCTCTGTCCTGACTATATCTCGGAAAATTATCTCACACCAATATATAACTGATCAAGATCCATGAAACAGTGAAAAATAAAGCAACAATTGGTGAGATACTAGTAGCTGAAGATGCACTTTGTGTGGAAGGAGTGGTGGTGGTGGAGGGTGTGGTGGTGGTTGCAGCAGGGGTGCCATCGGAAGGTGAACCTTTCCCTGATGGTGATGGTGTTGCAGAAGGAGCAGAAGCAGCACTAGAAGAAGCCTTAACCTTAACAGAAAGTTTCATGCCACCTGTGCAATGTCCAGGAACAGCACATATGAAGTAATGTGTTCCTGCTTTCTTGAGAGGGATGGTTGTGGCACCACTACTGTCTGTACTAATTGAATTTCCAGTTGTGCATGATTTATAGTCACTTTCTTTAACTTCATCCACTGTGTGTCCAGCACCATAGTTGAACACTGTCATAGTAAAGTTACATATATTAGATTTGTAAATTGTGGTTGCAATATAAAACTAAATGAATTATGAAATTGACAAAACTTCAATTAACTATTTTTCAGTTTACAATCTTTACATGCTTTCTTCTCATTAAGCTGTGTTTAACAAAGAAATAATTAATAATACTTACCAAGACTGTCACCAACCGCAAATGTTTTGTCACTAGCCCATGTGTTATAATCAGAACCAATTGCCCAACCTGATTTATCTCCAACGGTGTGGACAGTTGCAAGAGTTGGCAGTGCCATATTAATTGCTAAGAAGAAGCCTAAAATCAAAGAAGGATTAGAGAGTGCCATCTTAAGAGATAGTGAACGGAAAGCTGGAAAACAGATGGCTATGTTTTTTTTAAAGGAAGGAGGCTATGAGGATATTGCTGTGATAATGGAGTTGCTTTATATAATTGCAAGCAAAGAAGAGGAGACGATATGCCAAAGGTTTTTTTTTTTTTTTCCTTTTAAACAAACTTTTGTTTGTTGCGGAGGGAATGAATTAAAGTTTGTTACCGAAGAAAAATATGATTTTCCGTTACTTACGGAATAAAAAAGATATGAAAAATTATAAGTTTTATTTTTTAAAATAAAGCTTTTTTTTAAAACAAACTTTGGTTCCATACATAAAATGAATCCTGTAGTAAAAATTCCATAAATAGGATTGTAATATTATTATCAAAAACTAGTGAAAAGACGGGTACTTACGTGCTCGTCTTTCCGCTCTTTTTATTGCGCTAACACGTGTATATTATCAACGATATTTTATAGAAATTTTGCATGTATATTACAGACGATGTTTTTTATATCTTTTTTTTATATAGATTAAATTTATAAGTATAGATATTTGTAACTTTCAAATGTAAAAACACTTCTTTAAAGAAAAAATGTAACAAACTCAACAAATCATATTTATCGTTTTAAAGAAAAAATGTAACAAACTCAACAAATCATATTTATCGTTTTCAATGATAAGAATAATATAAATATAACAAAAATTCTTATCTTTTTAATAACACCAACAATAGAACATTATTATAGGAAAAATTTGTTTAAGGGTATAATTGAAATAAAAAAAAGTAAGTCCAAAATCTTTTCAAAATCTCTCTATTCTCTTTTAATAACGCATGTGATTATCTTATTAAGTTCGTTTGTATAATTTTGATTAAAATTTTTAAATTTTAAAATATTAATGGAAACTATTGATATATTGATTTATAAAAAAAATATTGTCAAGACATATAACCAAATTATTTTTGAACTGAACATATTTTAGTTTGCATGCATATAAAATTAAGATAAAACGTTGACAAAAAAAATTAAGAAAAAACAATGAACATTTTTTTTTTAAGGAAACAATGATCATTTATTGTTTATTCTAATAGTAATTAGTAACATCATAACATAAATGTATAAATGACATGTTATTTAAAAGAAACATTGTTATGATTGCGATAAAAGAATATCTTTAAAAACTGCATTTTTCGTAAAGTCTCCATCTTCTCCTTCTATTTTCTCTTCTTTAATGATAACTTTTGTTGAATTTTGAGAAACTCCTCTTGATAAAGCTACATATAATTGACCATGGTTAAAAACATGTCGTGGAAGATAGATTCCGACATTGGGAATGGTTTGCCCTTGTGACTTATTTATGGTAATAGCAAAATTTAGTTTAACGGGAAACTGTTTTCTACTACGCACAAAGGGACGTCCTGCACTCGCATTTGTATATAAAGAGAACCGTGGTTTTTTTAATTATTAAATAAAGGGAAAATAAGCAATAACATCCCTTGCTGTTAGGCTCCTTCCACTGCCGTTTAAAGGAATAAAAGCATCACTTTTTTCTTTGTGATTCCACGTTCTGCATATATACAATTGATAAACTGCTCCCATGTCCCCCATCCAATATCCAACAAAATACAGTGAAATCAATGTCCCTCTTATGACAATAACAAATCTTTTTTTTAAAGAATTTAAAGTCCAATCTTTAACATTATTTTTTGCTCACGTTTGTTACTAATCTTTTTTTAGAGGATTTAAAGTCCAATCTTTAACATTATATTTTGCTCACATTTGTTACTAATCTTTTTTTCAGAAGATTTAAAGTCTGATCTTTAACATTATTTTTTGCACACGTTTGTTACTAATCTTTGTTTTAGAGTATTTAAAGTCCAATCTTTAACATTATTATTTTTTGCTCACGTTTGTTACTAATTTTTTTTTAGGGGATTTAAAGTCCAATCTTTAACATTATTTTTTGTTCATGTTTGTTACTAATCTTTTTTTTTAGAGGATTTAAAGTCCAATCTTTAACAATATTTTTTGCTCACGTTTGTTACTAATCTTTTTTAGAGGATTTAAAGTCCAATCGTTGACATTATTTTTTGCTCACGTTTATTACTAATCTTTTTTTAAAGGATTTAAAGTCCAATCTTTACCATTATTTTTTGTTCACGTTTGTTAATATTGATCAAAGGCTAAGGAAGAGTAACTTATATTAATAAAATAGTATGGAAATACTATATTTTTGGAAGTAATAAAATAAAATGGAAATACTGTTTTTTGTGGAAGGGATATGAAAATACTTGGCAATCTTTGTCGGTTGTATTGAGGGGAACAATACAGATGTACAATATAAAATCGGCTGAAAAAAAAAAAGTAACATGGGTTTTTGTTTTGTGCTAATTTTTTGTCAGTTTGATCTGTGGTTAACGGAGGTAAAAAATGGTTAACGGAGACGATTAGTGACATGGATTAGTAATCCACGTGTTATTTTATAAGTCGCTAACAGTAAGAACAATTCATAAGGAATTGTGTGTAAGTTTTCTCCTTGAATTAAATTTATTATTATCTATTTGTTACATGTGTTATTTGTATTTAAAATTATAATTAAAAATTAAGGGTATTTTTGGAAAGAAAAGTCCAACCCAAAAGTGTGCTGAAAGAGGTAGTTTTCTTTATATATAGTATAGATAAAATATTTACTTTTTTTTTTTGTTTTGAGTAAAGTTGAAACCATAGTTGAATCCTAAATTTTGAATAAAGAAGTTGTAGGGAAATTGAAGAACATATATAGTTATACTTTGAATAATATGAAGTTGAAGAGAGAGTATATCAATTGTTTGTTACGGAAGAAAGATGTGAGAATATATTGTGTTTAAAAAATATTAATTTATTGATGGATCAAAATGAGAGTATATCTGGAAAAAAGCTCCAAAAAGTTCATTTCTTTAATTTAATGTTACTATTCTAAAAAAATGAGGGAGTAATTAATTACTAACATCTTCGGGTAATAAAAATATATATTGTATTTGTTTCTTTTTAAATGTCATTTTAGAATAGTACGATTCAAATTAAAGAAGTGGATTTTTTGTTTTATTTTTTCGATTATACTCTCATTTTAATCCATTGATGAATTTCTATTTCTTTTAAACACACTCTCTTTTCAATAAATCTTATTCTCTATCTTTGTCCAATAACAAATTATTGTTATTCCCTTTCTCCAACAAACTCTTTTTTTTTCTTGCACATATAGTCTATCTCTCTACCATAACAAGCAATTTATTTAATAATTGTTAAGCAAAACAAAAAAAATTCAATTTCACATTGATTAATGAGTCTTTCACTTTTTCTTATTTTGAATGAAGTTTTTATTTTAATTTTTTTCTTTAGAATTGTTTTTCTAATTTGCACTTAACTTTTTTGACAATGTTACAATCATATTTATAGAATTTCTACTCTTTACAAATTCATCATTATAGGTAACAACATTTTTTTTTTCTAAAAAAAACCTTGTTTGAAAAGAAACAAATTCAAATTTTCAAATACATAACATTAATTAGTTTTTTTAAGAAACATTAATTAGTTTTATGGAAAAAGAGTAAGTGTGAGTGTGAGTGATTGAGAAAGAGTATAATTGAGAAATTATACGTTTAAAAGATCAAAACAATAGTTAAATAGGAACACTAAATTAAACATTAAACGACACTTAAAAAGAAACAGATGGAATATCATTTAGCCCAAGCCCAAAGTCCGCCGACGGTGGCGTGCATGTGACCTGTATTTTCGTGAATGATCATTTCATTCATACATGTGTGCCCAATGTAAAACCTTTACTTTTTATTCAATTCACACAACACCGGTTCTATTCAACAAGGAACTTGGTGTTTATTCTCCAAACCCCAATTTCAACTCTAGTATTCCAACACATGGCCATAAAAAAGATACTCCCTCCGTCCCATAATACTTGACACAGTTGACCATATTACGCATGCCAATGCATAACTTTGAGCTTAAATATCTTGAATAATATATTAGAAAAAATTATGAAAATTTGATATTTTGAAAATACTCATCGAGACGAATCTAACGACATCTTATATGATATTATTTATCTTTGTATATTAGTAGAAAAATACGGTCAAAGTAAGTTAGATCAAAATTACACAATTTTAAATGGATCATCTATTGCGGGACGGAGGGAGTAGTTTTTTTGTGTTCTTTCCAACTTTCATTATGAGGTACTATGTAAATTGTTGTTGAGAGGAATTATTGCTTTGCAATTATTATGTTGTTGACAAAACCTTCCAATAGGAATTCACCTATAAAAGTCCAAGAGGTATGTTACGATGGATTGCTAATGAAGAAAAGTGAAGGGTACCCCTAGGCCCTATGTACTTTGCTTGCCCAATATTGAAATCTTTTTTTTTACAAGACCCAATATTGAACTGAATAGGCAGTTGTAAAGTGAGTAAAGTATTTTTAACAAGTGATTAGCAAATTAAGATATTATAAGTATATTATAATAAATCATGTATTTATTAAATTAACAATGTAATTTTCTCACTTTACTCGCTTTGGATGAACCAAATTTATATTCAACGCCTAAGCCTTTGTTTAACGAGGACAAATTGCTAGCTTATAACATACTATAAGCTTGTATGATGAAAGTGGAGTTTGTGTCTTCTTTCACGAGTTTATTCAAGCGATTGAATGCAACCACTAATTTGCAATCTGTTGTCAGCTTGCTGATTCACCCTTCACTGATTTCGTACCTATTTTCGTAGGGATGTGTATGTGTTGATGTCTCGAAGGAACCCTTACATTGGACAATGGTCCCATAATGTGGGTGCCTAATTACGTAAGCATGATTATGATTTGAATATGAATTCTTGCTTAGGACCTACTCATTCTGGTACACACAGCAACGTAACTACTCCTAACGCGTTATATATTTGCATGTTTAAAACGAATAATTATTAGTTATAAAGTTTCAATCATCAACAAGTGACATCATTGCGTAGTTCTCGGTTATCATCCTAAATCAGTACCACACAGTTTATTGAGCATGTAATTTTTTTTTTTTTTGTCAAAAATAAATTTTTACTTTACAGGTGATTTGAAACACTCTTAAGATTAAAGCAATCATATGAAATAATTCGGAAAATACTTGGGTGACATAATGTCACCGTGACATTAAATCTGGGTCACACAAAGGTGTTGTGTTGTGTGGCCCAGATGTTATGTGGCAATGTGTGTTGTGTGACCCAGATTCAATGTCACGGTGACATTATGTCACCCAAGTGCTTCCCAAATAATTCACACTTTCCATTTTAAATATTTTTCCTCACCTTATTAATTATGAGATTTATTTCGACTGCATGATTAATGATTGTTGGAATATAAAATTATATTACTTTTTAAAATACCTCCACAAATTCCTATATGGTGAATCTTTCTAAGGATCTATGTGAGGAAATTTGATATTAGATGCATTTCTAACAATAAAGTACACCGAAATCACATCACATATATAAATTAACTCTAAAATATATTTGTACTTGCACAGCTAGGTGGAGCTCAATACAAACAAAATGTATAATTTTCCCTACCAAATTATCATTAGAAAAAGAAGGTTAATATCATGCTATATATATATATATATATATATTCTCTTAAGACTCCACAGAAACAAAAAAAAAAAAGAAGAATGTGGTTACAAAGCATGAATTGGGGAAGAATGTGACATCTAAAATCTTGATCCTAACTACTACCTAACACGATGACTATTGCATGGGTTCTCGTTCTTTAGGAAGGCCTCTAGACGAGGAAATCATGACTTAGTCCTTAAATTTGAGATCACAAAAAGCAGGGCATTTGAGCAACTACTATCATGATTGGAGCAAACACCCCTTGAAATTAGCCATAAGGTAAGAGTTGTGTTATTTGAACAACTATTTGGATGATAACTTATGAGACAAGGAATGAAGGGTTTTGAAAAAAGGGAAGAAACAAGTGGGAGAAATATAAGACATTGGGACGAGAGGGCTTTGATGGGTTCATTTATCTTCATGATACAAAACATTCTCATTTGGAGGATCTAAAAAATAGTATTTGATGAGAGTTTTGGAGGGTTTAAATGTCTTCAAATTTAATATATGTTGTTATATTATTCTTAAAATTAAATTAAAATATATTAACCAAAAACATTAGTTTATCATTCTCTTAATTTTCTCCCCTCTCCTCTAAACTCCCAAACAAAGCCTAAGAATATCAGATGAAATAAAACAATCAGGGGCAAAAGCGGATATCATGTTAAGGTAATAGCTTCATCATCACTGTGTTAGTTGGATACTGCGGTTTTTGTTCTTCACCTAATCATCTTCTGTTTGAATTTGTAAGTTCAGGTAAAAAGTAATATTCGTACTTATTAGACCGTGTTGAAAATTCAAATGAGTTTGGAGTTATACATTTGCTGAAAACGTGCTAGATAAAGACATTCCAAGAGAGAACATACTCATGCATTCTTGGACATTGTATTAGGAAGATGTGGTGTCATTTTCCTTCATTGTGATATGTTGTCAAGACCCACTGCCACCTAAAAAAAGTTTTGAATTGTCCCAAAAAACCCTTTTAACAAGAAAAAGTGGTAGGGAAATAAATAAACTATGTTATTGAAAATGTCAAGATGATTAAAATACCCTTTTGGAGCAGCTAGATTGATTACACAATTTTGGTTCTTAGAGTCATTTATCTCTTACTCCTTCCGTTTCCAAATGAGTGTCGCTTTAGGCTTTGGCACACAGATTAAGAAATAGAATGAAATAATCATTGGATATAACGCTTTTACTAAATTGCCCTTACTTTATAAGAAAAAGACAAAATTAAAGTTGTATTGAAAATTGTGTGAGAGAAAAGTTGGAGAGGGTAAAGTTGGAAGAAAAAAATTAAAGTTGTATTGGAAATGTAAAGCGACACTCATTTTGAAATAAATTTTTTTGGCTAAAGCGACACTCATTTTGAAACGGAGGGAGTATTAGTTAGACTGAATTACATATCTTTTAATGGCATCCAAGGTCATGCTAGGGGTCCTGTGTTAGCTAACGTGATCTATAGGACATAAAATAAATGTAAGGTCTACTGAGAATGCACAAAGAAAAAGATTTGGTTTGTGATCATATAGGTGGTTGTGACTTTGATTGTCAAGCTAAATTAGCTAATAGTGACGAGGTTAGACATTGCTTTAAATTGAATAAAATTAACTTGATATATCCACCGTTGAATCACTGATTACTTGGGTTTAACTTTAAGACCGTAATATTCACCAATTGCTTAGCAAATTAAACAACCAACCTAATTCAATAGTTAAGCATAAAAGAGACTGAACCTTGCATGTAAATGTACGTATCCCTTTAATCTAAATTCATTTGAATGTTTTTTTTTCTTTCCATTGTTTGAATAACTTAACAAAAACATTATGAAATAGAGGGAGAAATTGATTTAGAGAGAGAGAGAGAGAGAGAGAGAGAGAGAGAGAGAGAGAGAGAGAGAGAGAGAGAGAGAGACTTCTTCCAATCAATTAAACAATAGAAACTTTTATGATTTCATCTCAACTCTTTCTATTGATACAAGCATTTAATGTGTTTCTTTAGAGTTGATCATATTAAAAATTGCCAGGTAAATCTCAACAGATAACCAAATTTACAAAGTAATCATTATAAAATGTATATCATACTTGCAAGCATGCATTTTAAACAACTCAATAACAGCAGCAGCAACAACAAAAAAAACTTTGTACCACGATGCTACTTCGACTACTATAAACCTAAAAAGAGAACATTAATGCTACTGATCACTACAGTAGACATTTGAGTGCATTAGCAGTGTTTAACTTTGTTGATAATATATAACATACACAGTGAACTCAGCCTGCAAGAATGTAACTTCAGTGACCTGGGTCTATGAACAAACAAGCACGCATTCAGGCTAATCTGGTAAAGTTCAAGTCTCAACTTAGATTAGTAAATGGCAAAAGACATGTCTTTTTTCTTAAGGTAACTACTATCTTTCACAGCCAAAACACAATATAGGAAAGAAAGAAAAAAGTCCTAGAGCGACTTTGAGAGACAAGGCAACAAAACAAGCCTTTGAGAAGCAATTAATAGAAATGTTTATCACATACATATTATGTTCAATCTTTTGTTTCTCATCCTCTTTAAACAGTTTTGTTCTGTTATCTTCTGATGCAAATTGAACCAATATTCTTAAGGACATAACTTAATTGCGGATCTTTAGGTGTTGTTTTTAACATTCTGATATCACAATTCAACAGACCAGCCGTGTACTCAATAATATAAACAGTACCATTTAAATTTAGTTGAAAAGATTATTCTACGTGGCATGTTATAATTGTTGTACAACACAAACAATATACATGGAACACAACCTAAGATTTCTCCTATTCTTAATCCCCCATATAGTACAGATAAAGAAGAAATTATCAGATAGGCTGCATACACATGTCATTAAGAAGTAATCAACGAAGATGCAACCATCACTAATATTGATATGTTTATTGCTTTCTTAGGATACAGTACCTTGCTAACCATTTGATATTAATTCATTAACAAGAGACTATTCAATTTTGAATCACAGAGATGCTTGTGCTTACAACTATCAATTTCTTTTATCTGTTCAGCCTCAAGTTCACAAAGAAACAAACTACCTGTAAAAACACATCATTTAAACCAATAAAAATCTTTGCATTATTGGTTAGAATGAGAAAACAATCAAAACGTTTGAAGCAAGGGCGTACAACATCAATAATATCAATCAGTTTTGTCGGTTTCTTCCTCATTGACGCTCAACTCAGAAGATGTATCTTCAGACCCTGCACTCTCCTCCGCCAGTTGAACAAACCGCTTACTAGGTGCCACCCTTAGTGGCCTTCCCATAAAATTCTGCAGAAATATCAAATTTTCCAATGTCACAATACTAAATAATTTTTTTTTCCGTAACTCCAAGAAATTGCGGTTAAAATTTGTGAGAATGACATTACACGTACTCATGAATCCAAATTCAAATTAACAAATTGGTGCAAGAAGCAATGAGTTACCTTTCCTTCAAACTCGGCAAGAGCTTCATCAGCTTCTTTTTTAGACTTGAAGGACACAAATCCATAACCAGATGGCCGTCTAGGGTTCTCATGAAAGATAACCTCGGCAGAAACAACTTTACCAGTTCCCGAATCAAAAAACTCCTTGAGGTCTTTAGACCTTACTTCATAAGAAATGTTTGCGACAAACAAGTTATATGTTATTGGCTTCCGTTCCACTGATGGCCGTATTTTCTCCTTTTTAGGCTTAGCATATTTGATATTTATTACGCGGCCGTCAAACTCCTACGCAGCATTCAAAGAATAAACAGATAAACACATCAAATTAAGGTCCCTTCCTATAGATGCCAAGTAAATTCCACAACAGAAGACACATAAAAATCAAAATGCTACATGATTGACAGTCTGTGTTATCTTATCCCCTAATGGGTGTGAAAATTTCAGTGATGGTTTGTTAGATATAGTTACTGGTTGGAGATTTGTTAGAAATGGTTTACGGCAGTATAAATAGATAATTATCTTAGTTACTTGGATTATGAAGGTGTATCCTACTCTAATTGTATCATATTCTTCTAACTATCATAACCAATTTTCACCTAATAATAACTATTTTCTAACCACCTTAAACCAATTCTATCAAATCTCTCTGTAATTATATCTAACCGAGTTTGACATAGAAAATTACATGAAAAACAATCAACAATGTTGTAACTTGCGGATCTTAAAACATATTCCGCTATGCTATAGTGTGCTATAGCGCCACTATGACTGCTATTTGACGCATTTTGTACTAAAAACCTATTGCGAAATAACAACGATTTGTTCAAATTCAGCTACGCAACTGCTATTTGACAAAACGGATAATGACGTGTTTTATGATTTTATCTTACTTCAAATTAAGAGATAGAAAACCCTATCTATAAAATTCACACGTTAATAAAAAAAGCTTTATCAAATCGAAAAGAGGGTGAAATTTAATATCGGGCTTACATACATACGATTGGAGACTATTGAGAGCTGCAGAAGCTTCTTCAGGAGAACCCATTTCCACAAACGCTAAACCCCTGTTTCTGTTCTTATTATACATTGAAAGCTTAAACCCAAAAGGCCAAAACAAAAACAAACAAAAAAAACATTGTGAGATAGATAAATAGAAGAAGCCTGAAATGAATTGAACATAATAAGACAAAGTTGAAGATAAAAAACCTCAACATCAAGGACTTTTCCATATTTTTCAAACAAAGAACGAATATCTTCAGTGGTACTTGACCATGGAACATTCTGAGCAAGTAACCTGGTAGTAGAGAACTCTTCGGTTTGTTCCTCGGTGGTTACTTGGGTTTGTTGTTGTTCGGAAGTAGAGGCGAATGTGAGAGTAGAATGAGAGAGTTGTTTGGTTGTGATAATAAGGGCTGGGGTATGAGTATGAGTAATGGATAAACGAAGAGAATAAGGATTGAGGGAATAATGTTTGTTCTTGTCAAAGTCGAAAGAGTTGGTTATTATTACATGGTGTTTTGTGGAAGATAATTGAGTTGGACATGGAACAGTAGTAGTACGTAGTAGCGCCATTAGTTTCAGAGCATCTCAGTTTGGGTTAGTTTCTCTCTTCTCGATTGCTATGCTATGGGGATGAAACCAAATGGATAAGGGGTGGAAAAACGACACCGTGTTTGAATATCAATTTTATTTCTTTCAAAAACAATTAAAATATAAGTTAACATGACAAAGACAACAAATTAATGTTCTCATTGGATGGTGACAAAAAGACTAGCTAATAATCTAATTGGTAAGTGCTCTTTTTTGAACTATCTCTAATAAAGTGGTGGAATATACAAAGATTTCAATTTATTCAATAAGAGATTGGATGTTAGATAATGTTGTTAACATTTCTCTTGGTAAACAAATATTGAAAATAGAAGAGAAAATGTCATATTAAAAAATTGTGTTGAGATTAGATTTCATCAATTAATTAATTTTGTGTGGATGTGATGATAAATAGAGATGTGTGGGAAGTGGAAGGATATTTGAATAAGTTGCGGGACTTTTAACCATTTCTTTGAAGTTAAATCATTTTATGTGGAGGCTTGGGAGGGAATGCTTACCAAAAAGGCAAAGATTGATGACAAAATGTGTGAATTGCCAGCCAAATTGTACTATTTGTCATAGGTACACTGAATACAATTGACATTTATTTCTTGATTGTGCACATAGTATTGTTGTTTGGAGGAAACTTAACATGTTGACAACTTTGGAAAGTTTGATGGTTGGTACAAAAGGTTTTTATGACGTATTTGTTCGGATGTGGCAGTGTCTCGGCACAACTCAACTAATCATTTTTGCAATAACGACATGAAGTCTCTGATGGAAACAAAACTTAAAGCTATGGGAGGACAAGACTGAGACCGTGGAGCATGTGATTGTTCGCGTTCAAAGAGCTCTCTACACATTGAAGCATGCACGACATATGTAATGATCTCAAAATTGAGAGTGTAATAAAATTGATAATTGTGAACTGATTATTGAATGAAGAGTAAAATTGATAGATTAGAACTCAATTAAAATTGATGTTCTTAGTACATAAAGGATAAAGGAAAAGATAGAAGAAATTACTCTACTAGAGAGTACCAAAGGGAGAGAGAGAAGAGACTTTCATCATTTTTCTTTCATACCCACTATTGATCCTTCATTCACTATTTATGCACATCCAAGGTTCCTTTATTTTAGGATCACTAGACATGTGTCCATTTATCTCAACTAATAATATTATGCCAAGTGTATTTCCTCAAATGCTATATTGAATCATAACATTACTCCCCCCATTAAAATCAACCTTGTCCTCAAGGTTGGAGTAAAGTAATGGTGTAAACTGATAGCAGCAACTTTCCATATTATTCTCATAATCAAGTGGGCCTTCTACATAAACAAGAGAACATTCACCACCTGGATCCCACTGTTTGAATTTGACTTGTTGGAAAACTGGAAGCTCGCAGATAAAAGTATTGTCTTCCTTTACTGTCAAAATGAGTAAAGAGCAACTCTCCACAACAGAAACCTTCACAGGAACTATAAAAGTCTCCAGGTCATGACCATGGATGTATATATGTAGAAGTATAAAAGTCTCCAAAGACAAGAGAATGACTTTTATATATTGTGAAGCCAAGCAAGCACAGAAGATGACCAACAATAGTATATTATTGAGCCAAAGATCCCCACCTACTCTTCCAACACTCACCAAGGACAATGCAATCACAATTAAATTTTGCTTACTCTCAATGGCCTTCAAAGTAGTCAACAAGTTGGCAAGGCTCCCTACTTCAACATGTATCACATGCAGACTTGTGATGAAACTGCCCTTTGACATTGATTCTATAACCAGGTCACTTGCAGGGGTACTCAACATTCCAAAGACAGCAAAAGCAATATCAGACATTGCTACAAAATTTAAACTCACCAAATTGTGGTTTGCATGGAAAAATATAGGATAATGATGAATGTTGAAGTGCCAAAATCCAATTATAAGATTCATTTTAACCAAAACACTATCAATAACTATGATGACCATTAACTTCATATTCTTTCCTTTATTTTCGATATCATCCCCACCATCAGTGAAGACCTTGATATAAGAAACATAACTACCTATGGCTCCTTTAATCACAAGAGACAAGCACTTTTTTAAGCAGGTATGGAGAACCAAATAACCAGCTGCATAATCCAGATAATGAAACAAGTTCATGCACTTGGAGAAGCTCTTGATATTTATTACTACCGAAAAAGCTTGACTGGACAAAAGAGTATCAGTTGTGTTTGCTGTCCATACTACACCTTTTCCACCTTCCAAATGTGCATTCTTGTTGGACAACAAGAATAACCCATTATTTTGAATTGTTACTGGTTGTAATTCTGCAAATTTAGATATCTCATTCATTTCCATTAGCTCAAAAAGAGTACCTAAATCAATCACTTTCACAGCTTGCAGCACTAGCATAGTGTTAACTATCACAAAAATTGACCAAAAGGAACTGCTTGGTGCCAACTCAAAGATTATAGTGGGATGTGATTCATTCAACAAATCAGCATTTGTGCCCACATAATCAAGAAAAAAGTTAGGAAATCTTATGCAAGAGAAAGCAATATGTATTGTGCTTACAGAGAATTGACCCCAATCAGTGAGCATTGCTTTGAAACATCTAACACATAGAACATAACCACTTTTGACTTTCTTAAAGTGTTGGAAGTGCCTAATCTGATCTAAGTGAAAGCATCTAGCAGTACTATTTTCACAGAAAAGCAGAAGGCACAAGCAATTTCTCAGACAAGCATCTTTACAAGAACTCAATGTTGATTTTACGAGTGCTGCATCATACTTAAGTGCCACATAATTAGGATATTCATCAACATATAGTAGCTCTAGTAAACGCCTTAAACATGCTGGAATGTTTAAAGCTTCAATTGCAGGGCATTTATACCAGTTTTCAACAAAGCAAACATATAAAGGATCAAAAGGCTCATGAATCCATTCACCCACAGTCCCAATAATTGTCTTGTCCTCCAAACAAACAATTAAAATTGTGATAGGATGATCACTCCCTGGTGCCTTATTTGTTCCTGGATCCCATTGTTTGAAATGTAAGGACCCATTTATAAGTGAAAAATAGCAAATGCCACTAAGAGTCATTTCATCAAACATGCTATGGGCGCTGTAGAATCTCATAATGCTGATTATTGGAAATCCAATTATGAAAGACAATGATAATCGGGAATGGAAAGAAATAAGAGGGTGGTATACGGTTGGTGGAAAACACATTTCACTTAAGAAATTGCTATCAGCAGTCACAATACAACCAAAAATTGGGTAATTATTGATTGAAGCATACCTTGGTAGAATTTCCATAATCATGAGAAAGGTTGACTCTAGTGGGCCTGGGTCATAGGGTGCGGAAGACCACAGTTGAATCGCATTGAATTGCATAGGCTCTTTGTGAACCTGAGCAACCAAGTTTGTAGACGCAATAGGGAAGTGATGTGGTTGTTGTAAGTCGAGTGGTCCTGGGTACGCTGAGTGATGAAGCCACGGTGGCGCAAGCGGCGGCGCAAGCGGCGGCGGCGGAACAAGAACAAAGTCTGGGGGATCCGATAGATGAGTATCAAGCTGGGTAAGCATGGTAGTGAGGTTGAAAACCCCTTGGTCGATCACTAAAAAGCCTTGTCGCTTGTTGACCGTATCGAGTGGTGTCTCCTCCATGCCACTACATTTGCTTTCAACAACGGAAACAGAATCAATTGAAGGAGAAACCGATGTCATGATTAAATTCTTCACTTGGACAGATTCATCGGTGACTGAATGTTCCTCAATTCGTTCCACGGACAGAAGAGTTTCGTCCGAAGTCGGAACCGCATCGCTCGTTGATTTGGTAGCTTCCGTCTCCTCTTGCAACAACTTGAGAATTCTCGCACACGACTCTTGGATTTCGCGTGCAGAATCAGCCATACGCGAATTTTGTTCTCGATTCGATTCATCCATTGAAGATATGAAGTGAGATGAACATGACTGTATCGGAGCATTTTCGATTGAGTTCCGAACACCATGCTGTATCGGAGCATTTTCGATTGAGTTTCGAACACCATGGGAGGAGCTTCCGGAGAAGTATTTACGTCGCAGGTCAAATTTGGCTTCAATTCGGTCCCATGCAGTATATCCCGGACCGTCTAGATACGCCAATTTCGCCCAATCGGCGTTATACTCGGCTTCTATTTTGTTCCAATGAGCTCCTACTGATTCAGCCCATGCCATGGTGACAATGAAAGCACCAATGTAATGATCTCAAAATTGAGAGTGTAATAAAATTGATAATTGTGAACTGATTATTGAATGAAGAGTAAAATTGATAGATTAGAACTCAATTAAAATTGATGTTCTTAGTACATAAAGGATAAAGGAAAAGATAGAAGAAATTACTCTACTAGAGAGTACCAAAGGGAGAGAGAGAAGAGACTTTCATCATTTTTCTTTCATACCCACTATTGATCCTTCATTCACTATTTATGCACATCCAAGGTTCCTTTATTTTAGGATCACTAGACATGTGTCCATTTATCTCAACTAATAATATTATGCCAAGTGTATTTCCTCAAATGCTATATTGAATCATAACAACATACTCACTAATGATCGAACTCAGCAGCGACATGTGCAATTTGTGTATTGGCAACCTCCTCCGGCAAATTATGTCAAGTGAAGCATTGATGCGACATTTTTTGCAACAAGAAAAAAAAAAGGTATGCATAGTCCCTTCTCTTCATGATGAGGAAGACACATTCATTGCTGCTATTAGCCTATGACAAAATATTGTGAATTTGTTATGACAAGAGCGGAGGGTGAAGCTTGGGGTTTGTACCAAGGCATTCAATAGATTTCGTCTTTGGGATACCAAATGGTGATTTTTGAGTTGGATTGTAAAATGGTTGCAGACAATGTGCACAACAATAAGCTTAGTCTTTCTGAGTATGGTTTGATTATCCAAAATTGTAAAACCTTTACTTAATCACTATAACGACTTTATAGTTGTTTTTACGCCAAACAAACGGTAGCATTCATGCACTTGCACAAGCAGCATTATCCCATGCTTCTCGCAGTACTTTTTACGTAATTTCTCATTGTATTGTTACTATTATTATGAACGAAACAACTTAAATTTGCTTGCATAAAAATAACTACCTTATATTTTAAATTAAAAAAGTCATATATAAATTTGTACACCTAAAAATTATGGTTAATCAACTTCAAATTTGTGGTTAATAATGGTACAAGGATGATTAGTGAGTTTTTACACCTGATAACCGAATATGATTAATCATATATACAATGACGGATCCATAAATGTTGTTCGCGTGGGCAAAATTTTATATGAAATATTTAAAGAAAATTTTTAGCAATGCAAAAGTGATAGAATAATAACATCATTATCATTGAGCAAAATATTTGAGATTATAAACACTATTCTATTTTATATTAGAAAAATAAAGACTCATTAGCAACTACATATTAAAATTGTTCTTTATGTGTCTTTATATTTAAAAAGTATGGTAGAAATTATTCAAAATTTCATTTACTGATTTGATTTTATAAAATTCATAAGCAAAACTCTTTTTCATGGTATAAATTTCTATTTAATGGGGGCAATCTATTGTTTTAATAGGGGACAATCATTAAAATATCAAAGACTTAACACTTATAACCGGAATCGTAGTGGGGGCAGTTGCCCCCATTATGTTATAGGTAGATCAGTCACTGCTAGGGTTGGGAATAGGTCAGGTCGGCCTACAGGGACCTACGGTCTGGCCTGGCCTGTTTAGTAGATATGTCTAGGCTTAGGCTTCCAGAAAAGCATGTTAAGCCTAATAGACCGGCCTATTAATACTTATTTATTAAAATGATTTTTATATTAAAATAAACACCTTTTTCTCTATCTATTAGTCATTTAATAGGCTTTGTTGTTATAGGCTTTTAAGTAGGCTTTAATTTAGTTAAAATTTACCTGTAGTGAAATAGGCTTTTAAGTAGGCTTTAAGGCCTGTTTAGCCTATTTAGTAGGCCAAATGACTATTTGATGACCTTAATGTAAAGTAGGCATGGAAGTAGGCTTTCAGGCCAGTCCAGACTTTTAAATAGGTCAGGCCAAGAAAAACGGCCTATGATATGCCATAGGCCAGGCTTAGGCTTGTAAATTTTTTCGTAGGCCAGGTTCAGGCCTATCAAAGTCTGGCCTGGCCTGGCCTATTCCCACCCCTAGTCACTGCATTTGATAACCACTTGGTTTTTAATCGCAAAATTGTCCAACTTTAGTCAAATAACACTGTTGTCATTTTAAATAATTCGTTTAGATGTTTTTTTTACAATATTTTTTGGTTAAGTAGTCTAACAACGAAAACTCACACATTTAATGTGAAGTTGGGAGATTTGAACTCCGGTCCAAGTTGTTCTTTGTAGCTACCAACTGAGGGGACAATTTGTTTACAATTTATTTAGTGACGTGTAGAAAAAAGTATAACGGCTTGTTAGTTTATAGTAGTACTAACATTTTCACAATTCCCGGAGAAAAAAAACATTTCTACTACTACAATTAGTTTGCAGCTTATTTCACAGCTTTGGAGTACAATTTACAATTTTACTGTCAAAAAGAACCGTAATATGCAATTTATATTGGAAACAGTACAGACACGCTTTCTCATCGTTATATAAATTGTTTATACATTTAAGTGCTTATTTAATAATCACTTGTTCAGTAAGTGCAAATAATTAAGCTGTTATGCTAGTAAAAGATGTGCAGTGAAGATTAATCTCAAACTATGCTGGTGAAGAATTCCAATTAAAGTAAAAAATATGACAAGTGCCATCATTGAAATGTGAAAACTCATTTTCTTGTTCAAAACAAACCATAACTAAGTTACGATTTCTGCAATAGCATAGACATGTTATTTGTAGGACTGCTTCTATTCCCATAAAAGCACTATCAGTATAGATTCTTAGGAGCAACAGACATGTTAACCTATGATTAATCAACACATGTGTTAATTGGAAACACTGTACTGAAGAACTGATCAAACTCATATTATATTGTACATTAGCCTCAAATTATTGCTTACGTATTCTACAGTCTGTGGATATTCTACAGTCTGTGGAGTTATATGGTAAGGGTGATAATGGTTGTCTTGCTGAATCTTGATCGTCAAAATCAATCTTCCTCTCCACTGAGCTACTTGTTCTTGGACTAGACGTTCTCTTGTTTGACTGCAAAAGTCAAATATATATGAGACGTGGCAGCAGTCACAAAATATACATATAATCCATCAGGCAACTTATATAAGTAAATATCATCATCGGAAAGGAAATGAGATAAAATGAATTGCAACCCTGGAATGCGCATATTCTGCATGAGTACATCAAATTTTTTCTTGAGTTTAAAAATCTAACTCGCCTTGGCAGATCGGCTGCTGGTATGTTTCTCGCCGGAGTTGGGGTGGTTCCTTTCCTTCTGCTCCACTGGGCTACTTGTTTTGGGACTAGACTTTCTCTTGTTTGACTGCAAAATTCAAATAGAATGAGATCTGGTAGCACCAACAGAAGATACACATGATAACTATTAGGCAACCCAGATGGGTAATATCATCGGCAACACTATGAAGCACGGACGCTCTTCGGATTAGACGTATGTCGTGTCCGACACCGACACAAATAATTATACTGAATTATGTGATTTTCTCAAATTATTAGTGGTGTCGGCATGTCAATGTCCGTGTCGTGTCCGGTGTCCATGTCCGTATCCGTGCTTCATAGTCGGCAAGAAAGGAAATAAAATGAATTAGAACTTGCAAAGCAACCCTGCCCCCCACATATTCGAGTACATAGCATTTATCTTTCGAATTTAAAAATCTAACTAGCCTTCTTGTCAAAAATAATTTAAAAAAATCTAACTCGCCTTGGAAGAAGGGCTGCTGGTATGTTTCTCGCCTGAACTTGGGTCATCCCTTTCCTTGCATTTCTTCCATAGCCTTTTGTTCGCCTTGTCCAACATATTGTTTTCATCAAACAGTAATTTGACCTGCACATACCATGCTAAGTTAGATAAGGGATCAACAATCAAACCATCAAAAGAAATGAAATGGTTCAAAAAAATTAGGGATCGATCAAAACTTCACCTCCTCCTCAGCTTTGTGAAGATTAATTCTTAGATGCTCCTTATCTTTCTGAAGCGACTTGATTTTGGCAACTAGAGACAAAACTCTATGAACCAATGGCTCTAAGCTACAAATTCGTAATTGAAAATTAGACTTGTAAAAGTGAATTTACAAAAACTGAAATTGAAATGTGAAATATGACTAGAAGTATGGTTATAAAAGATATATTATATTAATTATATGAGATAAATATTATGACACTGAGAATAATCACTAAAGATTAATGGCAAGATGAAAAATGGAGAATGAGGTTGCAGGCTCACCAGTTCCACATACTCAGCAGCCTTTTACATGACTCGTTTTCAATATTTGATTCCAGAAATGCATATGTAGAATCATCATCTTTGTTAGTAAGTGTTGCCAAAAGAGAGTCAGATAAATTCTTTTCCCCAACTGTGCATGTAGAAGAAGAACCAACCTTCATGGGAAAAGCAAATATCTGGGGTCAACATTGACAACCAAAAGGAACTATAATTTACAAAAGCTGTTACCATATTAATATGTAAAGGGAAAGTGAAAAACATACTGAAATTGTGACAAAGAACATTACTTATTAGTATTGCTACTACATATCAGTGATAGAACTTCATTAACACGGCACTTCAAATTGTCAATTTAACAGCCGACAAAAGTCAATCCATAGTTCTTGAGTTAGTACAAGTATCAAGATGCATAATCATAATATTGATGATAGTCAATGAGTAATCACGCAATTTCTTGTTGTGTTACCACTGGAAACAAAAAATAGATTATAATCACAGGGATGAAACACATTTAATTTAATGTCAGTTGAAGCAAAAAAGTTTCAGCCACTCTAACCTATGGTGAGTGAATTAAGTTCTAAAATACTCCACATCAGATAATGAAATTTCAAAATAGTAACCTATGGGTAAGTGACTTAAGTTCCAAAATACTCCTCTTACATTTTCTAGTTTACATTCACATCCGATTTCAAGTTTCAACCAATCCACATCAAATGACTTCCATTCTCTTAATTGCTAAAATCGCAAAACTGAGTCTTTATGGCTACACTGAAACCCTTGATATCCCCTTAAGAAGCACTGCAGTATAATGCACCGACTAACTCAGATCATTAGCGATTGTTTGGGAGGTGATTTTCCATTCGTTTTTTCCAATTCTCCAGTTTGGGGATTTACCCTCCCTTCCAAACTGATTTTGATTCCTTTATTGATTTGATAAAATTTGAATCATCGATAACCCTGATTCCTTCAAAACAAAGATAACGGATTACACTAGTTTCCCCCTCCCTTTTGTCAAAAACCCTTCCCTCCGCTCCAAACTACTAATCTATATAGTACTGACCACTGACACTTCAAATTGAAGGCGTAACACGGTGTTCACACAGGTTATTGTCAAACACCAACACATTAAACAATCTTACCCAAGGAAAGATTAATCTGATGGGTCTAATCCCACTGTCCACTTGTGGAGGGCCCATTTAAAGCTAGCAAAACTCTGCATAGACTAGTCCACCGAATTATTACTCAAATTATTACTTCTACGTGTTAGTGTCATGCTAGTGTCTTAAATCATCAAAATAAGTGGAATAATATTCAAACAATATTTCAAAAATAGGGGGAAAATATTTGTTACCATTGAAATGTTTTGATGCTTGTATTTTTTCAATTCATCCATCAACAAAAGCAAATTCCTTTCCAATTCCAAAACACGCGACTGAGCCTGTCGTTCACGTTCATCAGCTTCGTTCCCAAATTCCATCAACGCTTCCCTATCATGTTCATACAACGCAACTTCCTTTTCCAAATTCTGCCCTTCATCCAACAATTTCTGACACGCCGACGCAAGTCTCTGATTCTCCAAATCAAACTTCTTCAATGCTCGTGCATTCATATCCGCTTCAGACTAATCCAAAACAACAAAATTAAGTCAAAAACATCTTCAACTATTAAAAAAAACGAATAATTATCATAAAAAAAGAGGATCGAAACCGAAACCTTGTGGCGTTGGAGGAGTTGATCTTTCTGGTTCAATTGGAGGAGAAGAGAAAGGTTTTGTTCACGAAGGTATTTTTGTGATTCTTGGGATTCATGAAGCTTGCGTTGTTTGAAGATGTAATCGTCCATTTCACTAGGAGGATTTCCCATTTTTGGGGATGATGAATTTCAAATTCGGAATCTCGATTTCGAGTGAAAAAAACAAAGATTCAAAAGAATTAGTTGAATTGGGTGACACTAAAAGGGTTTGAATTAGGGTTTTTGATTGGGATCACTTGAATTAGTTGAAAATTATGAAGATATATTGAAAGCGATGTTGTTGCTAGGTTTTGAACGAAAAATGAATCTGTATCTTTTGCCTCCTTGATTCAAATTAAATGGTGTAGCCGTTGGAAAGGAGTTTAAGCCAAAATTAATTATTAATTCAATAAAAAGTTTATTATATTTCAATTAAATTGCATATGTTAAAACTCATACTTTTTTTAATACCAAAAAAAATAAAACTCATACTTTTTTAATAGAAAAAAAAATAAAACTCATACTTTTTTTTTTGATAAAAACAAAACGATTCATTCATTCAAATTGACAGAATACATAATACACAATAACATGATCAATATCGCTAAAAACGTAAAGGGTGAATCTGCGAACAAACTCACAACATCCAAGTTAATAACATACAACTGCAAAATGCCTACGAATAATATGATAAAATCTAAATCACCAGAATATCAATGCTTTTAGATCTGCAACGTTGACGCCCAAATCATTGATTGAATTTTTGATTGTCTGAAGCTGATCTTTCAATGTGAACCAAACGAACACCGCACAACAAGATGTGAAATCAAACAACGCTGCACAAGACGACGAACAACACAACGTCGCACTAAGACGACGAAATCACGAAAAAACACGAAAGAAAAAACTTGATGCATGTGGAAATCACTTATTTAGATTGAAAGAAAGAAGTAGAAAATTCAATTCAGGTTATATAATCTAAACCAGTTAAAAACATGATTTTTCTGTGGTGCATATTGCACTGACAATTTATGTGTTCCACCACACACAAAAACTTGAATAAACATCCGTGACATTTGCTATAAAATACAACCAAAAAAAAACTATGAACATCTTGCTAGATGTTGTTATGAGCATGTTTGTTATAAGATAGGTGATAGTAGAAGGAAGGTATTTTAACATCACTCATCTTAAAAACTCAACAAAGAAGTGTAAAAAATTATGTGACATATCTGAATACCAAGATGTTGTTATGAGCTACGTCTTGCTGCCTTGCCAATATAAATATATTAGTTGATAAGACAGCAAGATCTAACTCAATAAAACCTCTTAAAACACCTTCTATTTCATCATCACTTCTTTTATTATGTTGTTTTACGTGGTTGAATCATGTTGTTTACTTTTTTCCTGTGTTATTCACCATGGAAAACCTCCAAATATCAAGGTTAAATACAATCTAGGACAGTTCGAATTGTGTAATCCTAAATGTTTACGAGGTTTTCATCTTGTATGATCCACACCAACTCAGACTGTGAACGGTGATGTTACACCAACAGTTTGGACAGTTTATGGTGTGTTTAATGTTGTTTTTGGTTGGTTTAGGCAGAGTAAACTTTTTCTTTGACTGTAGTACGGTCTATGATAGGTTTATGACTATAAATAGTCTTCCATGCTTTAGCATATTCATTCTTTCTTCACTTTTCATTCATTCTGACATTTTTTTTTCTCTCATTTTTTAGTTAGGAGTGTTTTATGATATCATGTCATTGTTGTCCGTTCATACAATCCTTGAAAATTGCTTTGCAATTTTTTGCGGAGATGATACGACTGTCAGCAAAGACCATGGATATCAATCACGACACATTTCTTTGTTTTACTACAATTTGGGGTTTCAGAATCTGAAAATCCTTACAATTTGATTCGGATTTAATAATCCAAATAAAGAGTATTTTCGTAAAGAAAATAGGTCATACGAGAAACTAATGGAGTAAGAAAAGTAATACTCTTTATTTTTTTTACAAACTACTAGTTAGTGTGTTTTGGACTAATGTTAATGTTTTTCAAGGCGCAAATTAAATCTACTAGACAAAAGTTAGTAGGGAACTCCATCTAGTTTTAGAATTTTGCTCTCCACCCAGCAACTTTTGCTCGCACCCTGCAGCCATGCCAAAAATGCCCATGCGCTAGTTAACTTGCGCAAGTGTAAGTTACTGCACAAGTTAAGTCACGTGGCGCAAGTTAAGTGGCGCAAGGATACTTTTTCAAATTATTTTTATTAACTTATTCAAAATTATTGTTTATATTAACTTTATTCAAATTATGTTATTTTCTTAACTTTATTAACTTTATTCAAAATTATTTTATTAACTTTATTTTGAAATTATTTTGTTTACATTAATCTAAATTATTTTCTTAATTTTATTCTAAATTATTGATTCGATATTATTCTTTAAATTAATACAAATATAAATAAAGGTAAATACAATATAAATATAAATAAAGGTAAATACAACAAATATAAAACAAAGGAACAAAATTGAGGCATAAATAATCTCTCATTTTATTAATAATTCATAAATTACATTACAATAATTCATATGATAAGTTTGAACTTATTCACTAAATCTACTTATTTTCTCCTTGGGGTAAAAAGTAATCAATCTTCGTGGGGTAAAATAGTGAGCATCCTTCTTGGGGAAAATACATCATCAACCCTTGGGCTAAATTTAAATCTGTTTTTTTTTACCACAAGAAGTTCTTTTTACCCACGGTAAAAAGTTTCTGCGGTTAAAAAAACAGGTTTAAAATTATCCCAAGGGTCGATCATTTCCCCAAGTCGGCTACTCACTACTTTACCCCGACGAAAATTGATCACCTTTTACCCCAAAGAGAATATTGAAAAGAAAAAAAAGAAAGAAGAGAAATAGAGGGAGAGAGTGATGAGGGGGAGAAAGTAGTATGGTGTGAGGAATTAGAGAAGTATGGAGGGGTATTTATAGGTGGGAATGGTAGTATAGGTGGTAAATACCATTAATGTGGTCAAAAAACGTGTAAAATTTGGTAGAAAACGCGTGGATTGAATGTTGAAACATTGACCACAGACCAAAAAAACGTTTGTTCTTCAGTTTTGACCACCGGCCAATGTGCGTGAGTTAACTCGCACATAGGCCAGTGGTGCATGACTTAAGTCACGCATGGCTTACAACGTGCGTTAGTTAAGTCACGCTACGTGACTTAACTAACGCAAGGTATATTTGGAAGCAGTGCAGAGCGCGAGCAAAAGTTGCTGGGTGGAGAGCAAAATTCCTAGTTTTATACCTCCACAATTTTCATTAATCCCCAACTTTTTCTTCTATATTTTTCATAGTAAGGAAAAATATATTTCGGCAACTATAAAAGTAAAAATATTTGTTTTCAAACATAAAAGTAAAATTATTAAATTTTGAGTTTTTCACATTTTTAAACAGTAAAAGTATAATAAACTTTTCCACATATAAAAAAAACCAAAATATACTAGCATAGATGAATCTAACGCTGCATTCCAAAACTAAGGGTGTGTTTAGATCGAAGATTTAAGAAGGGATGTGAATAAAGAACTTACTTTTCTTTTTTAAAATACGAACACTAAAAAATATATATTTTTTAAATTGAAATAACAACATTATAAATGATCTTATAATATTTCAATCACATTTAATTTATTTCAAAAAACATTTTATATTGTCTGTAATTGGAAAAAAAAAAAACAAATATTAAGTCCTCCTTGTCAAAAAAAATTGATACTTATTTGGGTGAATCGTTGGCTAGTCTACGATGTAACTCGCAATAACTTTTGATTGTTTTGATAATATCTAAAAAAATCTTTTGTGTTCCAGATTTTATTCAAAGTTACAAATTCAAAAATACAAGTCTTAAAAGAAATTTTCATTTATGTTTTGGAGATTTTTTTTTCCTTTTCTATTATTTGCTTTTATGTGTGTCTAAATATTATATTCAAATCTTAAGATCATCATCTAAATATAAATATTTCAAAGACCTAAATTTGGGATCGTTTTGGATTCAACCATCACTAGTACTATCCATTTTTCATCCAACGATTTTAAGCATACACTCATCCACTATTTATTTTTTTTTTTGACAAGTACACTCATCCACTATATCGATACTTTGTCCTATAGAAATGTAAATTAGGTAATAGAAGAAAAATTATTCAGCTGCGCATATATGTTATCCGATTTACAATTAAAAAAATGAATTATTTAATAGGAAAAAAAAGTAATGCATGTGTTTAACCAATCTCGTTCTACTATATTTTGTCTACGGTCAACTTACCTCAATTGGTAGTGATACTTAATAATAATAATAATATATGTATATGCATGGGCTGAAGTTCGGACCCTAAACATCACGCTTCTTCATATTTAAAATGTGTGAACTTCAGCCACTACACTACTTAGACAAAAAAAATCATGTTCCATATTTTGTCATTATATTGAGTGAATTGTGGTTATAAATATGAATCAATAAAAATCAATTTTATATCGCCACATATTACTCTTTCAAAAAAATTAAAAAAAATCGTTACGTATTATTGCACTAGTTATAAAAGAATCTTTTGGAAACTTTTGTTTGATAGAATGGGGGACTTTATTGACAAAGATAGAATTGGAATTCTAAACCATGTTGATTGTTAATATTACAAAAAAAAATTGTAGAATATTTTTAAATTTATTCAATGAATAATGTATATAGTCTATATTGGATATTAATTTATTTCTTTGTTTGTGATCTTGAAATTTACTTCTTCTTTTATTTTTTGAAATTTACTTCTTCTTAAGAGTTTATATTTGATCTCTTCCATGTCAATTTAGATGAACTAGTATGGACACCCGTGCCAAGCACGGGTCAGAATTTCGTCATACTTAAAATATTGGGAGAAAATGTAATATCATTCTCATTTGTGTAGTTGTTGTATGTTCAATAGGTTTATCAACGCCAGTGTTAACTTCCTCATAAAGTTCAATGATGGTATCATAGTCTGGTTTAATCTCGGATGCATAAAGTAGGCTTGGCAATGGGGTGAGATTGAGACAGGTTTTACCTTCCCCCGTCCCCATCCACGACTCCCATATACTTACATGTTACCCTACTCATACCGAACAGGAATGAGAAATTGAATCGCATCTCGTTCCCCGACGGGTTCGGGTATCCACGCCCCATCCCCATCCTCGTAGCGAATCATTTTTTATACAAAAAGAAGTTTTTTATATCCCCGAAGGCAATGTTGTAATGCATTTTCAACAACATGCTCACTTTAACATTTCCTTGACTGAATAATTTGTTTGCTCCCTTAAATTTCAATGGAAATTATTATAAGATGACAAATCTAAATGAGTAATAAAGTAGTTTTCTATATTCAAGATGGGTTTGGGTATGCATTTGGGGTGGGTACATATATCCCTGTTATCCATCCCGTACTCGTGTTGTGAAATTTGAGAAAACCCAAACCTTGTCAAAGTAGGGAAAACCTGTTGAATTGGGGTTGGTTCGAGAGGGTAGTCACGGGTACGCGTTTTGCTGTCATGCGTAATAGAAACATAGAAATGATATGACCCATATACGTAAAGTTTTAAGGTTTAGGGTGAACATGTGGTGTCAGAATCAATTGTGTTGGTTCTCTTAGTCTGATGTGATAATCAAATTCAATGTAGGATCCCCCGAAAGTCACAATATTATGACGAACTTATTTTTTATTTTTTGGATGTCATTAATTTAATTTTTCATCTTTATATTTAGTTTTTGTATGTCATTCTCTTTCGTATGAATTTGTTCATTCAACCTCTATTATTTTAAATTCATTCTTCTTTTTTTTTGTGTCAAGTGATAATGGAAATTTGCAGATGTGTTATGCTAAGTTGACAAAATATATGTTTATTACGCATTTTAAATTATGTGTTTTTTAATTGAGTCTATTTTTTGGTAAAATAATTACACAAAAATCTCAAACTTTTTCAACAAACTCATAAAATTACCAGCAACTCATATTATTATTTCCTATACTCACAAACAAACAAACAAACAAACAAACAATACTTATTTTTTCCCCTTATCTTCTTTCATGTTCAAATTCCTTTTTATATATGTTTTTTCTTCTAATATTGTTTCTTTCTTCTTATGAAAGAAACGAACAAAAATCTCCCTCCGTTAAACACCCCCAACCAACCTTTCTGAACATGGTGTGCCTCCGTTTCGACTATATCACGTAATTACGGACGTGGAAAGTTACACAGTTGATTAACAAATGTTAATGTATCAAGTGTAAATTAAAGTTATATATTAGATGTAAGAGTAAAATTTGAACAATATATATGCGGGATGACCCATACAACTAATGTCTTATGGTTTAGAGTGAAGACATGATATCAATCTCAGTTATGTTGTTTCTCATAATCTAATATGGTGATCAACGTCAATGTATGATCCCTAGAAAGTTCCAAAATTATGATGGACTATTTTGTTAGTTTTTAGATGTAATTTATTTCATTTTTTATCTTAAATTTTAGTTATTAGATGTCATTCGCTTTCATGCTATTATTTCAAGTTCCTTAACTTTGGTCGTTAGTGGAACCTGACGATGGAAAAATATAGATGTGTTAAGTTGAGTTGAAAAAATATATGATGTGATGTTTTTTTAATTAAGTATAATTTTTGGTAAAATAATTAGCTCAAAATCCTCAAATCCTTCAACAAAAAAAAAACCGCAAAATTATTATCATCTCGTTTTATTCTATATACACTCATGGTTAACATTCCTTATTTTACCTAATCCCCTTGGAAGTCCAAATATAATGGTGATCTGTTTTTTATTTTCTGTTTTTGGATATCATTTTCCTAATTGTTTTATTTTTAATTTTAGTTTTTATATGTCATTCACTTTGATACTATTGTTTTATTTAGCCTCCATTTTTTTAAATTCCTTCAATTTTGATCCTTGGTGGGATCTAATTGTGACAAAATATAGATGGTTATGCCGATCTAACAAACTATTTGCTTATTAGACATGTTAAGTGAATATGTGATATCAATCTCATTTGAATTGATACTCTTAGCCTAATATAATGACCCAACCCAATGTACCATTCACCCCTCTCTCGAATTCATAATGTTATGATGATAATTAGTGTTTGGGTCCCATTTTTTAATCATGTAATATAGTTTTTGGATGTCATTCTTTTTCATGCTATTTTTTTTACACGATGCTATTTTCTTTATTAAACGTATTTTATTTCAAATTCCAACACATTTGGTCTTTGGTTGAATGTGACAGTGAAAAAATGCATGTGTTATGATTAGTTGACAAAATACATGGTTATTAGACATTTTAAAATGAGGTGGCATTTTTCATTTAGTTTAATTTTTTTTTTGTAAAATAAAAAAAAAATCGCCAAGTTCTTATGCTCTCTCTCGGGCTTTTAGGGAGGAGAGAGCTTTGGGGAGTTTAGTTTTCTTCATAATACAAAATTCCATAATTTTGGGAAACTAAATCGTGTTGGAGGAGGAGTTTCGAGGGTTTAAGCAAATTTTTGAAATCTAGTCCCATCAAAGTCCTCCTCTCATTTCTTTTCCAATCTCCCAAACAGAGCTTTAAACAAACAAAAAAAATTCAGCAACTCACTTTATTCTCTATACTCTCACGGACAAACCACACACTTTTTTTTCTTATCATTTATATCATGTTAAAATTTAATTTTCATATTTCCCTCATTGTCCCTATGTCATACTTTATCTGACTATGTCTCCATATCACTTACGCATAGAGTCTAACACTTGAGGGATATATGACAATGTGTTACGTGTGAGTTAAAGTTTTAAAATTAGTGCAAAAGTAGGTGTTGAACAACATATAAGTGAGAGAAATTTTCTACTTATTGAAATAAAAATTAATTATTATGAATTATTTCGTAGTTATTATAAATTATTTCCTAGTTATTATATGTTTGACCGAGCAATCCCAATAAGCAAAAACAATTAAACCAATAGCATTTTTCAATAAAAATATCAAGATGAGAAATTATTCGGGTATAAAGAATAGGTCATTTATCATGATTAATTTGAAATAAAAATTCATTTTCTAGTTCATCGCAATTTCTCAACTCTAAGGGGTCTAGTAGTAAAAAGATAGACTTTGGATTTAGAGATTATGGGTTTTGATCTCTCTTTTATCTCTAAGGTCTTTCCTACCTTGTACAAAATCAAAATTCTCTCAACTTTAGAGATTATAGGTATAGGTAAATGTTTTTGTGATCTCTCTTTTATCTCTAAGGTCTTTCCTACCTTGTACAAAATCAAAATGCTCTCAACTTAAATTTTTTTTTTTACTAAAGAAATTCATTGAGATTTTTATTTTTTTAATAAACGCATTAAATGTTATACTTCAAGAATCATTATAGTTCAATGATCATTAATGAGTTATCCCATATACATTTTTATTCATAAAATTAATCACAGAATGTATTAAATAATTTTTTTGTATTAAAAAACGTTTATTGTAAAAAAAAAAGCATTTATGTGCATTATGCTGTTAAAAGATATGACATACTTTTTTTTTTTCAAGACAACCTATGTAGATATTTATTAAAATTGGAATTCGAAAAATCATTGGGTTATTGCTCAAATTTGATTTTGAGAATCATTCAACCCTACTTAAAAAATGTTGTCGTTATTACTATTTATATAATTATATAATTTTTCCCATGTTCTTGAATAACCTTTTTTTTTTAATTTTAAAAATGCCAAAATTGAGACTTTCATTTTGAATAAAAACTTGAGGCTTTTCAATGACTACTTTCAGAATTTACATTTCAAATAAACCCATTTTTTATGATAAAAAAATTTATGTGAGTTAGGTTCCGGAAACTCATCAAAGGCATGACAGACCTCATGTGTCAATGAGTGCTTACCGAGTTATATAGATCATACACCAAAGAGGTTCCCACGGGAATTGAATCCCAACCTTGTGGTCAACTCATTACCATTTTATTCAACCTTCATAAGCAATGTTATTATTAATAGCAAAAAGAGTGAATCAAAGACATGTTACCACACTTATGAATTGAAAAGGCTAGCACATACTAATACTATTACTATCATTCAATGCTCCTTTAAAATGTTGTCGTTATTACTATTTCTATAAATATTTGATTTTCTCATGTTCTTGAATAATTTATAAAAATGTTTGTGATTTATTTAAACAATTTTACTAAAAAAAATTACACTATGAGAGAACGTCTTTCATTCGTTCAGTTAATGACATTCAGATCTCTCTCAGTTCATTCTAGTTTGGTGATTGGGTTAATTGTTGTTCATGCATATTTCTAAAACATGTGACATTTATTTAGCATTTATATGATTTATACACAAAATTATAGTAATAGAACTCTCCATTTCTTGTAAGAAATAGAATGGTGGGGATTTTAACCCACAAAGAATATGCTAAGGACTAATTTTTGTTAAAAAAATAAAAATAAAAATATGCTAAGGACTAATTTAATTGTAATTTGTAAGTGATTATACAGCGAACCATATTGACAGTATAGCAAGTTGATATACAGAACAAAATTGTTAAAATATAGAGACTTAGTTGATAGTAAATTATCAAACACAGAGACCAATTTGACAGTTTAACATAGAGAGAAACTTTTTGAAAGACTCATAATTTCAATGACCTTTTTGAATTTTAATTTTTATAGTGAGGAGATATCATTGATAAGTCATATTTTTTTTGTTCATGTAGTTCTTTTATTTTTTTTTATACGAATTGAGATTGTTCATGGAAATTTTTTGCAAGTCATTTGTTTATTATAAAGATTAGTGATTATGTTAGTTTTTCGAAATTGAACCTAAGACCTCCTTCACGTCGCTTAGTGGTTATGTTATGTTACCATATAACATAGTTATTTTTGGACCCGTAAGTGTAGAAAAAATTACGTCATGTAGAAGAATAACATGAGAATTACATATGCATAGACAGAAACGTTTAACAATATAATTTGCATTTCATATATATATATATATATATATATATATATATATATATATATATATATATATATGATTTTGAAAATCTAATACTACAACAAACGTAAAATATATCAAAATCAAATATCCAACTTGAGAAAATTAATTCTTAACACCAATGGACGAAGGACATAAACACGTGATTTGATGTTTTTTCCTTTCTCAACAAAGCTATAGTGAAATCATATAGGTTATGAAAGAGGAAATATATACAAACTCTAAATAAGTAAGTTTCATCTAGTCTAGTAATATACGCACTTAGAAAAACAAATACATGATAAATGAGTTTCTTCGGAACCATGTCTAGTACCGAGAAGGGGTGCCAGTCATGTTTTGTGAGATCGCACGACTATACTTCTTGACTCTTTGGTTGATCTCAGACATATTATTCAATTTTGGTGCCATGCCAATTTTTCAAAGTTAGATTATATGAAAGGAATCAGTACGATGAAAATTATGTAAGACAGATCAACTATATATATGAAAAAATGCTATCAAATTACGTTTGAACCCCTAATCATAATACATAATGATATGATGACGAAAATGCAACACATGTCAGAATCTAGTTGGCTTACAAAATCAATTATGATACATGTTAAAATATGATTGGCTTATAATACCAGTGATGATGCAATTAAAGTGTATTTAAGAAAGTAAAACACAGTTTTCATTAACAAAAAAAAAATGAAAGGAAGAAACTACAATTTTTTTTTTTTGAAAATGAAAGAAAATACAATATTAAAAACGTACGATCCTCCATTTATCATGCATGATACTATGCATTTATTTTTTTTAAGGAGATACTATGCATTTATGTATTTCCATATAACACTATTTGCCACCTAAAAAAATGTATTTCCATATAACACTATCCCAATTGGTTAAAAATAAAAAGTAAACGTTAATTCGATGTTATTTGTATAAAAACTAAATATATTGTGCAGAATAATGGTAATGGAAATTTTAATACTTTAATTTTTATGAACTAATTCAACCATATATTTTGTTTTTTTTTTATACTTTTTTTAGTTTCAATAATAAATAATTTATATTTTCATATATGTAGTGAATGGACTTACCTCGTATACATCAAGCAACCATTTTGATTTGATAGAGAGATACGAAGTTGACACAAAGAAAAAGAAATAAAATAGAAAGTCAACTGCAAAATTGTAGTTGTGGTGTGAAAAAAGTGTTGGCCAATAGGTTTAATTTATAGTAGATTTCAGAGGACAATTTTGTAAAACAACCACATTTAATTTGGCCAATCATATTTGAGCTCATATCTTAGCTATTAAGCAAAATATAATAATGTTTTTTTTTGTTTTGTTGAACACTTTTTTTTAATTCAAAATTAATCAATAATTTAATTCAAATCAGATCCAATTGCATTTTTTCTCCAATCAGCCTTTATGTTATTATTTTTCCTGTCCCATAACCCCGTGTAAACCTCTGTATTCTTTCCCTCCTCTATTTCTTCTTTTCAAATTAAGGGTGTGTTTGATTTGTAAAAGATTGGATACTGGACAGAACAGTACTGAACAAGTGACTGAGTTACAGGACAACTTTTTGTCTTGCATCATGTTTGATGGTCGATACACAGGACAAATAGTTTTGTCTTGAACCTTGTTTGATATGTTAATGTACAAGACAAAATATTGCAAATTTTACGATAATACCCTTTATGACGTGCAATGTTTGATTTTTCACTGTGCAAAGACAAACGAAATTTTAAAACTTTTAATTATTTTATTTATTTTTCCAATATTACCAACACACTTAACAATTAATTTATTTTTCCAATATTACCAACACACTTAACAATTATTAGAACAATTTAAATTTGATTAACACGTTTATATATATTATCAACTACATCATATTATATAATTTTTAACAAAGAAAAAACGTGACATCATAAGCATCATGAAACCAAGGAAGGAAAAGTGACACACACAAAGTAGGGAAGGAACGAAAAATATAAAACTGCAAAAGCCAATGGATAATTGAAAGAATTTCCTGAAGACGAGAGTTTATTAAAAGAAATAGAAGTAATGAAGGGATAAAATAGTATTTTTCATTTCAGTAAACACGGGACAAAACTTTGTCCACTGCTTTAGCGCCGTACAAGAAAAGAGGAAGTTGTCCAGTGCATCACTTCCTATTTTGTGCTGTCCTTTATTGCTTTTCTAAATCAAACGATGGACAAATATTTTTGTCCTGTCCAGTGCTTCATTTTTTTACAAATCAAACGCACCCTAAGCTAACCATTTGTCAACACAAAATCAATTAGGGAAAAATATTAAATTATTGATTGATTTTGGTTTACGAAAAGAAACACCAAAAATACTTTCATATCAATTATGAGATATATGATAATAAAATTCTCTCACAATAATATCAGTACATTATCATCATGAAAATAAGAATAAAAGTTAGTTCATTTCATTAATTTCATTACCTCATAAAAAAAAATTCATCGATTGGTCAAAAAAAATCTGATAGGGTATCAATCGGTCAATGTTACAATAATATTTTGTATGAGAAAAAAATATTATTAATACTAATATTGCATTAAATTATAATATAAATGAAATGATATATATAGTCACAAATATAAATATGGAATGTTATTGAAATCCAAATGCTTGAGAATGCTATATGGAAGGTTATTGAAATCCAAATGCTTGAGGATGCTTGTTTTCCTAAGAGTGCCACATGTCAATATAATATGAAGAGAAATTAGTTTATCAAAAGTGCCACATGTCAATGCAATAGGAAGAGAAAAACATTTCCATAAAGGGCCATGAAACAGGTCGTAAATTTATATTATATAGATTAATTTAGTTTTGTAAACTCATTTCCGCTTATAAAAGAGATCAGGGAGAGTATGAAATTAAATTACTTCGCATAGTCAGTTCGCTAGCAAGCTAGCAGCAAAAGAAGTAGGGGAATATATTTTTTTTTTTTGAGCTTAGAAGTAGGAGAATATTCTTCAATAAAAAAGTAGGGGAATATTGATTTCCCATTCAAAATCCTAATGATTTGGAATTCCAAAATTGCCAAAGTTTTTTCCTTCAAAAAAAAAATTGCCAAAGTTTTCAATAATACTAATTGGTAAAATCTGCACTAAAATCGGCCCGTATAATTTATTTAAGTGTCATCCTAACAAAGCTCTTGTTAGGGAAAGTCCATACATATAAAAATACATTTGTTAAAAGGGATCAACCTTTTAAATGAATCTTTGTTATTTTGAGAGGAATAATATATGTGGATGCGTGTGTAGATATTAAATATTTCGACTTTTAATATATTGAATATACAAATTTTCATAAAATCTTACAATTTAAGGTATTTAAAGAGTGTTACGGGGTCATTCGTTAGTTAACATTTATCTTAGTTTTAAAAATGTTGTGTTTAATCTTTTTTAAATTTCTTTTGAAAGAATTTTTTTTCTTCCTATGATTCAGATATCTTATGCGCATGATTGCGTAATTAATCCCTCAATCCGAATAGATTTGATTTCTTAATAAGTGCTCTTAGAAAATATGTTAGCATTTTTCTTAATTTAATTAGGCAAAATTACACTTGTTGTTCTTTAACTTAGTTTCATGTAACATCTTTTATTTCCTAAAAAAAAAAAAGTAACATCTTTTATCTTCTTCTTTTTTTCACGTCATTTTCGTTCGATCAATTTGCATATAGATTTTCAAGATTTAAATCTATGATTTTATTTTGATATGAACTCATACTCAAATTTATGGCTCGTCATTCATATTTTTATATGAATTTTAGATTTGATATATGAAATTCATCTTCAAACAAATTAAAAGGACAAAATGACATAAAAAAAGATAAATGACGATGAATATCATTTTTCAACAATAGAAATTAATTTGTATTTGTTTACTAAAATGAATATCATTTTTCAAGAATCAATTGTTATAAATGATTTTTTAGAACAGCATCTCAATTTTAGATATATATTCCTTTTTTAAAGGCCGGCATACAAATATTAGTTTGTGATTCCTATAAAAAAAAATGTTAGTTTGTGATTAGTTGATAATGTAAAATTTTCTAAGTACCAATCTTAGTGTTCTAAATTAAATATTCTTTTTAAACATAAGATAATTTTAAAACTACTTTTTTTAAGGTATCATTTGAAAACTACTAGATATTATATTTTGGTGTTATTAATTATTTAAAATAAACATTAATCGATTGATATTTTGAAATATTAATATACAGAATAAATAAACTTAATATTATTATTTTTTGACTAAAAGATAAACTTAATATATCATCTAATCTTTTAATATCTGTGGAATTATTGCATTTATAATTCTTTTATTAAGATCGGAAGCTAATACTTAAAGGAACAATCATCACACTTTTGGGGACCCAAAATGAGAAATTATAATTAGAGATTAAGCTCGCACGTACATGTTCAATTGGAAAATTGATGTTTTTATTTTTAGGGTGGAAAACTGACGTTTTGAATGGGAATGGATAAATTAAATAGATGTGATCAAAATCGGCCCTTGGAAAGTTTCTTAAAGGCAGTCTAGGATTGCCTTTATAGCTCTTTTCTTTTATCCTAAAGTGACAACAAAATATAATGGATCTTTCATGACTTGGATTTGAAAGTGTAATAATTTGGCTTATAAAGACCATACCGACTTTTTTTTTTTTTTTGACAAGGAGACCATACCGACTTGTGTAGTTTTGGTCAGATAATAAACCATTTATTTACATTCCAAACTGCAAAATATGTACATAGTTATTATGAATATAAAAAATCCCCTTCAATCTTAATCTTGACCATGATTTGTCTAGACGTATACTCGAATAATCCGCAGCAGCAATCAATGTTATTCTCATGTCACTTTTGTAATAGCATTACATACATATATGTGCTGTAATATATATTCTAGCTATATGGTATAGAGTAACACATTTGTATATATATTATTATGATTATGATATATAGTGAAAATGAAAGAAAACGATCTAAAATTTTGATTTGAGGAGATGGACGTATACCGACACGTTCGATCCTTAAGCAAAACATGAAAGTATACGAATCGACCAATGGCACGTTTGAGAAATGAACACGATTGCCTAGCTATTACGTAAGAAATTTTGTGTTCTTTCAATTGGATATTGATGCATATTTTTCATATGACGGTATAATATCCTACCAAATGCTCCACGCAGCATGCAATATTATATATATTATATGATTCATGAAGTGAACCATACACAGCCTTTAGCATCCTCAATGCATCTAATGGGAGATGGATTGGTCCACAATTGTAAGTTTGCAACCAAGAATACTGTTGCTATGACGCATTTAGCTTTTTTTCTTTAAAAATGTCAATGACGTGTGTGTGGTTTTTGTGTGCATGTACCCATGGGATCGGAAATTAATTAACTGAATTAATTCTCTGTTAGTGCACATCATCAATGTGTTTACGAGTCGGGTTGGGTTGGTTTTAGCCAAAATCTGTTACTTTTAATCAAATTAAATTTTATTTGTTGGGTTGGATAAACAATTATAAGAACAAAGGTGAGAGTCTCAACTCATCTTTTTTTCACAAGGAGTCTCAACTCATCTTGTTCACTACATATATCTTTAAATAAAATATCAACTTTAAGACGAGTTTGAATCCTCTTCATTCATCCCCTTTCAATATACTCCCTCCGTCCCTTAATGTAGGCACCTATTACCTTTTTCACATTTCTTAAGAAAAGTTGTCAGTGTAATTATGTGTCTGTTTTGTGTGTTAATATTACGAAATTGTTCATTGTTTGTATGTGTATTAAATTTGACTTTTCATATTTCAAGATAAGATAGTAGTATTAATTAGGGGTATGTTTGGAAAAAAAAATAAATGCATCTAGTAATTTGAAAAGGGGTTTACATTTAGGAACAAAAATAAAATCAAATGAGTGTTTAGATATAGGGACGGAGGAAGTACCTTTTTAATTTGGTCATGTTAAACAGTGCTCCAGGAGAATTGATTAAGCACCAAAAGAAGCAAGTTTTTGTTAAAAAGTAATGTAATTATTACTTGATGAAAAGTGACAGTTTATAGTTCCAAGAGAGAAATTTTATTTTTAAATTCCTTAACTAGTGTCCATAAGACATTAAGTTTATGGGTTCTCTCAATTATATGTTGTTCAACCTCAACTCTTTTATGAAATGCAGAAAATCAACTTAGACACAACATTAAGACTCACACTTCCAAGAAGACGAAGGAATTATTATAAGATGGTATGGACCTTATTATCATCTTAGAGAACTACACAAAAAGAAGGTGAAAGAGGTAGCAAATATAAAATTAAAAGAAAGTGAAAAGAAAGGGGAATTGAAGGAAAAAAATATATGATACATTTAAATAGTTTAAGTTTAGGGAACTTCTACGGTACACCTCACAAATTGAGGTGTATCGGTACTTCTGCTCCATAAATTTATAAATTGACGATTATTTTATGAAATAAAATGCTATATGTCAATATTTTTATTGTAGAAAATATTATTTTATAAGAAAAAACATCATTTCATTGTTTATAAGAATTATATTAAATTTTTAACATTTTCTCATAAAAAATAATCAATATTCTTTATTTGAGTAATAAAAATTCTAGAAAAATAAATTTTATTTCGTCAAAGCGTTTGTAAAAAAGATTTAATTATTAAAATTGTCAATGATAGAAAATAATTTTTTTCTTCAAAAAACAACTCATTTAATTATTAATTAAATGATTTTGTGTACCGGTACACTCAAATTTTTGGGTGTACCATAGAATTTGTCTTAAGTTTATTGTGGTTCACCACTTCATACTTAAATTCTCAATCTCAAAAAATTATTTTATTACTCAAACTGCTATATTTTTTAGAGGAGAAAATTGCAAACTCTCAACTCTCACACAATTGCAATTTTTATAAGGATAAAATTGCAAATACTAGTTGTGAAAGGTATTGATCAAGAAATATTCTGTTTTTCACAATTCCAAACGGAGGCATATTGTGCAATTGTGAAGCAGACAAAGGAAGAAAAAAGTGTAGAATATTCACACGTGAAAGACAATAAGGAAGGTGTACTATATATTATGACCATTTCATTATGAAATTTGAATTTTTATTTCAATAATAAATATGTGATGTTTCAGTAGAGCACTTGATTGCTTACAAAATCATAACCCATATAGGTCTGAATCTCGTTGAGTACCCATCTTCTTCTTGTCCTTTTCAAGTAAAAGACACAAAATAAGTGCTTAGTTACGTTACCCTCGTAAATGAGCCATTTCGAAGCTTGCCAGATTGGTTAGTTTTAGTGTATGAATTGATAAAAAAAATGATTTTTGTGTAATAATCAAAATTGAATTAAAATATGTATTAGGGTACTGCAACCTAAATATAACGAGAATAAAAACAATCAAACTGACTTAACACAATAACTAACATGTTGTCTTGTTAAGCTTCATAATATTTGTTATTTTTCGTTTTGAATCTCTTACTTATTGGAATTATAATTGGTGAGGAAGCAAGTTTGAGAGGATTGAACTCAATGTGAACTTGCAAATATGATATATTATCGGGTGAAATGCATGAACAGTGGACCAAAATCGTTCACATGAATGTTGGGGAATTAGTCACTTTAGTCCCTGAATAGGAAATGAGTTGTCACTTTAGTCCCTGAATGCAGATAAATTGCAAAATAGTCCCTGAGTGTAGACTCTGTTAGTCAATTTAGTCCCTGAATGCAGACTCTGTTAATCAATTTAGTCCCTGAATGTAGACTCCGTTCGTCACTTTAGTCCCTAAAATTGACCAACAGAATCTACATTCATGGACTGTTTTGCAATTTCTCTGCATTCAGGGACTAAAATGACTACTCATTTCCTATTCATGGACTAAAGTGACTAATTCACCATATACTATTACTCTTTTGTATCACATTTTATAATATTTGTTTGTCTCAAAATTATTATCCTTTTAAAAATATACAAAACCATATCGATTAATTACTTTTTTTTATGAGATAAATAGAGCAAACCTAAACTCTTGTTAATAAGTTCTACCAACTACTACATTAACAAGAAAGACAAAAAGACAAAATGAATATAACTAGTGATTTCTTTACATGTATATATTATTAGAATTACAATAAAAGTTTTGCTAACTTGTATTTTTAAAAACACATGAAAAAAATAAAAAGTAAAAAATTTGTATTAAAAAATTAAAATTTTGAAATTAAAATGCACGACTTTCACGATATATTTATATATTTATTTCCTTAACATCTATTTTATTAGTTTGTTAAAAAAGATCACTAAACCTTCATATTTCTCTTTAAAAAGATCACTACATTTAATCATTGACTAAATTACGTCATTTAAAATTACGCACAGGTATCCCATTGAAATTATTTTTTTTGTGGTGGCCGGGATTTGAACCCGAACCTTGCATATTTTATGCATTGTCCCAACCAACTGAGCTAAGCTCACGGGGACAGGTATCCCATTGAGATTACGTATGAGTAACCCAATTTTGATATTTTGTAATTATCAATGTCATATTTCTTTTTAGTTATATCATTCAATATGCACAATTTCCAATAAAATGTTTCTATATTTAATCTCTTAACTTGTGCCTTAAGGGCATAAGTTAACATTTGCCTATTTAAATTAATTTAACACAGTTACCTCATATTCTGAAAACGGAACGCGATGTACAACCCCGTACGTGTGCGCATGGGTGTCCAACTAGTTTCTCATTAAAATAAAATGAGGTTGAATGAGTTATACATGTGCTATCAAGGTATAAATTAATTCATTTGGATTGAAGCCATATCATTATCAAATTAAATCAGCAGCTAATCAAACATACACACACATTTCACGGATTTTTATAGCCTAGGGCATATATTATGCCTTATGTAGACCGTTAAGAAGTCAATGTTGATTAGTAATTTTGAATGAAAGAAGAAAAATCATGATAAACACGAGATCATCATAATAATGTAAAATGTCAACTTTGATCAAGCAGACCTATTGGTAGCTTATTATTGAAATGAACTTGTAATTCACATAGACCTGTGAGGTTCATACTGTTGGTTGTACATACAGCCTAATTAACACATTTCAACTAGGCATTGAAGTTGTTTACCACAATTGCTGCTATCAGAAGAAAAAATTATGACAAATAATTAAAGTGCTACACATACTACCTTACCCCCTCTAATATTCTCAATAAACACAGTCACATTTATATATCCAAATCACTTAACGATGGAGAAGGTTTGATAGACAAATTTTAAAGTAAATTAAGCAAGGAAATTAAATTAATGTTGTCAAGTTCATTCATTCATTCAATTTAGTTGATAAGCCAGTTCTTGTTGGACCATCCTTAATAGTTGATTCACAGCAGCCGCAATTTCATCCACACTATTCAGCTGACTCCCCTCCTCTACCTGCTCCAATCAATTCATACCCAAAACTCATAAATTAATTAACCAAATTACTTAAAATTTCTAATTAAATTTTTTTTAAAAATTAAATGGATGCCAGCAGAAATAAATAATTTTAAAAAAAAACACATACCTTGACACTAACTGAGTAAAGAACCATATCATCGACCGTGGTAACATTAAGATGAAGAATGGTAAGCCTAAGATTTTGTAACCCAACAACAATCTTCATAAGTTGTCCTGGTTTTTTCTTGGATAGAATTTTCATGTTGGCATGACTATCTACCATTGTAACTTCAATGTCTGCCACAGCCCATTGTTTGTGTTGTTGGTAATTGTGTTGTTCCATTGTGACGTTGTTGTTGTTGTTCTGAGTTGCACTTGTTGTGTACTGAGGAAAAGTGAAGAATTCAGCAAAAGGTGGTCCATTATTTAAGCCTATGTTCTCGTTTGGTTGTTTCGTTTTCTTTTGGCCCCCCATAGACTGTAAATGTTGTTCTAACTCCTTCACAAAGTTTATTGCTCCTCCAATAATAGAAGCTTGGTCACCCTGTTTTTTCAATCCAATACACATGGAATTTTGTATTGTCATTTTCACTATATTTACCATTTTAACTCACATAACAATTTGTGTTTACACAAAATAAGTATTAGACAAGACATTGTAGATTCTTTTTAAATGCATTACAAAAATAGATTGAATATTTTTAAATTTTTTTACAATTGTCCTTTGCAAAAAAAAAATTGTAAAAAAATTGTTTTTAATTTTTCTAAATATGCATTTTTTATAATGGAAGTGTGCTTGCTATGATAAAAGATTATGGAGATATTTGATGTAATTAGACACGAACTCATACTATCCCTTTTTATGTACTACTAGTGTCATAATTTCACATTTAAGCTCTTAAAAAAATTAGGTTGTCTTTGAAAAATTATAGATAATCTACCAACAATCAATAAATAAAAATTAACCACATAAATAAATATGCAAATAGAGTAAAAGTTAATTTGTGAGTACTTCCAAACAACCTAAAGCTCACTCAAAAAACGGCACTTCCATAGATTTGCATTTATGTGTCCAATTTTTATTGAGTGTTAGCTAAACAGCCCACAATTCTTTAAAGACAACTTTATAAAAAAAAAAAAAAAACTTTTTTTGTTAGCTTCCATCTTTCCTCTATCATAAGTAAAACAAATTATAAATAAATATCATCTAACCTACCCACATACATTCAAAGTGAAAATTGAAGGGAAAAAAAATATAATTAGAAAGTTAACGGGCCATAATTAAGTAAATTTAAATACAATTATTTTTTTGAGTAATTTAAAAAACAATTGTGATTAGTTGAGAACTCATCTCATGTCATATCATGTTATATCATGCTCATTATTTCGAATTGATTGATAACAAAGAATTAATTAAAAAGAAACAAATTAATTAGTTAAATTGTGATTGAAACTGACCCTTTGAACATAAGAAGAAGGCATCAAAGATCGAAGCACATTCAAATATTCATTCATTTGTTTTCTTCGATTGCGTTCAACAGTAATATGAGTCATCCTTTGATTTTCAATCTCCTCTTTGTTCTTTGCACTCTTGATACGACGTCGCTTTCTCCTACACGTTGCAGTTGCTGTTGCTTCCACGGTGGAAGAAGGAGGAGGAGCCGTGATAGTTTGATCAACGGTGCAGATTTCAGGAGAGGAAGAGTGTGAATATTCCCATTGATGATCCTTAACAGAACAAGAATCCCAGTTTGCATGGAGATTTTGCTGTTCATTGTTGATGATTCCTAGGAGAACATTCTCTTGTTCTTCCGCATGAAGATGATCATAGTCATTGTTCAAAGAGTTGAAGTAATTGTCTTTGTAACTATATGTGAATGGATCTTGTTGTGGGAAAACCACAGTTTCAAGAGCCATTATTATTATTAATTTGTGACTAATCACTAACTAAAATTATTGAAGAGAGTGGAAAAAGTTGAGAGTGACTTAGAAAGAAAAATGAACATAAAAGTCCCAAACAAAAGTATTACATACCCGAAAGAGAGAACAAAGTGACCCTTTTTAACATGGTATTGTTGTGTGAAGAAAGGTATGTACATGGGTTTTAAATAGGATGTTTCAAAGTTTCAATCAACAAACAAAGACAAAAAGCTACAGCCTATTGCACGTGAGGTTTCATTTGTAATTGTAGACCAATTCCTTGACCATACCCAAATGGAAAATGAAACATACACCAACGTATAGAGATAGCTGACAGATAGATTCCCTTGCCACTTTATTCATTCCTTATAATTCCTAGTAATAATTATACTAATTATTAAATCAGCTTTCCTGCAATGCAATCCTTCTTAAAGTTTGATTTGAGCCCAACTTAACCTTTATAAAATCATTTAGGATGAGCATTGTCTCTCATTTACAATTATAAAAATGTGTTTGGATTCGATGCGAGATTCTAAACATACACATCTCACATTAAATATTAGACATTTTGAGCGTGATTTGAGTGATCAAATAAGAGTGATATAATAGCAGACGATCCAACACATCTTGATTTTGATATCATCCTAAAGTTTGAGTTCGAACCTAATTCGTCATTTACAAAATTGACTTAGTGTCTGTTTACTTTGGCGGTAGGATAAATAGTAACTCGTGTTTGGAGTGAAGCTCCGATTTGTAGCTTCTTAATATCATGGTCAAATTGGCATCGAAACGTGAGAATGAATGATACAACGTCAAACCAAACATACCGCAATAAGATAAAGATTTCTCACCACTTATAAAGAGATGTCCATGACATATTTCATCTAATGTATGATTCCTGTGTAACAACACCTGATTAATATATCAAACAACTTTTTGGATGGACAGGTAGATTACTTTCCTCTCAACTAAATGTTCTCTATACAAAATAGTCTCCAAAAAAATCTAATAACTTTTTTAAACTTTTCATGTTTGAGTCTCTTACCGTTCGGACCAATCACTACATCTCAGTACGACATGTCGGTTAATGTTTTTATTGAAATCGGTTATGAGTTTAATTAGTTATGTTATTATTCACAAGGAGGAACATATTCTTTTCGTTCTCCAACAAAAACAATTCCCTATTCTCGTTTTATGCACTATATGCTTTGAAGGAGGATGATTGTCATTTTTAATTTATCATATAAAATACATCAAACTTCAATCTCGTTCGTGAACACCGTTTTGTAATTCCACCATATTAAATTGTCCATGGAAAAGAATAATCAAACTATAGCTGAAAACAATTCAATAATGTAATCAAAGTTGTGCAAAACAAAAAATGGTTGGTTGGCATTGGCAACTTATCTATACTTTCTTGTTTTGTTGATAATAAACTTGTCTAGCTGTACTCTACCATACTAGGTAATATACTTAGATTAGATATCCAAAATGAATCTAAAATAATAGAGAATATAAGAAACTAATGCATAATGAAGAGAGAAAAGATGAATTAAGAGACTATTAGGCTTAATGACAATGTGGTCCTTTATGAAGCAAGTGCAATTGCCATATTTTTTTATTGATTTTAATGTATACACAAATCTCATTTTGAATGAAGTGAATGTGTTAGTAGTAGTAGTTTCATCAAACAAAAACATAAAATAGTAGTTGTCACTCGTCACCATTGTTATCAAAAACGCGACCTAAGTCCCAAAATCCTGGTTTTTGCGACTTTGCGTAGCTTCAACGACTCAAATCCATAGCAAAGTCCCAAAAACAAGCAAAATCCTATCAAAGTCGCACAAAATCGCACAAAATCGTAAAATCCATTCAAAATCGCAGGATTTTGATGGATTTTGTTCATTTTTTTGATAAGGGTCAATTTTTGATCCAGTTCGTAAATTGACCCGATTTGAATCCATGACCCGTTCTATAAATACCCAAAAGGCAAAAATTTTTCATTCTTTCACTTCCCCTCACATTTATGTATATGTATTTTGTGGATTTTGAACTTTAGTCATTTATGACTATATGCAATATATAACATATATTTAACATTATTTTTGTTTTGGTAGAATCCTCGATTTTGATTGCGATTTTACGAGTCCCGAACTTGCTATCCTATATCGATTCTACAAAAGTCCTTGAGTAAAATCCTTCGATTTTGATTGCGATTTTACGAGTCCCGATTTTGCTACTCCCTTTCGACTTGAAGTAAAGTCCCGATTTTGATAAGCTTGCTCGTCACAAATGTAGACTAATCAACATAACAATTGAATAATTTATAAGTGTAGATGTATGTGCCTCGATCTTGGTTCATTTTGTAATGATAATAATATGGTGATATAGGACATGAAAAAGAGAAAGAAGACGAAAAGCTGGTGGATGAATCACAGATTGAGAGAAGTATCCTTTAACAGAATAAAAGGAGGTAGGAAGAAGAAAAAAAATAGACATAAAAAATTAAAGAACAGTAACAAAACATGCAAGTTCAGGCGTTGGACAAACAAGTTCAGAGGAATCCATGTGACCAGACACGGGCCATTTCGTAATCATCTACTATGAAGTGAACTCACTCGGTGCTCATCTCTAAATTTCCCCTTCCCAAAGATTTTGTACTGTGTTTTCTCTTATTCTCAATTGAAGAAAGGAGTATGTACGTACTTTAATATTTCTTGTAATGTAAAAGTGAGTATTTTAATTTAATTTTACATACTCCATGGCCAGTACCATATGCTGCTTGAGTGTATGTTTCGTCCAATTTTGAAGGATCAAAATTGACGATTGAGATGTAAAATTGATTTTGACGTGTTTGAATGTTTTAAAGTTGATTTGGTTTTATTTGTAGAATTGAGCTTGTTTGAAGTTAAATGGATGTTCGGTTTTACTTCTAGAAGGACAAAAATTGAAACTAGATTTCGGCAATGTCTTAGATGATCTTCGTGATATGATTCTAGATTTTGATTGTAGTTGTTTTATTAGCATGAAAATTGTCTCTCCTAAAGGACAATATTTTTTGGCGAGTGCTCTTTTTAGTAAAAGTGTTCAAAATATGCCCAAATGAAAATTGACGTCACCACAAGACAAAAAACAATTTTTGTGTGTTTACAAACGGCACATACTCATGATTTTCTTCTAGCTATCCATAATGATGGGTTAGGTTAACGGATGTCGTCATTAAAGTACCACATTATCCTCAAATATGGCATCATGATTACATTATTTTCTATTGATGATGTGTGCCATGTTTTCCGTATGGCGTGCTTCGATATGTTTGGAGAGTTTTTAGTTCATTGTAGGAGCTTTTCGACTTCAAATACATGCATTACTTTGTTAGAAATGTCTTTTTTGATATATTCAGTCGGGCGGGAGTATTTGTGAAGACGAAGACATTTGTGAACTTCTTCTCTGACTCACTTGATGAAAGAGCGACAGTTAGGCAAATATATGTCAAGGTATACAGGTGGGTTAGAGGAAAACATGCATGTGTGCATTTGACTGGGTTTCATCACCTGTGAGATTAAGGACCAGGGCTTGCATGGTCGGACAAACATCCCTCAAAGTCACGTTAAACAAATCGGCCAAATATGAGAAAATGTATTTTGACAATCAACATGTTTTTATACCATTTGTTTGATACTTTTGACTTCTTAACACTAAATGTTGTAGACCTTCTTCATAGAGTTCAAAGGGTCATGCACATTAATAGTATGTCTCCTAGGTGCATAAATGTTGTGTTTATGATGGGCTTAGCGGTGCATCTTATTGCTCGTTTTCCTTCCACTCATATGTAATTTTTTGTATATATAATAATGATTTTTATTTGTAAAAAAATTTAGAATTGATTCTGACATGTTTGGTTGCTCTCGAGTAAAAATGATTTTGTCTCACGAAATGATTCTATTTGGCTAATAATCGGAGTGTTTTTTTTTCTTTCTAAAACTGATTGTGGTGCTCAAGTTTATTGTTTAACTTATTTTTAGTTAGAAACAATTTTACATAATCAATTTACTCAAACTCAATTTTTGACAACACATAGCCAAACATGTACTAAAATTTAAAGTTTTGTCTTCTACAATTCATTTTAGTTTTGAATTCATTGTTCCATACACTTTTACACGAATATATATAAACATAAATCATTTAATAATCACCTTATTTTTAATCATAATATTTTTCATAAAATTAATCCATTCAAAATCAATTTATGTCACTTCTGAACCAGCATGGACTGAGTCATTTTATTTAGTCAATAAAAGCTTGTGTATTTTAAGCACCACCCTTATACTAGCGTTCACAATTATGATCATCGTATATAAGTGTTTTTTTTTTACCAAGATATTGGTACGAAGTTTTCTCCCCTCACATAATTAAGGGTTCAAATTCCTTACCACTTGAATCAATTCACTGTTGATTCTTTTTATATTTTTTTAAAATGTTAATGCTTAATTCAACTGAGAATCCACCTTATGTGTTCCACATATAAACATATCCGATGTTGCATACAATGACTATATTGTTTCAAACAATACAATTGTAAAAGAAAATCAAGATTTGGTCAATATATGCAACAACAACAACAACAAAACAGTGCAGAGCTCCAAAACAGAAGTGTATCATAACTACTTCCACCCTATAACTATTAATAAATTAACTTGGATTTTTTTTTCCACTTGTTTCATTTCCATAACTACTTCCACCCTATATCTATTAATAAATTAACTTGGATTTTTTTTCACTTGTTTCATTTCCATAATTTAGAGAATTTGATTACTTTTTAGAATAATTAACTTTTTTTTAATACGTGAGAGTTTTTATATGAAAAATGCTAAATAGCACGACAGCTTTTTCGTGCTAATCACGCGAATGGTGTATCTTATACTTAATTGACCCCATCAAACATGTTTCTCCCCATTTCTCTATTGTGTTTCAATTCCTGAGACCAGCTATTAACATTTCTTTTGCTCGTAATGTACATCTACATGCTTCTTTTCTTTTTAAGCTACAGTGCACTGATCCCTTGCTACTACCTACCTCTCATCTGTTTTGTGCTTCATTGTTCTGATCTCTCACATGATTTTTGTGTAGGATTATTTCTAGTATTTCATTCTTTATAAGCCATGGCAATGGGATGCAATATGACAATGGCGGTGTCACTGTCAAGCATAATAGAGGTGATTTGGCGGTGGCACTAGAAATAAGAATTATTTGCTATTATAATTGATATTAAATAATTAAAAAAGTCCATAAACAAAGAGTTTGTGAGCATTCGTGCTGCTTGCACGACAAAAGCTTCGTGCTATATAGCACAACTCTTTTTATATTTGAGATACAGAAATTGTTTTTGTTTTAATACATTAAATACACAAATTTTCATAAAAAGTTACCATTTTAGAATTTAAACCCTGTCTTGAGGGTACTCGTTAACATTCTCATTTATTTTTTAGGTACGAATGTACTATAATCCCCGTTTCATTTTATATTTCTTGCAATAACATGTTGCACACGGAAAATAAATTAACCATTTGACCACATCTCGATAAGACATTCTCTAGGTTTTTTTCCCATTTTTCTTGGGTCTCTCCCTCTCGCTAACCCCATAGTGGCACTTGTTTATTACTCCCATTCTAATCAGATTTTGAATTATTCGATCAATGTTTTGATTACTACATAAGTATATAAGTACAAAATGATTATTAAACTTTGAGTCATTCCACACGCAACTGGCAATCCCTTGAAGGTATCATAAAATATGTTAAATTAAGGATTCTGTGACTACTTAAGTCTTAATTAGAACAACTAGGCAAATATTAAGATCTAATTGTTTTATTAACTACTGTTATTACTATTATTATTCATTTGTTGTTTGATTCGGAGCTCAGAAAATTATTGTTGGTAGTGTGCTTAGTATCATACTATTATCTAGTGGGGATCATGTCCACGTTACTGTAATATATGAATTGAATTATTACTCCTTTCTTCATTGTTTATGATGTTAATAAAAGGGGTGAGGCCTAGGGTATTAAAGGACTGCATCAAGTTGCACCAAAGAAAAAGGACAACAATTCTCTTTTAAACTGCAATAATCTCGATCTCGCTGGAACTTTATGATAAAGTATCAATAGTTAGAGCATCCACAATGGAGACATCCATTTTTGGGTTCTTAAATGGATTCCACGTGAACACCACTTATTTATAATTTTTAATGGTAATACCTAATAAGAACTTAATCCCTCCAACACAGCATCTCACAAAAATTTCTTAAATGAGACCCACTAATCAACTATCAATAACTTTATATCATTACATTTTAATTTTTTAATATTAAAAGAGTGAAGGTCCCGCTTAAAAGTGGGAGTCTTAAGTAAGACCTCGAATCTTATAAAACCCTGAAAAAGATTCTCCCCATTGGGGGTACCTAACAGGTACCGGGTCTTAAATGGTTAAGACCCTCCCAATGGAGATGGTCTTAGTAGTTTATTAAAAGTTTATACGATAGTTGTTACACCCCTCCGGTCACTATTATAAGTAAAATTCTATTTTTTTTTATTCATTTAATAAATGATATATGTAGTATATTATATAGGCCACATACATCGTTTATTGAATGAATCTAAAAAGTGAACTTTTGTTTATAATAGTGACCAAATGATGTATTACTTTGTACATTCTATGTTTCTCTTGACACATTTTACATTCTCCGTTCTCTCTTGTTATAAACCGAATTTTTGATTGATATATATACTCTCGATGGAAAGAGTCCGTTGGAGGGATATTCTATACGATTTTTAGATCGTCTTCTGATCTTTGATCTTGATCACGCGGTAACCAGATGATAAATGACTTTCCTAGGATGTGCCTTTAGTGGCTCTCATGGCATGGCATGCATTTCATTTGCGGGTGAGCACGACCCAATCCGAAACAATTTATATTTTCAAAAAAATTATCTAATTAAAAGTAAAATACTTCAAATATTCCAATATTAAGGACTCAAACTTTGATTAAACATGCTGGCCTAGACTACATATAGATTAATGTGTGGCGTATTTGAGTTTTATTTAAGTTAAATTAAACTATAAATAAGTACTATTATGGATTTGGACACGTATAGCTCTCGCTATTATATGACCATTATGACATTTTTCTCCCCTGTTTTGGAACACACCCAGCTGCACCTAATGAAAACAAAAATAATTAATTCAGATTAGTACTAAGTAAATAACTCAGCATGTTAATTTCTTAGCTTAATTGCATGTGCATGAACCACAAAACACGGTACCTGCAAGTCTCCAACCGCATCCTCCGGGAACAAGGTACATATAATTAATAATTTATACTACCAATTTGTATGATTAATGTATGTATTAAGCAAAAAACGCGTGTTCGGTCAGAGATTTGGTTTTATTAATTTGCTAAAACCTCTGTTTATTCATAGGCTTGTTGACTTGTTTAAGAAACAAAACCATATAGGGTACCTCAAATTCTGGAAACCTGTGTTTTGTTTTATACTCCCTCCGTCTCTTAATGTAACCTCTCTTTTCTTTTTTTACATTTCTTAAGAAAAACTGACAATGTAATTATTATGTCTGTTTTGTGTGTTAATATTATCATATTGTCCTTTGTTTGTATATGTATTAAATTTGACTTTTTAAATTGCAAAATAAGTTAGTAGTATTAATTAGGGACATGTTTAGGAAAAAAATAATAAATGCATCTGGTAATTTGAAAAGGGGTTTAGATTTAGGGATAAAAATAAAGTCAAATGGGTGTTTAGATATAGGGACGGAGAGAGTATGTTGTTGTGTTGCACAGATTCTCCATGCACGTAAGTCTTGTGTTAATTACTACTCCCTCCGTCCCTATATTTAAGCCCCATTTGACTTTATTTTTGTTCCTAAATGTAAACCCCCTTTCAAATTACTAGACGCATTTATTATTTTTTTCCTAAACATACCCCTAATCAATACTACTACCTTGTCTTGAAATATGAAAAGTTAAATTTATTGCACATACAAACAAATGACAATTTGGTAATATTAACACACAAAACAGACACATTAATTATACTGACAATATTTCTTAAGAAATGTGAAAAAGGCAATAGATGCCTACATTAAGGGACGGAGGGAGCAATTAAGTTTGCAATCACCGTCTAACCGAACCATTAGCAGCCACCAATTTTAATTTAGTGCCTCTTGCCACTTCAAGAAGGTTGTTGGCTGTCCTCAATACTTCAGCAAATCCACAATATCAATTTTTTTAAGAGGGATACAGTGATAAGGTACTACCTCAGTCCTTTACTATATATATATATATATATATGAGAAGGGATCCATTGACTCCAAGAGTAAGTATAAAGAGTTACTCCAAATCCTAACCATTGATTTTGATATTAATTAATGGGTGTGATCAATTGCTATTAATCCTCATTATTAGGTTAATATACTCCTTCTTCTTAAAACGGCGGTGAGACCACAATCTAAACACAAGCTGAGTTGGGAGAAGTATTTTCGATTCATTCTCTCAACAGTACACTGAATAGTGTGCATATCATGAAAAAAAAAACCAATCGGAATGAATCGTCAATACACATCTATGAATAAAAAATTATCTCATTGAATTGACATCATAGTTTTTGAGGTCAGAACAAAAAAAAAGTTACAATTTTCTATTGAATTCAATAAAAAGATCCCTTCTCTTTATACTTAGAATTTGGTAGTTCACTGATGTCAGGCCAGTATAAAATCTGCGTACAAAATCAAGTAATACTATTGAAAATAGAAAAAGGTTTATATGTGACAAAATTATTATTACTTATGTCTTGCCCGAATTGAATTAATTAATATTGTATCAGAAATTTGTTTCAATCGTTGAGATCACTAGTGCTAATATTGTATCAGAAATTTGTTTCAATCGTTGAGATCACTAGTGCTGGGGTGCTTAAGAAGAAGGAGTATATTAACCTAACAATGAGGATTAATAGCAATTGATCACACCCATTAATTAATATCAAAATCAAGGGTTAGGATTTGGTGTAACTCTTTATACTTACTCTTGGAGTCAATAGATCCCTTATATATATAAGGATTAAATTCATATACAATTCGAGTTTGAAGATTAACATACTACCAACTAGGTATATAACCCGTGCGTTGCACATGATTAGAATTCATACTTAAAATATTTTTACAAATGAAAAAATAATAATTATGATAAGCATAATCACATAAAGTTAAATGGTTGATAATGTTTTAAAATATGTTGATATTGTTATGTTTAATATTAAATTATATTAAATATAAGAGGGTTGTTTAGAAATTATATGAGAACTCAAATTTGTTAAAATATTTTTAGGATAATTAATATAGTTCTCGGTGGTTCTTGTTCGTATTTCATAAGTTTGAAGAGTTATATCATATTTAATATTTTATCATATTAGTGCAATCATATAAAAACTTTTTTTTGTGCAATCACAAGTTTTTTTGCTTTTTTCTCTTGGTATCACTTATTCTTTTCGATCAGAGCTAGAGGTTTTCATGTTTCCTGTCAATATTGCTCACAAAAACAACTGAAATAAGTAGTCAGAATGTGATTCGTCTTTAGAGGTTTTGTTTCTTTTTCTCTCATATTTATTGAAAATCCAATTCATGTGTTGATACAATGATTTCTTTTTATATTTTTCTCTTTAACTTTTATTTAGTATTGGTATTGGTTTTTTAGTATATTTTCTGGTTTACCATTTTCTTATTTATTTCATTCCTATTTTTTGGTATGTTAAAGTCAATAGGATAATAAGCAATTAAAAACATTTGTAACTCATCAATTTATTAATTTAAATTATACCGTATTGAGTGAGAGAGCGGTAAATAATTATTGAATATGAAAAAAGGAAAAGGTAGTTGAAAGATTAACGAAACAACAAAATGATTGTCGTAGATTTTTTTTAAAACAAAATCATTGAAATATTAAGAAGTTGATAAATTTGGGAAAGGAAGGAGCGCACACAAAATGGATGTAGTTGTAAAATATGGAGAAGTGCATGGGATTTTGCAAACTTATATAGGATATTCTCTAAGAATTTATTATTTCTCAAAACGTTTTTTTCTTCCATATTGTACAATACCACATTAATGTCATTTTCTGGGTTTAATAACAGGTATTGAATTATGGTTGTTGAGCTTCAATCATCATTCAAGAATAAAGATTTGGCTCCCTAAAAAAATAAAGATATGACAATAGCATTGTAGTTTATGAGAGAAATTGTGCATATCTTTTGAGTAAAAAAAAGCTATATTATAACAATTTTGGGTTGCAAATGTTGATTTATGTTCAACTTCAGTGGAGAATTAAGACAAATACATGAGGAAATAACAGTTACTTATTTGGAGTCTTCCAATGGGCAATTTACTTTTTTTCTTCCTCAAATTTTTTTATTTAAATATTAGTGAATGTTTTAGTTTTGTATCATTAACATCACACATTAAATTTATACAGTGGAGATAAATAATGAATTTTAGAAGAGAGAGTGGAGAATATGAGAGAGTGAGAATAAGCTCTTTCAGAAGTGCCACATAGACATTTACTCCTAAAAAGTCATGCGTTGAAGTCCAAAATTTTATTCTATTACTTAGGTACATCATTAAAAATACACTATTACTTTTTGTAAAAAAACAACACTATTATTTGTAAGAAGTGGTAGATTAGTGGACAATATTCAATATGTTATTTACCATGTTAAAACACAATATATAATGAAATCCTAAGGCTACAAATTCCGTTAAACTTACAAAGATAATTAATCTGTACAACTCTTCAATTTTGGAACGCCTATACATGGAATCGTTAGAACAGAGACTTTAAATCAGCTCTATAGTAGCACTATAATAATGCAATTATTAAAAACAAAAGGAGGTAATGTACTATAATACATGAAATAAGAAGAGGTGGCAGATTTTTGTAACTTGAGTTTAACTACATCATTATCATCATCATTCTCTATTACTTTCTTGTTTTGAGAAACATCATTCTCTATTATGAATTATTAGATTAGATAGAATTTGAGAGGGATAATTTTTTATGAAGAAGATAGAAAGATATAGATAGATAAATAGATAAAGGATAGATAGATAGATAGATATATATATATGGAAGATTCCAAAGCAATTATTGTGAGGTAACAAATATTAGCAGACAAATAAAAACAATAAAACAAACATTTTTATAAGCTTATACATTAAAATGCATGTAAATTAAATAGGTGATAAAATACAAACCTTGTTGGAAAGGAACCCTCTCATATCTAATTAAAAAAAAACATTGATTTCTACTGCACATAATCCCATTCTAGAATACACAATCCATAATTATGAGGCCACAAATCAAAGAAAGTGAGTGAAAAATTCAGAACCTAAGGACAATAGGAGTTTTACCATGCAATGTATAGAGTGAAATATACAACTATATCATAGACCGTGGAAAGAAATAAAAGGAATGAGAAAATGACTAAAAAATTAGATATAATTTCATTGGAGTAATTCCAGATATTACAAAATATTAGGTGATAAATATAACCATCCACCATATTACAAAATCAGCAAAAATAGTTAACATAAAAGTCAGAAGATCACTGATACAATGTTAAACAAAAATAATAATGAAAACACTTAAATTTTAATGTAATATTGATAACCACCTTTTCGCATAAGAAGTGCCGTTTCAAAAAAAAATACTCTCCTTTCTCCAAAACCCTACAAAGAAAGGATATCCATTAGATAATAAAATATTAGAAGGAAATGAACATGAAGTTGGAAGAGAAAAATGAAAACTACCAAAAAAATAAAATTGAAGGAATGGAAGAAACAAAATAAGTTACAAATATATATACATAGGAGCTTCGTAGAAAATTTGTCTAACGAACTATGAACACAATTTTTTTTTATAGGCAAAAAGTGGATAGAGAAGGAATAATTTTGGAATGTAACCATAAGCATATATTTTGGCCGTATGATATACCTTTCTATAAAATAAAAAGAAGAAATCCATTTTTTTTTTCATTGTTAACATGTATAATAATATATTGTCAATTATCAAACACCCTAAAAAAAAATCTAGAACAAAGACCAAACATGTGATATAACTTGTTCAAGGCACAATATATATATATATATATATATATATATATATATATATATATATAATGAAATCCAAACGCTGCAATATTATTTTGGTAATATAAAGGCTAAAATATACCTTATATGCATATGTCTTTGTGAATGAAATATGGTTATTTCATCGGATAGACAAATTCTACCTCCTTCAATCTCCTCCAAATATTCTTCACCCTTTGAAAAAAATGAGGAATCAAGTTTTTGCATGTTCACGTCCCCATCACATCACGTGAAGATGGTTCTGCCATCCACATCACGCCCCCTTCCTGTTCACGTCGATTGAAGGGGTTTTTGTCGGTGATGTTCTCGGTGGCCGCCGCGCCGTTTCACTTAGACTTCTCCTTCCGGCAACCAACTCAGTCATATCTCTGTTTAATCCTCCTTCGTCGGCGTTTCGCCGTCGTTAATATGGAACAAGGATGATGTTGTTGGTTTCAATTTGGACATTGAAACTCAGATCTGGTTTGTGTTTCGGTGCTGGGTTGCAGCTTGTTGATCAGAAACTCAAGTTGGTCGATTTTGGATTCTGTTCCTTGCTGTTGGGAGGTTTTGAGCCAGCTTCATCCTTGGAGGCCCTTGATTCATCGCTTTTTTGGTGGTCTTTGTGTTTTTTTTCTTGCTTTTTGTAGGTTTGTTGTTGTTTCGTGTATGGTGGTTCATTCTTTGTTTGTGATGCATCCGGCTTTTTTGTTGTGTTTATGTGTTCGTTTCAGAGGATGGGGAGGCTCATGATTTTGGCTCTGAGGTGGTTCGGTTTCAAGTTTCAATAACCCGTAAGGGTATGGTTTGGTTTCAAAAACCCGAAAGGGTTTGGTTCTGTTAACCCGAAAGGGTCTGATTGGTTACTTTAACGTATTGGACTCATCCCTCGATCTGAGTTCTTACGCGTCGTGCTCGAAAGAGCTTTATGCTTGCTGCTATGTTCAGGGAGCTTGGCACTTGGATTTTGATTCGTGTTGGCGGTCGATCCATTTGCTATCTTTAAACCCTTTTTGTTCTTTGCAATGTTCGTTGGGTTGCACTTGTGATAGGTGAATTTATTGTTAGGATAGATTAGGGCTGGTCCACTTGTTTGTTTTTTCACGATGCATTCCCGTTTGGGTTATACTAGGTCAGGTTTAATGTCCCCCCAGTCTCTGTATCCTTTTATTTTTCTTTATTATATTTGTCTTTTGGCTTAAAAAAAAGAAGTTTTTGCATGTTCTTGCAATGATTTGTAGGTTATCAATATAAAACAATGAGTAGTGGAAAGAGCTACACAAATTAATTGGAAGTTACATAATAATTTTTTTCAATTTGTAGGTTATAAATTAAAAATATGAGTAGTGGAAGGAGTCACATAAATTAATTGGAAGTTACATAACAAAGAAGTCAAAAATGAAGGGAAAAAAGTGAACCATATGGCATAAGCATGAGAGATTAATTAGAAAGGGGAGACTTTGGTGAAGTGACACATCATCAAAATGTAGCTTAGAATACATGTATAATATAGAGATTGATTATAATCTTTATATCATTAAGAATATATTTAACTTACTACTTTTAAGATTACCCAGACCATTTTTTTAAATGACACATTATTTTTTTAAATGACTAATGTTAATCGTTATTGTTAGATTAACATTTACCCGTCCTTATCTCAGTTGGTAAGGACAATGCATAATATATGTAAGGTCTAGGGTTCGAACCTCGGACAGGTCTAGGGTTCGAACCTCGGACGCCACAAAAAAAGATTAATATTTACCCATTAATCCAGATTTGAATTAGGACCTTCAACTCATTGACGTATCTTGAATTGTTTTGTTGGGGGTGCCAAAAATTTGTAAAATATATATTAAATTGTTTCAAGAAATTGTCAAAAATGAACTGATGTAGTGGTTTATTTTGCTAGAATGTAGTGTGGGGATGCACATTCAAGTCCCTGTAAGAAATATTACGTCTAATACGGTACATATAGAAATCTTAGGGTGTCAAGGAAGATCCGCCACTGCTTCAACTAGGCATGATAACAAAACCCATACCCGCGGTTACCCGCCCGAACCAAACCCAATTTGACGGGTTTTCCCCGTTTTGACTGGGTTTGGGTATGGGTATGGGTTTTCCCCGATTTCAAAACACGGGTATGGGATGGGTAACGGGTATATAGGTACCCACCCCGAACCCATACCCAAACCCGTCCCAAATGTAAAAAATTACTTTATGTTGATATGTCATGTTATTTTGTTTGATAATTGTCATGTTAATAAAAACTACCATTGATATTTAAAGATCATCTAAATCATTCCGTCTAATAAATGTTAAAATGAGCGCAATGTTGGATAATGTATTACAACATTGCTCTTGGGGATGCCAAAAAACTTCTATTTTTTAATAAAAAAAGTTATTCAATGCGGGGATGGGGATGGGGCGGGGATACCCGAACCCGTCGGGGACGGGGATGGGATTCAATTTCTCATCCCCGTTGGGTATGGGTAGGGTAACGGGTAAGTATATGAGAATCGGGTATGGGGACGGGGAAGGTAAAACCCGTCCCCACCCCGCCCCATTGCCATGCCTAGCTTCAACTCTTTATTCATTAACTCAAATAAGTTGAACTATCCAACCATCCACAAATACAATTGATTATGATTTGCTAGTAGTATATATTTTTTTTAGTTACATTATATCGCAATTAAAAAAAGCTTTATAAAATTGATAGTGTAATTTTTTTTTAAAGAAAAATGTTTATAGCATATTATTAATAATCAAAGTTTCAATACATGTACAATTGAGTATATGAAAATAAACAACGGGACTAACGAGAAATATGGTCTTTCCTACGAGAGGATGAACAACCACGTTTGTTTGTCTCTTAACAAACTCCACCCGAGAATTGATGAATTTGTAAAATTGATAGTGTAACTCCACCCAACATTCATTAGGCGAAAAGAAAGAATTTTGCTTAAATCTATGCTTTTTTTAGGGATAAAAGCTAGAATGTTGGTTAAGCAAGAGAATGAAGAATTTTGCTTAACCATCCATTTTCTTCAGAATGTCAATAAAACTACAATAAAAAAAGAAGAATATCGCCAACTTTGTGGTGTTCTTGAGAAACTTTAACAAATAATTGAGGAGGAAAAACCATTGAGAAAAAGAATGATGATGATGATTCTTTGACGAGACTCTTCAATACTCTGAGATTCTTGATCCGATTCTTCATGGAAAGTTGTAACCCACATTGCACGTTTTGTCGATTCTTTTCTTCATTTTAGCAAGGAACGCCACAAAGAGAGCGCAACAAATGCTCAGCACCGGATAACATAAGGAACAACATAATTTGCTCAGGCTTCTTGGTGCTGAATGAAACACAACCATTTCTTAGTTTCTTCAACTGAATCAAGTAGTACACCATTTAGGTTATCATGAAGAAACAAACAATAAATATAGAAAAGAAAAAATAAAATAGTTCATCTTCAATGAAAATTTCTCAAGAAAATTTTGAGAAAGAAAGTAGCGGATTTATTTATTATTTTCTTTGCTATCATAATACATTTAGGTTTATATAGTCAATTAGATAAACTAACTAAGATGTAAGTAACTTTCATATCTCTAGTAAATGTTATGAAATAATTTGGTGGAGCAGTAGGGTGGGAAAACAACATAAACACTACAAATTTCTTCAAAACACATTAAAACATTTTAGATTTTGGGGTAATAGTCATTTTGGTCTCTAGATATGTAACGAGTAGTCACAATAGTTTTTCAATGCATCAAATTTTAAAATAGTATCTGATTGTGCACTATATTAATCAAAATAGTCTCTTAAGTCAAAATGTTTCATTAATATTATAACATTAGTCCCACAGTATACGTACTTATCGTCATATCAGTCATCATATTAGTCCTTCAATATACGTATTTAGTGTCATATCAGTCATTATAAATATTTATTTATTGTCGTATTAGTGCCTAGATAAGAAGAGTTAACGTCAACATTGAGTGACTATTTTAAGGTCAAAGACTATTTTAATTAGCGAAATGCCCAATCAGAGAGTATTTTAAAATTTCGATACATTGAAGGACTAAAATGACTATTATCAGATTTTATAATCTAAATAGGATGCGCAAGATGAAATAGGGTGTGAAAAGAAATTGTCAAAATGGAAAGAACATTATATGCCGAGTATTTCCTAGAAAGAAAAAAATAAAGTCCAAGCCCAGGATTATTTTCTTAGAGGAAGCCCAAATTTGTTTACAAGTCCAAAAGAGCTTCTATTTTTCTTGAATTCTGCTCTTTACTCACCACATTTTGCTCATTCTCAAGTGAAATTCCAAAAATACTCCTGCGTGAGTTAACCCACGCTAGTGTTAAATCTGCGTGACTTAACTCACGCAGTGGCATTATAATCATTTTCAATTGAGAATGAGCATTTTTTGTTGGGTAAAGAGCAAAATTCATTTTTCTTTGTTGCAAAAGAGTTCGTGGAACTTGAGAAAAAAGTGAAATTCTTTTTCCAACCCGTACAACTTGCATACTCCACAAATTATTTATTTCTTTTTGTCAAATTTACCCCTTTTAGATTTTAAAATCCTAACGGCAAAAAAGCAATGTTAGAGCATCCAAAATAGAGACATCCATATTTGATATTTAAAGCAGTCTCACGTGAACAAATCATTCATTTATAATTTTTTAAATAGTGGACTTCTCACAATAATCGTCTAGATTCTAAAATACAAAAAAATACTTGTGGATTTTAAAATCTAGGTGCATAGCAAACGGGTATTTTTAAATTTTCATGAGGTGAACAGACCATTCGACTGGGAGATTCTGAAATTGCGGAATCTTGGTTTGATCAAACCGCTGAATATTGGAAACAAGCTATAGCCCTTACCCGGGGAATTATATTGCGAGAAGTATGGGGTGAGAAAAGAATTTCATGAGATAAATTGAGGGATAAAACCACACGGCACAAATTAAAAATAAGGAACACTGCATCGTTTAAGATGAAGTTGAAGGTGCATTTATGCAGGTTCTCAATGGCGATTGACAATGATATGTCCATGAGGATCGAAAATGATACGTGACACATTGGTGTGGTCGAAGATCTAAACAAAGACTTTAAGAAAGACACGTTGATATATTAAAATATGCTACCTACTTTTCTCATGTTTTGTTTGACAAGATGATATTTCAAGCTTATAGTTTATAACTTCATACGATCAAAAATTCAAAATAGACATATTTGATAACAATTTTTCTTCTGAGCTTATAGTGTTTTAATTAAATTATAATATATTTTTTATAAGCCACTTCAAATAGCATGTAGTTTATCATTTCCTCTCTCAATTTTATTCTATCTTAATTGAAAAATATTAAATATTAATTAAATATATTTTCTTACATCATTTCATATTTATCAACTGTTTCAACCGCTTATTTTTACCAAAAATGACAATTTCAACCACTTATTTTATTAACAAGCTACTTCAAATAGCATGTAGTTTATCATTTTCTCTCTCAATTTTCTTCTTCTTTGGAATTGGTCATTTATGTTATATTATGTTAGCATCATTAGCCTTTCTAACAAGTTGGGTTAAAACAAAACACTTCCTAATTGGTCATTTCCTTTATCCATTCATTCTTTTTCATTCCAAATCCAAAAACCTTATAACGAAAGTACTTAACTTATTTTTTGCAATAATGCCTTAATTCAAAAGCAATCGTTTGAATTGATGAACTCAAAAAAATGAATCATTCGTATCTAATGTGATGAATAAACAATTGAATATTGTTTATCTCTAGCTATAAAATAAAAATTGTTAGAATAAAAGAACATACGCTAACATAGAAGACAACAATTGAACAAGAACATACGCTAACATAGACCATATATATAACTTGCTCAATAAACCTAAAAGATATACTCCATCGATCGGTCCTAAATTATAAGAAAAAAAATATTTTCACACTTATTAAGAAAATTAAAACATCATAGTTTGTAGTATAGTTTTTTGTGTAATCCTTAGAATAAGTTTCATAGAAAGATGTCAAAACAATTTTCATTGGTTATTAGTTATAGAGAAAATGAAAGAGAGAGTATAATGAATGCAATTTGCATTTAATTTCTCTTTGGAAAAAATATTTTTTTCAAATGACATAATTAAATATGATAAAAGTTGGTCTTTTTTGCTTATAATTTAGGACAAGGAAAATGAGTTTCTTTTGCTTATAATTTGAGACGGAGGGAGTATTTATCCAATAATAACGATCGGAGGGAGTAACGTAAAGGCTAATTGTGTAAAGATAAAATAAGGATCAATCCAAAATAAGGATCAAACTTCAAAGAACTGTATTTTTCTAGTTTATTTAACTAAAGCTCTGGTTTGAATCCAATATTAAGCATGCAACATCATTATGACTAGGGCTGGAAATGAGTCGAGTCGAATCGAACTCATCTGAGCTCGACTCGACTCGATAAGAATTAGCTCGGCTCGAAACTCAACTCGAATTTGATACAAACCTTTTTTTAAGCTCGAGTTCGACTCGTTTAAAGTTCACGAACAGCTCGACTCGGCTCGTTAGGTTCAACTCGTTTGTAGGATGTGCAAACGAACTTTGAAAATTTGCATTAATACTTCCAGTTTCTTGCATTTGAACACCTAACTTTTTCTTTTGCACCTTAAGCACAAAAAATAAACTAGAAAGGAAAAAAAAATTAAGTTTTTCAACTGTCTTGGAAATGGTTATCACTTTGGAAAAAGTGAAATATATCACTACCGTGAGTGACAATACTATGCATTACTACATTTTAACTGTGTAGTGCACTGTTTTATTTATAGTTTCTTACATCTCTCAATGTTTACTAAATTGCCGATGTGGGACTAGTAGCTACTACTACTCTGTATGTTTGAAACAACTAGTATCTCTTTACAATTGTGAATTCATACGCCATCAGTTTTCTTCCTTCTGATTTCAATTTGGTAGTAGCCATCTTCCAACATATAAAATAGATGTAATTGTATTGGTTTATTTATTAGACAAGATGAAGAAAAAAACATCATAAAAAAGGGATAGAAAAAAGAAGTCAAGAGCATGGAAACCAAGTTTTACAAAACAAACAATGGGGTGGGGCAAAAATGAGCCACGACTCATTTTCATTAGTTCCTGTTTAAAAAAAATAAAAATAAATATCCAAACACAATGAAAAACCTAGAGAAAGGAATTAAGAAAATTAATGGCTCCCATTCTAGATATATTGAGAAAAAGCTAGAGAAAAGAATTAAGAAAATTATATATATATATATACACACACACACACACACACACATATATATATCACCGAGCCTACTCATGAACCAAACGAGCCGAACTATGTATAGCTCAAGTTCAGCTCATTTAGTTAACGAACTTAATTTCTAGCTCAAGTTCAGCTCATTTGGTTCATGAACCAAACTCAACGAGTTAATTGTCGAGTCGAGTTCCGAACTATATTCGAGTTGGTTCGGTTCATTGCCAGCCCTAATTATGACTTTTAGAAAGTGATTCCCTTACATTTGGGTTTTACAAAATTTGAGAGATTAATATCTACAATTATACGTGGAGGATATCTAAATTTAAAAAAAAAAAAACTGCATCTATAATTTTACACTAGTAATAGACCCGTGCATTCGCACGGGTCACATGACATTGTGCTAATCATATAAAAAAATAATTACATTGTTAATATCATAAAATGTTTAAAAATACTATATGAAAATTATCAACATTAATATAATGTTTTTATTGAATATATTTTTCATATATAGTAAAATATGTTAAATATTTGAATTGCATATGTTATGGATTTTATTTTCTAATGCACACGAAAACAAATTTTTATATACATATTTGAGAAAGTTTTTTTTTTTTTGAGAAAGTTAATAAACTAATTTTTTTTAAATTGCATCATTATTTTCAAAATATGAAAATTAATGTTATATTTCTATTAAATAACTTTTTATTTTATATGAAAAACATCATTCAATGTTTGCATCACACCCGTTACAGATTTTATGTATTTTATCTGCATAAATAAATTTTTACGTAAATGTATGAGAAAGTTGATGTGATAAAATTGTGGAAACTCATTAATATTGTCAAAATATAATAGTGTTACTATTGAATAAATTTATATTTTACATGCAAAACGCCGTTCAATGTTTGCACCACACCCATTGCATATTTTATGTGCTTATATATGCATAAATAAATTTTTACGTACACATATGAGAAAATCGATACGATAAAATTTTTAAAACTCGTGACTATTTTCAAAATATCAACATCAATGGTGTGTTTCCGTTAAATAACATTTTATTTTATATTTAAAATACCGATAAATATTTGCACCGCACTTGTTGAGGATTTTATAAGCTTATATATGCAGAAGAATTTTTTTTTATTTAACGATATATGATAGTCGATATGATAAAATTTGGAAAACTTGTGACCATTTTCAAAATATCAACATCACTGTATTGTTTCTCCAAAATACCGTTAAATATTTACACCGCACTTATTGTAGAATTTATGTGGTTATATCTCCAAAATCAAATTTTATGTACACCGATATGAGAAAGTTGATAAGATTGAATTTTGAAAACAAATTATTATTTTAAAAATTTAAACATTAATGTATTGTTTCTTTTTTGAAGAAATTAACGTATCGTTTCTATTAAAAAAAATTATATGCAAATTAGTAAGATTAAGAGATTAAAAGAGATCAGAATAAACTATTTTCCTATACTTAAGGCATAAAAGAGTTATATAAACTATTTTCCTATATTTATTCTATAATACACTATTTTTTTCTTAGTATTTAATTGAAAATTGACCATAAACCCACTAAATTAGTGATATTAGAAGTTTGACCGATGATTTTTTGTGCAATTTATTTAACAAATAAAGAGAATTGGATAATAAGGAGAAGAAAGAAGACACAAATTGACTTTTATTTTTGCAAAATATAGGGAATTAGTTGTAGGCTTCGTAGTGATAAGCAAAAAAAAAAAGAATTAAATATATAAGATAAAGGGAATCAGATCATAAGGAGAAGAAATACTCCCTCCGGTCCTAAATATAAGCAAATTTGACTTTTTGGATTCATTCAATTAATGATGTATGTGGTCCATAATATGAACCACATACATCATTAATTGAATGAACCTAAAAAGTTAAATTTGCTTATATTTAGGACCGGAGGGAGTATGAAACAAATTGGCGTTTTTTATTTGCAAGATTGAGAGAATTATTGTTAGGCTTGGAAGTGATCAACCAAAAGAATTGGTTATGCTTGGAAGTGCTAAATTTACAAAATGACCATATAGAGGCTCCGAAGTGATAAATATACAAAATGATGATATATAGAATCAATTAGGCTCGGAAGTAATAAATCTGAAAAATGATGATACATAAGGAATGAGTTAAATTTTTATTTTGTAAAATGACGATTGAACTCATATAATTAAGAAGATTATGTGTCTGTATCTGATTTGTATTGTGAACACTGATTGTATATCAAGTGTTCAACCTCAAACATTTTCTTGGTAAGTCTGTTTGTTTAGAAGTCTCTTGCTTTTGTGCTTGAGCATAGGAAGTCTCGTGCGTGTGTGCTTGAGCATAGGAAACCTCTTGCTTTTGTGCTTGAGTAGTTTGAAGTCTCTTGCTTTTGTGCTTGAGCAATTGTAACCAGATATTGATTTTAGTTAACTCTCTTTAGAAGTGCAAGGGGGACATGACTACTTCCGGATTGTGGAAGGAACCTGTATAATTGTTTTATGTCTTTCTCTATCTCTTTACTTTATCCGCTGCATAAGACTCTGAACTCTATCAGACTCTGAACACTGGACTTAGTTTTAAAAAGAAGAAAAAACTAACACAATTCAATCTCCCTTCTTGTGTTTTTCTCACCTTCATAATACTCTGATGATAATTCATAAAACAATTATGTTGTCTAATTTTAAAAAGTAAAATATTAGTTGTTACAACAATAGTGAATAATCTTGTACATGAACACTCATTTTCTACTTGAGCTACATATGTATGATTAAAATATTCTTCTTCGTCCAAACTTGAATCACTAACAGAACTTGTAGAACCTTTGTTTTGGATTTGATGCACACTTTGACTTCCTAACTTATAATGTTTGGAGAAATCTCAGATAGTGGTGTTCTGTCTATTAGTGTATTTAGTGGCGTATTTTGACTAAACATGACAGAATTTTCAGTTTTCATCATTTGTTATTTCTTAATTTGGAGTACATTTTTTCTATGAAGCCTTGCTTTTGCTGCAATCCTTTTTCTTTGCATATTGGCAAAAACTTACTGTTGTTGATCCATTTCATGAGATATATTGTTAGTAGATTCAATTTTTATATATCTACAGCCATTCAAATAAGAATTTTAAAATGGGAAAGAATATATATATATATATATATATATATATATATATATATATATATATATATATATATATAAGACAAAATTGTTCACGCTAAGCCTAAATTTTTTAATAGCCAAGACATTCACTATTTTTGAGGAATTGTGGTTACACATTTTTTTTTTTTTTTATACCGTGGAAAATTATTGAGGAATTTGGTTACACCTTTTTTTTTATGGAAAAAATTGGTCACAACTTGTGATTACTTATTATTTAGTTCATAGTTATCCAAAAATTGGTTACAAACCACTATCCATAATTATTTATTTAAAAAAACAAATAAATTAAATTTTGCAATTATTTAGTTGATTGTTATCCAAAAATTGGTTGCAAACCATTATCCATAATTATTAATTTTGAAAAAAATAAATTAATTTTTGCAAAATGACGATTATGCACATAAAAGTAAGGAGATTATGGATTTTGATAAGGACGATTATGAAATTTTGATGTACTTCGATTTTTATATATTGTTAGTAGATAATTAGTAGTTTTTTTTAGACAATAAGGTTACGGTCGGAAAGCTTGTACCCTTTAGCCGCGGACCTCAATATAACATCACTTGAGGCAAGTATATTGATTCTGATTGTTTTTAAATTCAGTTTAAGTTCTAACAAGACAAACAGACACGAACGTTGTGTCAAATGAGAAAGAGCAGGCCGTAAGTTGTTGCAACGTGACGTGCGGCTCGTCACAACTGCGAAAGTCAAAAGACTAAAAACTCAAACTTCTCTTTTTTTCTGAGTTATGCTACATGTTAAGCATTCAAAAAATAAAAATGTTCTCTTAATATTTGTGCATTCAATTAACTTGTGTCTCAAGAATGCAAGTTAACTTTTTTTATATTTTTTGGAGGGTTTGGTGGTGAGAGAGCAACGAGTATAATTTTTTTATGCGATCAATATAATTTAAAGATTAATATATTACAAACCTTAAATTAAAAAAATCTCTATTCTTCCTTTAAAAAAAAAATTCTCTATTCTATTGTGTAATTTAAGCTATTTAAAATTAGGAAAGTTATAAAATCAAGAAGAATCTTATTCTATTTTAAAAGAATCTTATCTTATCCAATAGATTTGTATGGATTCAACTTACAGGAGGGGAGTAGACAAATTTTAATATAATAGCAAATGGATCGAAACTGACATGTATTATCAATGATTTGTTTGGTAGATGAGAGGTGAGGTTTTAATTGAATAAAATTACATTTTAATTCTTAAAATAATTACAACCACATCAAATAAAAAGTTCTTTAATTCAATTTTTAAACACAATGGTCTCTCATCTAATTCTCTCATTTTTAGAGGGATGGCCATATTTGATAATCTTCTAAGATAAACTACTTTTAATTGATTTTGTTCCCTTCCCTCTCCTCTAGGGTTTTGGTATGCATATTTTTCCCTACACTACACTAGGTGATCCTTCTTTCCAAAACTTTGAACAAAATTAACTAAATTTAGTGTATTATGTACGTTTGATTCTAAATGCGTATAATAGATTCTAACATGTTGATTTCAAAAACAAAAAAAAGATTCTAACATATTTAAATGTTCTTGAGTTAAATTTATTTTGTATTAAAAATTTGATCCTGTTTAAACAATTTATTCTATAATTGATTTTGACTTTCAATTTTTTCGATACAATTTTAACATTTAAATATATTGTTCAAACCACCTTATACGAATGTATCCAAATATAATTTTAAAAAAGAAATCTCTCACCAACCAACCAAATATAACTTAAATAAAATAAAAAAGTCCATATCCTTTGTTAAAATCACTCCATCAAACCGAAAAAGCATATCCTTCAAAATTAGAAAATCAATAAAACCATAGAGCCAAGCCATTCTAGATAGTTGAACAACAATTCCTTATACATAAAAAAAGTCAACACCTCGCTAATCTACTTTTTCTATTACCCTTTAGAAACAAAAAAAAGATGCAAATCATAAACAATCAGAAAGAAGAAAGAAAAAAAAAGTACAAAGGAGAGTAATTAGCGGGGTACTCTATAGTATCATCATTACTAATTAAGATAAGGATTAGAAACACAAACTTCGAATTCTTTCTTTGCTTGCAATAGCAGCAAATGAACACTTCACCACTCAATTTTCACTTCAATTCCAATCATGCCCTTCTCTACCTCCTCCTCCTTCTCTTCATCCTCCTTTCTCCGCTACCTTCAACGGCGCAGATTCCAAATTCATTGCCGCCACCACCACCAGACAAAATCACCACTCTCAAATTCGACAAATCCATGGCAATTGTGTTAATAATCTTAATCGGTGTGTTTCTCATCCTCGGTTTTCTCTCCGTCTACACACGACAGTGCGCTGAACAGAGAATGAGAGGAAGATTCGATTTATCTATTCCGATCGCCGGAAGTCACCGGAGACACCGTGGACTTGATACGGAAGTCATAGAAACGTTTCCGACGTTTGTTTACTCCACCGTGAAAGGACTCAAAATTGGAAGAGCTACACTAGAATGCGCCGTGTGCTTAAACGAGTTTCAAGACGATGAAACGCTGCGTTTGATTCCGAATTGTAGCCACGTGTTTCATTCTCAATGTGTTGATGCTTGGCTTGTTAATCACTCCACGTGTCCCGTTTGTCGGGCCAATTTGATTCCAAGACCCGGTGACACTTCTTTCGCTTCAATCCAAATACTGGATTCAAGTTTATCAGATTCGGATGACCCGACCCGAATTAGTCCTAATAGAGGTCCAGGTATTGCAATTGCATCTCGTTCTCCATCTCCTAAGGTGAATTATTCAGTTACACCGAACCGGGCTCGACCGGTTCGTTCTAGTTCAACCGGGTTTAAAATTGGGAACTGGGTTCCGTTTCCACGGTCACATTCAACAGGTCATTCATTGGTTCAAGAAGGAGAGAATCACGAGCGGTTCACTTTGAGATTACCAGAGGAAGTGAGGAACCGGTTGGTGGGTTCAACTCCGAGCCGGGTTACGAGTTGTGGTGTTACTTTTACTCAAGAGGGTAGTGGGAGGAGGGGTTATAGAACGAGAAGTGTGGGAAGTAGTGGTAATGCGAGAAGCTATGATTGGTTTAACCGGCCGGACCGGAGGGGTTTCTCTTGGACTCCGCCGTTTATGGGCCGAACCGGTTCGAGTTGGTCGAAGAATAAGTCACCTGGGAAAATGGATGATGTTGGAGAGCGGTCTTCTGATCGGTTGTTTGAAGGTAATCGGGGTTAGTTGAGTAGGTTTTGTTTAATGAAAATCTAAAAAATTCAAATAGAATTTTAGTTTCGCATTGGGTTTTATTTTACTTTTTATTTTTCTTTTTCAAATATACGGTGGAAATACAGATGAAGATTGTGTTCATAGAAACAGATTGTGTTTATTTATTTAATTTAATGTAATATGTGTAATATTTGATGGGTGGAATTACGAAAGAGGATAGAATTTGTTCCTGAATGAAGTTTATTTTTAATTATTTGAATGACGTTTATAGTATTTGTTTTAGTTGTTGGATTTATCTTTTTATCAGTTTCATCGCTTTCATGTAAAATAAAATTGACCATTGGCTTGATTACCAAAAAGATGACATAATTTATTTTGGATAGGCTCGAACGTCACTATACCTTCTTTTTATATTGGTTTACTTGTAATTGTTTTTGTGGGTTAGCATTTGTTCGTTCTAGAACTAGAACACGTATATTGTCATGGGGTTTAACTACTATGGTTTGGTCTTAAATCTCATTCCAAGGAAAGGACCTTACTAATTTAAAATTTTAAAATGTTATTAGGAAGTCATTAAGGATCATTCCGGTCAGCGATCATATTTGAACTTTTCTATCAATCCTATGGTGGAAGAAGTGCAACATGCATACATCAATGTCTACTATTTTTGCCGAAACACGCTTAACTGACGAGGTCGGCTTGCTAATAGTGTCCATCTCACATGGAGAAAGAGAGGAATAGGCTGCAATGGATAACAATGCATCTAGAGACAATTGGAGAGGGAATGGATAGGATTGGACTTTGAAGGGTGGTTGGGGGTTCCAATGGGGAGCGGTTGGGGGTGTTAAATAAATTCAAGCCGGCCGGCCAGTTTATAAAAGAAACTATAGGTTCACCAACTGTCAATCCAATTACGAACATAGAGTATATTCATAAGGGCAAGACTGGTAGAGGCAGCAGTACATATATCCAATTAGTGTCTCCAAGAGACATTTTGTAAGTATTATATTGTACTAATATTCCTCTTTCATTTTTTTTCTAATTAAAAAGAAGACATTTATTCTCAGTTCCCACCAAAAAGAGGTGCATGATATTTTCTCTTGTTGGATTGTCAAATAAGTACTTCAAGCCTTTCAACCAAGCCAACAAACAATGCTCATTTCCTATCTCCATTCTCCAACGACCAACAACCTGGAACAGAACAGCTAACAATATACTAATCATAACCAATCTGTAAATGTAGAATCGGTCATACCGACTAAAGAACACACTACTACACTAATGCTCTAATGCATTTATCTTTTCTAATGCAACGAATAATACTCAGAACATCAGCGTATAGGCCCCATAAACACTTCACAATTCTACTGTTTTGAATTCATATCTGGTATACAAACTAGTTTGTGCCATCATGAATCAGGCGTATTGTATTAGACAAGCTGGGATCAAAGGTAAAACTCTAATGTCAACAATGTCTGGTCACAAACTGTTAGCTGGAAAATAATTGTGATTCGATCGTCGTGAACTAACAGTCTTTTCTTAATTTGTTTCATTGAAATAACTTTTACATACGATTTCCTTTTACATATGATAGAAATCATATGTTAATGTGATTTCAATAAATTAAAAAAGGCCTCCACCACCTAACCATAAGTTATTTCTTTGCTTTTGTCAAGTTTGAATAAACAAAAGCTTGGTCTTGCATAAAAATTGCACCTCATGTCTGTTGCAAGTGGGTTTGGAAATAACCATTAGTTTTGAGTAAATTTGAACTAAATATTTTGCGGAACCAACATCTGAATTAATGTGCTGCTCAATTCATCAATCAGACGAAGTCCAATAGAACATCAGTTTGCCTTTCCAAAGGCAAAAGAAGAAAAAATGTGCTTCACAGTTAACCTTTTGTTAAAATAATAACCTCTAATGCAGAACACACAGAAAATGAATGTTACAGACATGGATCTGCGGGTTTAGCTGCTTTAACAACCACTTAGAACTTCACATTCTATTATAATTAATAACATGTCATTTTTACAATATTTAATTAATTATGAGAGCAATTTTTTCTTTTAATTATAATGATATCATGTTTGTTATCATGTGCGCATCAAACACATGATAAGATTAATGTTTATCATATTCTTATCATATCTTATCTCTATCCAGTTTTATATCATATCTTGCCTCTATCCTATCCTGACCATCAAACGAACCCTATTAACTAGTGTAAGAGAAATATTAAGAAGAACGTGCCAAATAAATTTAAACCATAACACCTAGGTGAACATTTTTTTTTTTTGCCCTTATTTGTCTTAGAAATGTGAAATGCTAATGAGTCTCTTGTGATATTGGTTCGAGCATCTACAACGTTCGAACAAAAACTTTGTTCATAGTTGCTAAATTGTGGGTCCAAATATGCTACGTAGGATTTAATATACACTGAGTTTTTTTTCTCCAATGCTAGAACTCAACACACTTCTTGTTTTACTTTATGTAGGTCCCTCATATTTCTTCACTCACTTTTCATGCACTATACCTCTTCTCTCTCTCTCTCTCTCTCTCTCTCTCTCTCTCTCTCTCTCTCTCTCTCTCTCTCTCTCCCCTTTTTTTACTTTTTCTGGTGCAAGAACTTGTTCTAGTGGGAGAACTGTTCTCTACAGTGTCATCCAGCTCACTGATCTCCAATGCATAGAACATAAAATTACGTTTTTGTTTGCTAAGAACACTAAGAAAGAACATGCGTTGGAGATGCTCTTAAGTCAACCAAAGAAGTAAGTTTGCAAAGACTATGGAGGAATGTTACATTTATTATATTAACAAGAGTTTGACTTTTATTTTTGAGACAAATGTTTGTTTTATATGTTCCATAATCAATGCTTTTAGGGCACACGTTAACATGACATACAATAATTTATCTCACGAGTAAGAAGACTTGTTATGTTGCGTCACATAAAAATACTTGTTAACTTTGATATTAATTATTTTCATACCCACTAATATGAACAATAATTGCATGCCTGATAAAAATAGGGAGTAAAGAAGATTCACTCAAAAGGTGGGAGAGGTAGTACGTGTGGTTGTTAATTCATTAAGAAGATTCGACGTCTCTTGAAGTTAGAGTGGGAGGTTGTATTTCAACACCTTTACAAGAAAGCGAATCAATGTGTAGATGCTTTAGCGAATCTTAGGTGCTCTTTAAATTTAAGGAAAATGTTAACCGGTGCCCCCGATGCACTGGTTAAGGATGCAATGGTTAACATGACCCTAAATTTAAATGTGGTTTTTTTTAGACATGTCCGTCTTAAGTTACATATTTGTTACAAGCTGATATGTTGGGGATAACAACTACCCCTCGTTTAGAAGTACTGTATTCTCTCTTTTTGGGCCACTAACCCTCTCTATAACAAAAAAAAAAAGGGAAAAAAAGAAATATTGTACTAGTAACACTCTCTTTCTCATACTATCTAATATTTACTCTTTTATTGAGTGAAACTTATGCACGTCTCACATTTTATGTTGGATTTATTTTCAAAGCGTGAAATTCACATGAATTTCACTCAATAAAAAAGTCAATATTGAAGAGAGTGTTAAAAAGAAATTATATCCATATCATTTCTCAATGTATTACTCACTTTTTTTTTTAATAAAAAAACTCAATTTTTTTAAAACCATCTACGATGGAGATCCTTCCTCCATTTAACACTCTTCTAAATAGAAACCCCTGTTGTGACATCTAAAAATTAGATGTCTCTAGAAATTCCTTCAAAAAAAAATTAGATATCTATAGAAATATGTACTTTTATAGTCACCAACTCTTTCCTATTATTTATGGATCCATATGCACAATTATTTGTCAAAATAATTTTCTCCCTTAAGTTGTTGTATTATTTTAACATTAAAAAATAAATAAAAAGAATTGATATAAGTGTCTGTTTGACCAACGTTAACATACAGTAGAAACTCTTTAATTTAACACTCGGTAAATTAATAAACTCTCTAAAATAATAAATTTGTCCGGTCCCGACTTGGACAAATGTAAAAAATTCAAAAACTCGATAAAATAATAAGATAATAATTTTTCGGGTGATCCCTTTATAATTTTCGGTCCCAAGAAAATCATAAATTAATAATTCATAGAAACTGAAAAAAAATATATTAAGAATACATTGAACACATTTGTTCCTCTTGTTTACATTTACTGTACTTCAAAAGTCATTATTGATTTCCAATGCATATGAACACAGTAGTTACTAATTTACGTTGAGTCCCAAGGTTCGCTACAACGTAATTCTAAGAGGCATAGACTAATTTGCCTTTTTGTTTGGTATGTACAGTTTAATTACTTAAAAACTCTTTAAATTAATAATTATTAATTTATCGATAAATTAATAACTCTCTAAATTAATAAATCTCTCCGATCCTGACATTATTAATTTATAGAGTTTTAACTGTATATGCATCCTTCAGGGGAGGGAAAAAAAAATCATACAATGCATCGTTGTTTGATTATAGCAAAAATAAATAGCCATTTTTTCAAATTATTGATAAAATTGAAAAAAAAGTACATTTTTTATTGGATTAATTTTATATTAAATTAGTAATTATGAAAGAATAGATGATTATTGTTAAAATTTAAAGATATAGAGTTATTGTTGGGATACATTTACTTATTTTCTTGAGGTTTTGAGATTAGGTGGTTATTAAACATTAGTTAAAAAACGAGTGCCGTGTCTTTTATGCAAACTATTCTAACTCCTCACCATTTAACCAATTTCAATGCTTTGAAGGCAACAGAATTGAATAAAGGTGAAAAGTTTTAAAAGACACTTCTTCTAAAGACGCCAACGGGGCTTGAACTTAAAAACTCTCAAATTTAAGATATGTCTTTTTACCATTGGAACAAATGTTAAAATTGACTAAGATATATAAATCTGAATGGATGAAAGGAGGAGGGAGTTGGATGCCTAATGTGTTAAAAAGACATGACTAAAGCAAAATAAGATTTTATCGTACAAGCAGGTATGTCGGTAAAATATGAACACTTGTGTATCATAAGAATGTTGTGGTGGATGATTGTAGAGATCATAGATGATGAGATAAGATTATGAATTATAGCAATAGGGTAGGAATGTCACCAATACAAAATTATTGTATTCGACTTACGTGGTTTAGAAATAAATTTGTGGATGACACATGCTTATTATGTAGAGAGGAGAGTAGTCTGATTGCTACAGGTGGATAAAAACTAAACAAAACATAAAGAGAAACTATTAAAAATACTCGTTAAAAGGCCAATGATTAGGATAAATTAGTGATTTAAAAGAGTTAATTAAATGTAGTACTACTACTATTAACTACTCCCTCCGGTCCTATTTATAAGATAAAGTTCGGTCAACAAAAACTGATGTATCTAGTTAAAAATGCAGTACAGATACATCAACTTTTGTTGACCCAACTTTTTCTTATAAATATTCATCCCTCTTCATTTGGCAGACTTGGGTTCTTTTGATTTTGATTGTCCATATAAAATACCTGATTCAAAAGATTTATTAACCTTCATAATCTTTCATATTTTCCGTAAATTGAAAAAATATCTTTTATATTCGGATTTAGTGCATGTTCGTGAGCAAAAAAAATAGAAGAAGAAAATTGCTGTTGACACATTCCATATGGCTGGGACACACATGTAAAATACCCTTTTACTCCCTCGGCAGTTAACTGCCGAGGAATTTGAAATCCGGCTGCAGTTAACTGCCGAGGATTTCCTCGGTAGTTAACTGCCGAAAAAAGCTGTTTCATCAGATGAAACAGGAAACCTGCTCCCCTACACACTATTTTCATCAACTTCCATATCAAACCCATCCATTCCCCCAAATCCAATAATTTTTTTCTATCAAATCTTCCCCCAAATGATTCAAACATCAAGCCTAGGATCATTCAACATACTTTTGACGTAAAAAAAAAGGTATTGTGCATTTTATTCGGTTTATTTTTGTTATATGTTACACTGTCATATGTTGGTTTACAACGTCAGTCACGTAAGACTGGCATGGGGAATCTCGGCAGCTTACTGCCGAGGAAATCCTCGGTAGCTTAGTGCCGAGGGAAACCTCGGTAGTTAAGTACCGAGGAACACTTACGAAAATTTTGAAGGACGAAAAAATGGCAGCTACTGCCATTTTTTCAAAATTTTTTTTTTCTTTGTTTTTTTTTGTTTTTTTTGTTTTAGTTCATTATGGCATTGATGTTTATGCATTAGTTAGTTGTTAATTCATATTTATGTGTTGTTTAATTATAGTAATGACCGAGAACGCGGAAGATGTTTCGGAAGAGACAAAACGTAATTTTGTCCAAATTTCCGGAGATGTCAAGCCGCCTAAGGTTGAAGTCAAACCAAACATTGAACAAGCTTCTAAATATGTTAGCCTCGGTGTCGTCCCACTTCAAGCCCACGAAGTGGACACGGCTAGGTTTTTTTTCTGACGACATTAAGTTTCAAGATAGAGAAGAATTGCTTGGGTGGGTACGTTGTCAAGCAAACAAGGCGGGATTTACAATTGTTACACAAAGATCAAGCTTGGTCCATCCAATATTGCGCCTAGTGTGTGAAAGGAGTGGAGCTCACAAAGTGCCTAAAAAAAACCGAAGCATGCGACAACGGGCTCAAGAAAATGCGGGTGCTTGTTCATGATTAGTGGATATCAAAGTACGCAAACAAAGGAATGGGGATTGAACATTCTTAATGGAGTTCACAACCATGCGATGGAGCCGGCTTTAGAAGGACACATTCTTGCCGGTAGATTAAAGGAGGATGACAAGAAGATTGTACATGACTTGACCAAGAGCAAGGTGCTTCCAAGAAATATTTTGATACACTTGAAGAACAAAAGACCACATTGCATGACAAATGTGAAGCAAGTGTACAATGAACGTCAAAAAATATGGAAGGCAAATAGAGGTGACAAGAAGCCGTTGCAATATCTAATCTCGAAGTTGGAGGAGCACAACTATACTTATTACTCAAGAACACATGGTGAAAGTAATACAATCGAAGATATCTTTTGGGCTCATCCAACATCCGTTAAGTTGTTTAACAATTTTCCAACGGTTTTGGTTATGGACTCCACCTACAAAACCAACTTGTATAAGATGCCAATGTTTGAGGTAGTTGGGGTAACTTCGACCGATTTGACATATTCGGTTGGGTTTGGATTCTTGATGCATGAGAAAGAGGAAAACTTTGTTTGGGTTTTAAAAATGTTGCGTAAACTTCTTACTTCAAAGATGAATATGCCTAAGGTGATTGTTACCGACAGAGATGGGTCTTTGATGAAAGCGGTTGGAATTGTTTTCCCGGAAAGTTATGGTATGAATTGTTACTTTCATGTGCAAGCAAATGTTAAACAAAGGTGCGTCTTAGATTGTAAATATCCTATGGGAAAAAAGGATGGGAAAGAGGTGAGTAATCGCGATGTTGTCAAGAAGATCATGAGGGCATGGAAAGATATGGTTGAATCGTCCACTCAAGAGTTATATGCAAATGCATTAGTGGAGTTCCAAGATGCTTGTAGTGATTTCCCACCTTTCCTAGCCTATGCCATGACCACCTTGAATGAAGTGAAGGAGAAAATAGTGAGGGTATGGACAGACCGTGTGTTGCATCTTGGTTGTAGATCCACCAATAGGGTAGAATCGGCTCATGCTTTGGTGAAGAAATATTTAGACAATAGTGTGGGTGATTTGGGTACTTGTTGGGAGAAAATACATAACATGTTGTTGCTTCAACACACTGCGATACAAACAGCCTTTGGTCAAAGCGTTACCGTGTTGGAACATAGATTCAAAGATGTCACTTTGTACTCCGGCTTAGGTGGTCATGTGTCTAGATATGCTTTGGACAACATTGCTATGGAAGAGTCACGTTGTAGGGAAACGTTGTGCATGAACAAGGAAATTTGTGGTTGTGTTCAAAGGACATCTTATGGCTTACCATGTGCATGCGAAATTGCAACTAAACTCCTTGAAGAAAAGCCAATTTTATTGGATGAGATACACCACCATTGGCAAAGGTTACGCATGGGAGAAGAAAGTAATGAACTTGGTTTTTCGGTGGATGATGAGTTGAAGGGTATTGTAGAACGTCTCAAGAAACTCCCTTTCCAAATGAAGCTTGAAGTCAAGGAGGCTTTGCGGCAATTGGCATTTCCTGAAACCACCATGATGTCTCCACCACCACAAAAGGCAACAACCAAGGGAGCCAAGAAAAAAGTGGACATTGCGAGGTCTAAAGGAAGAATTACATCCACTAGCCGGATCCCTTCTTCTTGGGAGGTTGTTGATTCCCAAAATCCGGATAGTCAACCGTCACCATCACCAACAACATCATCATATAAAAGGAAAAAAGGTGCTCGTCTTGGTAAAGCACCAATTTCCCCACTTCCACCACCTTCTCGGTATCCAAAGCCTAAGGCTATCCCGGTTATGAGGCCTATTGATTATATGCCACGCTTCATGCTTCCATTTATTGAAAAAGTGGTGGATGTTATTGGCGATGGACATTGTGGATTCCGGGCTATAGCCGAGTTCATGGGCTTAACCGAACAAAATCATCTCATGATTCGTACACATCTTATTCAAGAATTGAAAGATCATAGAGATGATTATGTTGAAGTATTTGCGGGTGAGGATCGTTATAACTACATTTTAAATGGCTTACATCCTCCCGCAAATACAAAAAGTTGTGCACATCTTGTTGATAAGTGGTTGACTTTTCCGGACATGGGGCACATTGTTGCCAATTATTACAAAAGGTGTGTGGTTGTGTTGACAAATCTTGAAGTTGGTAACTCAGAATCTTTTTTCCCACTAAGAGGGCCACCACCGCCGGGCAAGCAAAAAACTCCCATCATGTGCCTTGGGGTAATTCCTAATCACTTTGTGCTTATTTACTTGAGGAATGGTTGTCCACTACCTCCATCATCTACGGAGTGGCACAATCACAAGAAACAAGATGCGGTGACTTGGGAAGATGAGTATTTGGATCAACATGAGTTGTTCCGAAAGCTCATGGCTATTGAAAGTGGAAACAAACCGCCAAAACCACAAAAGGAATCAAACAAAGCGGCGCCTATTTTGTTGGACACTCCCGAAAAACCAAAGCAACAATTTGAAGTTATTGCGGAAGATGAGGAAGATTTTATGTCACTTGATCTTCTCCAATCACTTGGCAATTAACAAGGGATTTTTTTGTCGGTGTTAGTCCTTTTTTTTTGGTAGAAATTACACCGACGTATATTTTGGGGTCAAAATTGTAATGCCAATTTTTTGTGGCCAATATATAAGTAACATTATGTAATTTATATTGATATATATGATAACATGACTTTTATTGACTTGAAACTAGTGCAATACTTATTTATAGCTTATTAATGTTTGCACATTTGATTTATTCGTTATTACATTCCATTTAATTTTGTTCTAATCTATGATTATTTTGTTAAAGCTTTTGTCAAGTGAAACATGTCAGAGGTTGCAAGAATTGAAGGGCGTGTTAGGTATTGCGCGTTTAAAAAGACGGTTAAGGTTATGATAACACCGACGGACTCTATTGATGATTTGAAGACACAACTTAACACTTATTTTGAGCATCTTGGTGAAAATCAATATACACGTCACTTGTCTGCTCTAATGCCAATGATAGACCTAGGAGAAGATAGAGATGAATTCACATGGAAAACGGCAAGATATTGTAAAAGATATGTAAAAGATATTGTAAAAGTCTCGGTTTGATTTAATTATGGACATATGTAAAAGATATTGTATTTTTCTTGTTTATGACCGAGTTTCATTGTTGTATAATTTGAATTGCATATGGAAATGCTCTGGTAAAATTACAAGTAAAAACTGGCCGAAAAATGGCTTGGAAATGCTTAGCATTAATGCAGAACCTGCTGTCTGCATAAATGCTTTCCTCGGCAGTTAACTACCGAGGAATTCCTCGGCAGTTAACTGCAGCCGGATTTCAAATTCCTCGGCAGTTAACTGCCGAGGGGGCAAAAGCGTATTTTACATGTGTGTCCCAGCCTTCTCTAATGTGTGAACAGCAATTTTCATAGAAGAAAGATTCAGTGCAGTACATTTTTATAATAACGCAAATTGATCATCAATCAATATGCTGATTTCTTGGTAAAACTTGACTAAACCACACCAAACCTTGTGTATAAGAAATAAGAAATAGTAGTAGTAGATCTCTTATCTAAGAAATTGTATATTGATTGAATGATTCCTCACTATTACTTTTCTTTTCTTCACCTTATTGTAAAAAGAAACTTAGGAATAAATATTAGTAAAAAATTATAAAAAGAATAAGATTCCACATTAATAAATAATCTCCATCATTATCATAAAAAAAAAAAATCTCCGATATCTATCAACATGTTTGAAATAAAACTCGCTTACTTACCCGCGTTAATTAACATAATATAGAAATAGCCGGGAAATAGATAATGAATAGACCTTTTTTTTTTAGGGAAATAATGAATAGACTTATCAACCCATATAAAAATATTTCTTCAAAAAAAAAAAACCCATATAAAAATATCAAATATATTACATGGTCTGAATTCATAATAGAATGTACCCCTCAAAATTCAATTATTACCGAAAACAACGACCTCATATTTTTCTGTGATTAAAAATTAATATAAATAAATAAGACGTGTTCAAGTCCGAGTGAGATTATCATGGCTTTGAGTGTTTGACCCTGTTTTATACCAACAAAATTAATTAATTAATTAATTAAATTAATCACCAATACTTTCTCGACACAAACACACAAACCACACCCTTTAAATACATTCTCTTAAACTATATCCTCATTTGCAACATTCTTCTTCTTCATGCGATGGCGCAACAAAAAAGGCTAAGAACACTCACAAACACTCTCAAAGACAAAGCTTCATTAATCTACGCATCACTCTCCATCAAACGCAATATCTCCACCGTTCAAATCAACATCCTCCGTGCCACAACCCACAACCTCTCATCCCCACCGTCAGAGTCACAAATCGCAGCCGTTCTCTCAATCAGCAAATCCTCTCACATACTCCCACGCACCTGCATCATCTCCCTCATGGACCGTCTTCACGGAACAAAAAGCGCCACTGTTGCAATGAAATGTCTCTTCACTCTTCATAACATCACTGTTCAAGGATCATTCACTCTTAAAGATCAACTTTCTTGTTATCCTTCTTATGGTGGTCATAATTTTCTTAATCTTTCAACTTTTCGTGATGACTTGGATTTTGAATCCTTGCAGCTTAGTTCTTGGGTTCGTTGGTATGCTGCTCTTCTTGAACAGCTTTTAACTGTTTCAAGAATTTTAGGTTATTATCTAAATTCTAATAATAATTCATCGAAGAAGAAAGATTCTTTGATTTTGAACGCTTCCAATGCTGATTTGTTGTATAAACTAGAATGTTTGGTTGTTTTCGTCGAGCAAATTAGCGGTGTACCGGAATCTTTGGAGCTTCAGAAGACTGAGCTGGTTTATGAAATTGTGAGAATGGTTGGTGAAGATTATAGAAACGTGCAAGGTGAGATTTTGTTGAGATTGGAGGAACTTGGTAAGAGAATGGAGGATTTGGATATTGGTGAGTTGAATGAGTTATTGAACTATTTGAAGAGATCGGAAGAAAGTAAAGAAAATTTGGTGCTTTTGTTTGTGAATAGAAGAAAAAATAATAGGTTTTGGGAAATGATAAAAGAGATAAAGATTGGAGGGTTGGAGAAGAAAGAAGAGATTGAAGGGAAGTGGCTTACGGTGGCGGCTGAGTTGACTCGGTCGACGAACCCGTTTCTTGAACCGGGACAATATTTTTCGGTCCCACAGTTGAGTTTTGCAACGGTAAGATGACATATGGCAACGGTCATTTTGCTTTTTGTATGTAACAAAATTCAACAAAGTTGAGTTGGCCACTTTTTTTATTTTTTTATTTTTTATTTTTTATACTTTTGTATTCTTTTTTTAATATTTTTCACTTTTTTTTTTCTTTTCTGGAATCTGTACCTTCCAGTTGGAGGTGCACCTTTTTGTTGATATTTTTGGAGTGGGGTTTCATGTCTGCTGTTGTGTGCATAATTAAAGTAGAAACCATAGAGATGTTAGTAATAATCATCATACATCAAAGTAAATAAAGATTTGATTGGCAAAATCAATAAAGAAAAAAGAGATTTATGAGAGTTTTGACTTTTTGAGTTTTTAATACTTTGTTGTCCTCCTGTACAAGTACTTAACTTAGTTTGGGTACAAATTCTGTACATTGGACTTGGCTTTTACTTCCCCCGACCCCTTCTATTTGTAGTAATCTAGAACTACAACAATAAGTGTATCTAATATGTACATCTAAAACCGATCAAATATGGATATTTGTCACTTGTAGTTGAAGAAATGAATTTTGATTTGGTGTGAACCAAATCGATGTACATTCAATCAATCTAGTAGCTTTCCGATATGACAGAACTATTATCATTCATGGCGGAACAAGTTTTTCGGTGACATTCCATAGTAGACTTAATAGGAGTGTTGATGGAAAAGTGGTGAAAATGTATGTTGTTAAGTTGTTCTCTTTGTGGCACGAACCACCTTTATATTGACGAGTCTAGCTGATAGGGTGCACGAGTTTGTTAGTGGCCGTATCAACGATCATGATTTATTGAGTTGTGCTCTTGAGCGGTAAGAAGAACATGAAGTCTTATGTCTGACCTCAAGTAACGAGGAAATTATACCATGCACCCTTACAATTGATCTTTTACCCCAACAATTCATTAAAAATGTCAATTTTATCCTTTTATAATTTAACTTATTTACCCCTATTTCAACTTTCACCCAACAATATTTCTGGTACAGAATTTTTTCTGGAATTGAATCATTTCTGAAAACCGTAAGTGAAGTTTTCCGTTAGCTTTCTAAACAAAACAAATTGAGAGATGATCTCTCTAACCTTGGGTAAATTGCAGATTTCTTGAATACACTTGCAACACCAAAATAGAATCAAGAAACATATCCCTTGCTACAAAAAGCGATGAGGACAACTTTAATTATTTCAAAAACATTTTAAGTTCGAATGGATCTCTCATGAATAGTCAAACACTAATTCATTTCATTGGTATTATGGCAAACACTCATTTCATTGGTACAAATTATGTACTTAGCTTTTACTTCCCGGACCCCTTCTATTTGTAGTAATCTAGAACTACAACAATGAGGATATCTAATATGTACATCTAAAACCGATCAACTATGGATATTTGTCACTTTCAATAAAAAAAAAATGAATTTTGATTTGGTGTGGACCAAATGAATGTACATTCAATCAATGTAGTGTATATAAGAAGCTTTCTAATATGGTGGAACTATTAACATTCATGGCGGAACAAGTTTTCTGGTGAGATTTCATAATAGACTTAATAGGAGTGTTGATGGAAAAGTGGTGAAAAGGTATGTTGTTCTCTTTGTGACGTGAAGTCGCGAACCACCTTTATATAGATGAGTCTAATTGTAACTGAACTTGTGAAAATCTGAGAGGATGGGATGGGGGGCACAAGTTTGTTAGTGATCATATCAACGATCATGATTTATTGAGTTGTGCTCTTGATCGATAAGTCAAATAATATATATCAAAGAAATAGTATTCAATAGGAACCCCTAAAAAATTCAATAGGATGGAGGCGTGTAATGACTTGGGTGTTTACGGTGCGATTTGGTTCGGTTTTGAGGCTAAAAATCATCTGAACCATATGATAAAAAACATGCGGTTTGGGATTTGGTTTTGCTCGATTGACTTTTAAAATAAAATCCCAACCAAACTAAACCAATGTGGTATGGGTTGATCGGCTGATGTGGTTTTTATCGAGACAACACAACTTTTTTCCAACATTAAAATCAAGTTCAAAGGCTAAAACACAACATATTTTTAACAATATTTTAAATTTTATCTAACATTACAATTTCATTTTCATCCAACAACATTGTCTTCCAAAATTTTTAGTGAGGTATATGAGTATTCTTTTGGTTCGCTATAAACAACCGCATGAATTGATGGATAATTCCTTTTATTATTGAAATGTTATCTTGTTGGGGATGATGATGTTGATACCGTTGATAAGCAATTAAAACAATTTCACTTGCCTATTAACACGAGAATGTGATATTGAGTTGTATTTCCTCTACCTCAATGAACATCAATTAGAATTGTTCTAAAACTAACGATTTTTAATCTGCAAGAGGGGTAAAACAAAGAGATTCCATACCTCATTATCTCTTTAATTTGTTCTTAGGTTGGAAAGTTTGAGTATATTCAAGACTTGGTCGACCAAGGCAAGTGGCGCCCCTTGAAATTTAGAAGAGGTAACAAACCTAGTCTCTCTCGTGAATCTTCTACAGATAGTTTTAGTTTGTCTGCAAAAATCCAGAGTATTTTTCTACAAGAATACTAGTTACGTCGTCTCTTCAAAAAAAAAAAAATTACGTCGAAGCAAATAATTTGAGCCAATCTTTCGGCATAGATCAAACTGATAACTTGAGAATCTATCTAGGAGTTCCTTTCCTCCATCAAAGGATCGCAAAGAATACTAACTCCAACATGCTTAATAAAATGAGGAAGAATCTTTCATCATGAAAAGCAAGCACTATGTTGATCGCTAAGAATTACTTTGGCCTAATCCTCACTTGGTAGTATTCCACTATATATTATGAAAATGGTTCATCTGCCAGTGTCAGTGTGTGAAGAGGCTGAAAGAATTTGTAGAAACTTCATATGGGGCAACACTAGTAAACATAAAAAATGTCACACAATTTCTTAGGAAACTATATGTAAATAAAAAATAGAAGGTGGGTTGGGGTTTAGGTGTTTGAAAATCCTAAATGGAGCTTATATGTGTAAGGTAGATTGAAAATGGTGGTCAACTTTAGAAATTGTGGGTTCAAACAATGAAAACCAAGTATAAATAAGAAATAAGGTTGTAACAACATGATTTATGAGTGTTTGGTTCAACATCTTCTCCTATTTGAAAATGAAGGGAAGTTGAATTTTTTTATGACTTTACAATTATTAAATAAATTGTTTGTTATGGAGGAGAGATATAGAGTGTGCGAGAAAAAAAAAAGAGTTTGCTGGAGTTTTTTATTTTTGAGGGGAAGCTAAAAAAAAATATTTTGCTATATTAATTATTATTATTATTATTAAACTAGCGATCGCATCCGTCTTTCCGCTCTTTTTATTGTGCTAACGTTTGAAAATTATTAATGGTGTTCTTTTTATGAAATTTTGATTTGGATTAAAACAAAAAATATAAATGTTTGTTGCTTTCATGTTATAACAAACCAAACTAATCATGATTATTTATTTCAATGACACGAACAATATAACAAAAAAATAATAATATAAAGGCTTAATTACAGTTTTTACCCCCTAAGTATTCAAATGTCGCAATTTTGGTCCCCTAATAAAAATAACTACTTTTGAGCCCCCTATGTTTAGTCTCTTTTGTAGTTTTAGCCCCCCAGACCAATTTTGACCCAGTCAACGCACACGTGGACGACATGTGTGTAATTTTTTTTAATTATTTTTTATTTTTGAATTACTTTTGTTTTAATTTTTAAAATAAATAAAATTATTTATTTTTTAATTAAAAATTATTTTGTTTTATTTATTTATTTATTTTTTATTAACGCATTTACACGTGACATTTTTTTTATTTTTTAAATAAAAATTACACATGTGGCGTCCATGTGTGCGCCACGTATGCATTGACGGGTCAAAATTGGTCTGAGAGGCCAAAACCGCAAAATGCGGTAAACATAGAGGGCTCGAAAGTAGTTATTTTTTTTAGGGGGTCAACATCGCAACTTTTGGATATTTAGGGGGCCAAAAATGTAATTAAGCCTAATATAAATTCTTTTTTTTAATGACTAAACAATGATCTTTATTATAAAAAAAGTTGTTTAAGGATACAATTGTGATAATAAAAAAAAGTTGTTTAAGGATACAATTGTGATAATAAAAAAGTAAGTATAAATATACTCATATAGTTTGTTACACTTTTTAAATGATAGAAGAAAAAAAATAGACATATATATTTATATCGTGTTTGTTACATTTTTTTAATATTTAATATTATTGTTATCTATTTGTTACATGTGTTATTTAAAAGAGGTTATTTTCTTTATATATATTATAGAATAGATAAATTGTTTGTTATGGGAAAGAGATAAACTTACTGGTATATCAACTTAGTAAATCAATTGTTTGTTATGGGAAGATATAAAATGAGTGAAAAACAAAAGGAGTTTGTTAGAGAGAATATCAATTGTTTGTTACGGAAGAAAGATAGAGAACCAAAGTAAATTTGTTTCATAGTTTCTCTATATATAGAGAAGTCTAATGAATTGTCTTTCAACTTCAGATTTCCCCAATTCAAAAATCTCTCCTGTCTCTCTTTCTACGTACCATATATAAGCTAAAGAGTTTAACAACTCCCAATCCCCTTCTTTCTTGCAATTATATAAAGCTAACCCGTTATCCCAAACAACGTCTCGTAGCCTACTTGATTCCCCCTCACCGTCTCTATGGCTTTCTCTAATACTTTGGTTTTATGCTTCTTTTTTGCGATCACTATGGCATTGCCGACTCAGGGAACTGTCCACGTTGTTGGAGATGCTTTAGGTTGGACACTTGATTCTGATTATACAACATGGGCTAGTGACAAAACTTTTGTAGTTGGTGACAGTCTCGGTAAGTATCATAATTAATTGAAGTTTATCAATTCTATTGTTTGTTTAGTTTTACAATTTACAAAACTAATGTATGTAACTTTACTATGACAGTGTTCAATTATGAAGCTGGGTGGCACACAGTGGATGAAGTTAGAGAAAGTGACTATAAAACATGCACAACTAGAGATTCAATTAGTACAGATAGTAGTGGTGCCACAACCATTCCCCTCGAAAAAGTAGGAACTCATTACTTCATATGTGCTGTTCCTGTACATTGCATAAGTGGTGGCATGAAACTCTCTGTTAAGGTTAAGGCTTCTTCCGCTTCTGCTGCTCCTTCAGCAACGCCATCATCAGGGAAAGGTTCACCTTCTAATGGCACCCCCGACACAATTACTATTGCACCCTCCACCACCACCATTGCTACTCCTACCGTGCAAAATGCATCTTCAACTAGTCTCTCACCAATCGTTGGTTTATTTTTCGTTGTTATGTTGATCAGTTATATATTGATGTGAGATAGTTTTCTAATATATAGAGAGGATAGAAGCGATGCTTCACGGGTTCTTTTCCTTTTTCATATTATTATCTATCGATTTGATTTATTGTTTGATCTATTTAGATTTATAGACTTTCTTGTAATATTAATTAATAATTTAGGAAATGCATTGTTTTTATGTTTTTTATTGTTGTTCTTAATATATTGAATAATTATTGGTGAGCAAAATTTGGAACTCAAGTTTTATCCTTCAGGGATTCTTAGTTGACAAGTTTAAAGTTTCAAGCCTTAGCTTGCAGTACAAGAAACGTGTAATGGTGAACTATTGTTGTAAAAAACACAAGTGAAAGAACACATAAACGTAAAAGTGCAGGAACAAACACAAGTACTAAAGTAAAATAAAGTGGTATTACTTCAAGTAAAACTAAGTTATATACATTGTTCGATCAAACAGTCGAAAAGATGTTTATCTTATGTGGACAGATATGTAATCTTGTAGGCTAATTTACATATGGTGCTTTTTGGATATCTAAAAATTAATCCAAATTTATTCATTCAGTGAAGATCAAATATGTGAAGTGGTACTTGATTTTGTAATCTGTCTCTAATTTAATCTATTTAAGTTATTATACATTATTTAACAAGAGTTGTTGGATGTTGTGATTAATTCACATTGTGACTACGACAATCAGTAAATTAAAAAAAATTAAAAAAATTTGAGTTAATTGACCAGCTCTTGTAATCTGTAACACAACTTTCGTAACACCTGAAATAGTGAAATCCTTAACACAATCCTTAACGGAGTGGTGGCTTCTATTTAAAACCTTGCTTAAGATATGAGGGGGGAGAATATCTGATTTATACACTGAAGTTAATTTCAGCCTCTTCATTGTTGCCTCTGCCTCATATTCTTGGTGTCAAATTTTATTTCACTAATAATGACAAGACAAAGTTGGTAAATATAATATGCAAGTTTGAGGTTTAGGTATATAGTATACCATACCACAAAGTCGTGATTGCAAAATAAAACTAAATGAAGTTTATGATGTGTGCTGTGCATTATATTATTTTGTCCATCCTTATGGCTCTGTGATTGGTAATGGGATGTGGGATGTCGTTTATTGATCTAGCCATCTAAACATCCTGGAAACATAATTAAATATCCGTCTTATAAGTTTTTTATTCAAGGAACAAATTTTCCTTGATAAAAGAAGGAATGGAAATTTGAGCATCATTGTTTTTATTCAGGAAAAGAAAACCCAATTACTTTCCTAGCTTCTAACACTGCCCTCCTAATCTAGTTTTTGTAAACAGGATTGAATAGATTTCAGCATTGCCTGCTCTGCTATGGAACATCAAAATCCTGGAGTAGTTGTAACTGCCAATGAATTATGAAACTGATAACTGAATGCGCAAAACAAGGACTGCCAATCAGCTGTATGCAAATCAACAAATTCAACAAGCTGCAGTTCAGAGAGCCAAAAAGAGTAAATCATCTTTTAGCTGCTTAACACCCAAGTATCCGGAAATGAGAACTGACAATAATAAGAGGTACACATTTAGGGATCAAGATTTTAAAAGAGGCTGCTTGTTTTTTACATCAAGTCTTAGAGATCCTAGGTCATTATCATTTAGAGCTGCTTATATAAGATTGTTCGAATGTGAGGACCCACACCAAATGTGTGCATATGTGCATCACTTGCTAAATTCATGTAAATTTATTTTGTCAAATGAGATGTGGTGTAGACAACTAGTGTATTCCTAAATGATATATTTAATGAGTTTCAATATAAGGGTAAAGATTGTGCTGTTGTTTATATATAAATAAAAAATCTTGAACAAAAAAAAAGATGGACATAAAAAAACCTTGTTGAATTTTATTCATTTTTTCCTCTCTAACTTTTGCTGCATTTCTTAACAAACTTGATGCAAAACAAAACCCAACTAGCTAATTCTCACTACAAATACAATAACAGAGAGAAAAATATTGAAAGATATAATAATCGGAACAAAATGTTGTGCTAGCTTCATCTTCTTGCTGATGCTGCAATTATAGAGCGTAAAACTTGATTAGTAATAATCTAATAACTCATGTATAATTATAATTCTCTTATTTACTATACTGATGATGAATACCGCTTAATTAACTGAAACAAGAATTGTGTAAAAAAATCAACTCATAATATAAACATACAATTATGTGCAAATGAACTGATCCATTTGTAAAATCCAAATATTACTCGGTAATCTGCAGTTGGTCATCAGGTTTTGTGGCAGACCACTTGTTTACACGTGACCTAGCCTTCTCTGCCTGCACGTACAAATGCAATTAATCAAAAAAAGAAACTTAGTACACACAGTTAACACTGTAGGAGTAAAATGAGTTGTGTATAGTTTTATGTTGAAGTGTATATACCTCATTTTCCCAATCACATCGTGCTGTTACTATGATAAGTATCAACGTTTGGATTGCTGTACCACCAAATATCATACCACCCCATATACCCTGTCACCATATATAAATGTAAGCGATCATTATAAAAAATAATTTAAGTTTGTGGTAATTAATTATATACTTACTTCAACACCAGTGTTAAAGACCCATCCCATAAGAATTCCAAGTGGGAGTCCAATTAGATAGTAGCATCCTATATTTACATATGCTACAAATACTTGCCATCCTGAACCAACAGCTACTCCAGAGAGAATAGGTTGAACACTATTGAGAAGAATTGTGACAGCCAAGAGGATTGACATATCGTTAACAGCTTCAAGCACAGGAGGGCTGGTGGTGAAAATGTATGCAATTTGTCTATGGAATATCATTATCAGAATGCAAAATATGAACCCAATCACTGTTGATTGTGCCACTGATACTTGCATTGCAAATTTTGCTGATTTCCCTTTTCCTGCTCCTAGTTCGTTTGCTACTCTTACCCTGCAAATCAACATATATTCTGATATTGTAGATAAATTCAATGGAAAAAATTACGTACAAAATGGTGCAATTTTTATGCAAGATTGAAAAGGTGAGATATTATTTTATTTTGTTAATTTAATTATTACTGAATAAAAATTTCATGGCCACCAATGGTAGTATTGAAAAAAATGAATATTGAAAATAGAGTGCGCCCATCAATGGTAGTAGTACTCTAAAAAATGAATATTGAATGAAATCTAGCGTTCCTCCGATGATAATCATTAAAACCATCCCCAATGTAGTACTTACCACTATAGGCATTGGTACCTATTAGGTACCATCATTGGAAAAGAAATTTTTTTGGGTACCTAATGAAGGTAATGAATTGAGAGTTTTAGATAAGCACTCTCTTTGTTTGTGGGCTCCACACTTTTTTAATATTAAAAATTTAAAATGTAATAATATAAAATCATTGATAGATGATTAGTGGATCCCTATGAAAAATTAGTAGTATAAGATGTTGGGTTGGAGGTATCGAGCGCTTATTAGATACTACAACTACTATTGAAAAATTATAAACGAGTTTTGTGTACGGACCCATTTAACTATCCACAGAAGTAATTCTCCATTGTGGATGCTCTAATATATTCTTCCCATTTTTTTTTTCATTTCAAACTCGAGTTCAAACCTTCAAACGCGAGTTTCATTTTTCTTGTCATGTTTAGGCATGATGAAAACTAGACCTGGAATTGTGCATTTCCTTTTCTAAACGTGAGGTGAACTGAAACTGTAATTCCAAGCTTTTGCGTCCGCTAAATTAATTCACAAAAACCCCAAACTCGTTTCCAGCTTTACCGCTTGTTTTTCTGCTGCATTTTCATTGTTGCTTCAGCAAAGAAAGAATCCGAATAAAGCCCATTTGATTTTTTTTTTTTTGTGATGATAAATCTATTTGATTATCACAAACTTAATTTTATCAAAATCAATTTTTCTCTCAGTCAAACCAATCATGCAGTAACTATCACACGATTATGTAATAAACTACTAATAATATCCTAAATCAAAAGGACAGACAAAATTGCTTCTTCAAACAAAAAAAGGACAGACAAAATTTCCCGGACGAAACCGCTTTTTTCTACCGAAAAAAGGGACGGACAAAATCATTGCTATAGACAAACATACTGTCGTTCCAACACCCTGACTAAAGAGTGGTAATTTGCTTGGCCACATGGCCAATTGTCACCCCATATATTTTTAGATCTCTTGCTAGATTTATCATTTCAACTTTGGATGCTCAAAAAAAGAGAAAATCACGAGAATGGAAAAATAAAGACAAAGTTGGTCAAGAAAGATACTCGGTAAACAATTTAAATGTTTTGCTCCCTCATGTCATGAGGGACCTATTGGCTCCCTTATGTTAGACCTCGCCTTCTTTGATACTCCTTTCGGTCCTTTTTATAAGAGAAAGTTGAGTCAACAAAAAGTAATGTATTTGGTTAAAAATTCAGTCTAGATACATTAAGGGTATGTTTGGTTTACCGAAGAAAGTTTAAGGAAAGAAAGTGAAAGGATAGATAGTAGAAGGAAAGAATGGTTGAAGAAAGTGAGATGATTATTTTAGTTGTTTGGTATAAAAGAAAGTGAATAGATTGTGAGAGGAAAGAAAGATATGTATATTTGCAAAATGACAATTATAACCTTAATATATATATATATATATATATATATATATATATATATATTATACCAAAAAAAATGGTACCAGAAAAAAAATAATGCCAAAAGTAAGAACATAGGAGTAGTAAGAAAAAAGTTATTAAAACCTGACAGACAAAAACGCCACTCACTTAAAAAAGCGTCGGAAATTAAAAAAAAACAATGAAAATTATAAAAGTAATAAAGTAGGGATATATGTGACTTTTCATGTTAAAAATGAGTTTCTTCTCACTTTCTGTCCTAAGCAGCGAGGAAACATTTTATATGTGGGTCCCATCAAAGATGCTTCTTTCCTCTTCCTTTCTATAGTGTTCCAAACTATAGAAAACTCTTCTTTCCACTTTCTTTCTCTCCACTCACAATCTTTCCTCACTCTATCAGTTGAAACAAACAGACCCTAAGTTTTGTTGATCCAATTTTCTCTTATAAATAGGACCGGAGGGAGTACATTTTTTGAGAGGTTGCTACTCTTTGATACTACTCCCTCCGTTTTAAAATAAGCGTCGTTTTAGCCAATTACACACAGATTAAGGAATGGAATAAATTAGTCAAATGTCATAGCAATTTTACCAAATTATCCTAATCAACTATTGGTTTGTTTTTCATTAAAGAAAAAATAATACTTTGAAAGTAGTGTAACATAGTATTAATTGAAGGGTACAATTGAAAAGAAAAAGTTATTATTGCATTAGAAATGTAAAGTGACATTCATTTTAAAATAATTTTTTTAGCTAAAGCGACACTTATTTTGAAACGGAGGGAGTAGATGGTAAGGAAAAAAGTTGGTCAAGAAATTTCGTTCGCAAATTTTATGCAAAGGACAATTTGAGTGATGTGATGTGGAATGAAATGGTTGTTGGCAAATGCATGCAGAATATATGTAAGAGATTAGAGATTAATTTTAGAGGCAGGAAAAAAGTTCGAGTGAAAAACCGTGAAAAACTATAACTATTGAAAATTACGTATGTCATTTTTGAAACCATAAGCATAAGTATCACAAAAATTACGTATGTCACTTTTAAAACTGCGAAAAACTATAACTATTGAAAAATTATTTAAAGTCTTGCAAAATAGACCTACAATTGAATTATTTAAATTTGTTGGGTGGACTGTTATACCACTTTGCGAGATTTTGGATCAGTCAAAACGTAAAACCGACATAAAATTGTATAAAATCTCGCAAAATAAATCTATAATCGCTAAATTTTTTAATTTTTCCGGGTGGGTTGTGGTCCACCCCAACCCATGAATGGCTCCGCCGCTGAATTTCTATGTAATGATGTTGTAAAGAGAGGGGATAAATATCGTACCCGGTACCAGCAAAGAAAGCAAGGGGAATCATCATTTCCCACCCATTGATAGTCATACTGCAAAACCAATTAAATCCACCACATTAGTCAAACAGTTTTTAAAATAAAAAAACACATAAACGTTGTAAATCATAAAAAAAATCATAGAATACTTGTGGAGTACTCTTTCAAGAGCACGTTGATTAAATTTTATTGTTGATGTAATTAAAATAACTAGGAGTACTCTTTCAAAATAAAAATAAAAATTAGGAGTACTATTTTAATAAAGAAATAACTGATTAAATTTAAAAGCAATTTTATTGGAAGAGGCACAGAATACTTGTGGACAAAATAACTTACCATACAGACAAGGCATCAACAGCAACAGTCGCATTCTCCAACTGGCCAGTCATAAGTAGCAGTATCCTGTAATACCAGTTCTCTAAACTGCACAAATCACCGACATTACTTCTCCAACCATAAATGATACTCACTCCGTCCCTCAATACATGACCTAGTTGACTCCGACACACATACCAATGCATATGTTTTATCTTTAATATCTTCAATTCTCTAGTAAAAAAATTATGAAAATTTAATATTTTAAAAATATTCATCGAGACGAATCCAACAACATCTTACATGATACTCCCTCCGTCCCATAATACTTGACACAGTTGACCTTATTACGCATGCGAATGCATAATTTTGAGCTTAAATATCTTGAATAATATATTAGAAAAAATTATGAAAATTTGATATTTTGAAAATACTCATCGAGACAAATCTAACGACATCTTATATGATATTATTTATCTTTGTACTCCCTCCGGTCCTTATTATAAGAAAAAGTTGACTTTTTAAGTTCATAGAATAATTAATGTATCTTATTGTAAATATAGACTAGATACATCACTTATACAATGAACCAAAAAAGTCAATTGTTTTTTATAATAAGGACCGGAGGGAGTATATTAGTAGAAAAATATGGTCAAAGTAAGTTATGTCAAAATTACATATTTTCAAATGAGTCATCTACTACGGGACGGATGGAGTATTATTTATCTTTGTGAATTAGTAGAAAAATATGGTCAAAGTATGTCAAATCAATAATGTATATTGTCAAACAGATCATCTATTGAAGGAGAGAGGGAGTATATAATTGCACACCAAACTTTTCCTATCAGCCTTAATTTAATATATTCAAAAAGAAATACAAATTTAGGGTCACATGCACCCATACGTGATTTAGGCTCTAGACGCTGTCAAGACCAAAACATTAACTTAGGAGAAATGATATTTTGACAACCACTTTTTGACAACTTTTGGACAACTTTCTCTCTCATACTCACATGATGTTGTTATCCTCTCTCTTCCTTTTTCTCTCTCCATTGTTTTTGACCAATAAGAAGTGAGAAAAACAAGGTTGTCAATAAAGTTGTCATCAAATGGATGTCAAAATATCATTACTCTTAACTTAGACCATGTAGAATGGTTAACCCCTTTCAACACCCTTCAACATCTACTTTTTCAATTTTCAAAACTCCATATCAGTTTCTCTCTCTTAATTCAACACTCATTCAACTTTTACCTCTCCAATGGTTTTTCATTCAACACCCTACCCCATCACTTTTTATTTATTTCTTATTCTTATTTAATTTTTGTTTTTATAATTACATAAAATTATAATTATCGATTATAATTAAATTTAAATAATACAATTAACAATTTATTTTTTAGTTTTTTTTGGAAAAACAAAATTTTGTAAAATAATTTATTTTTATTTTCTTAACTTAAAATGCAATAGAAAGATTAAAACTTCACTTAGTTTGCTAATAGAAAGATAATAAGATGAAGATAGTGAAAAACTTGTTTTTTTTTCTGTGTCCAAATCAAATGAAGCAAATCTCTATTTATATAGAAAAAAAATCATGAATTTTGGTATATTTTATTTATTTTTTTAAATTAATTTACAAAGAAATAATTTAGGTCCAATTATTAAAATTATAAAAATCCGGACAACCAATCATAAATCACCACGTGTCCCTATATATCCATAATTCATTCTCTCTCACTGTCCTCTGCCAGGCTCACGCGCCTTGTCTCCGCGTGTATCACACGCACACGGTTTCAGCAAATTATAACGCGACACGTGGCACACGGTATAGCATGCAATTGTGTTGAATCCTTTCATCATCTCTCTCATCCAAGTCACCTTTCAACACACTTTCATCACACCATTGGAGCTTTTATTACTGTTGAAAGTCACATTAAGGGTGTGTTTGGTTTGGAAGAGAAATTGTGAAGAGAGAAATAGGTGAGAGAGAGTATGGGAAGAGAGAAGTATGTGAGAATTAGAGTAGATTTGAGGGGTTGTTTGGTATAAGAGATAGAGAGAAGAAATAGAGAAGAGAGAAGTAATACTTGTTTTGAAAAGTACTACAATGCCCCTATGTTGAATAACATTTTCAATCAAATTAATTTTTTATTTTATTTAAATATATTTAATTAATTAATTCCACTACTTATTTTAATTAAATAGAATTTTTTTAATAAAAGAAACAATGACTAATAAGCCCCTACCTAAAAATATATCTAATCAAAAAAATACTTCAACTTTTTTTTAGGGAAAAAATACTTCAGCTTAAAAAATATTTGTTTGTGAAATTTAATTTTTGTAAGAACAATAAAACAACCATAATATCTTATTAAAAACATAAAAATAAAACAACGATCAAACAAATTAATTTTTTATAAAAAGATAGCTTAAAAAAATTGAAGCTCGCAAGTTACTAGCTGCTGGCTACAGTGGGATATTAATTAACATATAGAAAAAACCAACATGAGTACATAACAACAACATGGATAACCCCTCAAAAAAAAAAAAAAACAACGTGGATAAAATGGTTCTCTCAAAAACTTTTAAAAAAAAACATGGATAAAATAGTAATTATACCAATTAGCTAGCCCCCTCTCTCTTTTCTTCTCTGTGATGGAGAGAAACCAAAAAGTTAAAATTTGGTCTCTCCTATTTCTCTCTCTGACTTCTCTCCTTTACCAAACTGAAGAAATGCACAATCTCTCCTCTATCTCTCTCTCCCCTATTTCTCTCTTCTCTATTTCTCTAGAAACAAACACAGTGTAAACAGACCATTGCATATGGTCTTATAGTGTGTATAATAAACTCTTCTTTTGTAAGTAATAGTAAAAAACTCGTATGTTCTAAATATGGTGATGATTCTTCTTTCGCGAGCTTATAACATTTTTCAAGAGTTTATAGCGTTTTTTGATATGTTATTTCATGGTACTTGAAATTATAATGTGTGTTGTATTATTTTTCAATATAAACAAATTGCTAACCATCTTGTTTATAAATTTTGGTAAGAAATAAGGAAATAGAGATTGTTATAACGTACCAGAGCATGACCCCAGAAGCAAAAGAGAGTTTGAAGAAATCCCAAAGACCAGAAAAGGCTTCAATTGAAAAACCAGTCCAAGTTAAAGGACACCCACCACAAACAGTATAAGCCAACATCCCAAAAACCAAAATCCACCAAGAAACATCCAAAGCAATAGCAGCACCAATAAGTCCAAAATCCCAAACAAATATCAACAGCCAACTAAGTACCACATTTACCACCAAACCAACCAAAGAAACCCAAGCAATGGCACCAGTTTTGAGCTGGCATTGTAGAAACCTCTGAAGAGGAAACTGAAATGCAAAACTGAAATGCAAAGGTATAAGCCAGATAGCCACAACACCACTCCACTCTGCCACGTCATCAGGTTGTCCTAGAAGTTTGAGAATTGGAGTGGCAAAGATATAAAATGGCAATAACAGAAAACAACAAAGGAACAGAACAATCCAAGATCTTTGTAGGTATATTCCTAACATGTTATGCCTCTTTGCCCCAAAAGCTTGCCCACAAAGTGTCTCCAATGCGCTTGCCATCCCCAACTAGTCCATCATAAATAGCACAAACACACAAGAACACACAAATTAATCTATCAAGTGCAATATATCAAGAGTTTAATTAATATTCAAAAAAATAAAATAAATACATCAACAATATAAAGTTGTCATATTTATTAATGGATAATACTTAAGTGTGCGAAAATAATTGTCGCACAATCCACGCGAAGGAGCTGTAGCATTAAGGACAGTCTGATATCTCTCTTTCTCATTCAGCCAAAATGACAACTTATCCTTGAAATAAGTCGTGGGTGCTATATTGTGCTGATGTTACCACCGCTCACTATTCACTATGCAAATTTTGCCTCTCCACTAATTGAAAACAGTGCTGCAGAATCAGACAAAAATAAACATAGCAGAGGTATTTATAGTCTTTACACTGCAGTGGTTGTAGTGGTAGTAAGTAACCACAGCGACTGATAACCGCAACTATTAGGCGGAAAATTATTGCAACAACCAATCCATAAGGCCCTTCTGTGAAAGCAATGACGACTATCAACGGCGGCAACGGTACCGATGGCGGCGACAAAACAAAGAGGTTGCAGAAAGGCTACCGGTGGTGGCAGTCTAGCAGCCACCCAAGCAGGCGGTTCCAATTCCATAATGAAAATATTATATTTTGACCATTTTTTTTAATGAAATTTAGCCTTTTAAGTAATGTAGTTAGCACGTTAAGTTACTTATTCGTGCGCTATGTGCGAGAGAAATCTTCGCACTATTTAGCACTTAATTGAGGCAGCAACATATCATCGAGTACATGCATAAAATAATTGTATATTGAAAATGCATACTAATTAAATTGATATATCAAACTTTGCAGCTTTTGATTATAAAAAAATAATTGCAGCAGAAATATAACTGCGGCCACAACTATATTCTCATTAAAAAAAAAGTTATTATGAAAACAAATATATGAAAGAATGACTATTAGGTAGGACTTACAAGGAGGCCGAAATTGAAGCCAACGATGACGGTATTGGCGATGGAAATGGAAGCGAGTTGAACGTCGCCAAGGTGACCGGCAAAGGCTTGAGTAACGACGTTCATGGTGAAAGATGCAACACGGCTGAAAATAGAGGGACCAACTATGTGCCATAGTTTCTTCGTTTCAATCCATAGTTTCTTGCCAAATTCTTGTTCATCTTCATCCTCATGTTGATGTTCGTTAATGGACGATATTTCTTTTGACAAGAGAGATTGGATAAGATTGTGATCAGTATCATTCTCTCTATTGATGCTGCCCATTGCGATACTACAACCTTGTACAAGAGATTCTCCTAAACAAAAAAACAAAAAAACCTCGTACAAGAGATGAATATTTGTGTTGTGTTTTGTGTGCGTAGATATGTATGTAAATAAAAGTGTGAGGTGCACAACTCCGAATTGAATTATTTGTTCTCTTTACAGTCACACGTTACATATAAGGACAACCAATTTGGTTGCAGCCAAAGGGTTTCCCAGTCTTTCAAAACTCTATCTTTTTCCTCTACTTTCCGTTTAAATGTTTTCCTTTTCCTCTCTTTCCTTCTATTCCTATTCTTACCATTCATGAATTTCTATTAATTAAGACAAAAGATATTTTCCAATCAAAATTTTGACGTGAAATAATGAAATATTACTAGGGGTGTACACGTGATAGGTTAGGTCGAGTTTAGCTAGACCCAAACCCAACCCTAATTAATTTAGATCGGGTCAATTATTGAATATGGTTGAATCTGATGTGATACGAGTTCATTAAGGATGAGACAATATAAGCACAAGATCGTGTTAGATTCTAAAATAAGTCACCTTAACAAAAATCATGTTCATATTCCACCATTTCACCTTAATTAAAATCACAAATTATGAAAAAAAATTAAAATGAAAAGCACAAAGTGTAAAACTTTAAACAACATAATTAACTGTCCTCGTGAATTTAACTCAGTTGATATGTACAATGCATAATATTAACAACATAACTAACTAAATAAAACGTATAGGTTACCAACAACTTTAGTAATAGTTGGTTGGGGTGGGTTAAAGGGCCGAGTTTGTATACCCCTAAATACTACAACTTGGTTATTTGTGTGCATTTTTGAAATAGATATGTGTAAGTTATACTCCGTCCATTTCATAATGAGTATTGCGTTAACAAAGAAAAATTATTTCAAAATAAATATAATTTTCACTTTCAATATAGAATTAATATTTTTTTTTAATTATATCATCTAACTAATAATATATGCACTACAACCAAAATATTATATTTCATTTACCATATATATGATGGTGGAAAAGACTCCAAATAATTAATAAAGTTAGTTTATTAAAAATATCATGCAATTTATTAATTTATTGTATTATTTAATTTTTTTGTAAAAAAAACATAAACAACATTTTGAAACTAAGGGAGGATATCCTCAAAAAAAAAAAAAAAAACTAAGGGAGGAGTCCACTTTAGTTGGCCCGGTGGTATTGACTTATGATTTGGGAGTGTGCTCCTCTCGAGTTCTTAAAAAAAAAAAAAAAAAACTAACGGAGGAGCAAATGAAAAGTGAGGGAGAAGCCAAAAATTGACATATTTTGAAAGGTATGAGCCAAAAATACCTTTCAAATGAGAGACTAAAAAGATTTTAATTTTATAAATTTTTTAGGGATAAGAAATATATTTAGCCGCAAAACAAAATCCATATACCTTGTTAATCTATTTTGGCCTCTAAAAAAAATATTCTTTTTCATCTAATAGAATTCAAAATATTGGTAAGCATTTTGTGTGGAGCATTTGCAACATACTTATAAAAATTTATTTATGACTTTTATTGGTATCTATTTCAATCTATAAACTGATTGATTTATAGATATATCGATATTCTTCGATTTTAGAATTAAATTATGTCATTATCTTTACAATTTTGAAGACGTACGCTTAGTTTGGATTAAAATAGAAAGTGAAAGAAAAGGAATTAAGAAGATTGTTAGAGAAAAGAAAGTGAGTGAAAAGTAAGTGAAAAGGGAGATGGTTATTTGGTTGTTTAGCATAAGTGGAAGTAGAAGGAAGGTAAGACACACATTTATTAGGGTTAAATAAGCTTTTGTCCTTAAAAATATAGTCTTTTGATTTTAGTCCCTAGAATAAAACAGGGTGTATATATATAGAGGTCTAGATTAGCCCCTGTTTGCATGTCTTTATTGTGGCGGCACAATCAAATACAAATGTAACAACACTACCTACCAAGCTTTGAAACTTATCAATCAAAATTTTAATAGCAGCCGCATCATGAATCAATAAAAGATATCTAAAACGGACCTCTTTGACACTAGCAACAATTTAGGGTTACATTCCTTGACGCCACTTGATTTCTCTTCTACAACTTCAAAAGCCGACACAGTGGATGTTCTAGAAAGTCCAGCAGCAGTTTTGCTGATAATGTTACTAATTAGTGGATCATCAACAAAAATATTACTCAGTATATTCAGCTAGAGTTAGGTAGTTGGGTTAACAATTTAGTTAGGTGGTTAGAGAATTAGTTAATCCAACTCCTCCTATAAATAAACATCTTCATTGTATTATTACATTGTCTTTTATCAAACTATATTCATTTCGATATGAACTCTTATGAGTATTTTCCTCATAAGCTATGAAGCTTGGACACCTCTACGAGTAGGTGTGTCGGTGATCGATATGCGTCGGTGTCCGACACTCATATGACACTTGTACAACATTTGTTGGAAATCCGAGACAAGTGTCCATAAAAAATGTTTTTTATTTACTTCGACACTCAAATTACTTTCCAACCCTAATTAAATTCTTCATGATTGAGTTGTGTTGGAGTTAAAATCAACCGTAGATATTGTAATATAACTCTAGGAAGAAAATGATGCCAATGTTCATGGTCGCACAGAAAAGATTCATCTAATCAAAAGATATTTGAATGTGTAAATGGAAAAATCAGTCCATTTACAGTTCTCCTTCATGCTAAAGTTGAAATAATGTGCCAGTTATGTTCACTTTATAGTTTTCCATGCAATCAACTCCAAATTGCAATACCTTGGAAATGTCTATCCCATTCTCAACCTTGCCTTGGTTTTATCAGATAGTAGTAATCTCATTCTTATTCTCATTCAGGTACTTCATTTCCTCCAAGTCCCAACTCATCAATAGAAATTGCATATATTTCAGTCCTACAACTAAAATAACCATTTTGCTAATTTGGAAGAACATAAAAATTGGAACACATAGATAAGTTTTTTTTTTTTTTTTTAAGAGGCATAGATGAGTAAGTTAATTTGGTAATCTGACATTTAAGGAGGAGAATTGAGGCTGGTCACACAAATTTTCACAAGTGGGGATTAAGAAGTATATAATATGGGATTTATAAGTGTTTTAAAATGCTTTATGCTGTTGATTGAGTTGTAAAACATACTTACCTTCTTCTTGAGGGATACAACAAATACACAGTAAGATTGAAATTAATATTCTTGAAGAATAAGCTTTATCATGCATCGATTGAAATAACACTAGAATATGTGAAATATGCATCCAGTTTCTGTGTTTACAGATAAATGTTCTCATAAATCTGAATATTTATCGGTAAAGAATTACAATCTGTGTTGAGGTGGTCTTGTAAGAGGCAAAGAATAAAACTATTTTAAATAGCAAAGTAATATTTTTCAGTACAAGACAATGATACAACATGAATTTACCTTTTTTTATTGGTTGGACGTTGTGTCGTCCTTAACATGAATTTGGACATTCCGTACCTACAAACAAGATAACAAGCACACCACTGTTACAAGTTATGTTATCAGTTATCACAAACAAGACAAGCAACAACAAAAAAAAAAAAAAAAAAAAAAAAAAAAAAAAAAACCTTACCTCTCTTTCCCAATTGTATCTCAACATAATAATGGCCAAGATCGATGTTTGAACCACCGTTCCGCTCATCATTCCAGTCCACATACCCTGATATGATAAATAAATCATCACCGTCAGACACATCATCTGCATTTATGATTATCTTTACAAATATTTATGTGGTGAGATATGATTGAATTCATATGAAAAAATTACTCTTAAATTGCATAGCGTTTAAACCTTAAACTTTATTTATCTTACGCAAGAATGGAGTGGAATATTAGTTTGTGATGACACTTACCACAATGCCGGAAGGTAGCAGCCAGCCTAGGAGAACCCCAAGAGGTATTCCAACCAAGTAGTAACTACCAATGTTTATATAAGCCACTACTGCTTGACGACCAGATCCAACTGCAACGCCTGAAAATCGAAAACCAACAGATACAATCGGTAAGTACAGCATCAAATATTGTAATATTAAGTTCAGAAAACTGACATTGGAGTTGAGTGTCTCTATTATAAGTATATTATTAGAGATTTACCTGAAAGAACAGGTTGAATGCAATTAAGAAGAATAGTAAAAGCCAACAAGATTGATAGTTCATTGACCATTTGGATTACAGATAAGCTTGATGTAAAGATCAAAGCAAGCTTCTCATTGAAAACCACAATTATCAACCAAAATATGAATCCAACGATCACAGTATTTACCACTGAAACCACCGTCGCGAATTTCGCCCCTTTTGCATGCCTGCGCCAAGCTCATTCGCTACTCGCACCCTGATATGGACATTGTGAAATGATTAAAAAAGGGGAATATTGAGATTTGAGAGAGTTATTTTTGTTGGGAAAAAGAAGATATCAATAGAAGAAAAAGGATCTATCACTTTGGCACGCTTATATAGGAATAACATTATGTATACTAGAGCTGGAGTTGTTGGCCCTGAGGGGAAGTCTCACCAGGTTGGATCGTCACATTGAGCGCTAAGAGCAACCATACAAGTGAGTTGGACACCACATCTTCACTCAAAACCTTAAGGCATTTGATTTATGGATCATCTCACTTATGTGTTGTTCCACCTCAACTCTTTCATCTAATGCGGGACTTTAAATCACACTTGACACATTGCAACAAGAGCGACCTTTAATTAATGGTTTTAAATTGTGGCCGCAATATTGCGGACTTTATTAAAGTCTCCGCAACAGCATCACAGCTGCAATTTTGACCGCATTAGACACATTTTCCCGTATTTTATCAGTATATAAAGATTCACAGTATAACTGTAAATGCAATTTTAAACCATTATCCTGTGACATATATTTGCTACATTACACCATTCAATGCTTAGTGAGAACTGATTGGCAAATGGCAAGTGTTAACAAATTTTACAATCTGATACTGTGTTACTGCACCACAAATGGAATAAACACGCAGAAGTTACATACTATTAAGCAAAAGGTGTATAGACATGTGATACGGACAATGATCTCCAAGAGATAAACTAATGCATCACTTCTCACAAGTCTACTGTAAGTTACAATTACATATTATGAAGCAAATTAGAATGAATAAAATATGATCAGTTTGTCTTGTCAAACTCGATTAAAAGACCCCACAGGGATGGTTGTTTACTGACTTACAGGGTTCTGCTTCTTAGCATTGATTCCATTTAATGGGTACATGAGAGATTATGCTACTCGCTACCAAAAATCATTAAATTAGAAAGATTTGAGAGGAATAAATAAAGGAGGCTTACAACCAGAAACATACCCGATCGCAGCCAAAAAACCAAGCGGTATCATGGATTCCCAACCATAAATAGTTACACTGCCAACAACAAAATTCAGCAAAAATCCAATAAATAGTTAAATACAGTGAAACATGCAATCTGATTAAATAAAACTAAAAAGAAAAGGAAATAAAAAAATTACCAAACCGAAAGAGCATCGATTGCAACATCAGAGTTGTACATATAACCAGACATTATAAGCAACATTCTATAATAGAAGTTCTCTAACCTGGAATATCACATAAACACAAACAATTTAAAGAATCACGAAACCTAAAAAATAAGTTAAAATCAGCACAAAAAAAGGAAAATACTAACGCAAGCATGACACCAGAAGCCAAAGATAGTTTAAAGAAATCCCACAAACCAACAAAAGCTTCAGCTGAAAAACCATTCCATGAATGTGGACACCCACCAAAGAGTGTATACACAAACATTCCCAAAACTGAGAGCCACCAAGAGAAATCAATGGTAAGAGCAATCCCAACAATCCCAACTCTCATCTTATAAACAAAAACCCAACTCACTAACACATGAGTCACAAGTGCTCCCCCTGAAACCCAAGCTATAATCGCAGTTTTCAACTGACACTGCAAAAATCTTTGCAACGTGAATTGAAATGGGAAACTCAAATGAAATGGAATCAACCAAATTGCAACCAAACCGCAACAGCCACAGGTTGTCCTATGAACTTCAACATAGGCGTGGTGAACACAAACATAGGTAGCAAGATAATTGAAGACAAGAACAGAACAACCCAGGAACGTTGCAAATAAACACCCAACATGTGGTATTGCCTTGCGCCGTAAGCTTGGCCACAAAGGGTCTCAAGAGCACTCGCCATTCCAAGCTACAGAATAAACAAAGAGTAAGGCTCTGTTTGGATAAACAACTTAATTAAGCGCTTCTAGCATAAGCACTATTGGTGTGTACCAAGAAGCCGAAAGTGATGGCTATGAGGAGGGTGCAGGCAATGGAAATGGCGGCGAGGTCGAGATCGTTGAGGTGGCCGGCGAAAGATTGAGAGACGACGGTGATGGAGAACATGGTAAGACGGCTGAAGATGGAAGGGGCAGCAATGTGGCATAGTTTCTTTGATTCCAAATATGTTTCTTGGATCAAGGAGTTATTGTTTGGTTGAAGTTGTGATGGCGTTGACTGTATCAGTGGAAGATTCTCTGTTTCAGATTCACTTGGGTTGTTGTTGTTTCCCATATGTTTGTAAAAGAACCAAATCCACCTTCTTTTTTAACTACTCTCTAGATAGATATCAATGAGATGACTTTTTTCAATTAAAAAAATCTTGTTGCTGATTTGATGATAAATCTCATAGCAAACTAAATGACATGATGATCTATATGCCTAATGAGGAACAAAAATCCTAATTACCATATGTTAAAATATTTCTACTTAATGTAATTTACCCGCATGCATATATGTATATAAAACAGTTTGGAGGAATTAACGAATTAACTTAAGCGAATATATAATATATAATATTAAAAATAACAACACTTGCGTTTGCCGGGAGTCGAACCCGGGTCTATTGCTTGGAAGGCAATTATCCTAACCGTTGGACTACAAACGCTTGCGCATGCCTTCATTTCGTTCGTAGCTATTATTATTTTTTTAGCTCTTATATGAGTCATCAACCTTTCATTGTAATACTCTTCTTGTTCTTCATGGCTAATTAAGTCTAATCGGTGGTCTGGTTCAGAAGCCATGGGAACATCAATAGATGATACTTGTTAGCAGTTTCATATGTACTGGAAATAAAGGCTACAAGTACAAAGGCTAATCAAGCAAGCCCTTAATAAAGTATGAACTTTTAGAATAATTAATTTTTACTTTTTTGCATAGATTCTCCTCATCAGAGGTAATCATATTTCAGCATTGTCGAATGTCAATAGTGGTCATATCTTCCACGCAGATTCGGAAATGAGTTCTTACAAATGACAAACTTGTGAAGGATTACACGAGGCTTAAAGGGAACAATTATTCAAAAATATTGTGTTCTAAACTTGAGGGAAGAATATGTGTTAGTAAAAACCGAAGTGAACCCGAGGCTAAATTCTCTCTTTTATATTTTTTCTCTCGATAATTATGCAATTTTATTGAAGACTACGGCTAACAAAACTGATGAGATCGAGATGAACCTTCCATCGTAACACCAACTACTACACCACAATAACAAACCTGTAAAAAATATAAACCCAACACTCTCCTCCCCAGAAGTAAAATCAACGACAATTTGGAAAGCCAAAGCATTCAATCGAAAATAGCTAAAGATTATGGGTTATGGTCAGGGGCGGATTTGAGCAGGGCAGGGTGTGGCAATAGCGACACCAGCCCAAGCCCAACTTTTTTTTTATAGTGCACTCACTCAACAGTCCAGTCCATACCTTCTCTTTCTGATTTCTATCTGTATCAGCAGACGTTTTCTTTCTTCTTTCCTACCCTCACGTGTTTTGTTTGTTGATTTTATATTGAATGTGTAGTAATTTATTTATTTATTTTGTCGTACAATTGAATTTCACTTTAGGATGAAGAATTTTCTAGTAGTAATCGAAACAAGTTTGGGCAGTAATCTATTTTTTTAACCGGACAAAGAATAATAATCGAAACAAATAATTTTCTAAGTGGAATTTTTTAGACACACAATCAGGATGAAGAATTTTTGTCCAGTTATGCCTACAAACAAAACTAGCAGTAGTGAGAGTAATAAAATTATTGACTTTGAAATATTTAAAACAAATCTTTCCTGCAAACTTTGAAAAATTGCCCCACTAGTGTTGTGAGTCCAGGTCCGCCCCTGATTATGGTCTCACTTTAACTTTTTCTCATAATGTTGGTTTTTTAATGTCACATTATTAGAGCCAGAGGTACAAGTGCGACATTCAGGCAAAACAACAAGATAAAGAAATATGGCCATGGATAAAATTAAACTTTATGATGAGGTCTACATCACACGCTAATTCTCCAAGCACAAGCACCAACTGTTAACAGAGTTGAGAAGTTTTGTTTTCTAAGCTTGTGAAGAAAGTGACAAACATCACTATAAATTCACGGGGCTCAAAGTGAAAATTCTCGATTCAAACTCAGAACACCACATATGATATTAAGTCTAACGATGTCGATATTGGTTGTGCAATGTGCATAGGTCTTGTGGATAAGAGTTGGGGAACTTTTTTCATTAACCCATATATATATATATATATATTGGTTGACATTTATCCATATATTATTACCGGCAAAAAGTTAAAGACTAAATTCTATAGAGTTTTTTTTTTTAGATAGACGAAATGACAAAACCATTATAAACTCACACACACACAAGTGGAGGTACCGGGGTTCGAACACTGGTCATGACATCCGGTCTAACAATTTCTATAGAGTTTATTATGATTTATGTAAGAAGTTGCTAAAAAAATTTAGGATCATGCTAACTAGTGTCTCTGAGACACTGGTTAAGGAAACAAAAAAGAAAAAATTTGTATTTAAAAAAATACAAATTTTTAAAAGTTTGACTATACATCTTTCAATAATTATAAACTCACACACACACAAGTGGAGGTACCGGGGTTCGAACCCTGGTCATGACATCCGGTCTAACAATTTCTATAGAGTTTATTATGATTTATGTAAGAAGTTGCTAAAAAAATTTAGGATCATGCTAACTAGTGTCTCTGAGACACTGGTTAAGGAAACAAAAAAGAAAAAATTTGTATTTAAAAAAATACAAATTTTTAAAAGTTTGACTATACATCTTTCAATAAAGTTTGACCATATTTGATTCTTTAATTAGTATTTTTTTTTTTTTAACAAGCCCCTTAACTAATATTATAGGGGTACAAGTTAGTATTTTAACTTTTTTTTCTTTAGGATCATTTTACTTTTTTTTATATAACAAAAGAGTAGATATGATCTCTAGTTGCTCTTAAATAGGCATAAAGTAATTGTTGCTAGTATCTTTTTCTTAACAATAATTGTGCAAGTATTATTAGGCCATCTTCAAAGCTTTGGTTTTAAAGCCAAGAACATCAATTGTTTTATTTTTCCACTCATAAATAATAAAGCAGCATAGAGAGGGTAAAAAGTGGAGATGTGAGAAAGTAGAGATGTGGGAGAAGAAATAATAGCATATGGGACCGAGTTTAATGTAAAACAAAGAACATTATGTTGGACCCACAAAAAATGAAATTATGAACCGGTCTTAATCTTTAGCAATGGAGATGCTCTTTTATTCATAGTTATCCGTTCCCTGTGTATTAGAAAGAAAGTCCTTGTAAGTTTAACTCAATTGGTAGGAACATCGCATAATTTATGCAGCGGCTGAGGTTTGAACCCCGGACATCCACTTCTCCACATTTAAATGTATAAGCTCCAGTCACTAGGCTACTAGATCAACAAAAAAAAATTGAGGCTCGTCCCCGTCAGGAACGTATGCAGGTGCACAAGGGTGTAGGCTTGTGCCTGCACTAAATTTTGAGATTTTTTTTTAGGTGATAGTAATATAGTAATATATAGTTATAGTTGAAATGTTGATTAAATGACCCGTACAAAATACACAACATTTTTCTATTGACCCACACATAAACACATACTCTGACATAATATAAAAAATATGGTAGAATGATCACTCAAAATCAAAAGGGACATAAAAGAGAAGGAAAGAACTCCTCAAAAAATAACTTTGACATCAAATTCCTTTTTTATTTTTTAAAGGAACTTCGTTCTAATAGTGTAATGATAATGATAATGATATATTTGTTCATAGACAAAAACAAGTTAACGGGTCCAATGTCATCTTAGGTAAATCTCTGTGCCCAACCTTGATTAACTTAAAAAAATATTGGATCATCTCATTTAAGCGCTCACTTCACTTCAATAGAATAAAGTTAATAAATTTTACATTAAAAAATCACATTTTGAAAAGAGAGGTTTAGAAACAATAACACTAAAATATTGCTAGAATATGTAATACAGAGAAAACTGCTCCTAGATATGGCAAATACTTAAAGATGAAACTGCATTATTATATTATATTTATATATTACTAGCGGAAAGACGGACACGATACTGCACTAACGCATGTGATTATTTTATTATGTTTGTTTGTATAATTTTGATTAAATTTTTTAAATATTAATGGAAATTATTGATATATTAATTTATAAAGAAAATATTGTCAAGTTATATAACAATTATTTATGAACTCAACATATTTTAGTTTGTCTGCATATAAAATAAAGAAAAAATAATGATCATTTATTGTTTATTCTAATAGTAATTAGTAACATCATAACATAAATGTATAAATGACATTTTATGTAAAAGAAACATTGTTATGATTGCGATAAAAGAATATCTTTAAAAACTACATTTTTCGTAAAGTCTTCATCTTCTCCTTCTATTTTCCCTTCATTAATGAGAACTTTTGTTGAATTTTGAGAAACTCCTCTCGATAAAGCTACATATAATTGACCATGACTGAAAACATGTCGTGGAAGATAGATTCCGACATTGGGAATAGTCTGCCCTTTAACATTAATTTTTGCTCACATTTGTTACTAATATTTTTTTAGAGGATTTAAAGTCCAATCATTAACATAATATTTTGCTCACGTTTGTTACTAATATTTTTTCCAGAGGATTTAAAGTTCAATCTTTAACATTATTTTTTTCTCACGTTTGTTACTAATATTTTTTTTAGAGTATTTAAAGTTCAATCTTTAACATTATTTTTTCTCACGTTTGTTACTAATCTTTTTTTAGAGGATTTAAAGTCAAATCTTTAACATTATTTTTTGCTCACGTTTGTTACTAATCTTTTTTTTAGAGAATTTATAGTCCAATCTTCAACAATATTTTTTGCTCACGTCTATTACTAATCTTTTTTTAGAGGATTTAAAGTCCAATCTTTAACAATATTTTTTGCTCTTTGTTACTAATTTTTTTAGAGGATTTAAATTCCAACATTTAACATTATTTTTTACTCACGTTTGTTACTAATCTTTTTTTTAGAGGATTTAAAGTCCAATCTTTTCCATTATTTTTTACTCACGTTTGTTACAATTGATCAAAGACTAAGGATGAGTAATTTATATCAATAAAATAATGTGAAATACTGTTTTTTGTGGAAGGGATATGAAAATACTTGACAGTCTTTGTCGGTTGTATTGAGGGGAACAACACAGATGTACAACATAAAAACAGCTGATAAAAAAGTAACATGAGTTGTTGTTTTGTGCTAGCTTTTTTGTGAGTTTGATTTTTGGTTAACAGAGGTAAAAGAGGGTTAACAGTGACGATTAGTGACATGGATTACTAATCCACATATTATTTTATAATTGGCTATTTGTATTTAAAATTAAGGGTATTTTTGGAATGAAAAGTCCAACCCAAAGGTGTGCTTATAGATAAAAAAAAAAAGCATCATAGTTTGTATAAGCAATTATAAACCAGCAAAGTCAAATAATTCTTAAAATTAATCGTAAATAATTTAAATCATAATCACTTATAAACTAACAAAGTCAAATAATCCATAAAATTAACCAACTTTGATTAGTTGTAACATGAAAGAAAAAAAAAACTTACAGGTTAATTCTGAATTCTGATGCAGAGGGCGGAGAGAGGTTGAGAAAAACTAAACAATGCGGGAACGAACTATGAACTGTGAGAACCCTACTTATTAATATTTTTAATATAGTGCTAACAAATCTTTTTCTAAAAGATTTTTGAATCATAATATTTTGCTCACGTTTATTACTAATATTTTTATCAAAGGATTTAAAGTCCAATTTTTAACATTATTTTTTTTTTGTTACTAATCTTTTTTTTTTGCTCACGTTTGTTACTAATCTTTTATTAGAGGATTTAAAGTCTAATATTTAACATTATTTTTTGATCATGTTTGTTACTAATACTTTTTTAGAGGATTTAAAGTCTAATCTTTAACAATATTTTTTGCTCACGTTTGTTACTAATCTTTTTTTAGAGGATTTATAGTCGATTTAATATAGTGCTAACAAATCTTTTTCTAAAAGATTTTGAATCATAATATTTTGCTCACGTTTGTTACTAATATTTTTATAAAGTCCAATTTTTAACATTATTTTTTGCTTAGTTTGTTACTAATCTTTTTTTTTCTCACGTTTGTTACTAATCTTTTATTAGAGGGTTTAAAGTCTAATCTTTAACATTATATTTTGCTCATGTTTGTTACTAATCTTTTTTTAGAGGATTTAAAGTCCAATCTTTAACAATATTTTTTGCTCACGTTTGTTACTAATTTTTTTTTAGAGGATTTATAGTCTAATCCTCATCGGCTATTATTTTTGTTTAAAAAAATTAAAAAAACTCATAGACTCATGAGAAATAAAGCAGGAAAAAAACATAAACTTTGGATTATTTTTTTTCATAAGTAATTATTGTTCAACTTTGATTTTCTCAAATTCTGATTCATTCATTCTTCTAACAAAAAAAAGTAAAAACAAAGCTTGAATTGTAATGTTGGCGGAAAGTAAATTGCTCGAAGGATAAAACAGAAAGATATTCAATTCATGAAGTGGACCTTAAAGATATTCCATTCAATGGTGCTTCAGAAGTATTAATCAAGTTCGTGAGTCTTGGAACTTTTTAAATTTTTAGAGGCGATGAGATGTGATCAGAGGGTACTATAATGAATTCTGGATCGATTTGAATTCATGAGAAGAGACATAAAGAATGCAAATATAATTTTTAAATTTTTTGTGAGTTTGATCTGTTGTTAACGATGGTAAAAGAAAGTTAGCGGTGACGATTAGTGACATTGATTATTAATCCACATGTTATTTTATAATTTGCTATTTGTATTTAAAATTCAGGGTATTTTTGGAAAGAAAATCCCAACCCAAAAGTGTGCTGAAAGGGGTAGTTTTCTTTATATATAGTATAGATAAATTTAAGAACATATTTTATATTAAAAAATCACATTTTCAAATGAGAGGTTAGAAACAATAATACTAAAAATACTGCTAGAATAATGTTATATGGAGAAAACTGTTCCTATAGATATGGCAAATACTACTCCATTATTATATTATATTTCTATAAGAAAAAACAAGTATTGTGTATGCTCAACGTCATTGCAAATATCTACCTTAAAGACTTGGAAAATGTTACATGAATACCTTTTAACCACACACCCCGATGCATCAGGGACATTTCGATAAATTTATCTTACAACCACACTTTCTCTTTCATCTTCACTCCCTCTTCCTTGCTACATGTCAGAATTTTGTGTGAGTGTAAAGGGTGTATTGTCACATGGGGATGTACATGTATCACCACTCTAAAGAAATTTAAGTACCTATTCTCTATTTTCTCCATTGAAAACGAATACGGCAAATATAATTTATATATATATATATATATATATATATATATATATATATATATATATATATATATATATAGCCCTTTACATATCTGAGCATCAAGTTTCATTATTAAGCAATCACACAAACCAAAGTAGTGACAAAGAAGAGAACAGAGAGAACACACACATGGAAGAAGGAAAAGCACAAGTGACAGAGAAAAAAATGAAGAGATTCCTTCTCATCGTAAATTGTCTCATATTAGCCCTAGGTAACTCCGGTGGTCCCCTCATAATGCGTCTCTATTTCATCCACGGTGGCCAACGTGTCTGGCTCTCCGCCTGCCTTGAAACCGCCGGTTTCCCCTTGATGCTCATTCCCCTCACAATCTCATACATCCAACGCTGCCGTCACCGCCACCATCCTCCACCATCCACCACCATCTCCATCTCCCCTGCAGAAAAACTAAATATAATCTCCATGAAACCACCTATTTTCTTCGCAGCCGCCTTTGTCGGAATCCTCACCGGTCTTGACGACTATCTCTACGCATATGGCGTTGCTCGGCTTCCAGTTTCCACTTCTTCCTTAATTATAGCATCTCAGCTTGGTTTCACAGCGTTTTTCGCTTTTCTTCTTGTGAAACAGAAATTTACAGCTTTTACTGTAAACGCCATTGTTTTGCTTACTGTTGGAGCTGGTGTTTTGGCTATGCATACGAGTAGTGATCGTCCTGCTGGTGTTTCTGCAAAACAATATGCAATTGGTTTTTTAACCACGGTTGCTGCTTCTGCATTGTATGGATTTGTTTTGCCTGCGGTTGAGTTGGTTTATAAGAAGATTAAACAACCCATCACTTATTCTCTTGTTATGGAATTTCAGTTCGTTATGTGCATGTTTGCCACTCTCTTCTGTGTCATAGGCATGATTGCAAACAATGATTTTAAGGTAAGATTACATTAATTAAGGTTGTGTTTTTGGATAAACAACTTATTTTGCAGTTTATAGCTTATAGTTTGCGTTACTTTTATAAAAGTTGTTTTCATACAATTCTAAGCTATTTTCATCTATTTTGTTTGGGAGTTTATGAAATTCTATGTTGTATGGACATTCTTGATTGAAAGCGTGTCCAGTGTCCGATACAACACCACACTTGTGATTTTTTTAATTTTTTATTTGTATTTATCACATGTTAGTGTCGTGCCCGGTGTCTAGGTCTAGGTTTCGTACAATTAGAGATTGGATTTTATTAAGTGGAAAATAGAGTAGTTGAACCTATGAAGGAGACTCTCTTCTACTAGTATAGAAGATCCAAACACTAAATGATTTTTGTTTTATTATTTTATTAATTAGTTCTACTTAATAATAATTGTGATTGAGATTTTGGATTTGAAATTGTAGGTGATTCCAAGGGAAGCCAGAAATTTTGGGCTAGGAGAAAGCACTTACTATGTTGTGCTGGCTTTTAATGCGTTAATGTGGCAAGCGTTTTTCTTGGGAGCTATTGGAGTTGTTTTTTGTGCTTCATCGTTATTGTCGGGTATTTTGATTGCTGTGTTGTTACCACTAACGGAAGTGTTGGCAGTTGTTTTCTACAAAGAAAAATTCCAAGCAGAAAAAGGGGTGTCACTTGTACTTTCTCTTTGGGGGTTTGTGTCCTATTTCTATGGAGAGATCAAACATGCCAGAGCAGAAAAGAAGAAACGTGGTTTAGAAATAGAGATGGGTCAAACTATAGAGGGGCTACCTGCTCCGTGATTGGAATGTAGGGTGTAAAAATGTTTGAGTGTTTTAATTAAGCAAAATGTTTTAATTAGATGTCTTACTTTTTTTTAGAAAAAGAGGGGAAATGCAAGTGTAAACTAGTCTCATCTCATAAATATTGATCCCAGTAAGTATGGTTACGGTATAGGCAGGCTTACCAATAATATAATTGAATTTCACTTAAAGCTGGTATAATGTGCATTTCTCGTTTATCGTAAAAAAGAGTGTATTTTGTTTAAGAGGAGTTTTATTAATACTCTATTTCTACTACTCTTTTTAATATTTACTCTTTTGTACGATGACACTCTTATGAACTCCACCGTTTTATGTTAACCTCATTTTTAAAGTGTAAAATCCACATTAATTTTATCAAATGAAAAGATGGGTGTTAGAGATAATATTCTTAGTCTTTCTCTTTTATTTATTTAAAATACACAATTTGACACAAATACTAGAGTAAAATACACATTTGTCCCGTATTTGTACCGTAAACCATGTTTTATTTCTTTTCTTTTTTTTTTCTTTTCAAAATGGAGAAATATTTTTGCAATATAGATTTGAGTTATTAAGCACTTGGAGTATTTTTCTTTTTTAGGGAACCACTTAGAATATTTATGAGTTTTGCTAAAAAAGGAAACAAGGGATCAATTCTAGGTAGAAAAAGTATTTTTTTTTTTAAATAGAAAAGTCGTTTTTTAAAATTTTAAGGTGTTGAATGCATCATTTTTAAGATAAAGTTTTGTTGTTAAATTTCTTATCAAGTGCCCTAAGGACACTTATCATTTTCCATATTTTATTAACCATTTAAATGTGTATTTATATCACCCACTTATTTAACCAACATATTTCACATTAATCACCTAAAGTAATTCATTAATCATTAAAGTGCGAGTCTCCCTTAAAAAAATTCAATAAAGTGTAAGTGATTAATCATTTATTCAACATAGTTATAAAATGACAAAAGCATATACATATTCCACATTTGTATTTTCATTCATGAATGACGGGGTGGGGTTTGTCGCACGAAGGAATGATGGTGAGTCGACGGGGAAGAAGAACGTGTGTTGGGTGTTGGAGGGTTAGCTTCAGGTGAGAACGAAGAAAAAGAACGACAGTGGTCAACATAGAAGAGAACGTAGAAGGGTTAGGCTCAAGTGAGTTGGAAGAGAACTAAGGAGAAGAAGGTTGGAGTGAGTATCGAGAGTGTGAGAAAGAATTAAAACACGGAAATAGGAAAAATATATTGCACAATATTTATTTTTTAATTTATATTGGGCGGTTAAGAGTCAGCATGAGAATCAAGTAAGTGTAGCGGAGATGAGGATGTTGCGCTGGATATGAGTGGTAAGACGAAACGAGATAGGATTAGAAATGACACCATTAGAGAGAGTGGGGGTAGCACCTATAGTAAAAGTTGGTAGAAAATAGACTTAGATGGTTTGGACATGTAGAGAGAAGACCCGTAGATGTCGTCGTAAGAAGAGTATATCAAATGGAGAAGTATCATGTTAAAAGAGGTAGAGGGGACCTAGAAAAGCTATTAGAGAAACCATTAGAAAGAATTTAGAAGTCAGTGAGTTGGATCCAAATATGATTTATGATATAGCACTATGGCATAATTTGATCCATGTAGCCGACCCCACTTAATGGGACAAGGCTTAGTTGTTGTTGTATTTATTTTTTAATTTGGATACAAACGTATAATAACGCTTTCACAAAAGCGCTAACAGAGAGGTACTCCTATAAATATAATAGCATTTATCCAAAAGTACTATCTAACTCTTATGTAATGGTGAATGACTATGTGTGTGTTTGGTATGGCGATGGGGAGAATTGATTTTGATATAATTGAGTTTGAGAGAATTGATTTTGGTTAAAAGTGAGTTGAATGAGAATTGATTATGTTTGGATACACTTATTTAAAAGTGATTCTTAGGAGTTGATGTTGTTTGGGTAGTTTGAATCAAAATTGATTTTGAATGTGTAATGACCAACTTACCCTTTTAATTGTATTTTTTTTAACATCTTTTTAATGGTAGGTAACGATTTATAATTAGTTTTAAAATATTACTAAAATAGGTTGTAATTATTAATTCCCTCAAAAACAAAAGTTGTAATTATTATTATTATAACTAATAAATTCCCTTAAAAAAACTAATAAATAAATGTCTTGTACAAAAAAACATGTCAACTCTTATGTTTAGTTGTTTACAATTTGGCATTTTATGAAAAAAAAAAAAAAAAAAAAGGATCTGGCTTTTATCCATTACCCGTTGTCCTTTGTCTTCATAAACCAAATCAAGAGAAAAGCTTGCTCCCACTCACCGCATGAAAGAAACAGCTCCATAAAAACATTGAGTAAGAACAGAAATCAAACAGCTTTGATTTATTTTCTTTGTTTCAAGTTAATTTATCATGTTTTCCCATCTTCTCTCTATTTCTCCTGCAAATCTGAAAAATTAGGACAGATCTACAATTCTGTTATGGGTATTTTGGTAAAGTATCTGCCACTTGAGAAATTAAAGCCAAAACCACGTTTTCTCTGCCGTGGAAGCTAGGAATACCAGCTTCAGCATAAACCACGTTTTGAGGCCTAAACTGTGTTTCCTGGAATCAATTTTCATTCATCCAAACAAAATAGAAAACAAGGAAATTGCGTTTGGGAAAGTAAACGGAGGTTTGGCTGGGAAAAACATGTGGCCAAACACACACTATATCTGATATCGAAATTTGTGTCGAAATCTTGTTTTTGTTATCTTAATGAGAAATTTTTTATACAAAGTTGAGTTTTGGAAACCGTAGACTAGAGCAAATATCAAGGTTTAAATAGACCTCACATAAGTACAAGTACCAACAAATTATTCACGAACAATTTCTTATGTCGACAATGAAAGTTAAACTTATGTTCTTTAAAAGTAAAAACTAATTTCTTATCAACTACACCAATTTAGTATTTTTTTTTTTTAAGACAACTACACCAAACTAATTTCTTATCAACTACACCAATTTAGTATTTTTTTTTTTTTAAGACAACTACACCAACTTCGTTAAACACTTCTCCCTCTGTTCATTGTGATAAGCAAAATTTTATTTTTTAAGGTTTATTAAATAATCAATATATTTGGTTTATAATGTAAATCATATAGATTTCTTCAAAAAAAATAATATAAATCATATAGATTATTCAATAAAATTAAAAAAAAGAGTTTTTATTTAGGATAATGCTGACGACGGTGAGTTTTTTGTTTGTTTTTTAGTCCATGTAAGTTTTTTTTTGTTTAGATCTAGGTACCGTTTGGTCAGACTTTTTTACGGTCTAAAAGTTACTTTAAAACAAAGTTAAAATAAATGTCTTTAGAAAATAAGCTAAAGTTGTTTGGTTTCTTTATTTATTTTTTTTAGTTTCAAAGCTATTTTTAAGTTAAAAGTTGTTTGGCAAATTATTGTACAAAACTTTGAATTTATTATGAATTAACATAATAAATAAAAAATGTTTAAAAAGTGTTTTAAATATAAAAGATATTTTTTTTACAAATACTATATTTACTCAATGACGTTTATTTTGTGTAACATGAATACAAATTCGTATCATCATATAAAGGACTTGTTAAATATTTGAATAAGAAAAATAATTTAAGGAGGCTCAAATAATAACATAAATAATATTAAAATAGTTGGTTTTTTCTTTTCCAATTATACTCTATAACAAATTTTGTTATAAGAATACCATATTTTTGGTGTCATTCAAAAAGATAAGAATTTATATTATATGATATTATATTTGTTAGATTGTTGGTGTCATTGAAAAAGATATGTTTAATTTTTTTGAATAAGAAAAAGATATGCATGGTTTGTTACAATATAAAGGTGCAAAATATATATAAGTATAATTTTTTTCGGCATCTATACTTTGTACTTTTAATTGAAATCAAAATTTTATAAAAATAATTATATGCATTATGCAACACTAAAAAGAAATTATACGCATTAGCGTAACAAAAAAACTAACAGACAGCCATAAAGTATTACTCTAAACGCTAATGTGAGTGTGTGTGAATTTGCGAGGTTGAAGAAAGGAAATAAAAATATTTATGAGGTTGTGATGATTAAACGATATAGAAATTAAATATATAAGTGATAAAAAGATAATAAAATTCTTTCAAAAAAATATAATTAAATTAAATGGACCCTCCTTTAAAAAAAATTAAATGGACCAGTTCTTTCCTTCAAAAAAAAATGGACCGGTTCAAAAAAATTAAATTAAATTAAATGGAAGAAAAAAGCAAATTGAAATATAATATTAAAAAAGAACAAAAAATGTTGCCAGCATGAGTTGAAGAGAGGTGTTTGTGAAATAAATTGCCGAGAAGTAGTTTTTTGAAGTAGCTAACAACAACTTTTGGTCAAAGTTCATTCCATTCAATTTTATCCATTCAATAAGGTACTTTATTGATATTGTTTTTGGTTTTAACTTCTCCTTAAAAATGTAGAGAAGCTCGAAAAAAAAGTTGGGTCAAACGGTACCTAATCTTTGCATATTTTAAAAAAAAAGTCTTTTTAGTTCATGACATCAAATTGATGTTGGGTCCATGACATGGTTTTATTTAGTCATTTATGACACTGGCTCAAAAATGACAATTTTAAAATTTGCAAAGATTGAATCTAAATAAACAAAACTGAGAGATTAAAACCAAAAAAATGTTTTTTTTAGGAAAAACCAAAAAAAATTGTTAAAATTGTAGGAATTAAAATCATATTTAAATTTTTTATATTTTAATGTAAGATTTAATTTTAACTGCTTGTTGTGTGAATCAAGTAAGACGGCACTATGCAACAAAACTCTCCCTTACCGATCAAGCGCTGCTACATACACATACTTTAATACTTATGAGTGAATTCAAATTAAGAATCTCTACTCTAGTATTTAAGCCGGAAGAGATCTTCACCATCACATTCAAAAAAGAATAAGAATAAGAATGTTGAACTTGGGTCGTCTCGTGGGTCAGCCGATGTTGCTTGCTTGAGCCTTGAGGTTCACTAAACGGCCATTTCCTTCCACCATTCAATATGGGAATCCACCCACATTATCCACACGGAACACCAACTATTTCTACTGGTCAAAGTGGAAGCAAGCATGTTTATTTTGGTTACAAGGCAAAAGGGAAAGAAAAAAGAAAACAACACAAAAGGTGAAGCAAGCATATTTGAAATTTCAGATTCTTATATTTTGATTGTATTAACTGTATTCCTTATTACAAATTGTTTAAAATTTCAGATGAAACTTCATTATCATATTAGTATATTTATCCTAAGAAACACAAGCATTGTATATGCTCAACTTCATTATTGCAGTAATATATCTACCTTAAAAAGGTGCGTGTATATATATATATAGCCCCTACATATCTGAGCATTAAGTTTAGAGAGAACACACACATGGAAGAAGGAAAGGAACAAGTTGCAGATAAAAAAATGAAGAGATTCCTTCTGATAGTAAATTGTCTCATGTTAGCCCTAGGTACCTCCGGTGCTCCCCTCATAATGCGTCTCTATTTCATCCACGGCGGCCAACGTGTCTGGCTCTCCGCCTTCCTCCAAACCGCCAGTTTCCCCTTGATGCTCATTCCCCTCGCAATCTCATACATCATACGCTACCGTCTCCACCACCATCCTCCACCATCCACCACCATCTCCATCACAGAAAAACTAAATATAATCTCCATGAAACCTTCTATTTTCTTCGCAGCCGCCTTCATCGGAATCCTCACCGGCCTTGACGACTATCTCTTCGCATATGGCGTTGCTCGGCTTCCAGTTTCCACTGGTTCCTTAATAATAGCATCTCAGCTTGGTTTCACCGCGTTTTTCGCTTTTCTTCTTGTGAAACAAAAATTTACAGCTTTTACTGTAAACGCCATTGTTTTGCTTACGGTTGGTTCTGGTGTTTTGGCTATGCATACGAGTAGTGATCGTCCTGCTGGTGTTTCTGCAAAACAATATGCGATTAGTTTTTCAACCACGGTTGCTGCTTCTGCATTGTATGGATTTGTTTTGCCTTCGGTTGAGTTGGTTTATAAGAAGATTAAACAACCCATCACTTATTCTCTTGTTATGGAATTTCAGTTCGTTATGTGCATGCTTGCCACTCTCTTCTGTGCTATAGGCATGATTGCAAACAATGACTTTAAGGTAAGATTATGTTAGGTAAGGTAGTGTTTTTAGATAAACAACTTATTTGCAATTTATAGCTTATAGTTTGAGTTACTTTTATAAAAGTTGTTGTTTTCGTACAAGTTTTAAGCTATTTTCATATATTTTGTTCGAGAGTATATGAAAACCTTGTTGCATGGACACTTCTGATTGAAGGTGTGTTCCGATATATGACTTGCGTCATGTTCGACACAACACCGGCATTTATAATTATTTTCTCAAAATTTATCGGTGTTGTCTGTGTTGTGTCTGATATGTGCTTCATACAATTAGAGTTTGAATTTTACTAAGTGGAAAACACAGTAGTTGAATTTATGAAGGAGAATCTCTTCTGGTGTAGAAGATTCAAACCCTAATTGATTAGGTTTGGATCTTCCAGGACATAATTGTTAATTTTTGTTTTTGCTAGACTCTAATCGGGTTTTGTAGAGTTTCATATATAAAAGATCAAATTGACTATATTATTGCTTGTAGAGTTACATTTAAACTCAGAAACAATCAAACTTCTACATGCACAATCTCAAATAAGCAAATTAGTGACATTTAGTTTGCATCAACAAAAATGAATATGGAATCAAAGTCATAAATTAAATTCAGTGGAACTAATCAAAAGTGGAAATGAACGCACTAAAAATGATAAATCATAAAGAACTTTGTAATCGAAAGAAAACAATATACAAAAGTCTGAAGGTGAGAAAAACACAAGAAGGGGGGTTGAATTGTGTTTTGAAAAATTCTTCGTTTCTCTAAACAACTGAATACACTGATCAGAAGCTAAGTGAGACAGCTTCTGAAGTGATGATCAGAATCTAAATGCAGCGGAATAAAACAGAGAGAGAGAAGAAGAACGACACAAAGCAATTATACTGGTTCCTTCCACAATCCGGAAGTAGTCCAGTCCCCCTTGCACTTCCAAGGAGATTTCACTATGAGTAATATCTGATTACAAATGCTCAAGCACACAAGCAAGAGACTTCCAATGCTCAAGCACACAAGCAAGAGACTTCCTTTGCTCAAGAACACAATCAAGAGACTTCCTGCTCAAGCACAACTGCAAGAGACTTCCTAACTAAACAAAATTACACAGAAAATTGTTTAAGGTTGAACACTTGATATACAATCAGAGGTGCTCATAATACAAATCAGATACAGACTCAATGGACTTAAGAATTTCTAAGATATGACTTTGAGACACAGAAATTCTAAGTGAATGCAGAACAATTTCAGCAGAGGTTTGGTACTTGTGAAAATCTTGTGAGTCTTTCGTTCAGCGTTCTTGCATTCCCAATTCTCTAGGTCTTCACTCCTTTATATAGAGGTGTGAAAGAGACGTTGTGAAATTGCCAGCACACCAAAGAGTCGTTGTTGAAGCTTGATCTTTCACCAATGATCTTTTGCCTGATTTGGTTGTTGTCCTATGAAGAACAAATTTGAAATCCATTCCTTATCCAAAGGAACATCTATGCAGGCGAGACCGTATTCTGGAGCTGTTTTCTTGTCTTGAAGTGCAGACACAAAACAGAGTAGTGGAGAACGTGGTTGTACAATTCGTACAAAGTACAATGTCAACGCTTTCGTCCAAATTGCAAACACACACCTTCAAACACCTTTGAAATGACCGTTGCAAGCTCCACTAATCCTTTGTTTGTGTTTTCGAATCCAATAGACAGCTTTTGCATTGATGATTCTTCAATTCTTGATTCTTTGCAAATCCAGTTGATATTCAGCTTCTGGTGAAATGGCTTCTGATGAGGCAGCTTCTGATGATGCAGCTTCTGATGATGCAGCTTCTGATGAGATGACTTCTGCAGCTTCTGATGATGTGACTTCTGGACCTCTTGTCTTCAGGAGCAGCTTACTTCAGGAGCGCTATTTCTTCAGGAGCAGCTTGACTTCAGGAGCGCTTTTTCTTCAGGAGCAAGTTGCCTTCAGGAGCGTCCAAGCTTCAAATTTTTGTTGTTTCCATAGCTCTTTATTTGCTCATTCAGAACCAATGATGATGTAACTTTATAATTATGGTCCTGTACACTTGAACAAATATTAGCTAATCCAATTTACAATTTTTAATACCTTGTTATCATCAAAACTCTTTAAGGTTTATTGTTAAACACATTTTGTTCCAACAAAGTCTACACGAAGAAACTTGTCCTACCCGCAAGGGCGGCTAAATCTATAAAAAGGAACTGGCAGTGGTGTTCACGGTCTGGTTTCGATCAATTTTTAGGCAAAAACTCATCTAATCCAAAGATAAAATTATATGCGGTTCAGTTTGATTTTGGATGGAATTCCGTAACGGAAAGAAAAAAAAAAGAATAATGAAAAGGAACTATTATGTGATAACCGAAAGAAAAAGATAATAATGAAAAGGAATTGCTTTGAGAAAGAGCTAATCCCAAAGGCGACTAAATCTTTAAAAAAAAAAATAAGGAAAAGAAACTCTTATGTAGTAACCAACACAAAAAACAATAATGAAAAGGAACAAAAAGTTATGATGTGTTGTCATGTGCTACTTCAGTACTATGTTATGAAACGATTACAAAAGCAACAAAAAAAATGTGCAAAAATTACACCAATTTAAGCTATTAACTTTATTTTTTTAACAATTAATATTAACAGGTTGTGTTCCTGAATTTATTATTTCTCAACCTTCATATTAGACTGCATTTATGTTAAAAGAACAACTAAAATAAATAAATTGAAAATAGTAAACATATTTCAAAAGTCAAAGCGAGAAAGCAAAGTAATGTTATAATTTAGTGTAGTGATTTTTGCAAATAAAAAGTCAGAATAAATAACTTCAAGTAATATAATATAGGAGAAACAAAGAACCTGAAAAAATTACATTAAAAAATGAAGTTTTTAATGATTAAATTATCATTTGAATCAGTCAAATTATCAACTATTTTAAAGATGATATGTGAAATGATATGGTAGTTAGATCTATAAAAATAAAAAGGAAATGGAAATGATATGTGATAACCGAAAGAAAAAAAAATGAAAAGGAAACTTTTATACGGTAACGAAAGAAAATAATAATAATAATAATAATAATAATAATAATAATAATAATAATAATAATAATAATAATAATAATAATAATAATAATCTATACTATATATAAAGAAAATTACCCCTTTCAACACTTTTAGGTTGAAATATTCCTTCCAAAAATACCCTCAACTTTCTATACAAATAACATATGTAACAAATAGATAAAAAAAAATTTAATGTAACAAATGGATTTTTTTTTATCATTTAAAAAGTGTAACAAACTAGACGAATGTATATATATTTATTTTTTCATTATCGAAATTATACCCTTAAACAACATATTTTACTATAATAAAGATTGTTGTTAGTGTCATTAAAAAAAATAAGAATTTAGATTAAATATTTGTTTATATTGTTGGTTTCATTGAAATAGATAATCATGATTAGTTTGATTTGTTATAATTTGAAAGTAAAAAACAATTATATTTTCTTTTGATCAAAATTAAAATTTCATAAGAAAACATCGTTCATAATTTTCAAACGTTAGTACAATAAAAAGAGCGGAAAGACGAGCACGTGAGTGCCCGTCTTTTCGCTGGTAATAATAACGAAAAGGCCAAATACCTCCCTGGGTCCTTTAAGTTTCACGTTTGTAACAAATATGTCCTTTAAGTTTCAAAAGTTACAGATAGGTCCTTTAAGTTTCAAAGGTTTCAGATAGGTCCTTTAAGTTTCGAGTTTGTTTCAGATAGGTCCTTTCTATCAACCTCTGTTAAGGACCTATCTGAAACCTTAGAAACTTAAAGGACCTATCTGTAACCTTTGAAACTTAAAGGACTTATCTGTTACAAACGTGAAACTTAAAGGACCCAGAGAGGTATTTGGCCTAACGAAAAAGAACTGTGATCAATAAAGGAACACTAATATGAGATATTGGATTTGAAATTGTAGGTGATTCCAAGGGAAGCTAGAAATTTTGGGCTAGGAGAAAGCACTTACTATGTTGTGGTGGTTGTTAGTGCGTTAATGTGGCAAGCGTTTTTCTTGGGAGCTATTGGGGTTATTTTTTGTGCCTCATCGTTAGTGTCGGGTATTTTGATTGCTGTGTTGTTACCACTAACAGAAGTGTTGGCAGTTGTTTTCTACAAAGAAAAATTCCAAGCAGAAAAAGCGGTGTCACTTGTACTTTCTCTTTGGGGTTTTGTGTCCTATTTCTTTGGTGAGATTAAACATGCTAAGGCAGAAAAGAAGAAACGTGGTTTAGAAATATAGATGGGTCAAACTCTTGAGGGGGTACCTGCTCCGTGATTGGAATGTAGGGTATACAAATGTTTGTGTGTTTTAAATTAAGCTAAATGCTTTAATTAAATGTCTTACTTTTTTAGGGAAAGAAGGGAAATGCAAGTGTAACTAGTCTCATAGATATTGATAAGTATGGTTACATTATAGACTTACTTTTTTATTATCCCAATTATACCCTTTAACAACTTTTTCTATAATAAAGATTGTTGTTGGTGTAAAAAAAAGAATTTGAATTATATTTTTTTGTTATATCGTTGGAAATAGATAATCATGTTAATTTGGTTTGTCATAACCAGAAAGCAACAAACGTTTATATTTTTAGTTTTAATAAAAATAATCTTTTTTTTTTTTAAGAAAACATAGTTCATAATTTTCAAATTTTAGCAAAGTAAAAGAGCGGAAAGATGGCATGTGAATGTTCGTTTTTTGGCTAGTAAAAAATAAAAAAAAAAACTACCTTAATGAATGAAAAAGAATAAGAATGTTGAACTTGTGTCATCTCGTGGGTCAGCTGATGTTACTTGCTAGCTTGAGGTCGCAAACGACTGGACAACAGACGGCCATTTCTTCCACCGTTCAATATGGGTATCCACCAACATTATCCACACGGAACACCAACTATTTCTACTGGCCAAAGTGGAAGCAAGCATATTTAAAATTCAGATTCTTATATTTGATTGTATTAGCTGTGTTCCTTTCCTTATTACAAATAAATAAAAAACCGTGGCAAATCCATCAACTAAATAATAATCATATGAAAGCGTAATGCTCTGACCAAAAATATTACCAACATAGACCGACAGTACATCATAAAATAGTGAAATACTAGTTTGAAATTAAGCAAATCATTCAGCCAAAAACAAATGTCATAAACTTTGGAGCTTTCTTCTATTTCGTTTGCGGCTTTTGACCAATAATATACCAAAGTGACAAGAGAAACAAACAAGGAAGAGTATAAAAAAAAGTATATTTTTTTTGAAAGAATATAAAAAAAAAAAAAAAAGTATATGACATTCAAGATTTGTCATGAAAATTAGACACTGCTCATATCAATATAGTCTATATATATTTTCAAAACATTAATCAATTATGTCCATCCGTTATAGTTTGTAACTACTCCCTCCGTTTCAAAATGAGTGTCGCTTTAGCCAAAAAAATTTGTTTCAAAATGAGTGTCGCTTTCAGTTTCCAATGCAATAATAACTTTTTCTTTTCAATTGTACCCTCCAATTAATACTCTGCACACTACTTCCAAAGTATTACTTTTAAAACTAACCAATAGTTAATAAGGATAATTTGGTAAAATAACCATTCTCTTTCTCTTAATCATTGCATTTCTTAATATGTGTGTAAACACCTAAAGCGACACTCATTTTGAAACGGAGGGAGTAGTATTTAACAATGGTTAGAGACTATTATGATGTCTGCTAAATGTTTTGGTGGCGCATATGCAAGCTTCCACTATTAATTTCAAAGACCAAATTGATGCTACTCCATTTTTATCTCCCTGCACCACATTGTGTTCCCAGCAAAGTGGCTAAGCATGTTCCACCTTTCTTTTTGATTTGCCCAAACGCATTGAAATGTTATGGTTCGTACTCCCTCCGGTCACCATTATAAGTAAATTTTGACTTTTTAGGTTCATTTAATAAATGATGTATGTGGTCTATATTGTAGGCCACATACATCATTTATTGAATGAATCTAAAAAGTAGAAATTTGCTTATAATTGTGATCGGAGGAAGTATAGTGTCAACCAGTTAACCTCGGTAGTTGATTTGTTTTTCAATATTTAATCATTTGTTGGGATACACGCGGAATTCAATAAAATAATAATGGATGTTTAGAGGATTGACAAAAAATGCTAAAATACTTGTGCTGACTCTTCGGTTTTTAGGGGAAGAGAACCCTAGTAATATGGAATTCAATTACTTCCGCTTCATCTCCACTTACAAACACTCTTCACGCATAGGGGAGTAAGTGGTTCAAACAAAACCGACAAAACTGAAAGTCCAAACCAAACCGAACCGAAAAAGTATCCAACCTTGTATGGTTCGGTTTAAAATCGAATCGAACCAAACCAATATAAACCACTCTAGTTTGGTTTGGTTCTCGATTTTTTATTTTGAGATCCAAGGAACCGATTAACCGAACTGATGCTAACTTTACTCCCCATTTTACTAATATTATCCCTCCTCACACATGTTTATGATTAGGCATAGGCCAGCTTAAAATACTCCTTAACTCATTTATTTTCTCCCATCATCATCTCATCACTCGAAATTTATTTCATTTCTACTAAAAGGAAACCCTAGTCACAAGTCAAACCTAACCTAACTCATTGCTCCTCACCACCGTTGAGATCATCCATTGTCTATTGGTTTGTTTTTATCATGTTTATGCCTTCCTGCTTTTGGAAAAAAATATTTTTTTATGTCATTGATTTATACTCGTTATATTCCATTGTCTTATATGCTTGTTTTCTGTGCCATTGATTTATACTCATTATATCTTACAATGTATTTTATGCCCGTTTTCTATGTCAATGATTTATATTCATCATATGCCGTTGTTTAATGAAGATTAGAAAGCCACGCCAAAAAGAATCAGTTGCCATTATCTATTTGTTATCTCAAAATAGGCGTAATAGATTTGTACCAATTAAAAAGAATAAAGGCATGTATAGAATCAATTACCAGTTTCTGAAACTTCCCATTTAATTTAATTTTCTTCTATGAGTAATAATCCTTATCAAATCATACTGAATACATAGAAAAAGAACACCATAAAATTTAGGGTGAGAGTAATAGGTATCAAGGATTTGGGAATGAACCTACATGTTAGAGATTTTAGAACTACATAATGAAATAAAACTAAAAAGAACTTGGTAAAAAATAAATTGTATTTTCAAACAAACCGATCAACCGAACTGATCCAAACCGAATCAAATCGATTTGTTTGGTTCAATTCATTTAAAAAAAAACAGTAAATACTGTGTCGAATCAAACCGACGAATATTCCATCGATTCAGACATTTTTTGAGCAAAAAACTGATCCAAAAAAGATTGTTACACCCCTATTCACGCCTATACAATTAAAAAGAGATACAATTGAAATGCTTACAATTTAGAGCAAAGGTAACCAAGTAGTATTAAATTGATAGAATATGAATCTGATTAGATTGACTTATTTCACTTTATTTATTATCATAAGCTTTGTAAAACTATTTGAGAGGATTTATCATGACGACTTATGACAATTTTCTAAAAAAAAAATAAAATTATTCTATCAAGTTCTCCAATATTGTTTATAAAACCAACTATGTTTAACTATAAAAATAGCTTATAAAAACTTATACATAAACAATTATCATGGTGAACATTTATGCTATAAGATGCAAATAAATTGTATATCCAAACATTTAGAAAATCAACATTTAGTGTATGTTTAGTTGCACTTCTAAAAAAATTAGAATTGATTATGCAGGTGTAGAATGATTATAACACTTGAATGTTTTTGAGTTGTTTTTACTTGTAATTGTAATGTATAGCTATTGATTCAAAAATTAACTTTTAGAATCAAATTTATTTTTTATTCCCTTTTACTCAATGTATTCACGCAAATCATTTTACTTTTTCATCAAAAATCAATTTTACAAGGACTCTTTCTAGTCTCACCCCATATAATTCTAGTCACATCTAAATTTATTTAAAATTTTACAATAATACCAAAATTGTCCTCTCGATGTAAAATTCTAAAAAACCCATTTTCATTATCATTCTGAACCTTCAACCTCTTTCACCCACAAACCACCATAGATGTTAAACCAAGATCAAAGATTGAATCAACATCTTTTTTATTGATCGGTACGCTATTCATAAATGTTAGTGAATTTCATGAATTTCATTATCGAAGAGTTTCCATTTATTTCTTGTTCGTTGTTTCTTTTTCTGTTTTGTTATGAGATTGCCTGCGTGGGCGACATATAAGGTAGACATGAGTTTAGATTAAGTAAGTATTATTTCGGTAGGTTTCTTCAGCTGCAAATTTTGTTTGGGCAGATGCTCCTCTAGAGATTCTTGGTTCAGTCACTTCCATAATATTTTGGTCAATGTGAATAAGACGTTATTTAAGATTATGTATCAATTATTAAGGTAAACGTAATTTGATTTTACGTAGGCACTAATACTCATTGTGAGAGGTTAGTTTAAATTAAGTTTACTTATGTACAATTACTCACTATGAGAGGTTAGTGTAAATTCAATTTACGTATGTACAATTACACTAAGAGAGGTTATGTACAATTACTCACTATGAGAGGTTAGTGTAAATTCAATTTACATACGTACAATTACTCACTATGAGATGTTAGTGTAAATTCAATTTACGTATGTACAATTATACTATGAGAGGTTAGTGTAAAATAAGTTTACGTATATACCATTATTCACTAAGAGAGTTTAGTGTAAATTCAGTTTAAGTACTCCATTGACTAGCTACATACTTTGTCAGGATTCCATCTCTTGTTGCATCAAAGCTATACTTATTTCTTTGAAGAGTGTCCATTGATTTATTACTAATTTTCCTGCTGCTGATTTCGACTAATTTTGTTGCACTTACATGTAGATTTAATTCCTTGTTCTGCATCATCACGTTTTCTTCTTTTTCATCACAAGGATTGGTTTTCATTAGAGTAGTTGTTTGAAATTTCTAACAAGCGCTTTTTCCTTCTGCAGAATACAGTACAAACTCTTTAATTTAATACTCGGTAAATTAATAAACTCTCTAAAATAATAAATTTGTCCGGTCCCGACTTGGGCCAATGTAAAAAATTGAAAAACTCGATAAAATAATAAGATAATAATTATTCGGGAGATCCCTTTATAATTTTCGGTCCCAAGAAAATCATAAATTAATAATTCATAGAAACTGAAAAAAAATATATTAAGAATACATTGAACACATTTGTTCCTCTTGTTTACATTTACTGTACTTCAAAAGTCATTATTGATTTCCAATGCATATGAACACAGTAGTTACTAATTTACGTTGAGTCATAAGGTTCGCTGCAACGTAATTCTAAGAGGCATAGACTAATTTGCCTTTTGGTTTGGTATGTACAGTATAATTACTTAAAAACTCTTTAAATTAATAATTATTAATTTATCGATAAATTAATAACTCTCTAAATTAATAAATTTTTCCGGTCCTGACATTATTAATTTATAGAGTTTTAACTGTATTTATGTTTTCCACTTGACCACTTTGCAATACCAGACACACCACTTAATCATTTTGGTGTTGAAGAGATGCAATTATCTGATTGTGGGAAGGATGAATTATTTTAAATGTTGCTTCTTTCTCATCTTCGTCTTCCACGTGTTCAAAGCACTACAAGAAACATTACATTTTGCCAGGGGCAAAATCCCTGAGAAAAGGACAGAATCCCTGGCAAACGGGACGTTTGTGAGGGAATTTCCCAGGGGCGGAAGCACTCGCAAAAGCGCTCGTCCCTAACATTTTGCCAGGGGTTACACCCCTGGGAAAAAAAGAGGGGCTAAACCCCTGGCAAACTGCGTCACATAAGTCCTGTCTTATTCCCTGGCAAAATTCGTCACTTTTGTCTGCAACTATGCAGGTCTGCTCTGAATTGACTGCTGACTGACGGAATGTCAAATCAGCAGGGTAACTTAAGCCAAGGCCTTTGTGAGGGGTATAACCCCTGGCAAATGGTATATTAATTTTTTTTTAAAACCGGTTTTATTTTTTAAACTGATTTTTTTAATTATTAATTAAATGTTTTTAAAATAATTTTAATTAATAAAATGTATTTAAATTAATTAAAAATCGATTTTTCTTCAAAGTTGTTTTTGAAAAAAATGTATATTTAAAGTTGTTTTCATATTGGCATAAAAGATCCTTCAAAAAATATTGGCATAAAAGATATTTATAAATTTATTAATTAAATTGAATTAATTTTATCCACATGTAAAAATTGTGTTGTTAAAATGAACGAAATATTCAGAAAATCATAAGGATTGATATAACACACATTTTAATATAACAATTACATTTACTATAGATTGAATTTTACGACATAATTCGTTATTGAGTCTTAACAATTTTATTTTAAAAGATGGTTTTAGTATTATGTAGTCTTTTTATGACAAAACACAATTGTTATCAATATTGGGCAAAGATGATAGACAACCGATTTTTTTTCTTTCCAGATCTAAGAGCAACACTAAAAAGATCACACAACAATAAGACAAGAAAATGATTACAAAAAATGCCATGACCATCATCTTCCTTTTGAACCAGTAATCGCTATGAAGGTCATGCTTGTAATAGGAAGGAAAAATGCAGCAATATAAAGAGAAGCTCATGAGTAAAAGTACTAGCTTGACACCCTAACTAGAAGATCACGTGTAAAAGAAGGAGCATGAAGAAGGTGCTAAATTGAAAATAGAAAGAAAAACAAGAAGAAGCTTTCATGAGTAAAACAATGATTAATGGAAATAGAGTGTAAGAACTAGGAACCATAGCAGCAACGTCTTCATTAGCGGTTTCAGACTTCAGAGTGATTTTCAAATGGATATGATGCATATGGTGTGTTAGTGGCAATGGCCACCAAATGGATAAAAACATAAGTTGTGGACACATTTGGTGATATATAAAATTGAAGGTACACGGTTTGGCAGTGGTGCAGGAATATGCCACGGCCGTAGAGCAATATCCAAGGGGTAAAACCCCTGGCATGCTGGCAACACAGTTTTTGCAGCAGGTTTTGTCAAGTCAAAACAGCAGGTTTGCAGGGAATCCCTTCTTTTGGCAGGTTATTTTTTGAAAAAGCTGCACAACTAGATTTTTTGAATTTCAAGTTTGGCGCTCAAATTAAAGACAGGGGTTGTGTCTTTTTGCCAGGGCAAACCCCTGTCTTATGGTAAGTGGTCCCCGCATTTTTTAAAGTCTGTTTGTGAAGGGTTTCCTTGCCATTTTCCCTGGCAAATTTGCCAGGGGTTTTTTGTTCCTGTCAAAATCCCTGGCAAATGGCCATTTTTCTTGTAGTGAAGGTTCAGTTTGATTTTTAATGTAGCAGATACTCAGAGGACAAGGCTTTAGTGTAGGGGTAATATCGAGCATTTTTTAAGGACTTCAGATTGATGTGTAAAGCTTATCAAGGTTATTAGAAAGTTTAGAGAGATAGAGATAGTTGAAATATGAAATGGAACTGGAGAATTCTATGAACTATTTGTTTCTAAAGTGATAGCAAGTTCAAGATTAGGGAATGGAGATGAACCGGAGAAAAAAGAGGGATGAAAAAGAATATGTTGTTTTTAAATTTGAAATTTTGATATTTATGTTTTTTCAATTTTGTCCCTATGAATATTTGTGTTTTCGGTTTTGGTCCCTCAAACTACTCACTTATTATTTGTCAGTCCACGTAAGCCACTAATGCCATCTCAGCCTTCGCCAAGTCGGCCTTCGTTTGCCAACACATCGTTTTTTTAACAGAAGTTGACGTTAGAGACCAAAACAAAAAAATTAACATCTTATAGAGACTAAAACCAAAAACACGCTAACTTAAGTGGACCTTTTACTTTTTTAAGCCTATTTATATATAGACACACAAGTAAACTTAGTTTACTTACCTTGTGTCCCCAATTTACATAGTTTAAAGGGTATATTGTTCATTTTAGGGTGTAACTTGAGTTTTTTAAGATGTGAGTGGTATTTACAATCTTTCTTATCTACCTATGTGTGTCTCAGCTATTTTTATTTGTGTTTTTGACCATGACTTTCTCATTTACAAGTTATCAAACCATTTACATTTAGCGGCAAATTTCTGTGGCACACGTTGAATCTGCCGTGAAGGGCTTCATCGGCGACGCCGTAGCTTCAGATGGCGAACCAATCTCTCACCGCCGTGATACGACGGTACGACACGCTGAATCTTTCTCTTACTAATTCCCCATATACTTCTTCTCTTCGCAGCAGCATCAGTTTCTTTTTGGGCGCACGAACTCTCTACGCACACGCAGATTCTCGCACTTCTACATTTTCAGATAAACAGAATCTGAAGAGCTTAATTGCGCGATTCAAACCTTCAACGCAAACTCCATTGCCAGTGCTTCAAAATTGGGTCGATCAAGGTAACAAGCTTTCATCATCGGAACTGAGATGCATCTCCAGAAGGCTCATCAAATCCAAACGCTACAATCACGCATTCGAGGTTCGGTTTTTATTTACATGTTTATTACATTCCTGCAATTTGTGTGGTTCGAAGTTCTAAAGTAGTTAATTGTGGTTAATTACTAGCTTTAGCCATATAGGGTTTAGGGTTTATGCTATTCAAAATCAATAAATCTAGTATTACTAATTAGTAGTAAATGAAAATGACAAGGGAAATGATTTAAAACCATTTCTCTGTTGAATTTCTGTATTTTCCTTTTCCCGCTTGAAGGTTTTTTGGAAATGATTTATTTGATTTAGTTTGTTGCTTATGTTGGTTGAATGTTTAGCTTATGCTTTTATAGGCTTAAACTTATTTAGAATTTGATGATGTACTTTTTATTTTGGAGGTTTGATTTTTCTTTCGCGATGATTGTGCCTTTAAGTTCAGCGTATTGAGCATTCATTTTGTATAATATAAATTATCTGCCTTATAATCACTTCACTATAGCATTTTGTGGATTAATCGCTTCAGGCTACTTTCCATTATGGATTGATTACAGCTTTGCACAAGATACTGTAACTGATCATCGGTTCTTTTAATCTCTGATGATCATGTTATTGCAATGTGATTTATGGGTTTTATGAGACAGTCTATTCAATTCGTCAAGCTGTTTAAGCAGCTTAATTATTCTTTTGCACACAGGTATTCAACTGGATGGAAAACCAACAAAAATTCCGCATAAACCCAGCTGATCATGCTCTGAAGTTGGAGTTAATCGCTAAAAACTGTGGGCTAATGGAAGCTGAAGAATATTTTATGCATATACCTGACTCAGCTGGAAAGAAAGCCGCCTATCTCCCACTTCTACGTGGCTATGTAGGAGATAGGGACACCAGTAAAGCTGAGACGTTCATGGAGAAGCTCTATGAACTGGGGCTAGTGGTAAACGCTCACCCTTATAATGAAATGATGAAACTATATCTTGCCACATGTGAGTACCGAAAGGTACCCCTAGTTATCCAACAAATAAAACGAAATAAAGTACCCTTGAATGTTCTGTCTTACAACCTTTGGATGAGTGCTTGTGATGAGGGAGAGCGATATGGGGTTGCAGCAGTGGAAACAGTTTTTAGAGAAATGCAAAATGATGAGAATGTTGAAATGGGATGGAGCAGTCTTGCTACTTTAGCCAATGTGTATATGAAAGCAGGACAATATGAGAAAGCCATTCTAGTTCTAAAAAATGCCGAAGAGAAACTGTCTACATGTAATCGTCTTGGTTACTTCTTCATCATAACACTATACGCCTCTTTGAAGCAAAAGGAGGGAGTCTTGCGGCTGTGGGAAGCCAGTAAGGCAGTTGGTGGAAGAATCAGTTGTGCCAACTATATTTGCATACTAACAAGCTTGGTGAAGCTTGGGGACATAGCACAAGCCAGAAGAATCTTCAGAGAATGGGAATCTAATTGTCAAAAATATGATATCAGAGTCTCTAATGTTCTTTTAGGAGCATATGTGCGGAATGGATTAATAGAAGAAGCTGAATCATTGCATCTCCACACATTGCAGAAGGGTGGCTGTCCAAACTACAAGACGTGGGAAATTCTCATTGAAGGATATGTCAATTGGCAAAAGATGGATGAGGCTATTATTGCCATGAAAAGAGCTTTGGCTATGTTGAAAGACTGCCATTGGAGGCCGCCACAAAGAATTGTATTAGCCATAGCTGAATATTTGGAGAAATGTGGGAATTTTGAATATGCAAATGAGTACATCACAGATATTCATAATTTAGGTCTTGGAAGTTTATCATTGTATAAAATATTGCTTAGAATGCACCTTTCTGCTCAAGAACCACCTTTCCATGCCTTAAAATGATCAATAAAGACAAAATGGAGATGGATAGTGAGACTGTTTCCATTCTTAAAGGCTTCACTGGGTAAGGAACATCTAATCCATTAGAATTTATGGATTGCTCGTTGCAAGATGTACGTTTCTTTTTGTCTCCCTAATACACGTGTTGTTTACATGTTCAAGCTGAAGTGTTTGGAGGTGAAGCAATAATCTTGAAGTCAACCTTTTTCATGAGGTGAATATTTTTTAATTGACAATTTAAAAAAAAAAAAATCATACTAAATAGTAAATATCATCAAATTAATCGAACACATAAACCAAAGTGCAACATTATCACATAAGACTAAGAATGAAGATTTTGTATCCCATTTTTATAAAGACTAGCAGCTTACTAGATGCTACAATATCTATATATTCAATTTTTCTGTGTAGTTAAGAAGGAAGTAGAAAGCGCTTTTGTTATTTGTATTGATATTCGATTCCTCCCAGTTTTCAAAATCATAGAAACATGACATTCTATAAATTTATTAATTCAGTACGGTTAACAATAACATAAATCTTGGTGATTTTAGTTGAATAGTGGCATGCCACTTCTTTATCTTTGTTGATTGGCACTCCTATTCCTAACATTCTTTTTTATCAGCCAATTGTCCCATTTTCAGCTGGTCAATGATTGAAACTAGAAATTTCTAGAAGACAGAGTATAAATTAATGGCTATCAAGCTTTTGGTATATTTGTAGAATCTGGAAAAGAAGATGGTCACCAACCAACTGAAGGAGGAAAAGCTGCAATTGGTAAGAAATTTTCTATCTTGTCCCCAATACCTTTTGTTTACTCGTCTATTTTTCTTCAAATCATTTTTGTATTCCATCTGTGAGAACATGATGATAACCCTGTTAACCTGGGAAAGTATATGGGAATATATTGCGTGAGATATCATCTATGAACTATGATTGTAATGTCATTCTCCATTTAGATTGCCAGGTTGCCGTGTTAGATGACTAGATACTCTCTACGCTGTCAAGAGGGTAGGTGAAAAATTCAAACCTCGGTACAGTTTTGAATTTAATGAAGTTTTGAAGGATATATCTATGTACTAATGCAATTTTGAAGATGCTCCTGTTAGAAAACTGCCCTTATGCTGATGTAGCGATGATGGTTTACTATGAACCATACCTTCATTGCTAGCTATATCACGATTCTATAAATTCCACTAAACATACTCTATATGTTAGATTGAACAATTAGCATCTTTGATGTATAATTTATAATTTTGATTATTGATATCCATGTCTATTAGCCTTTATGTTTCGTTTCCTCTTCAGTTGAATTGCGATGTATGAATTATGATACTCTTCAGCCTTATCCAAGGAGGCTACATCCTTATCCCAAGAGTCATTTATGATTTAGTGAGAAGGTGAAAATATATTTATTTTCCTTTTACATGGGAGATAGAATAGTTCTGCATGACAAAAGACTTAATATATTATTTTCCTTTATCATGGAAGAATCATTATACCCTTGATATTATAGTATTCTATGGGGCATTTAACGTCTTGATTAAATAAGCGGCTTCCCATTAAAATTACTTTTACAAGAAATAGTAATTTCATTCTATTGTTCTGTGTTTACATGATTAGTTTAGGTTTGAGCTCAGGTTCGTGTTTATAGGAATTATGCCACGCATATTATCATACACACATGACATGAACAAAGCATTAACATATTGCATGATATTGGTGTTGCAGACCCATATATCATACACACACATCAAACATGATCGAAGCATCATCATCATATATAACATATTGTATTGTATAGGTGTGGCAAATCCTCTTAAGCTGATGAAGATGTCAAGACCTTGTGGAAGGCCTTGCTGTGCTCAAGTAACTTATCATGAGACGGCGTGCATTCTTTGATAACAGGAAGCTCAAGAAAGTCATCGAAGTAAGTGGTAAGTTTAGCCATGGACTCTGTATCAATCAGGTTTATGCCTACAGTTTCTTCTATCACTCGAGCCCAGAATCCAAAAAACCCAACAGCAATATCAGCAAAGCCTATATTTTCACCTCCAAAGTAGCGCCTTCCCTCAAGTCCACTTTCAAGGATCTTCAAATTCTCACGAGCTTCTTGTGCAGCCTTCTGTTGTTCCTCTCCTATTTTGAAAAAGGTAGCTATAAATGCTGGCACACACTGAAATAGAAAAGGTTGGTTTTTGTATTAGAGGCTGGATATCTAACATCAGTTGAAAACTGAATTTAGTTTGAGTTTTGCAAAAAGTAGCATACATAATTGTATAATAATCAATAGTTTAAAAACTGAACCAGAGATCGAAATGTTGAGACTTTTGAGTAATAGTTTAATTGGTTCAACAATATCTGAATCACATGACAAATAAATAAATTAAAAAGTATCAACTAGACTGCAATGTAATCGAGATCAAACCAAACATCAAGTTGGTTTCTGGTTCAACCATTTGAACCAGACGGTTTGATCATGTTCTTTAGAAGTCATGGCTTTTATACCTTATCATCGGCGAATTTAGCCCAAAATCGCGCCTTGGCCCTCTCATAGGGATCATGTGGAAGAAGAGGATTTTGCTTCCAGATCTCATCAACATACTCTAGAATCACTAGTGATTCTGATATGGACTTACCGTCATGCACAAGAACAGGTACCTTCTTATAAACAGGATTATACTGCAAGAGCATATCGCTCTTGTTCCTAAAATCTTCTTCAACATATTGGTATTGAACCCCTTTTAGTTCAAGAGCCCACTTGACCCTCAGGACAAATGGACTACCCCAGAACCCTAGTAACGTGAGTGAGTCTCCTGCCATTTTTGCTTTTAATCAAACACCTGCTCTTTCTCATTCCTAGTTCTCTAACAAATGTTATTTATTCAATGTTGTTATCATTATTAGCCATTCAGTAAGATATGGCTTATACTTGTACACGTAGTGCCGTCTTCGGTTGACTTAAGCGAACATGGAAAAGTATTTGTTTCCTCCCAGTTTGAAATCATATATATATTCAAACAGTTCTCCCTCTTCTTTTTCTTTATGATATTTAAGAGGTGGGAGGTCACCCATACCAATATTCTCTTGCTCCAAAAACGTGAGTTGACGTCAAACAAAAAACTTGGTAGTTTATTCTCAATATTCACCCTAATTCTAATTTAAAGTCATTGTGAACTTTTGTTTATAATTATTAACACACAAAACAGACATAATAATTACATTGTCGGCTTTTCTTAAGAAATGTGAAAAAGCAAAGGGATGTTACATTAAGGGACGGAGGGAGTACATTAAAAGCGCTTCGCTTTTTACTTAAGTGAAAACCATATGTTTTTATGTCGTGTCTCCAAATCTAAAACCTCCCAAACCTTCCGTTTAATTCTTCTTACTCCCTCCGTCCCTTAATGTAACCTCCCTTGCTTTTTTCACATTTCTTAAGAAAAGCTGACAGTGTAATTATTATGTCTGTTTTGTGTGTTAATATTACCATATTGTCCTTTGTTTGTATATGTATTAAATTTAACTTTTTAAATTTCAAAACAAGTTAGTAGTATTAATTATGGGTATGTTTAGGAAAAAAATAATAAATGCATCTAGTAATTTGAAAAGGGGTTTAGATTTATGTACAAAAATAAAGTCAAATGGGTGGTTAAATACAGGGACAGAGGGAGTATGAGGCAATCCAAATATACTCATTCCGTCTTGTATTAGATGACATAGTTGATAACGTATATTATTGACTTCACATATTTTGATTATATTTTTTTATAAATAATATCATATAAGATACTGTTGGATTCGTCTCAATGAATATTTTCAAAATATTAAATTTTTATAATTTTTTTAATAAATAATTAAATATATCTATACTATATATAAAGAAAACTACCCCTTTCAGCACACTTTTGGGTTGGAATTTTCTTTCCAAAAATACCCTTAATTTTAAATACAAATAGCCAATTATAAAATAACATGTGGATTAATATTCAATGTCACTAATTGTCACCGTTAACTTTCTTTTACCACCGTTAACAACAGATTAAACTCACAAAAAGTTTAAAAATTATATTTGCATTCTTTATGTCTCTTCTCATGAATTCAAATCGATCCAAAATTCATCATAGTACCCTCTGATCACATCTCATCACCTCTAAAAAATTAGAAAGTTCCAAGGCTCACGAACTTGATTAATACTTCTGAAGCACCATTGAATCGAATATCTTTAAGGTCCACTTCATGAATTGAATATCTTTCTGTTTTATCCTTCGAACAACTTACTTTCCGCCAACATTACAATTCAAGCTTTGTTTTTACTTTTTTTTGTTAGAAGAATGAATGAATCAGAATTTGAGAAAATCAAAGTTGAACAATAATCACTTATGAAAAAAAAAATCCAAAGTTTATGTTTTTTCCTACTTTATTTCTCACAAGTCTATGAGTTTTTTTAATTTTTTTTAAACAAAAATAATAGCCGATGAGGATTGGACTATAAATCCTCTAAAAAAAATTAATAACAAACGTGAGCAAAAAATATTGTTAAAGATTGGACTTTAAATCCTCTAAAAAAAGATTAGTAACAAACATGAGCAAAAAATAATGTTAAAGATTAGACTTGAAATCCTCTAATAAAAGATTAGTAACAAACTAAGCAAAAAATAATGTTAAAAATTGGATTTTAAATCCTCTGATAAAAATATTAGTAACAAACGTGAGCAAAATATTATGATTCAAAATCTTTTAGAAAAATATTTGTTAGCACTATATTATATGGGCTATAAATCCTCTAAAAAAACATTAGTAAGAAACAATCCTCTAAAAATAGATTAGTAACAAACATGAGCAAAAAATAATGTTAAAGATTAGACTTGAAATCCTCTAATAAAAGATTAGTAACAAACTAAGCAAAAAATAATGTTAAAAATTGGATTTTAAATCCTCTGATAAAAATATTAGTAACAAACGTGAGCAAAATATTATGATTCAAAATCTTTTAGAAAAATATTTGTTAGCACTATATTATATGGGCTATAAATCCTCTAAAAAAACATTAGTAAGAAACGTGAGCAAAAAATATTGTTAAAAATTGGACTTTAAATCCTCTAAAAAAATATTACTAACAAACATGAGAAAAAAATAATGTTAAATATTAGACTTTAAATCCTCTAATAAAAGATTAGTAACAAACGTGAGCAAAAAAAAAAGATTAGTAACAAACATGAGAAAAAAATAATGTTAAAAATTGGACTTTAAATCCTCTGATAAAAATATTAGTAATAAACGTGAGCAAAATATTATGATTCAAAATCTTTTAGAAAAATATTTGTTAGCACTATATTAAAAATATTAATAAGTAGGGTTTTCACAGTTCATAGTTCGTTCCCGCATTGTTTAGTTTTTCTCAACCTCTCTCCGCCCTCTGCATCAGAATTCAGAATTAACCCGTATGTTTTTTGTTCCTTTCATGTTACAACTAATCTAAGTGGATTAATTTTATGGATTATTTGACTTTGCTGGTTTATAAGTGATTATGATTCAAATTATTTACGATTAATTTTAAGAATTATTTGACTTTGCTGGTTTATAATTGCTTATACAAACTATGATAGTGTGTTTTTTTTTATCCATAAGCACACCTTTGGGTTGGACTTTTCTTTCCAAAAATACCCTTAATTTTAAATACAAGTAGTCAATTATAAAATAATACGTGGATTAGTAATCCATGTCACTAATCGTCACCGTTAACCCTCTTTTACCTCTGTTAACCAAAGATCAAACTCACAAAAAAACTAGCACAAAACAACAACTCATGTTACTTTTTTATCAGCCGCTTTTATGTTGTACATCCGTGTTGTTCCCCTCCATACAACCGACAAAGATTGTCAAGTATTTTCATATCCCTTCCACAAAAAACAGCATTCCATATTATTTTATTGATATAAATTACTCATCCTTAGTCTTTAATCAATTGTAACAAACGAGAGTAAAAAATAATGGAAAAGATTGGACTTTAAATCTTCTAAAAAAAATTAATAACAAACGTGAGCAGAAAATAATGTTAAATATTGGAATTTAAATCCTCTAAAAAAATTAGTAACAAACGTGATCAAAAAATATTGTTAAAGATTTGACTTTAAATCCTCTAAAAAATGATTAGTAATAGACGTGAGCAAAAAATATTGTTGAAGATTGGACTATAAATTCTCTAAAAAAAAAAGATTAGTAACAAACGTAAGCAAAAAATAATGTTAAAGATTGGACTTTAAATCATCTAAAAAAATATTAGTAACAAACGTGAGAAAAAAATAATGTTAAAGATTGAACTTTAAATCCTTTAGAAAAAAATATTACTCCCTCCGTCCCGGAATAACTGACCCATTTTCTAAAAAAAAGTGTCCCAAAATAACTGACCCATTTCAATTTTCAATACAACTTTCATCATTCCCAATACAATATAACACTAAATAATACTACTTTTATCATTCCTAATACAATATATTCCACTTTCCCCTTTATTTATACATTTTTCTTAATCTGTGTGAAATGAGCCAAGGGGTCAAATAAATTGGGACGGAGGGAGTAGTAACAAACGTGAGCACAAATATTATGTTAAAGATTGGATTTTAAATCCTCTAAAAAAATATTAGTAACAAATATATTATGTTAAAGATTGGATTTTAAATCCTCTAAAAAAATATTAGTAACAAATGTGAGCAAAAATTAATGTTAAAGGGCAGATCATGCCCAATGTCGGAATCTATCTTCCACGACATGTTTTTAGTCATGGTCAATTATATGTAGCTTTATCGAGAGGAGTTTCTCAAAATTCAACAAAAGTTCTCATTAATGAAGGGAAAATAGAAGCGGAAGATGGAGACTTTACGAAAAATGTAGTTTTTAAAGATATTCTTTTATCACAATCATAACAATGTTTCTTTTACATAAAATGTCATTTATACATTTATGTTATGATGTTACTAATTACTCCTATGAGAATAAACAATAAAAGATCATTATTTTTTCTTTATTTTATATGCAGACAAATTAAAATATGTTGAGTTCATAAATAATTGTTATATAACTTGACAATATTTTGTTTATAAATCAATATATCAATAATTTCCATTAATATTTAAAAATTTAAAAAATTTAATCAAAATTATACAAACAAACATAATAAAATAATCACATGTGTTAGCGCAGTAGAAAGAGCGGACAGACGGGCACGATAGTGCCCGTCTTTTCGCTAGTGAAAGATAAAAAATATAGATTCATACTTACTACAGATGGGGCAGAGAGAGTAATTAGAAACAACAAATTAGTAAAAAAAATATAAAAACATTGAAATAGGAATGTTATTCCAATTGCGGGCCCATTCGGCGTTGAAAAGTGCAGGAAACGAGGTGAAGCGATTACCTCGGCACGTGAGTCAGCGTGTTTGTCAAGCTGTCTCCTGTTAAGTCACGTGTCGTACGACTCCTTTATATTCACTCACTGTGTCGGTTTCGCCTAACATAACATGCCAAACAATCAAGCAACCAAATTCTCTCTCACTCTCTTCACTCTAATCACTCCCATCACACCTTACCGTAGTCTCACCCACACCAAATCCCCCCTCTCAGCAAGCAAAAACCCAATACAAATACGACACGGAAGCAAGTTAGGTCACACATATTTATAGAGAAAGAGATATTTAGAGAGAGGAGTTTTCATCGATCGATTCATTATTTCACCCAACGCTACACATCACAATCACAAATCCTTATTCCAGGGATTTTCCCCCAAATCTTTCATCCGAGAAGAAAGAATTTTAGGGTTTCTCTATTTTCCCCCAAATTCTTCTACCAATTTCCTCACATTTTATTCCGATTTCGCAACTTCATCAAACCCTTCAGGTTCCTTCTTCATCTTCTTCTTCTTTCTAGGGTTTTTAATTTCTATAAATTGAGTTTCTTATGATTGATATTTTATCTTTTGTTTGTAGAACCGAATTCTCTGAACTGCGTGAATGTTTGTAAACCTAATTTATAATAATAATTATGAGGAAGAAAAGAAAAGGAAGTGAAACTGATGCATCTACGGATCTGGGTGTTGTTAATTTGGATTTAGATCACGCTGGTTCTGTTGGATCGTCCAATTTGAAGTCTCATTACTCTTTAGAAGATTGTTGTAGGTTGAAGAAACGATGTAAAGAAGATGCTGACACTCACATTGAATTTGAAGGTTCCTTTAAAAGTAGGCTTGCTGGCATTGCTACTGCTCCGCCTTTTGGGACGTCGTCTTTGATTACACCGACTAGAGGACTTAAAAGGAAGATTGGTTGTATTGATGTTGCTACTCAGATGGGCAGGAAGAAGAAGATTGATGATGATTATGTTACCGGTGAAGCGATCGGGCAAGGGAAATTTGGATCAGTTTATTTGTGCAGGTCTAGGGGTAGTGGAGCGGAGTATGCTTGTAAGACTTTGAAAAAGGGGGAGGAGACGGTTCATCGAGAGGTTGAGATAATGCAACATTTGTCTGGACATTCTGGGGTTGTGACGTTGCAAGCGGTTTATGAAGAAGCTGAATGCTTTCATCTTGTCATGGAATTGTGCTCCGGGGGACGGTTGATTGATCAAATGCTTAAGGAGGGTCCATTTTCAGAACAGCGAGCTGCTAACACTCTCAAGGAAGTGATGTTGGTCATCAAGTATTGTCATGATATGGGAGTTGTACATAGAGATATCAAACCTGAGAATATTCTGCTCACGAAATCGGGAAAATTAAAGCTTGCAGATTTTGGACTCGCCATGAGAATTTCAGAAGGTAATATGCAAACCCTATTTGGATATATATTTTTTCTTTTGTGTGTATGTATTCAACTTTGACTGAATCCTTTCGTAATCTGTCTTTTTGTAAAACAAATTATCCAGTAGGTATGTATCTGTATTGTGTTTATGTATGTTTAAGTGTACTTATTTTTGTTACTTCCTATGACATTGTTAACATTTTTTTTAAGGTATTAATCACAAATGAGCTTTCATCATAGACTGTGCGACTTTTGGAAGTGTTTGTTATTGCAACTTTTCCAATTTCCATATATTCCATCTTTTTTTTAATATCATCGTGTTTTTAGGAGTAAAAATGTTAGGTGGGTTTCATTTTGCACTGCCAAGGCCAACTCTTGCAAGTATTCTGTTTTCAACTTCATCTAAACTCAATATGATCCTCCACATGTCATTGTCGACACATTATCTCTAATGATCTTTGTTGCGAAATCAATCACAAAGATTTGAATCGTAAATTTGCTAAATAGTGGAAGGAGGTAGTTGATGGACAGACACTACGACCCACCCGACCCGTCCATAAAAACACATGACCCAGATAGTAAACCCTACTAATAGATTAACCTCTTCGGCTTTTCAGCTCCGTCATAGTGCATACTATTGAGTAGCCTTGTACTTGCGCCATCAAACCCGCATAGTAAACCCTAATAATAAAGTAACCTCTTTGGCTCTTTACCGTCGAACTATCGAACAGCCCCTCCTGATCACTCATCTAAACTCTTCAGCCGATGAGCTGTGGCCTTCGGCGACCTCTATTTTCTGACAAAGTTCGTTTTCCAGCAACTTCTCCTCGTTCTTCATTCCCTCTGTTATTCTGATTTTCCTATCCATCCTATACTATTTTGGTTTTTCTTCTCTGTTCTGTACTATTTGAGCAGTTTATTTTTTTTTTATAGTCTTATTTTTTTGTTCTACTGTTCTTGACATATGTTGTTAGTTTTTAAAAGAATATATTCTGAGGTTTTTACATATTTTTTCTTTATTATACTCTCTGGCATGCTGCCGTGAACCATCATCCGCCAACAGTGACATTGTCATACTGGTCCTCTGAAACCATTATCACCAACTTAGTTCCTCAAAGATGCAAAATTATCAGCATGTTAGTCCTTTATTATCACTACTTCAGTCATCCGCATGGAGAAATTCAGTGACTACTGCATTTCCTTGAGGGGCTAATTTGGTGAAAATTTCTTTTAAGAACTACAAAGTAACATTATAATGTTTGGGGCTAATCTGCATTTCCTTGAGGGGCTAATTTGGTGAAAATTCCTTTCAAGAACTACATAGTAACACTATAATGTTTGAGGCTAATTTGGTCAGAGGTGTTTGAAGGGTTAGTGTGGCAACATTCTGATCTTTGGAGGATTAAATTGATGGTTTGCTTTTATAAAATGTTTTGGTGGTTTGGGACTAGGTCATAGGGAAAATGCTTGTATATGTTTGAGCTTCACATGTTCTTATGGCCGGGCAACATTGTTTTCATTTTATTTTAAGCAATTGCAATTTTTTATTAACAAAGTTGACATATTTTAATCTGGTTCAGTTATCAATCAGATATTATTCATTAAAGCAATATCTTATAAGTTAAAAATTTGTATCTCAGGTCAAAACTTGACGGGATTGGCTGGAAGCCCTGCATATGTTGCACCTGAAGTATTGTCGGGCAAATACTCTGAGAAGGTTGATATATGGAGTGCTGGAGTGCTCATGCATGCTCTGTTGGTTGGCTCCCTTCCATTTAAGGGAGATTCATTGGAAGCTGTTTTTGAGGCTATTAAGACCGTCAAATTAGATTTCCAAGCAGGGATGTGGGAATCGATATCTAAACCTGCAAGAGATCTTATAGGGAGAATGCTAACAAGGGATACTTCGGCCAGGATATCAGCTGATGAAGTACTTAGTAAGTCCATGATAGATTATGAATACATCATATGTGGTTGGGTGCCTCTGTAATTGAAGTTTCTTTCATTGTAAGATTTGCCTTATATTTATTTTATGTTTTCCCAACTACTCCCAAGGAAGTTCAATAAATTGAAGATTTGCCTAGTTACAACAAGCTTTACTAAACATTAATCAAAACAACCCATGTCTCTTGATTGATGATGGTTAATGGTTATACCCCTCTGTACTGCTTGTGTCCATTTATCTTTTATGTTTTTGGTAGAACAGTGAATCTGTTCATGGTCTAGTACAATCTATTTTGTTGCATGTTCCCTTTTTGTACCTATGATACTTTTTTCATCTTTCCTAAATACCTTTTTGAAGAAAAAACAGCAGATAAATTATTGTTCGACTGTTTTAAAGTTGTTTGCCTTGCATGTTAAACTAATATTCTGTCTTTCAATTTCAGGGCATCCATGGATTTTGTTCTACACCGCTCAATCAATGAAGATGCTGCCCATCAAAATAAAATTGAAGAATCAAACTGGTGCCACAAGCAGACAGCTTGTTGCCTCACCGGAACCTAGGTTAGGAAGAAACATTATAGATAATGGCTCAGTTAGCGAGCTTCCGTCCTCTGAAAGTTGCTATTCCGATGATCAGGATGAATGTGCGTTGATTGATGCACTTGCCACTGCAATTTCACATGTGAGAATATCTGAACCAAAGAGGACCAGGTTGTGTAGTCCTACTGGCCCCATAGTTCAGCAAGGTTCATCTAACATGAAGGCTAACAACCTCTGTAAAGCATTTTGACATAACGACAGGCTGACACCACTTCCACTGCCTTTACTATTTTAGCTATGGGCAAAAGTGAATTTTACATGCTGACATCCCATGTTAGTTTGGCCTGGGTCTTCTCGGAGTTCCTTTTTAGTGTAAGATATAATTGCAAAACGTTTTTTTTTCCCTTTGCTCGTTAACTCAATAATAGTTGACTGACAGCTGAAATAATTGTACAGCCTATGTAAATAGAAAATTAATCTATTGCTTCCATGTTCTTGATCTTCCTTTATGTGGTTTTGACAGAGTATGATTGATTCACTTGATGTTCATTTGAAGATTTTAGCTCATTTTGAACAGGATTTTAAGGTAGTTTAATTAGGGAAATTTGTATTTAAAGCTCTTTACTCCCACGTCCCGCCCCCCTAGCCCTCCCATTTCCGTATACACTAAATCAGTTGAGAAGTTGAAAGAGGATAAGAGGAGTGAAAGAGAGTCATAAAAGATAAAATGAAGAGATTTGAGGTTTGACATGAAAGAAAGAAAAGAAAAGAGAAAATAAGAGAGTTGGATAACTCAATTGGTGTGACTTAAGAGAATTAGAGTTAAAGTTGAGGGTTTAAGTCTTGACAAAAAGGAAAAATACTACACAACAATTACTACCTTCGTCCTTAAATATAGGATCCTTTTGAGATTTTTTTTTTTATCTTTTTTTATAAGTCCATTGGTATTTTCAAGTGCATTAATCAATTCTTTGCTAACATATCCCTATTTATTACTACGTTGAAAACATCCACTAATCCTCTCTCTTAAAGGATAAAATTGTGAAAGCAATATTAATTACAAACAAATTTATTATCATTTTCAATTTTCTTAATTCCCGTTATTTTCCCAAAAGGGTCCTATAATTAGGGACGGAGGTAGTAATATATTAAAAGAGAGAGAGAGAGAGAGAGAGAGAGAGAGAGAGAGAGAGAGAGAGAGAGAGAGTTTAACTTTTGAATGAGCAAAAATAGACCTCAACTAACCAAATTTTGTATAGCTAGTTTTCAGCCTTATTAGAGCATCCACAATGGAGTCATCCATTTTTGGGTACTTAAATGGGCCCCACACGTACACATCACTCTTTTATCATTTTTTAATAGTAGTACCTAATAAGCACTCAATCCCTCCAACACAGATCTCACACAAAGTTCTTAAATGGGACCCACTAATCAACTATCAATAACTTTATATCACTACATTTCAATTTTTTAATATTAAAAGCGTGCGGGTCCCGTTTAAAGTTGGGGGTCTTAAATAAGACCCCGGGTCTTAAGAGACCTCCAAAAAAAATTCCCCAATGGGGGTACCTATTAGGTACGGTGTCTTAATTGGTAAAGACACCACCATTGGGGATGATCTTAGGAAAAATTCGGAGTCCTAGGTAGAAATAAGGATGTGTTTTATTTAATAGTATAAAAATCGAATATGATATCATAGCCTATCAAATAGGGCATCCCCTGTTTATAACCACACACTGCGTTCAATAGAGTTGAACATTAGAGGATGTATTTGGAATTCCTGTGGCCTTTTTCAAATGAAAAAAAAAAAAAAAATTAAACATATTATTGGTTGCGATGCATTGGCAGTGTAGTTTTTTTATACAAACAAAGCATGAAAAATTAAATCCATAAGATATATAGTAAAAAGATATGTGTATCATGAAATTGAATAATGATATTGAATAATGATATTTATTTGTCTCCATTGTTACATTGTAATGGTTAGAGTATGAAGAGATATTTTATGTAGAATCTCATATTTGTAATGGTTATTTGTCGCCATATTCCCCCTCTTTGTGTGTGCCATTTTTCGCATAAGTGCTCGTAAAATTGTGATACTTCATTATGTAAATCAAATAACTATAAGTAAGAGAGTTTGGATTAGGAGTGATACCATGGACCATGGAGGATATACAAGCTTTCCCTGCGGCAGTGACTTGGAGCTTAAGAAACAACTGGAATATTTTTTTTTTTTGAGGGAAAACAACTGGAATAATTGTTTGTTCAAGTTACGAAAGTTGCAATTTATCTAGTTTTCAATTTTTTTTTTAAATATTTTTGGGGTTTTTGTTTGGTCCTCCAAATTCTTTGCATGTTTCTTCTTTTTTGATAAAAGTTTTCATAAATGTTCTGCAAATGATTTATGCTTCTTTAAGTTGTCAAGTTAGTTGGAATGTCAAAATTGAGATTTTGATGTCTTAGTTTATCTAAAAAAACTATAAGAGATACATTATAGAATATCAAAATAGCCACAATGCTCTAAAACGATGTCAACTACGTCCAAGGTGGTTCTTTATTTCACTTTGAAAAAAAAAAGCACACATGATTAGAGTATAATTTTTGTTGAGCAAATGATTAGAGTATAATAATGATTATTAAATTAAATCTCACATATATTATTAAAATTAAAATAAAGTTACTGAAACCAGAAAAATGATATTTTAACAATCATTTTTTGCCTATTTTTTTGACAACTTTCTCTTTCATATTTATGTTGTGTTTTTACTCTCTCTCTCTATTGCTTTGATTTTTGTGCCTCTACCTAAAATATTTTGTATAAATTTGGTTGTTCCAACAAAGGGTTGTTCAAATAACATTCCTCTGAATATCCTTAATTCTATGTTCTGTTTTTATTCCTTGATTAAAATAATTTTATTGGTTTATTATTTTTTGTTTTTTTATTGGTTTAATTACTTGTAGTTTCCTAAATTATTTAGGAATTTTTAAATAAGTGTCTAAACTAAAAAAAAATCTCGAATCTTTTTTTTGTTTTGTTATCGTGGGTAATTTTGTTACATTTGACTAACGATTGACCAGCAACTGTGTAACAAAAGACCTAATTACACAATATATTAGTTCAAAAATCTCTTTGCAACTCATTTTAGCTTTAAGAACTTATTTAAAATTTCACAGTCTTACTGAATAATTAAACATTCAATTTATGTCTAAACAGGTTGTATAACAAAAGATATATAAACAGTCAAAGAGGTGAAGAACGATATATTTTATTTATTTTAGTCATTCTAAATACGAGATTTATTTATTTGACCGGAAAAAAATTTGGGATTGTTAAGGATGTTTTTTTCTTTCAAGTTTTTATTTTAATTAATGTCATTATATCAGTCATTACAAGTCAATCAATATGGCTCTATATCTCTATATGGATTGAAGAAGAAAAAAATATCTACTTTGACGAAACAATTAAGCTCAAGTGGTTAATAAGTTCCATCAAAGAACAAATGTTTAGGAGAACCAAAGTTTTTTTTTTCAATCAATTAGGAGAACCAAAGTTTGATTTTTACATATAGCAATTTTTTACCACACTTTACATATCTCCCGACCAAATTTCGAATTACTATGTATAACCCTCTTTCCCAAGGAACCGAAGGTTAACACCAAAGAAAAATAAATTTTTTACTCCCTGTAGAGTATCTTTTGATCAATTTTAGTCCCTAAAAGAAATTCATACTCCCTCCGTTTCAAAATACATGTCAAAGTCAACCATTTCACAGATGTCAATGCACAATTTTGGCCGTTAATATTTTAATTATCTAAAGTAAAAAATTATAAAAATTTAATATTTTGAAAATATTTGTCGAGACAAATCAAACAACATCTTACATGCTAATATTTGTATCTATACATTAGTTAAAAAGTATGGTCAAAGTAAGTCAAGTGAATAGTGCACATTGCAAAAATTGGACATGTATTTTGAAACGGATGGAGTATATAGGTGGTATCTATTTGGAGATTCTATCGAAAAGCAATTAATATTGATGTTCAATCTCTGAAGTCATTTAATAAAAGGTCAAATATTGATAAATGTTTTTGTAGAGATTTGATATGAATGTATTCTATAGAAAATATTGTATTATAGCAAATGTGTTAGAGAAATGATATTAAGCTTTGATTTTCGTGCCAAAATCTACTTTATAAATTTATGGTTATCTAATAAGTTATAAATCAAATGGTTGTTCAAAAAACACACTGACACAATGGTGCGTTAATAATGACACAATGTTACTTCGATGGTACATCTAAGCACTTAATAGATGATCTCTGGGTTAATTTTGCTTTCCACACTATCTAATATTGAAAAGGAAAATGGGCAAAGTGCTTATGAAGTATTATTATCATTCAACTTATTGAAAGATTAAAAAGCAACTTTTTCTACATAAAATTTAACAATTATATCCTTTTTTAATCCTTAACAAGTGCCCTTAGGACAATGGCACTTGTTGGTATAACCCTTAAAAAATTATAAATTAAGTACCAAAAAATAGAGTTCTCCATTGAAAAAGACTGGATTTTCTGTAGTGGGATTTTAATTTTCATTGGATTCTCTTTGAACAACTTTTCTCGCCCTCCCCCTTTTTTTTAGCACTTAGGTGACTTAGAATTGGTGACATTGGTCAACCACAATGTCACAAGTGGCTTTTTTCTCTCTCTTTCACAAGGATTGTGACGTTGCGATTGACCAATGTCACCAATTCTATGTCACCCAAGTTGCTATCCCCGAATCCTGCTCTTTTTTATGAATGATGAGAATCTCACCAGATGAAATTTTAACATATGTACGACTATGCAAACTGCAAAATACCATATTATCTTTTTTCATCACATAAAACCCACCTGTTACACAGAGAAAATTACAAAGCTTTTCTATACAACAAACTCAGGCATCATTGTGAGTCATTCAAAGAAAGACTTGGGTTCAACAACAATGCTGAGAGAAGTATCTTCCTGGAAAGCCTCACTTTCTGGACATCTTCGACCAAAGATACACAATAGTGAAACATATTAATGCGAAAAGGACCACGTGAACAATATGGTTTGAACCATTTCGCACGATACTCCTGTTCAATCTTCTTAGATTATTCTTCACCCCAGCTTGAGCCTTTGCCACTGTCATTTGCTGCATTAAAACAGACAAAAACAAAGTATTAAGAAGACGGGCATGCATATTCTTTCTAAAAAAGTAATGAATGATGTACCAATGACAGATCAATGACAACACATCAATACTCAACAAAAGCCAGCCAAAACATGTTTCCTCTGTATTCATTTTCTGAAGCTGTAAATCGTCTAATATAAATATATAAACAATGGACAAACTTTGCATCAATTTAATTCATTTTCACATGCAAAACCATAGATTAATGTTATAATCCAAGATAATAATCCTAAAGTAACGAGGACCAACTGCTAGAAGGCCAAAACTTCTTTTGGACGAGTGTTTGAAATGTTTTGCATAAATTTGATTTTGTAAATTCATATAACTAAAATTGAGATTGAAGTGAAGTAATTTATGTTTGGATGTTTATATTCTAAAAGCAAGTTTGATGTAAAACTTGATTAATCTTCATATGCAAATCGAAACTCTAACCTAACCATCCTAAAGTTAAGGAAGAACCAATAGATGGTTCAGAACTTCATCTGGATTCAAGTTTTACATAGAGGTCCACTAGAGATCATAAACTATTAAAGTAGACAACAAAAATATTTCTTTTGTAAAATGGATTTTATTTTTTCTTTTATAAGTCAAAGGTTCAAAATAAAGTAGCAGCATTAACAGCACGAATTCCCATTATAATTTCAAGTTTTATTATCCTAAACATCATAAGAAAGTGACCCTAATTAAGTTACTGATTGAGAAACATATCCTGCCATGGTTAGTGTTTCAGAGTTCAACATCTAAGAATTAAAATTTTGATAGTAATTAGTAAATCCATTTTCCTGATATCATAAAGCATGTAACCATATATGCATGTACTCTTTTCTCAGGCTAATCCCAATGTATGAGTAGAATACAGGTTATCCAATAAATGATGTATCGGCTGATTGTAAAAAAAAATTATGTACCAGCTGTTCCAGAAAATCATTTTGAGTCTTGACTTCTGTACCTATCTCTTCAGCAACCTGCAGCAGATATGCACAAAGTTATATGCAGAGAATCAAAAACGAAAACGGGAAGGAAAAGAAAAATCTTTGAACCTAATATGGTTTCATCAAACTAACTATAACAATAGAAAATACATAGCAACACATAATTCAACAATAAGTCAAGCTACTAAGACTCTATTACACTCGGTTGGAAGCAGCATCCGTGGCAGCATCAGTTATGAAATATATCAGTTATGAAATATCATATCATTCGTATCAGCTATACAAAATTTTCTAAAAAGAAACAAACATTTTTTTAATACTGGATTTTCTGTTATTTAATTTGGGTAGTTCTGTCGCTTGTATTGATTTATCTATAGTGAACCTAAAAACGATCCACCAATCAAACTAATGAAAAAAGTTAACAAGCATCATACATAAACAAGCAAATACAGGATCAATTTAACTATATGATTCTCTTAATTTTCCCTCTTTTTTTTTTTTTCTCTAGATAAAAAACATAACATAATCCTTCTGCAACACACATATCTCAACCTAAAAATCATGATAATTTAAAAAAAAAGAACAATTTTATAGTGTGTGCATAAATGGGGAGGATAGAAAGATTACATTTCTCAATTTTCGAACTTGACCACGAAGACCGGTAATTTCATCATCGAAATCACCAACAGGATCAATACGCAATTGAATTTCATCGGAGGACGCAGCAGGAGTTCTGGTGCTAAGTCCCTCACTGCATTTGAATGAATTTAAACATTTCAATATCAATTGAATTTGAATCGAAGAAATTGAGAGAGAGGAAGGGTGTTTGTTACCTTGATCGGAAAGGGGCAGCATCGCCGTAAAAGGATCCACCTCTAAGCGAATTCGACATTGAAATTGTAGAAACCCCTTGAATTGAATTGAATTGAATTGAATTTTAGGGTTGATTCTCTTCTTCGCTAGAACGAACAAATAAGGGGATATCAAATTCTTAATCCAACAGCTTTATCGATTTCGAACTGTTTCTCTTTGGTTTCGTCTTTCTTTTTCCAACAAGGCAACAGGTAGATTGATTTTTTATATTTTTTTTTTCTATTCCTTTTTTAAAAAATAAATAATAAAACATGCTTAAAAATAATTTGATAAAATGAAAGCGTTGAGACAATAAATAATGTCACACAAGTCGCACTAGATGATAAATAACAAAACGTCAAACTCAAGACGACGAAATCTTTATACTAACAATTTAGAGTTTTTAGAAATAGTCTATTCCAAAATCCTCTCCTCTAAAGATATCCACATCATCATAATCCTACTTGGCATTTGTTCCAAAATTTTCTCCTAATTTTTAATACAAGCTTAATAATTATAATTATTAAAAACCGTTTTTTATTAATCATTAAATTGTACATAAAATAAATAGTTGGTTACAATCAAATAATTATTAATATAATAATTGTTTCGATTAAAATTTATATGTTACATTAAAAATTTGTACGTTACAATCAAATGATTATTAATATAATTATTATTCGATTAACATTTATATGGTATATTAAAAATTTGGTAGGTTACAAAATTATAATAAATAACTTGAATAATTTATATTTTGAATTTTGGTCCGTTACACTATAATAGTAACCTACTAATTAAAAATTTAATTGTAGTAATTAGTTTTTAAGGTTATATAATTAATTTTTATTCGTTACAAAATTATATTACTTAATATTAATAATATATTATTAAATTTCAAATGTTATGAAGTTAATTTTTTGTAGGTTACATGAAATATAATCTAATCGTTTAATGCATATTTTATAATATTAAATACGTTGATAATATTAATTTTAAAACGGTCAAATTAATAATTAATAGATATTAACCGTTATGGTACTATTTTTCTATATAAATAGTAGCGCTTTTGGGTACGAGTACACAACAATCACAAAATATAGTTCTTCTTTTTCTGTTCTCTGGTTCTTTGATATCTATATTCTAAGTAATTTCTGTAAAAAAATTATTGCAAAGAAAAATGTCTACGAAACACAACTTCATCTCTGATGTTTCGCCAAGAAAATAATCGTGGACATTGGTTGTGAGGGTTGTTCGTGCTTGGTTTGTTCAAGACTACAAAAATAAAAAAACTACCATTTTCTATGGAGTTGGTTCTAATGGATCGAAAGGTACTTTTTTCATACCGTTTTTGTTTTTTTGTTTTTTGTTTTTTTTGTTTTGTTTAAAGTATAGTGTTTTAATCTTTGTTATCTAGGGTGATCGAATAGGTGCGTTTATACGAAGAACATTGATCTACAAGTTCAAGGAGCAGCTCCAAGAGGGAATGGTGTTCACGATTTCCTCATTTGATTTTGCTTGCAACAGTTGTTCGTATAGACCATGACACAACGAATACAAACTGAATTTTACAATTAACACAAAAGTCAAAATATCTAAATCTTCTTTGGTCCCTACAAACATGTATTCGTTTACACTGCATATGATGTTTTCAATGATTCTTACGACATGAAATGTAATTTGAATCATATTTTTATCATCAAACTAATTTCAAACCCCATCCCTTTCTAACAACATGAAATAAATTATATATTGATGTAGTTGGTGTCTTGACTGGGGTGGATTTTGTTTGTATGAAGACCTCAAATCAATTATATTAAAAACCCTTCAAGCACAAGTTGTGCCCAATAAAGGAAAATACAAAGTTCAAGATGCATAGATACAAAAGAATCAAATTATGAGGTAGAATAACCAAGACAAGTAAAAAGATTATTCCACCAACATTTCAACTCAAAATACATACATGATTTCTTAGCATTTTGTATCCAGTAAACCAGAAATGTAAATTTATCTAACAACACCATAAACTGGTTCTTGTGACAAAAATGTAAGAATTTTTGTCTTTCCAAATAATCCAAATGCAAGTCAGCAAAATCAATTGAAAACTAAAACGAACTTTTTTTTGGAACAATTGAGAACCACTGAAATGAAGAGTACCCTCACAATAATTAATTGGAAGAACACAATAATTCCAACCATTTTAGAATATTATGTCATATGCTGCCAAAAAATTCACACTAAAAATAAAAAAGATAATTCTCCTCTTTTTCACATATACCAGAACATAAAAATAAGTCCATATTTTAAATACTCCATCAAGCTAAGTTGCCATTTATTAGAATTCGGATATTCAAGAGCCTCCACGAATAGAAAGAGACGTTTAGAGGAGCTACTTTGTTCCTAATGAGATTTTTTTAGAGTCATAGGTTCATCATGCTCCACTTGCAACTAGATGATATACCCCTTTGTCAGGGTACCTTTCACCATGATCAACTTTAAAGAAACTTATAAAAAACGCTAGCCTTAAAAATAATGTTGTCCAACAAATAACAACAATATATCCACTGCACCTCATTCCTAGAAAAATTCTATGACATCGTCTTCACCCCATCCAACCCTAACGTACGCATCACCTTAAATGGCAGAGAGTTATTTTGATATAACTCAAAAGTTCTTTTAAATATATCACACAAAGGACCACTCAACAACCACGAATCATTGCAAAAAAAGGAGTATTTTTCTCATTATTCTCCACTATCATCAAGTTGTCATCAAACCAATTTCTAATCCCCATCTCCGCCCCTATTTTAATACCATGGAAGTAATTTTACCACACATACGCCTAATTGTCCCCACTCTTGACATGAACTCATCCAACCTATTCTAAGAAGCTAAAACTTTAAAATGCAAACTCATTGATCCATATTAGCCTCCAAAACTATTCACGTAACAAAGATAAGTTAAAATTCTGCATTATACGAACCCTCAAGCAACAACTATATCGACCAAGACAAACCTTATCTCACTTAACCCAATTGAATTTCCTAGCTTCCGCACTCTCTCCACCCTAAAAATAATAAGGATTCAATAAAATAATTTTTACTTAAGTAAGCCTTGAAGAATGAAAGAAATTAAACCAATTGTGGTGGATATTGAAGGAGAATACAAAGATACATTACAAGAACATTGAATCGAATTCGAATGGGTGAAATCAATTTGTTTTTATTTTTAATATATAATACATTATGATATTTAATTATTATTTTAATTATTTGTCAATTAATTTTTAAGAGATATCAGTTTGAACGTACTCTTTTTTCTATCTTCCGGTAAATTTAAAAAGGCGAATCTGACAATTTTGTTGGCAAAAGTTAAGTTGTTCCTATATAAGTATTTATAACTATCCACTTGATTATTTAATACCATTAAAACGTACATATTTATTCATTTACTTGAACCATTTTATTTGTATCTTTAGAGATTGGAAAACGATGTTACAAAATTCTTTTCAATCAACTAAGATCAAATTCAACCGTTAAATTATGGAGACAAAAAAACTAAAGAAAATGTATGCTTATTTTGATGAAGGAGTTTTTTTTTTCCACAATCCTTTTAGTAAATACATTTTCTAATAAAGGGTAAAACAATGACCTTTATTTTTAGTTGCGTGATCTATCCGACATTAGCATACCAGAAGAATTTTTTAACCTTACTCTTAGGATCACCATTGAGGAGTTGAAGAACTTGCATGAAATTGAGTGGGTTGACGTAGATCTCCCACCTTTTTCTTCCCCATGTTTGATAGAGGTTTTAGTTTGTGGATTTCGGTTAGGAACATTAAGAAGGAGGAAGTGTTTGCTTGGAAAAAAGGGGAAACGATGAATTCGAAATCATAACTACACTAAAACATAACGAAATTAGGTTAGATTGTTTTAATTTGTGACCCTTGATCTCTAATTAAAAAAAATGAAGAGAGGAGATTAAATAAAATTGTTTTCTCAAATTTTTCTCACTAGAGATAATTTGCTTCCGAGAGAAATACTCTATCCAATATTTTTTAGGGACTCTCTCCAATCTTAGATATAAAAAATAAACAACTACCTTTTATTATCTTAAATTAAAAAATATATATAACTTAGTCTGACTCTATTTAATGTTATTCATGTAAGTTTTATTTTTAATATTTTTTTATTCTCATGAAACAAGTTCCAATAGATGGTACTTTTCATAATTTTAATTTTTTTTAGAAACATTCGAGAAAACTAATTGCATATAAGTAAATTTTTCAACTTAGATTTTTTTTTTTATAATTGAAATCCGAGAGAGTATTGTTATTAAATAAAAAAAGTAATAGCTTTATTCAAAGTGTGGTAGATTTTTTATTATATGTCCTCGTGAGCTTAGCTCAGTTGGTATGGACAATGCATAAAATATGCAAAGGTCCGGGGTTCAAACCCCGGCCACCACCAAAAAAGATTTTTTATTATATTTTTATAAGACAAGAGCAAAAAGAATAATTTTAATTAAGTTGGTACCCTACTTTAATCGATTGCCAGTTGCTCATATATATTATTAAAAAAGGAAAAAATTATATAAAACCTGGGAAGACAAAAAATCTGATCCAGTCAATCCAAGTGGATCCACCCTAACGGGTAATACATAAAAAAAAAGATCAACAAAGTGAATTCAACCCTAATTAATTCTAACAAACGAATACCATTAACGATAGACATTTGTGAGGGCAAAACGGGTCTATAATTTGGCGAATTGATTGATCTTCAATAGAAAATCGGATCGCGTGCCATCAACTCCCTGCAACAACGGCAACAAGCATTAACGACTCTTTCAAGTCCACACAGTCTCATGTCAATCAAGGATTAATGGGATACGAAACACATACATATTCTTGAGAGTGGGGAGTAGATTCAACCGCCAACACGGTAATTAACAAATCCACACGCACTAACTGTTTACTGCTATGATCAACATCAAATTAACAATCATTTTTGGCTCAACATAGAACCACAACCACCTCCAAAGAAAGAGAGGAGACGGCGGATTTGAATGACCCACCATAACCAATCCACACTGCGGCGAAAAAGGTCTAAAATGGTGCCAAAATAGAGGATAAAGAGCGGACCCTTTCGGGTTTCAACCAAACCAACGCGGGATTCTGCCATTGAGAAGCCAACACACAGAACCAAACAAGATCGCCGGTGACAACCAACAATTTACGAATACCAACAACTCAGCAACCACCACCCGTAGCAGATCCGGTACTGGTTGAATCGGAAACCAACGACACTAATTGTAGTGGGAACCGGAAAAAGGGTGGTGCGGGGGGACGACGCCACTCATTGCACCATCGTTGCATGTTGGTACATCGTAAGTGATGAAGGTTTCGAAAAAAGGGGGTGAGGTGGCGGAAGATTTCTAAAGAGAGGGCAGAGCCATAATGGTAGGTTATAACAGAGGTAATCATACCTCTTATTAATTAGATATATTTTTAAGAATATAGTAATTATTTATAGTATTTTTATATTTTAAGCATAGTTGTACTTTTTCTCACTATTTTAAGCAGAGTTGGCATGTCCCTGCCAACTCTGTCTCAATTTTAAATATGAAGATAAAGTACTACATAATATCAAAATTCTGAATAAAATCAAACTAAAATGTCAAATAATATCTAAAAAACTTATTTATGTGTAAACCCTATTAAAAAATTTAAATAAAATGTTTCCCGTGCTTGGCACGGGGCGTTACACTAGTCAAGAAAACACACACAAGTTATCCATAGAAAAATCACTAGTTTAGATTAAAATAAAGGAAAACGTCGACAAACAACAAAACGTTGCACCCACACAATGAAATCACGAGAGAAAAACATAGGGTAACTACTTATTTAAATTAAAAGAAGAAAAAAAAGACGTTGATGGATGATTTTGTCATAAAATGACCCAAAACTACTCATCCCCGATGAATGACGGAGAAAGAAAACTTTGAAAGAATGTGAAATACGATCGGCTATAATAGAAAAATTTCTAAAAAAAAAATTATCATGTTTCATCCTTAATAATTGGTCCATAAATTCTAACTCAGCTAAAAAAAGGTCAAAATTGTTAGATCAGACTTCGTGACCAACGTTCGGATTGTCATTTCTCTATCTATAAAAAAAACTCTAACTCACATTTTGAGTTTTTGGTTTTTTACTTGATTTCAAAACAGTTTTCCACTAATATAAAAAAAACAGTTTTCTACTAAAACCCAACGATATAAGCTATGAGAAGGCTCTGACACTCCATCTAATATCATCATGGATCGAGCAAGAGATATTCTCAACGAATGAAGTTGTATGCAACAAGCAAAACACTCGATTCATATGGTATAATGTTATTTGAGAAAAAACGTCATTGCAGTTGTGAAGTGTAACATTGACTGCACACTCTTTCACGACAATTTCATCAATGGTCGTGGCTCATCTTTTAGAAACTAAACAAGACAAATACTTTCTGGCATGTCAAATTACAAGATATTATTTGTTTCTCCATCTTAGGCACCATCAATCAATATCCTTGAAGCCATCAGAATTGCTATCGCATGACACATGCAATTCATTGTCTCTTAGTCAGATTGTAAAACTATAGTGGATGTCGTGAATTCTAACATCATCCCTCCAAACGAACTTGGTGGTATTGTCTTGTGTTGTAAGAATTTGTTGTCACCGCACAACAATTTTCTGAGCTTTTTGTAAGGAGGCAAGCAAATAAGATCGCTCACATCATAGCTAGAGATGCATCATCCCTTCATAGCCCCATATCATTTACGATGTACCATTTTGTTTCTACCGATTATTCATCAATGAAATGAACTAGTTTTGTTTTTCCCTAAAACAAATAAGTTTTTTTTTTCAATAGCCATAGCTTCTTCTTCCGCTTCTTCTTGTAAGATATTTTTTATATAACCGGTTACGACAACACGCCTACTTCTAAAGATGTTCATACTTCATAGCAATTAAGTAAATAAAAATCGCAAACTACAAAGATTCAAAGTTAAAACAACGACGATTCATTTAGTAACATATCGCCCAATCATGATTCCAAATCGACTTAGTTCATCACATGACTAAAACTTCTAAAAATTAAATTTGAGTGTTTTTTAACCTAGGGGCAAGATAATGCGCTTTAATTTCACATTTTGTTGGTTCTTCAAAAAAAAATTCACATTTTGTTGGTGGCATATACTTGCACCCTAAGTAGCGAGGGTGTATATATACACGAATACATATACACGCACACTCCATTTTTTGCTTTGCTTCCAAAAGGGCTAAACCTTGCTCGTTATACAAAAAACACATTAACAATTTTCACAGCGATTTCTAATTGCAACCCTAATTCTTTCGATTTCGATTCTTCGATGTGTATGCATCTATCGTTTTCTCTCTAATCTCTCAGGTATCGATTAAACAGATTAAACATTTTTTTAATTTTTTATTTAATTTTTTCATATGCGATACTGAATAATTGAATTTGAATATGATTCCTTGTTTATTACCGATTGTGTTTCAATTTAAACCGTTTTAGTTTGGTTAATAATAAAACGAATTGATTCTGTGTTGTTTTTGTATACTGATTTTGATTTTGAAGGGTTTTTTTAATTTGAATTTGTTTGTGGCAGTAGCTATTCACAGTGGAGAAGTTTAGGGTTAGATGACAACCCTAAGATCAAGTTGGCATTCGAGGCTTCGGCAGCTTTTATCAAACGAAGGTTCCATTGGTCCATCTATAAAGCTTGATTCTGAACCTGTTAGTCACTATTCTCTCTATATTACTTGTTATTTATTGTTTTACTTGTTATTAGGGTTCAAAAGGGTTGCTTTTTAAATCATATTGATTAAACCTTTCAATTTAATTTTATTTTTATTGTGTATTTATCCGTTTTTGATGATAAAAAATACCCGGACATTTGGTATGTTGGCGCGCATTTATCTGTTTTGTTGATAAAAAAATGTTTTTTTTGTCCCGGTTCATTTGGTAAAAAATTGCCAGGACACTTGGTATGTTGGGGTGCGGGTTCGAACCCGCAGTTCCCTACTTCTCAAACTTAATACGCGTGAGTTTCACTGCTAGGTTCTTTAGAAGAAAAAAAGTATTTCCTACAAGGCTGTGTAATTTGTGATTAGGTTACTGCATCTGTGACACTATTTTTCTATTGGGAATTTAGTATTTTATTGGCGGATATGGAATATGTGAGACTTTTGCAAGTCATGAGTTTTGATTGTTTTTTCGATTGTAATATGTTGGGGGTGCGGGTTCTAACCCGCAGTTCCCTACTTCTCAAACTTAATACGCATGGGTTTCCCCGCCAGGTTCTTTAGAAAAAAAGTATTTCCTACAAGGCTGTGTAATTTTTTATTAGGTCACTGCATCTGTGATGCTATTTTTCTATTGAAAATTTAGCTTTTTATTGGCTGATATGGAATATGTTTGAGACTTTTGCAAGTCATGAGTTTTGATTGTTTTTCGATTGGAATATGTTGGGGTGCGGGTTCGAACCTGCAGTTCCCTACTTCTCAAACTCAATAGGCGTGAGTTTCACCGCTAGGTTCTTTAGAAGAAAAAAAGTATTTTTTACAAGGCTGTGTGATTTGATATTAGGTTACTGCATCTGCGATGCTATTTTTCTATTGAAAATTTAGTTTTTTATTGGCTGATATGGAATATGTCTGAGAATTTTGCAAGTCATGAGTTTTGATTGTTTTTTTCGATTGGTTGGTTATTTTTTTTGTTTTTTCTTTCCCGATCATTTTGACGAATTCTGTATGTCATTTGAACTATTATGTATTAGATAGAGAAATCAGTGGAAAAGGCCGGTTTTCTTGTTATGAATTTAGCATTGGCAGACTAAAAGTGTAGCATATGCTTTTTATTATTAATAGAAATGGCACAGAAAATTATTATTTTTTGTTAAAAGTCAAGAAATTGTATTGTATTTTCTTTTTTCTTTTTGGTTTAAGTAACAAAGCAAAAATGAGTTTCTTTTCCGTTACTTGTCAAGAGCTTAAGTTTATGGTATCTCCTGACGTTACTTAAAAAAAAGAAGAGAATCCTTTAACTGAAAGTTATGTGGATTCAGGTTGTGATTGGTATGTATCTAGGGAAACCAATATAAGAATCAATAGTTGTGATGTAGAGATTAATCAAAGCTGCAGTTTGTATTTTGTTTGTTGCTGTGTTTGAATTGAGGTCGAAAAACCATCAATCTCTTTGGTATTGCAAAAATGATTATGGTATTGCAGTTTGTATTTTGCTTGTTGGTGTGTTTGAATCAATATTCTACTGAAGATAACTTTTTGCTAATAGTAATAATAATATGCAACGAAATGTAGATTAGATCGTTATCAATGCCACCCTAGTATTTGTGGGCCATTGATTTGTATAAGGAGACCATGCCAACATTGTTCAAACCTCCAATTCCAGTAGTAGCATATAAAGAAACTAATGAAAACTAAAGGGTTACATCTAGCAAGGAACTAGAAGCTTTCATGTCAATGAAAGCTTACATGCGAGAGATCCTTGGACAGGAGGATAAATCTTATAAAGATTGGGTATCCGTGTCAGACTTGAATAACTAGCAATGCAGACTGTCATATCCTGCAAAAGTTTAGCATTCTTCAAAATATACGTTGCAAATTGAAAATCAGCCTCCGAAGTTAATAGTCTATAATAATATTACACGCGGTTACACTGACCCTTGGTGTAACACCGACTCTTGCTTCAACGCATGGTGTTTTTAAATCCTCCAATTTGGGATACCCTGATTTTCAATCGGTGATCGGGTAGAATATTTGCCATTAATGCGGTGATTCGGAAATTATTTCCTGATAGAATTTATAATTTTGAGTTCCTAGTAGTTTGTGCAATATGTGACGGGTCCGACAGTAGCGTAATCTCTAATATTCATTTTTTGTAGTAACATGCCATTTTTTGTTAAAGGGAGGACATTTCCATATCAGTAAAGCATGTGCATTAGATCTTAGGAGCCCATTGAGTATGGTCATTGATGCATGTATCGATCGAAGTATAAGACTTTGTTAAATGTTGGTATTCATATTGGCATAAATGGTGGTTACCCATATGTGCAATATTGTCTATATACATACCTTCAAAATCTGATTATTAAGTAACACTTGCCAGAAAGTGTAATGGGTTAGGCTTTTTACTTTCATTCATTCCCTTATTACTGGTGTAATCTGATTTGGCAATTAATTGATTTCAGCCTCATAAGATCAAAGCTTTCATTGAGAAGGTCATCCAATGTCCGTTACAAGACATAGCTTTACCCCTCTCTGGCTTTTGGTGGGAGTACAATAAGGTAATAACATGATCATTTGCGCATATAGTATTTTATTTTTTCCTGTCACATGCCTTACATATTAACATTAATTTTAACATCAGGGGAATTTTCATCATTGGAGGCCATTGTTGCTTCATTTTGATACATACTTCAAGACATATTTGTTATGTCGAAATGACCTAACTCTGTCGGATAATCTGGAAGATGACACCCCATTACCAAAACATGCAATTCTGCAAATACTACGGGTGATGCAAATAATTTTTGAAAACTGTCCAAACAAGAGTACCTTTGATGGCTTAGAGGTAAATTGTAAAGATATTATGTTCTATTTCAATTGCAGCCTTAATTTGATTTATTTATTTATTTCATTCTATCTTCTATTTTAGTCAAGTGATTCATTCATTTTTTATCTGACATTGTTATTTCCTGATATAATATATCTCCTTTTCTTTGCAGCACTTCAAGCTTTTACTAGCTTCAACAGATCCTGAGATTATTATTGCAACATTAGAAACTCTTTTTGCGTTTGTAAAAATAAACCCCTCTAAGCTTCATGGAAGTTCAAAGATGGTTGGATGTGGTTCAGTGAACAGCAATCTCCTGTCCCTAGCACAAGGGTGGGGAAGCAAGGAGGAGGGCCTTGGGCTGTACTCTTGTGTCATGGCAAACGAGAAAGTCCATGATGAAGCACAGTGTTCGTTTCCTTCTGACGCCGAAAATGGTAGTGACCAATCCAATTTCCGTGTAGGTTCTACTCTTTATTTTGAGGTGCACGGATCCTGTGCCCAAAGCAAGGATCAAAGTGTAGACACAGTTACCTCAAGCTTGAGAGTTATACACATGCCAAATATGCATTTGTGCAAAGAAGATGACTTGTCATTGTTGAAGAGATGCATTGAGCAATATAGTGTTCCTCCAGAGCTCCGATTCTCATTGCTCACAAGAATCAGATATGCTCGTGCCTTCCAGTCTCCAAGAATAAGCAGGCTTTACAACAAGATTTGTATTCTTGCTTTCGTTGTGTTGGTCCAGTCCAGTGATGCCCACGACGAGCTTGTTTCCTTTTTTGCTAACGAACCAGAATATACAAATGAGTTGGTTAAAGTTGTACGTTCTGAAAAAACTATATCTGGATCGACTAGAACACTTGCAATGCTTGCATTAGGAGCTCAGTTAGCAGCATATACATCATCTCATGAGAGGGCAAGGATACTCAGTGGATCTAATATGACTTTTACCGGAGGGAATCGCGTGATTCTCTTGAATGTGCTTCAGAGGGCTATTTTGTCATTGAAGAGTTCTAATGATTCATCTTCCCTTGGTTTTGTTGAGGCACTTCTTCAGTTCTATTTGCTGCATGTGGTGTCAACTTCATCTTCCGGGAGTAATATTAGAGGGTCTGGTATGGTACCCACATTCTTGCCTCTGCTGGAAGATTCTGATCTTGCACACATTCATCTGGTTTGTTTTGCCGTCAAAACCCTTCAGAAGCTTATGGATTATAGTAGCTCGGCTGTATCTTTGTTTAAAGAGTTGGGGGGTATTGAGCTTTTGGCTCAAAGATTGCAGACCGAGGTACACAGGGTCATTGGTTTTGTTGGAGAAAATGATAATCTGTTGCTCACTGGTGAAAGCTCAAGACGTAATACTGATCAGCTTCACAGTCAGAAGAGACTCATAAAGGTGTCCCTTAAGGCTCTTGGTTCCGCAACATATAACCCTGCTAACCCTACCAGATCTCAACACTCTAATGATAGTCCTTTGCCGTCAACTCTGGTCTCGATTTTTCAGAATGTAAATAAGTTTGGAGGTGAAATTTACTATTCAGCTGTTACTGTTATGAGTGAAATGATCCACAAAGATCCTACATGCTTTTCTGCTCTGCATGAAATGGGTCTCCCTGATGCTTTTTTATCTTCAATTGTATCTGGAATACTTCCTTCGTCGAAGGCTTTGACATGCATTCCAAATGGTCTTGGGGCCATATGTCTTAATGCCAAAGGCTTAGAGGTTGTCAAAGAAACTTCATCACTGCAGTTCCTTGTTGACATCTTCACAAGCAAAAAGTATGTCTTAGCCATGAATGAGGCTATTGTTCCTTTGGCAAATTCTGTGGAGGAACTTCTACGACATGTATCTTCATTGAGAAGTACTGGTGTTGACATTATCATCGAAATCATTCAAAAGATTGCGTTCTTTGGAGACGGTAATGGTACAGGATCTTCAGGAAAAGATGCTGAGAGCAGTGCAATGGAAACAGACTCCGAAGGTAAGGGAAATGAAAGCCTGGTAGGTTCAGATGATTCTGCTGCTGAAGGGATAAAGGGTGAGCAATTTGTCCAGCTATGCATTTTTCATCTGATGGTATTGGTTCACCGGACTATGGAAAATGCTGAAACCTGTCGGTTATTTGTGGAAAGATCTGGAATTGAAGCTTTATTGAACCTGTTATTACGACCAGCTATTGCACAATCCTCAGATGGCATGTCTATTGCTTTGCATAGCACCATGGTATTTAAAGGATTCACACAACATCACTCCACTCCTCTAGCACGTGCTTTCTGCTCCGCTCTTAGGGAGCACTTGAAGATAGCAATAGCTGGTTTTGGTGTAGCTCCACGACCTTTGTTACTAGATCCGAGGATGACAACTGAAAACAACACCTTTTCTTCACTTTTCCTGGTTGAGTTCCTTCTCTTTCTTGCTGCTTCAAAAGACAACCGTTGGATGGCTGCTTTACTTTTAGAATTTGGAAATGACAGCAAGGATGTTCTTGAAAACATTGGCCATGTTCACCGTGAAATTTTGTGGCAAATTGCTCTACTTGAAAATACGAAGCCTGAGACAGAAGATGATGGTGCCTGTTCTTCTACCGACTCACAACAGGTCGAAGTTGATGCAAGTGAAACTGATGATCAAAGGTTCAATTCTTTCAGGCAGATTCTTGATCCATTACTCAGAAGGCGGACTTCAGGCTGGGGTATGGAGTCCCAGTTTTTTGATCTTATTAACCTGTATCGAGATTTGGGCCGTTCCACTGTTTCTCAACACCGAACAAATTCTGTTGGCCCTTCAATCAGGCGGTTGAGTTCCAGTAATCAGCTGCACAATTCTGGGTCTGTTGATGGTTCTGTGGCTAATAATAAGGAATGCGACAAGCAGAGGACATATTTTACTTCTTGCTGTGACATGGTCAGATCACTTTCATTTCACATTACCCATTTGTTCCAGGAGTTGGGAAAAATAATGTTGCAACCTTCTCGCCGACGTGATGATGTTGTGAGCGTAAGCCCCGCTTCAAAATCAGTGGCTTCTACTTTTGCATGCACTGCTTTAGATCACATGAATTTTGTTGACCATGTAATTGAAGCTTCAATATCAACAAAATGTTGTTATTTTGGCAAAGTCATGGACTTTTTTGATATTATTTTAATGGAGAGGCCAGATTCTTGCAATCCTGTTCTTCTGAACTGTTTGTATGGGCGTGGTGTTATTCAATCCGTATTGACCACATTTGAAGCTACTAGTCAATTGCTCTTCACAGTTACCCCTGCATCACCTATGGAAACTGAGGATGGGAATGCAAAACTTAATGACAAGAAAGATACAGATCATTCATGGATTTATAGTGCTTTAGCTAGCTATGGTAAACTTATGGACCATCTAGTGACCTCCTCTTTTATATTATCGTCATCAACAAAGCACTTACTTGCACAACCCCTTACAAGTGGTGATGCCCCTTTCCCGCGGAATGCAGAGATATTTGTGAAGGTCCTCCAATCTATGGTGTTGAAGGCAGTGCTTCCTGTTTGGATTCATCCCCAGTTTGTTGATTGTAGCCATGATTTTGTTTCTACAGTTATCTCTATGATTAGGCATGTTTATTCAGGGGTTGAAGTGAAAAATGTAAGTGGCAGCAGCAATGCGCGTATTACCGGGCCTCCTCCTAACGAAACAACAATTGCAACAATTGCAGAGATGGGTTTTTCCAGGTCTAGAGCTGAAGAAGCTTTGAGGCAGGTGGGGACAAATAGTGTGGAGTTGGCAATGGAGTGGCTGTTTTCCCATCCAGAGGACACACCTGAAGATGATGAACTTGCTCGGGCACTCGCCATGTCCCTTGGAAACTCTGAATCAGACATAAAGGATGCTGCTGAAAATGACAATGCTCAACAGCTCGAGGAAGAGATGGTCCAACTTCCTCCTGTTGATGAGTTGTTATCAACTTGCACAAAACTTTTGCAAAAGGAATCTTTAGCTTTTCCTGTCCATGACTTGCTTGTAATGATATGCTCTCATGATGATGGCAGATATAGATTTAATGTTGTCACTTTTATTGTTGACCGGATAAAGGAATGTGGATTGGTTTCTGGTCATGGAAATAATACTATGCTGGCTGCACTGTTTCACGTTCTTGCTTTAATTCTTAATGAGGATGTTGTAGCACGGGAAGCTGCTTCAAAGAGTGACTTCATCAAAATTGCGTCAGACATACTTCACCAGTGGGATTCAAGTCTTGATCAGGGGGAGAAACGTCAGGCGCCAAAATGGGTTACAGCTGCTTTTCTTGCATTAGATAGGCTGTTGCAAGTTGATGAAAAATTGAATTCTGAAATTGTAGAGCAGTTGAAGGAGGAGGTTGTGAATAGTAAGCAGACATCAATTACTATTGATGAAAATAAGCAACACAACTTAGAGTCTACTTTGGGACTGTCTTCCAAGTTTGCAGATATACATGAGCAGAAGAGACTTGTTGAGATTGCCTGTAGTTGTATGAAATACCAACTTCCCTCAGACACAATGCATGCTCTTCTGCTACTATGTTCCAATCTTACAAGGAATCATTCCGTTGCTCTTGCCTTTTTTGATGCTGGTGGATTTAGTTCACTTCTTTCCTTGCCAACTAGTAGCCTCTTCTCTGGGTTTGACAATGTTGCTGCTAGTATTGTTCGTCACATTCTTGAAGATCCGCAAACTCTCCAGCAAGCAATGGAATCTGAGATAAAACTCAGTCTTGTAGATGCTTCCAACCGGCATCCAAATGGGAGGGTCAATCCCCGCAATTTCCTTTTAAATTTAGCTTCTGTGATTTCCCGTGATCCAATAATATTTATGCAAGCTGCTCAATCTGTTTGCCAAGCTGAAATGGTGGGTGAAAGACCTTACATTGTCTTGCTGAAAGACCGTGATAAAGACAAATCCAAGGATAAAGAAAAGGAGAAGGATAAAGACAAAGGACAGAATAATGATGGGAAGGTTGTTTTGGGAAGTACAACCACAGCTGTTTCTGGAAATGGTCATGCAAAAATTAATGATTCAAAGGGTGTCAAAAGTCACAAAAAACCTAGTCAAAGTTTTGTTAATGTTATAGAGCTTCTTCTTGAGTCCATATATACTTTTGTTGTCCCACCTTTGAAGGATGACACTGCCTCAAATATCGTCCCTAGCTCACCAACATCAAGTGACATGGACATTGATGTCTGTACGGTGAGGGGGAAAGGAAAGGCAGTTGCCACTTTGTCCGAAGGGAATGAAACCAATAGCCAGGAAGCTTCTGCATCACTTGCAAAGATAGTATTTACTTTGAAACTTCTGACGGAGATATTATTGATGTACCCATCATCTGTTCATGTTCTGCTTCGGCGAGATGCGGAAGTAAGCAGCACTAGGGGAACATATCAAAAGAGCCAAGCTGATTTAAGTGGGGGAGGAATATTCCACCACATTCTTCGTAATTTTCTTCCTTATTCTCGAAATTCCAAAAAGGACAAGAAAGCTGATGGTGATTGGAGGCAGAAACTGGCTACCAGAGGTAACCAGTTTATGGTGGCTGCATGTGTCCGTTCTACAGAGGCAAGAAGGAGGATTTTTACAGAGATAGGTCAGATTATAAATGAATTTGTTGATTCATGTACTGGTGTTAAGCCACCAGGCAATGAAATTCAGGTCTTTGTTGATCTACTTAATGATGTTTTGGCTGCTCGCACACCTGCTGGCTCAAGCATCTCAGCGGAGGCCTCTTCCACCTTTATGGATGCTGGTCTAGTTAAATCTTTTACTCGTACTCTCCAAGTTTTAGACTTGGACCATGCTGACTCATCTAAAGTGGCTACTGGTATTGTCAAGGCTCTTGAGTTGGTATCCAAGGAGCATGTTCATTCAGTTGATTCGAGTGCAGGGAAGGGTGATAATTCAACAAAGCATTCTGATCCCAGTCACGGAAGAACAAATAATATTGACAACATATCTCAGTCGATGGAAACTACATCTCAGGTCAATCATAACTCCCTTCAAGTTGACCACGTTGAGCCATACAATGTGATTCCGTCTTATGGTGGGTCCGAAGCTGTTACTGATGATATGGAACACGATCAAGATTTTGATGGGGGATTTGCTGCTACTAATGAGGATGAGTACATGCATGAAACTGCTGAGGATGCCAGAGGTCGTGAGGACGGAATTGAAAATGCAGGGCTACGATTTGAAATCCAACCCCATGGTCATGAAAATCTTGATGATGATGAGGATGATGAGGATGACGAGGATGATATGTCAGGAGTTGACGGTGAAGATGTGGATGAAGATGACGAAGAACATAATGATTTTGAAGAAGACGATGTCCATCACTTGCCACATCCTGACACAGATCAAGATGATCATGATGGGATTGATCCTGATGAGATTGATTCTGATTATGGCGCATTCTTGAATGAATTTGAAGAGGGCGAGGACGAGGACGATGAGGACGAAGATGGGGTTATACTTAGACTTGAGGAGGGCATTAATGGAATTAATGTATTTGATCATATTGAGGTTTTCGGAAGAGAGAATAATTTTCCAAATGAGGCTCTTCATGTGATGCCAGTTGAAGTTTTTGGTTCTAGACGCCCTGGTCGGACGACATCTATTTACAACCTTTTGGGCAGAACTGGTGATAATTCTACACCTTCACGACATCCTCTTTTGGTTGGACCTTCCTCCTCATTCCAGCAGTCTACTGGGCAATCAGGTCTATTACTTTATGAATTTCTTAGCTCGACATTGTATTACAGTAGTGTTTTTATTTAATTTATTTATACTTCTCATTTCGATAATGACACTTTTATAAAAAAATTCAGACCGTGTAACAGAGAACTCAACGGGTTTGGATAATATCTTTCGATCACTAAGAAGTGGACGCCATGGACACCGTTCAAACCTGTGGAGTGATAATAACCAGCAAAGTGGCAGGTCAAACACTGGTGTTGTACCACAGGGCCTTGAGGAGTTGCTTGTCTCTCAATTAAGGCGACCTGCTCCTGAAAAGTCATCTGATAACAATTCAAATGAAGCAGGTCTTGATAGTAAAATAGTTGAGACCAGCCAGATGCACAATTCAGGAGGTTCAGGTGTAGACATCCCAGGCGAAAGCAATGCAACTCAGGAAGGTGGTATGGTGACACACGAGTCAACTGATAACAATAACAACAATGCTGATGACAGACCTGCTGGAAATGGATCGCCGCAAGCAGATGTATCAAACACTCACTCTCAAGCAGTTGAGATGCAGTTTGAGCATAATGATGTAGCTGTGCGAGATGTTGAAGCTGTCAGCCAAGAGAGTAGTGGTAGTGGGGCAACTTTTGGGGAAAGTCTTCGGAGCCTAGATGTTGAGATTGGAAGTGCTGACGGCCATGATGATGGCGGAGAAAGGCAGGTTTCTGCAGATAGAATAGCAGGTGAATCACAGGCTGCACGAACAAGAAGAGCAAACGTGTCTTTTGGTCATTCTTCTCCTCTAGGTGGGAGAGATGCATCTCTCCACAGTGTTACTGAAGTTTCTGAAAATTCAAGCCGAGATGCAGATCATGATGGTTCAGCAGGTGAACAGCAGGTGAACAATGGTGCTGGATCAGAAGCAATTGATCCTGCTTTTCTGGACGCCCTTCCTCAGGAATTGCGTGCTGAAGTCCTTTCAACTCAGCAAGGTCAAGTGGCTGGACCATCTAATGCTGAATCTCAAAACAGTGGGGATATCGATCCAGAATTCCTTGCAGCTCTTCCCCCAGATATTCGAGCAGAAGTTCTTGCTCAACAGCAGGCACAAAGGCTACATCAATCTCAGGAGTTGGAAGGGCAACCTGTTGAAATGGATACAGTTTCAATAATTGCAACATTTCCTTCTGAGTTACGAGAAGAGGTAAGTTTGTTGGTTGTATCCAGTTTCATAAACATGAGTCTGAAAGTTTGTCTCTGATGAATCCTTTCTAATTTTGGTCAGGTTCTTTTAACGTCATCTGATGCTGTCCTTGCCAACCTTACTCCTGCTCTTGTTGCTGAGGCAAATATGTTAAGGGAGAGGTTTGCACATCGATACAGCCGTACCCTCTTTGGAATGCATCCTAGAAGCCGTAGAGGTGAGACTTCTAGACATGGTGAAGGTACCGGTACTGGTATGGATGGTATAGGACGAAGCATTGCTTCACGCAGGTCTGGTGCAACTAAGGTGTTTGAAGCTGATGGAGAACCTCTAGTTGACACTGAAGCTTTGCATGGCATGATTCGGTTGTTTCGTATAGTTCAGGTATTACTTGATACGAACTAGGTAGAAGTCCTTAAAAATCTGCACAAATTTGTTATTTATTCTGTTTTTAAATTTTTGCAGCCATTATATAAAGGTCAATTGCAAAGGCTTCTTTTGAACCTTTGTGCCCATAGTGAAACTAGAACTTCTCTGGTGAAAATTCTGATGGATTTACTAATTCTTGATGTAAGAAAGCCATCCAGTCATTGTAGTACAGTTGAACCTCCATACAGATTATATGGTCGTCAGAGCAATGTAATGTACTCACGTCCTCAATCTTTTGACGGTAAGTAAACTTGATTTGTCTTTATTTGTGCTATGCCATAATTGACACTGATTTTAATTTTCTGAAGTAATGTTGGGATTTAGGTGTGTGTTAGTGTTGATAGAAATTGAAGGCGCCATTGTTGATGGTTAGAAAAGCTTAAAAGAGAAAAGGAGAGAAAGAGTGAAACTGGATCTGTAACTGAATTGTATATTCTATTATTGATTGAATCAGAGAGAGTACAGACATTTATAGTCCTTGGATCGGTGTGACAGCTCACACTAGTAGCTAAGGCTTTCTCTGATAGGGGGTTGCGGATCGAGTGCAGAACATCCTAACAAGCTAACACTTGTATATCTATGCTATTTAACAAAGCTTTACAAAGAAGCTAATACTAGTTTACTTACTCTAACAAATGACAGTAATCTGGTTGGTTAGTTGGGCTGTGATAGTTAGAAGAAATTAGATCCATCGCCTATGAATTATAAGTGAGGTTGAGAAGGAGAGGTATCTCGGCGTTTGCGAGAGAATCGTGTCCTTTAGGCAAGGCATGGTTGCAGACCCTCAAAATAATATCTATTCTTTCTATTAAGATACCAGGTTCCTAACAAGTAATGCCCTTGTTGTTTAGTTAGTGCACACATTCCACTTCTGTTTTCTTATTCCTCATGCTTGTTTTCCTCGATGGCATTTTATATTATTTTGAAAATGTGTTTTAAGATGTCAACACTTATTCCTCATGCTTGTTTTCATCAGTGGCCGTTTATATTATTTTAAAAATGTGTTTTAAAATGTTTTACAGTGGATGAATTTATCAATGCCTTTTATATTTGTTTGATTGTGCAGGAGTTCCCCCATTGCTCTCACGGAGAATCCTCGAAACTCTCACTTATCTTGCTCGTAATCATCCATATGTGGCAAAAATGTTGCTTCAGCTTAGGCTCCATCGTCCTGCATCAGGAGACCCAGATAGTGCTGATATTACACGCGGCAAAGCTGTGATGGTTATTGAGGATCAAGTAAACTTGGGTGAAAACAGTGAAGGATACATATCCATTGCAATGCTTTTGAGTCTCTTGAAACAACCCCTTTATTTGAGGAGCATAGCCCATCTTGAACAGGTGATGGTTGGGTTTTATTGCTATCTTTAGTGCATCCTTTTTCATGTAACTGCAGACAGTGCTGACTGGATATACTTTGTATTTGTTCTCAGTTGCTAAATTTACTGGATGTCATCATCGATAGTGCTGGAGGCAAGTGTAATTCATCTGAAAAATCCCATATATCTACAGAGCCAGCATTGGGCCCACAAATTTCTGTAATGGAAGAAGATGTAAATACAAATTCTGTTAATTCTTCTGGTCTTGATGCTCATCCTAACATTGATGATTCCTCCAAACCCACACCCTCTGGTAGTAAGGAATGTGAGAATCAGCAAGTATTGGGTAATCTGCCACAAACGGAACTCCAGCTCCTGTGCTCATTGCTTGCACTAGAAGGGTATGATGATTATACCTATGCTTATAGATTGTGTTAATTCTTCTGTTTGGGTTTTGTCAGTTTGCCTTGTTTTGGTAGATTTAGTTACGATCTTAAGAACTCCGGACTCCCGGGGAGTGGTGGGAGTCATAAGATTCCTGCGTTTTGATACTTGCCTCTTGACATTTATTTCCTTTTTATTATCATGACACAATTTACAGACCATATGTTGTGGATGGCATTTGCCAATGGTGATTTCATCTGATATTTCATGTATTCCTTTCAGTTTGTCAGATAATGCATATGGTCTCGTTGCTGAGGTAATGAGGAAATTAGTGTCCATTGCTCCAATTCACTGTCAGCTTTTTGTCTCGCACCTGTCAGGAGCAGTTCGAGACTTGACTTTGTCTGCTATGGATGAATTACGTATTTTCAGTGAAACAATAAAAGCTCTTCTCAGTACGTCAACTAATGGTGCTGCAATTTTGAGGGTTTTACAAGCCTTGAGTTCCTTTGTAAATTCGTCGACTGAGAAAGAGAATGACGGAATTTCTCGTGCTCATTTTGAGTTTTCGGAAATCAATTCAGCATTAGAGCCATTGTGGCATGAGCTGAGCTGTTGCATAAGCAAAATAGAATCCTACTCTGAGCCAGCATCTGAGATTATTACGCCATCTACTTCATCAGTGTCTAAACCATCTAGTGTCATGCCTCCACTTCCTGCCGGTTCTCAAAATATCCTACCATACATAGAATCTTTCTTTGTGGTTTGTGAGAAGCTGCATCCTGCACAGTTAGGTGCTAACAATGACAATGGTGTTCCTTATATCTCTGACGTTGAAGATGCCAGCACATCAGGTACTCAGCAGAAAACATCTGGAGCTGCTATGAAAATAGATGAGAAACATGGTGCTTTCATCAAGTTTTCAGAGAAGCATAGGAAGCTGCTAAATGCTTTTATCAGGCAAAATCCTGGCTTGCTTGAGAAATCTTTTGCCCTTATGTTGAAGATTCCAAGATTCATTGATTTTGATAACAAGCGTTCCTACTTCCGATCAAAAATCAAGCATCAGCATGACCATCACCACAGCCCACTAAGAATATCAGTAAGAAGGGCGTATGTTTTAGAAGATTCCTACAACCAGCTTCGAATGAGATCAACTCAAGATTTGAAGGGAAGGTTGACTGTTCACTTCCAAGGGGAGGAAGGTATTGATGCTGGTGGACTTACAAGGGAGTGGTATCAATTGTTGTCCAGGGTTATTTTTGACAAAGGAGCGCTGCTTTTTACTACCGTGGGCAATGAGTCAACATTTCAGCCGAACCCGAACTCTGTCTACCAAACAGAACATCTATCTTATTTCAAATTTGTTGGCAGAGTGGTGAGTTCATTTGCACCTTTTTTTAATGTATGCTGCATGTCGTATATATGCTTCTTATCCCATCTATCTTATCCAGGTTGGAAAAGCATTATTTGATGGTCAGCTCTTGGATGTCCATTTTACTCGATCATTCTATAAGCACATTCTAGGAGCCAAAGTTACATATCATGATATTGAAGCTATTGATCCGGCTTATTTCAAAAATTTGAAATGGCTGCTTGAGGCAAGTGCAATTTTTGGTTTTGATTCCACCCTATCAACATATCTAAAAATAAAAAATGTTATCTGCATGTTCATTACTAACATTTTCTTGTATTTGGCATGATTGCAGAATGATATCAGTGATGTTCTGGATCTTACTTTTAGCATTGATGCAGATGAGGAAAAGTTGATTTTATATGAACGAACAGAAGTATTGTCTTTGCTCTGAAACTTTTTGAGATGATATTGATGCATTGGTTGCCTCATTGTTAACCGTCTAATCTGAATGAACATGTTTAGGTGACTGATTATGAGTTGATTCCCGGTGGACGGAATACTAAAGTTACAGAGGAGAATAAGCATCAATATGTTGATTTGGTTGCTGAGCATCGATTGACTACTGCTATTCGACCTCAAATAAATGCTTTCTTGGAAGGGTTCGGTGAAATAATTCCGAAGGAGTTGATATCTATATTCAATGACAAAGAGCTGGAACTATTGATCAGCGGACTTCCCGATATTGATTGTAAGTTTGTTACATTAATTTACCTAATCTTTATTGAGTTTCTTTCGTTTTTTTTCATTTTCCTTTGTTGATGTCATTCTAGCTCATTTGATTGATGCTGGTTATTTTTACAAGTTTTTAATTCCTATAAAAGAAATTTTAACACTCGGTTATACATTTTATTTCAGTGGATGACTTGAGAGCAAATACAGAATATTCTGGATATAGTGCTGCTTCCCCGGTGATTCAATGGTTTTGGGAGGTTGTTCAAGGTTTCAGCAAAGAGGACAAGGCTAGGCTGTTGCAGTTTGTGACAGGCACATCCAAGGTATATTTCTTCCAGAGCTTTAAACATTTTGATCTTTTATTGGCAGTGTCCCAAAATTTAGTGATTTTCTATGTTGAGAAATTATCCTTCATATTGGAAATACTTTTATTTGGAGTTCGGATGTATAAGATGTGAATAAGTTAAATGCTAGCTACATTCTGTTACACCAGTTTTTCTGTTTACTTTCTTCCAAATGGTCGAGAGTTTAAGTGTATGTGTCACATGGTTGTGAACATAAGCAAGAGTATGTGTTCAGTTTGCATTCTATTCCAATACTCTTTCTTTCTCTCGTATTTTAAAAGATTGAATAACGTTGGTTCATTGTATTGAAGACTTGGGGCTGGACTTGGAGCTGTGAACATGTAATGTACGATTAATGGGTCTGATTTTTACTTCCAATGTTTCAGGTGCCTCTAGAGGGTTTTAGCGCACTTCAAGGAATTTCAGGTGCTCAAAAGTTTCAAATACACAAGGCATATGGAAGTTCTGATCACTTGCCTTCTGCTCATACATGGTACCATTTCTCTACTTTCAGTTGGTTATATATTCTATCGACATAATTTTTCGGGTCAAGTTTTGGCTATATTACATCTCGTGATGAATCATTTGTTATGTGAGTGGAATTGACATCGATTGTTCTTTATGCAGTTTCAATCAATTAGATTTGCCGGAGTATCCATCTAAACAGCATTTGGAAGAGAGGTTACTGCTTGCGATTCATGAAGCAAATGAGGGATTTGGATTTGGATGAGATTTTCTTTTGTTCAAAATACTATTACATTCTAGGTTAGCAGCTATTTTAATAGTGGTACAGGGGGTTGACAAAATTTTAATTATTTCATGTTAATATTATGTACAGGCCTATAATTGCAATAGGAAATGCCTTTGGCAGTTTTTCAATATTACTGCCTGTTTTGTCTCTTTATCAGGCCCATCAAAAGTAATGATTTTGAATAATTATAAGAATATCTCCAAACAAAAATTAGAATTTTTTAATAAAACATGAATTAAATATGAAATTTTATATTTTCGGCGGTTAAAAATTCATATTTAATTCATGTTTATTTAAAAAATTCTAATTTTTTTTGGGAGAAATTTTTACAATATTCTACACCTTTCTGTAGAATTTCATTAAAGAATAGATGAGGATGATTGAAAGTTTTATAAGGACCTGAAGGAAATTTTTAGAGGGACTAAAATAAAAATTTAATATATTTATAAGAACTAAAAACATATTTAATCCATATTTCTGTTAATGTGATATCAGGACAAAGTATGTAAGTTAGAGAACTAATGGCAGCGTGTAACAAAAAAAAGGAACTAATAGCAGAGAAATTACATATTTTGTGGGAGGAATTAAATATTTTATGCATGGAATACATGTTGAAAAGTCAAATAAAACAGAATCAAAATACACATTGCATTAAATCCTAGCTGCAATCGCACATGCTATCAAGTTCATCTTCTGGTGATCGATTTTTTTTTTCTTTTTCTTTTCTTCAAGTTCATCTTTTTTCCTAACAATAACCAAATCTTCCATTACATGGGTTGTAATCCAAATATGACAATTGTTTTAGTGTCATCCCTCTTGTCATGTTAAAGTTTGATTAAATACCCCAAAAATTTTTAGAAGAAAACTTCAGTTTGAGATTTTTCATCCCGTCAAGCAAATTTAGGCGCTTCTCTATTAAGGGAAAAAACGCCGTCATAATGTTAGTGTGAGATAACGAAAAAAGGCATATTTGAAGAAGATCCGAGACTTAATGTTAAATGGCGAGAAGAGGAAGACATGTGAAACACGTTCGTTTTATCTTCAAGTGGGATGGAATTGTTATAGTTTGACATTGCATGTAATATACAAGGGCCAGAGATTGAATTTTCCATTTATTCACCTTATGAAAAGAAATAGTAAACTATTTAACAAAAAAAAAAAAAATGTCGTCAACGACATCTCAACAACTTTTGATAAGTTATTGAAAAAGGGGCTGATATTTACTTAAAAAAAACAAATGACTAAAGCAAATAAAAAGTTTACTCGTTTAAAAAACATAAAAGACTAGAACAAATAAATTAATATAAAAGATAAAGTTTTATCTACTTTATCCTATTTCATTTCACCTTATCCAATTCTTCTAGAGTGAGGTCTATCATGTGGACTTCCTCATTGGTTAGTCTGCTTTAAACATGTTATTAACGTATTTTAAATTTACATATTTTATTCTCCACGAGTTTCTCAACCTAAGACTTTTTATCCAACTCGTTGTAGTTGATGGAATTAGATTTTTTTGTATTCAACATTTGACGCATTCACACATTCAATACATCTATAGTCATTGAATCAAGATTAGACATTTCATATTTTAATAAAGTTTTTTTAAAACAAAAAATAAACAATACCGAACTTAAAATATGGAACGTATAATCTTTGATAAAACGACAACAAATATACCGAGTGATTGAATTTGTCAATATTTTGCCCGTATGCAATCATGATCCAAAGTGAATAGGGTGTGGTCTCAAAAAGTTGTGATAACTTCAGAAAAATTTAAGAAATTGTTAATGGTACTCCCAACTTAAGCTTCCATATGTCATCCTGATCATACTCGATTTCGAGTCTTACTAATACATGTTGTCATCTCTTAATCAATTCTTATTTTATGGGGTTTGATTTATCAAGCCTGTTTTTTATATTTTTATCTTCATTATTTATTTGTATAATATTGAAGTTAAAAAAAAAAGAAAAGAAATTATTGGTTAACTAGTGTTTTAAATCAACATGTGGAACTACATCCATCCAAATTATGAATTTTAAAAGTATATTTTATAAAAAGTTGATCCACAAACAAAATTTCACATGTGCACGCATGAATATAAGGGCCAGTGAATACTCTCTCCGATCTATATTACATATAAAATACATTAATTATGGAATAAATATAAAAAAAAATTATTGTATATAATTGCTCTCAAAAAAATTATTGTATATAATTAATTGGGACCCTCAAAGTATTTAATTTAATTTACAGCAGGACTATGGATTGTGGTTGAAACAGTTAGAAAGCAAGAGCTACTAGTGTGTGAGCTATGGCAGTTTATTCAACCTTCTTATTCAATTCTTCTTCATTCTCTTCTCATTCTCATTTCAATTTTCACAATCTCAAACTCAAAAACCTAAATTCAAATTCAATGTCTTCTTCTTCTTCTTCTTCTTCACTTCCAATAAAATCACCCTTCCATTTACCTTCTTCCAATCTCAAACATCGAACAGTTTTCAAATTCCAATCTTCATCTTCTTCCTCTTCTTCCGATTGGTCCACTGCAACTAAAAAAACTGTTTTATTAACCTCCGCAACTACCGTTTCTTTAGCTGTTGCTAATCGCGTTCTTTATAAATTAGCCCTTGTTCCTATGAGTAATTATCCTTTTTTCCTCGCTCAGTTAAATACTTTTGGGTGGGTAATTTTCTGCTAGTGCTAATTTTATTAATTTATTTGTTATGATTGTGAAATGATGATTTTTTTTTTTTAATTGTTTTTGTGGTGTGATGTGGTTTAGGTATGTTGTTATATACTTTAGCATTTTGTATATACGATACCGGTTAGGAATTGTTACAAATGAGATGCTTGCAATTCCCAAATGGCGGTTTTTTGTTATCGGGTTTTTGGAAGCTTTGGGATTGGTTTCTGGAATGTCTGCTGGAGGTAACTGTTTCTCATTTTGATAATATCTAGATTTTCCTATTTTTATATTTTTGTATTGTTATTGAATTTATACTTAAGTGAGGGGAGTGAAAATAAAAGTAATTTGGGGCGTGTTTGAATTGACTCATTTGAATTTATCTACTGACATAAGTGGTGTAAGATTGTACGGGAGAGCTTATGGAAACTGGTTATGATATGTCTGTAAGTTGTTGGTAGCTTAAAGCTATTCTGAATAGCTTATGAAATCACCATAAGTTGTTGGGGAGATGATAGAATGTAGGATTGGAAACAATGAGATAGATTCGAGAAGTTTCTAGTCAGTTAGCGTAGTTGGCATGCGTTACTGATATTCAGTAATACAGAGGCTAAAAGTACAGTTGTAACCAACAGATTATAATTTAATAAAACCTATAATTTTCAGTTTTTCAGTTCTAGAAAATATCTTCTCACTCTCTAGATTCAATTCAATAAAACTGAACGTTGGTTACCTTCTGCAGCAATACTTCCTGGACCAGTCATACCCATACTGAATCAGGTATCTTAAATATTTTGAGTGGACCTTGTTGTCTTGTCATATGACAAGAGAGTGATAAAAGAAATAACATTTGTCTCTATTTTGGATAATAGACATCTGCCCTTTATTTTAAGTTTAATTTATTTTATGATCCTCTTTTGTCATACCTTTCGCAAGGTCTTATTCAAGAAACCTACCTTTTGTTTGAGAACTTAACAAGAAATGATGTGGCCTTGATTGGGTTTAGTTTAGTTAATGATATCTGACCTGATGGTCTTTGTAGATCTGATAGTTTTGGTGTTTATTACTACATTCGTCACATATTAAGTGTCACATTAGCAAAATAAAAAGGTCCCAAAATAAGTGTCGTTTTATGTTTTCAATGTAACATCAATTATTTTATTCTAATTCTACATGCGAATTAATATAATGGGCATCACTTTCAAGTTTATTATACTCTACTGTGCATTCACCATAATTATGTAAAATTGTTACCCTCTTTAATTATTTACAACTTTTTTTAACCTGTGTGAAAAAACCTAAATTGGCACTTAATATGGAGAGAGGGGGTAACTTGTAGCATCATAGAAACTGATATTTCTTCTTACTACTAACTATAGGTGTTATTAAACCTAATTTTCTCCTTTTATCTTTCGAAAGTACTGACTGACATAACTAGTGTCATCCAACATATTTCTTCAAGGACAGTGTAATCCATTTTGTTCACATGTTGACTCTGTTCTGTGTCTCATTTTGGAGGCATCATACGTAATCCATTTCATTGGCATATTTATAATAGGTTTGTAGCATGTAGCATCACTCAAAGTATAGGAGGTTTGTTATGTATTGACATCATGTCTAAATATTCCCATTATTAGCCTCTCCTATTATTTTGAACCGGAATGGAGGAACATGACAGAATATTGCCACAAAATCTGTGGCAAGAATGTTTATTAATTAACCGGAATTGTTATGGTATAATGGTGAGATGGTACTCTAAATCACAGGTCTTCTAAATCATGTGGGGGCCATTCTTTATTCAGTTGGATCCATTTCCAAACTGTTAGCACTTCTCTTGTGATTTTTGTTTACCAGTGTATTGGTTATTTTAATGGATTACTATGTATAACATAAATTCTCAAAACATTGTAAATTCTTTATATTGCAGACTTTTTTAGTTTGGCAGTTGATGTTTTCCGCTCTTATCCTGAGGAGAAGGTACTCAATTAACCAAATTGTTGGGTGTTTGCTAGTAGCTGCTGGTGTTGTGATTGCTATCTCAAGGTAGTTTAACTTTTTTATCTGGAGAAATACAATAATCACTGTCACTACTCTCCATATTTAATTTCCCGTGCTGAGATTCCTAACCAATTTGACTACCTATGTGTGAATTGCTTACTTTCTTTTGGGCACGAAGATTTTTTTTTTCCCTTAAAATTAAGGTCACACAAGCATGTGCAGTGAATGAGCATTTGTGAGTGGTATTGATTTGAAAATATCAGTCTCTGCCTCCCTTTCCAATTAAAAAGATAAAAAGCTATCACCCTTAAAGTTCACCGATCAACCAACTAGTGAAATCACCGTTGACTCTCACGAACAACATAAAAACCAAAGTGAATAAGCTAGCGCCAACAGTAGCTGAGGCCTAAAATAAACTGGAAGATGTCACGATTTCAAATCATACCAAAACGGATATTGGACTAACGCTTATCACACATGAAGCCCTAACTTGTAAAACCTCGAAACCAAACTGAAACAATATTGAGCCAGTCAGCCAGCGCCAACTACAACTGAATCCCCAATTAGAAAGGGTCGCGTCTTCAAATCCATGAGAAATGTTTAACCGCAATAAAAAGGAAGAAGCTACCAAAGATTAACCATCAAGAGGATGAGATAAAAGATGAGCCTTAACCACGAAAGACAAGAGGAAAATGATCAATTTTTAACCGTTAAACAGAAGTCATAAAAGCGTACATGCTAGCCCACCTATCAAAGGAACATGGTAAAAGCAAGCCAAGTGAGTCTGAACTACGCGCAGTCAAGAAACCCTTATATATAGGGATAGAAAACTCCCAATCCAAAATAAACAGGGAAATCAAGAAACAAATAAAAATAATAACCAAGTAATATGAAAACTATCCTAAGAGATAACCTAAGATACTCCAAAATTAGAAACTAATCCTAGAAGACAAACAAAGATACTTTAATATTATCAAAGATACTGAGACATTTTTATACATTGTGGCACATGTTAAATGAAGTGGGCCTATCTGATAATTTGTTTCCTATAATTGCAGTGGCTCTAATGCAGGTCAAATGCTCTCTAAAGTTGATTTCGTGTGGCCAGCATTGATGATAGTTTCTTGTGCCTTTCAAGCCGGGGCTTCAATAATCAAGGTTAGTTCATACATAGATGTTTATTTTAGTTAAACTTGTTTGTTAGGGAACAATATAATTAATGCATTTTTATGAAATGCAGGAATTTGTTTTTCTTGATTCTTCCACTCGATTAAAGGTATGCTTTCTTTTACTCTTTTTTGGTGGAAGGGGGTTTAAGGCCACTTTCTCAAATGTGGCTAAAGTTTCCATTGGCATATTTTTCATGGGCATGATTTGAAGTACATTATCTTTTTTGTGTGCAGCAAAAGTCGTTGGATATATTTGTGGTCAATTCTTTTGGATCCGGATTTCAGGTATGGCTTGCTGTAATAACGTGAATTGCAAATGGTTTAAATATGATGATTGTTGCAATATATATTACAAAGTACCGAGTCCACCTTTTGAAAATTGTAAATTACGTAATAAAACCAAAGTAATTTTTTAGTTTATATTTTGTATTGCTGATATCTTAGCAGCCGCTTTATCTTGTGAGTTCAAATAATATGGATGCTCTCTATCCTTTTAGATAAGCTCAAAATCCATTACTTTTGTTTGTCCCGTTACAAATAGCAAATGCTAACTGTTGGAGTGCTTGGATTGTTAGTGTTAGGAGTCTTTCTTTTTTTTTTAATGTTAGTGTTAGGAGTCTTATTATATACACCATATATACCTGACCTAAAATATATGTATCCAGTCAATATTTTATATCACGTCGCCACATATTAGCTAAATATGCATTTCCCTCTTTTCCCATCCAAACCCTATAAATTTAGGTAACTGAGCATGATGAAAAGTTATCTGAAATTTTCTCTGTATCCCAAGGGGAGAAATTTTACTGATGATTGTTGATATCTGAATTTACTATTGACTTATGGATCACATCACTGAAAACATTAAATGCCTTTCATAAAAAACTTACAAGCTTACATTCCCAATGCTAACAAGGCACCATCGGTTACCATCAAGTTGCAATTATTTGCTTTCGTATATAATGGAATAGACTTGGATAGTCCTTTATGTGTATTCATCTAATGTCTAATTCTGGGTCTCCACTTTACTTGCCTTTTTCTTCTATTTTCCTGACATTAGGTGTATGGACTATGACCAAAACAAAGAATTGATCTTGACAGATTGCTTTGAGTTAGCACTGCATTTTTCTTATGTAAAAGCTTTAGAAGTGTTTTTTTCTCTCTCTTTGTAATGGTAGCACAACACTGACTTAAGTCAAGACTCCAGAGTAGACTACTTTCACTTATGGGCATTTTTAAAAATACTAGCAATGCAGTGTCTTACACACTCTTTAGTAATTGAATACAACTCATGTGGGTCATAGTAAATCATGTGGGTCTCATTTTCTTTTTGGTGAATTTAACTAAATAATAAAAAACGTGTTAATTTCCTCTTGACATTTTGAGTTTATTATTTCGGTTATGTATATTAAATTAAAAATTGTGAGGCATATTTATGGTTGGCTTTTGATGTGTATTGTAGGCTCTTTTCGTGCTTCTCTTTCTACCTTTAATCTCGAACTTGAAAGGAATACCATTTGTTCAACTACCTTCATATCTTAAAAGTGGTGCTGGTTGCTTTCTAAACATTGGAGCTGGTAAAACAGGTAAGCTCTGATATATATGTATAATTGCAAACCACATCTTCCTACTTGCCTTCCTGTTATTGTCTACATTTCCTTTTAATTCTTTTGCTCTTACATCATAATACTATCCAATTAGTTATTATGAGCAAATTATTATTTTCTTGATTACCTTAATGTGTTACAAATTACAATCCAATTGCAAGATATTGGACATGATTCCCACAGCAAAAGTATATGATCATGGACCCTCCCACAACAGTAGCTAGATTTAGTAGTGTGATTCTCATAAGGGCTTATATCAATTAGTATGGGAGCCTTCCACCATGTCCCTCCATTGCAAACAGGTTTTGTATGTGGTGACGCTGGCTACTGAGCATGGTGGAACTGATGCTATTGCATATCGGGGCTTGTGTCCTGTGGCAGAAGTATAGGGGACTGATGGTTTATATGTTCCTGGGATTTTTTAAGACGTTGCTGTGTTATGATTCACTCAAGGTTCATATCACAATGCTATACCTTATCTGAAGTACTAGGAAGAATATAACCCTTAGTCCTCAGATGAGAAGCCAGCCAAACATAAGAATGGGTGTACAATCCAAATAGGATATTAAATAGAAATTCTCATAATTGTGAGATTTGCTATTTAACCTTTCTCCATTTTTTTGTGAAAAGTTTCAACATAAACAAACTGTCACACAATAATCCAATTATTAATTAGCTTTTCTTCCCCATAATAATTTTGAACCTGTCAAAAACATTCATTTCCATGTCTCAGGTTGTGATGGTGCTCCCTTGCTTCCGCTGCTCTACGTAGTTACCAATTTGGCATTCAACATATCCCTGCTTAACGTACTAAAAAGTTCTTCTGCAGTTGTTGCTTCTCTCATGTTAATGTTGTCAGGTTCTCTCTCCCTCTCCCTCTCCCTCTCCCTCCATGTGTGCACGTGTGTGATAGAATAAAATGACACTGTCAAATTTTTATACGATAATCATATATTTTTGTGAGTTTTTTAGCTAATGCGTGCTTATGGTGTTTGCAGTGCCAATTTCTGTTTATGTTCTTTCCCTTCCATTACCATATCTTCCCGAGGGAGGAACAACATTGAGCCCATTCTTTCTGCTTGGTTGTGCAATTCTTGTATGTGGGCTTTATACATACAACACAACCCGACCTGCTAGGAATAGTTCAGAAGTTGACTGAAACAGATCTATTTGTGTAACCAATGCTGAGGAGAAAATACCAGCTTGGCAGTTGGTGCTCTAACCATGGAGAAATGTTTTTTCTCCTCATTTTGCCATCAGATCATTGAAAATGTTTATTGTTGCACATGTACTTTTGCTTATTGTAGAAGCACATTTTCCCATACGAATAATATATAGAAACAGACGAATGTTATTGGCCGAAACACAGCAGCTATTTATTTCTTATGCAACCTAATTTGTTTGTTTCTTAAGGTAACCACAAAATACTTGAATGGATGTAACCAAGAAATAAATAATACTTGAATGGATTAAATACATTTTTTTGGCAAAATTCGATGTTGGTTACAAAATTTTATTCATTTCAGTTCGTACAGAAACAAAAAATGAGTTAAATGTTATCAGTCCCTGTGAATAGGGAAGTGTTTAAGTTCGCCCCTAATTTTAAAATGAATATTTTTGGTCCCCTTGTTGTGTCGCTTGCTCACCTCAATTCCATTAAGTTATATTGTATGTCTTCTTTTTTGTGGTTTAAGTTATATGTCTGAGAAAATTAAAACTGAGACAAATGGTATTTGCCATGGCTTACTCTCTCCAAATCATGTGAATAGTCGCTCTCAAACCACCATCACTCACTTTCTGAACACAGCATTGTCAACCACAACTGAAATTGTCCTTCACTGCCTAAGCAATCATCGCTGGCCAATCCATTGCAAATATGTGATTTCAGCTTCATCTTAGAAAATAGGGAAAATGTTCAAGAAATTCATCTCTCCCTTTTCTTTCTCCTTTCTTCCCAATTCTCTCTTACATTTTATTTTGTACTTGATTCTACAAATATTAGCTCCAAGTTTTTTTCTCTTCTTCTATGTTTACGGTTTATTGCGTTTTCGATCTACTCCATGTTGTTTATGTAACATACATAAACTAAGTTTACATATTATTTGTATGTTGTGTATAGTAAGTTTACGCCTGCTTGAACTCAATTTATGTACTATGTAAACTTAGTTTAAGTATTTCTTTAAAATCTGAATTTTAAGACATACATAAAATTAAACAAAGCGAACGTGAAAATAATCAAGAAAAAAAAATGAAACCACGAAGAAAAAAATGAAAACTCTCATCATTTGAAAAACATAAATTCACTTAAAAGACCTTGTGATTCAATTTTTAATTTTTCATTGAGATTAATTGCATATGCAACGGTGTTTATGAGTGAAAAGGTGAAGATTTAGTGGGATAATAAAAAAGGGATATAAAACATTTATATGAACAAGGACAATTTCAAAATTATCGGATGTAACGGAAGTTTTTTTAGGTGTGACTAAATTATCATCGAATAATTTTCTCTAAAAAACAATATCTCTAAAAAAATTGCATATTTGATTATTTACAATAAAATTGCCCCTAATAATTACGTTGATGTACTCCCAAGTAATAGAACAAAATTAGGGTGAGGAACCATGGGTGATACATTTTTTGAAACGGGACCAAAAATATACATTTTAATATTTGGAGACCTAAAAATAACTAGAGTGGAGACTGATTCTAGTCTCTTAGAAAAGAAAAAAAATACAGAACCTTATTTGATCCATGAGAAGAAAAATACTCAATTTGCAGTCCCAAGAAAAATAAATCTTAAATCCCTTTATTCTCCCTCTATTTTTACACGAACCTCCATCCAGTATACAGAAGAATCATTGGTAGCCATGGACAAGAGTATGAAAACGTATAATAGATATCAAATCGAGTATTCACTGATCAAGTAGTTCACATTCAGAAACATGAATTTTAATATGCTTCACAGTTTACCCCACCTAAATACGGGTTAGGATTCACTGACAGCAGATATCAAATTTAACATACATCTTTAATAACTCTTTTGTAAAAGATAATCATGTATACAAAACTTCAAAACACTTTTAATAATAAAAATAATTACACATGTAATAAATAATCCATATCCAGGAAGCTAATTGTTGTTGTTCCTATGCCAAGGTTTGTTAACATGTTGCATTTCTTTGAAAAAAAATTAATGGTAGTTTGTTCCACGTGAATGAATAATATCTTTTACATAATGGTAGTTAACAAACCCTATTGCTTGGAATTATGAGAACTTGAAACATGTGACATTTCTCAACCACATGGACTAGAAGATTCGAGTTGTAACATAGAAGAATGAACTTCATACGATGTAATCATGAAATTCATTATAATTTAGAACAAGGTCATGATGTGGCCACTACACGTACATGAAAACAAGTGATGTCGAAATATTAGTACAAAGCTACATACAATGATACACAAATGCATATAAACCATAGAATGAAAGCTTCACCTTTGATGGAGTGATGCAATAATAGATATAAATCACTATAATAATCATTTTTGTAATCATTAAGGAATTTAAGAACATGTCAATAAATTCATTTTAAATAGCCGAGGAAAAGACATCAAGAAATGCTTCCATCATACTATGAAAGTTGTCAATGGTGCCAAATTTAATGCATTTGTCATTTATATCAAAATAGGTCAAAGTGAAATTGTCCTTGGTAAAAATTCAGGCGAATGCCATTTGTGATCGTAATCTTAGGTCAATCCTAACAATTTTTGCGATAAGGTAAGAGGTAAAACAAAATTTTGGAAGACCTGTGGAGAAGAGAATATCGCACCCAATCATGTTAACAACGACCATCATGCTGAAAAAACTGAATTTCTTCACATTGTTAGTTGCGGGAATCAAAAACTTATTTAAATCATTATGTCATTCATGAAGTGTTCTGATGGATTTATGTTAGAACATACTAAGATTTTGACTAAATACTTATATCATCGGAGTAAATTGTACACAATGTTACTAGAAAATTTACAACATTAATGTGACAAATTGGATATTGAGTGGAATTTGCAATGCATTTTACCCAGTGCTTTAGTATTTTACATTATAGAAGGCTTGTTATGCCAGCAGATCAGAACCTATTATACAATACAGTATAATTTGAAGTGTGTTGAACTGGTTTCTCAAACATTTTACATTGAAACTAGATCATGAAAACACATGTGAAATTTTCATACCAGTCACCAGTGTTGCCTTGTTCAAAAGTAAATTTATATCACTTATATTCATTAACAACTCAGAAGTCTAGATTTACAATCAACATCGTTTTCTTTTGTTACAATCAAACTCCTTTCTTCATTGCTTTTTTTTACATAAAACTATTTATGGCGTTTGAGTTACATTCCATCATACACTAGTCGTAAATATATTATCCAACTGCTTAAAAAAATAAAACTCTATTGATTATATCCAACACAACCACACAAAAATTACTTAACATGCGCCTAATACCAGCCAACCATACTATTGAAATTCTCATCACTGTTTTTACATTCAACTCGAAAAGAGAAAAAAAAATCACATTCAATAATCGCTGTTTTTTTTAAGGAATTCTCATCAATATGTTTACTAATGGAAATCATAATCTTCGTTATTTACCCTCTTACATAAGTTATCTAGTGGTGTACAACAAGGGATTACCTTTTGAGTCGTGTGCTACTAAAACCATAATAGTGGAAGTTGTACATAGAAGAAGTCCTTTTGTTAATATTTCACTTTGCACAATTCAATGTACACAACTTCTGTTTAAGCCACAACAAAATATGAGATATGTTATTCTTAAAAGCAATTGATTTTCTTATCATCACTTCAAAATACTGTAAATATATTGAAGTATTTGTGGATAAAAATTAGTTTAATTCATAAGAGCCATAAGAAACACAAGTGTGCCCATGTGATGCTAGACTATAATGTTTACTTGAAATATAATCTAGTATGACCAAATGAGGATTCAGAAGAATGATATGATAATTTTTTTTAACATTGTTGCATTGCAAAATATTAAAGGGTCATGTTAACCGGTGCCCCCGGGGCACTGGTTAACATTTCCCAATATTAAAACGCATTGAAAAAACATTACTCATCAACCTTGATATTTTCATCAGATCCTATGTGAAGCAGATAAAATATTAGCCATGTTTGAACAATTTAGGCATCATAATGAACAACCAAATAAATCATTTGTATTCCCATTGTTTTCTAAAAATGAAAAATAACCACGTGAAAATCATTTCGAAGTAACCAATGTAGGATTGAAGGTCAAGAATAGGAGGGGGAAATGATGGTAAAACAGATTGAGAAAATCAGATTTCTTAGAGTGGTAAAACAGATTGAGAAAATCAGATTTCAGAACTCTAAGAAATGTTTACAAACCTATGCTAGAGAAATCACCGGTCGTTGTGTTCCTTTCTACCTTATCCGTCTCATTGTTTGTGTCTAATTTGGGAACACGTAACCAAGAAACCGTGGTGATTTGAGAAGAAGCAACAGAGAAACCATGGTGGCTGATGTTGATATGAATCTTATTCACTCTAAGGTCCTATGTTGATATGTTGAGATATGTTTAGCAAGGCAATTTGGAGGGAGCTAAATTTAACTGAGGGATTTGGCTCTCCTCCCTTCCCCTCAAAAAAATAAATAAATAAATAAAATAAAATCACTAAAACTTGCAATAATTCCTCCCACTACCCCTCTCCAACCATACATACCCTAAAGAATTGTTCAATTTGATTGCATTCCTTGGGGAATAGATCAGTAATCTAAAGGACAAAACCAGAACCAAAAAATACTTATAAAAAAGAAAAACAGAAGTATAATATAAGAGTTAAAAGATTTCAACACTCACAAGTCTCAGTACATTAAATAAACTCATTATTGATCAACGTACTTGCTTGGTGTCTAATAATTCAAAAGAAACATTGATGGAATTAAGTACCAAAAAAAGCAACTAAAGAAAAAGAACATGAGAATAGCCTATAAAGCAAATAAATTTAGAAGAGCACTTCCGGCGAATGAAAATTAGATCAAATTCAAATCTGCATCTGCATAGAAATCAAAGCAAAAAAGTCAAATAAAATATCAAAAACAAAATTAGTGCTAATTGACTAGCATGAAGTAAGAATTGACTAGCACGTGGTTTTTTCTTTCAATTGTAAACTATGTTAATAGAAAGTCTATAACAGTAATGTGACATCAACTGGACTCCCCTGCCAATTAATAAAAACATACACAAACAGAACAAACCAGAAATCAACTACAACCAAAACAAAAAACAGCCAAAGCAGCCACCTCAACACCAAACACAACCCACCCAAACACAAGCAGCTACGATCGGCCACCAAAAAGAGCCACCACACAGCCAAATAAAACTAAAAACCACCAAACCAGAAGAATGAGGGAAAGCAGTCTACTGACAGATAACACCAGACCCTTGGAGCAGCCAACAAGTAGGAACCAACTCTTATCTCACCAAACAGTTGAAAAGGACTCAAGACCATTCATAAAATAGACACGAGGCAACTTCTTACTACACAAACACCATCTCCACGACAACATTTAATCTCATCCACCACCTCCATCGGATCCTTAATCACATTAGACAAGAGTACTGTTAATTTTTTAAAAGTAACTCATTCAAACGTAGTAAGGGATCTAAATTCGTGATGTTAAATATATAATTTATATTTTTTAAATTTATTCCTGCCAAGATACTTTTAAATATTATTACGTGATAAAAGGACTCGACTATACAACTTGAATGGCATCCAACTACGAACATAAAGACTCCGTTTCCAATAGCAACCAAGTCGGGTGAAGTCTGCTTGCTCAAAAAGATAGCTAAGTAATTCAGACTCTGTATTTTGTTTAGAGTGGTTATTTCTCAGTTGTTAAAATATTTTCGTTTCTTTACAAAAACTGAAAGTTGTTCATCTAGTTCTTCACACAAATTTTGTGATAGTATATCCTTAAAAAATGGGGAAACCGCAAAGCATGACAAATTCCATAATTATCACATGCAAAGACTACGTATCTCTGACAACGTTAGCAGCATATGGTCACTTAGTACAATCGTTAGCAGTCATAATTGTAATTTATTCATGGTCACTTGATACATGTTCATGGTCACTTGATACATGTTTCCGTTTGAGTTGGTGGTGAATTTGGTAAAATCAAGGTAACATCGAAATTCTACCGAACTTAAATGTTCTTGTCTCTTATAAGACCCCAACAACTTTTCTCCTCAACGGGGATACCTAATAGATACCAAGTCTTAAATGTTTAAGACTCCCCCATTGGGGATGGTCTTAGTGTCTACCTTCTTCAACATGTTTGTTATTTGTCTCTTACATTGCAAAAGTGACCTAGAAACCAAAAGCTTATCTGCAACTGCACTACCCTTTAAAATTAGGAAGAAACTTCCCATTCACGACTGTTACATCACTTAGAAAAGCTGGGTTTTAGTCCATATTTAATATGGTATTAACTTCTTAAAAAAAATTAATATGGTACTAACATACAACTTCCTCAAGTAAACCAAAAGCGAGTTTGTGTAACTTGCTTACCATCGTCATTCAAGCATCTTTTGCCTTATAGAGAGGAGAAGTTTATAAGCAAAACATGATGACATACATTAGGCGAACCAAACCAGAGATCAATCAAATAGTTAATTACAAATGAAAAGGAGTCTCTTTCTTGTTGTGGTTTCAATCCAAAGCCATCTCTTTCACCTTTTTTCCCCTTCTTCAAAACCCACATATAAATATACTTTCTCTAACTTGTTCTTAGTTTCATTTTTATGCCCTCGGAACTTACATTCTTAGTTCCTTTTTTATGCCTAAAAATGAACATGCAGCTACAATATTAATCACAAAGTTTCCCCCTCATGACAATTCATGTAATTACTGCAATTTGCAGAGGACACAAAAAACAGCACATAGTTCATCAAACCACCGTGGTAGAACTTAGAAGTTAATGAAACAAAAGAGAGGATAGAGAAACTACTACTTACATATCATATATGTTATCAATAAATTGAAAGTTGACATTTTGCAGAAACCCTTGGACATGAGGATAATAGTTTTTCTATTTTAGACCGTTTTCTGCTGCACCAAATTGTCATAGTTTCTAAAACTTTCGCATTCTTCAGAATAAACCTTGCTAACATAACATGATTACGTTGTAGGCCTGCAAATGCAAAGTCCTGCATAGTGCAAGTCGTGAGGTTTAATGAAAGGCAAGTTGGAACAGATTTTGGATAGGCCCAGTTTTCTTGATCATCTTCTGCAATGTCCTCATCGTCCTTCCAATAATCACCTTGTAACTTCTGTTAATAATACAGATAAAATAAAACGATACATACATGTATGTTAAGAAAGAAAAAAAGAAATCAAATATGATCGTTAAATTTAACAAACAAACCTGATAAAGGTCGAGACTTTGAAGCTTAGGACAATGCTGAAGCACTTGTACAACTATATCCCAATCATAGTTGACCACCAAATGAGTCAAATTATTGAATGTAGGAAAGTCATATGGGTGATAATCCTAAATTATATAAAAAAAGACCAAAGTATTAGAAATGAATCACATACATTATTCGTTTTCAGTGGCATACATGATCATATCATATATTCAGAGTAATGAGACAAACCTCGGATAGTTGAATGCGAAGAAACACCAAATTTGAAAGTGCTTTCATCGGAAAATAGCAATAACAGATGGTAATATCAGCTCTCTTCAACTTAGTTAAGGTGTGATCATCGCTTATCCAAAAATATGAAGAATGACCATATATATTAGATAATTGAAGATATTCAAGAATTGGACATTTCTGGAGAATCAACATAAGATGTTCATCTCGTTCAAAGTTAATATTTTTCAAATGTAGGGTTTTGAGTGAAGGCAATGCAAACAAATCAAGAAACAAATCCGCACCCATATCGAACGAAGCTAGCTTAAGAACAACGAGAGTTGTAGAAGCAAGGATAGGAATAGGAAATTCAGGGGCAATTGTATTCGAATTACCGAAAACGAGAGCATGAAGACGAGATGAATGGCGTTGAATGTCGAGGATGAAAGTGTTGATGGAATGATTACCGGCGGATTGTCGTGAGCGGATGACGGAGAAGATGAATTCTTCGAAGCGGAGAACGGAATCTCGATCTTCCAAATTGGTTTCGGTGAAGTCGAGAATGGAAACGTAACGCCAAAGATGAATCCATCGCTTTGAGAGAGTGGATGTGACGAAGGCTTGTTTGGTGGGAACGAATGAGAGAATGTGAATAAGAATCTCGTCTGGTAAAGTTCCGATTCTATCTACCGTCGCCGTTGAATTTTCCGGCGAGGACATTCTGTTACGTCGCGGTGTTCTTCACGGTGGCATTCGCTTGAAATAGGGTTTGTCAAAAAACAAAACACAACAAAATTAGGGGAACACTTTTTTCAGGGAAAATTAGATTTGGACACTCGCGAGGATTATACTCATAGTTTAATTAATTTTAGGTTCTTCCGTCTCAAGATAATTCTCTTTTAACATTTTTCTTTCTCCTAGCTCAAAATAACTGTAATTTTAGAATTCTGATTCAACATTTATTATTTTTTTCCACTATTATATTACTTCTTCCGTTTTAAAATTAGTGTCGTTTTAGGTGTTTACACACATATTAAGAAATGCAATGATTAAGAGAAAGATAATGGTTATTTTACCAAATTATCCTTATTAACTATTGGTTAGTTTTAAAAGCAATACTTTGGAAGTAGTGTGCAGAGTATTAATTGGAAGGTACAATTGAAAAGAAAAAGTTATTATTGCATTGGAAACTGAAAGTGACACTCATTTTGAAACAAATTTTTTTGGCTAAAGCGACACTCATTTTGAAACGGAGGGAGTATTATTTAGTGAATTTCATTAAATTTAACTACTCAACTAATTAACGTAAAAAAAAAAAAACTACTCAACTAACTGCAGTTAATAAGAGTATTTTAATAAATTATGTTAATTTTACAGTTAAAACCAACATAATTAATCATTTTTTAAATATCATACACAAACCTTAAACAACTATTATTTTAAGGGTCTTGTTAACGAATGTCTCCGGGGCACTGTTTAAGCATGCTAATTTAAGTAATTACTATTTTTTTAAAATGTAAAAGTTTTCAATTTCCAATGCACTGATTACACAAACTTTTATAAAAATTTACTATTTAAGGTTCTTAACCAGTGCCCCGGGGACATTAGTTAATATTTCCCTTATTTTAAGACCGAGGAAGTATATTTTGTCTGTAAATACTAATGAGTTGTTATTTGTTTGTATATGTATTAAAGTCGACAATTTATATTTCACGAGAAGTTAGTTCTCCCTCCATTATATGAATTGTATGTGTTATTTCGACCCTTCTAATGTCAACTAACTTATGGTGCGGTATCTATTAGAAAGTGGTGCGATATCCATTAGAAAGGGATTTAACTAATATTCTTTTCAAATCCTTGTATATCTAACATTTTTATTAAATTCTTTTCAAATCCTTGTATATCTAACATTTTTATTAATTTCTAGAAGAGTATCTCTTTAATTTGACGGTGGCTTGCGAGATGAGATTGCCAAATGAATGAGAATTAGATGATGGATTATTATTTTTCTTATAGACCTTTAATTGTGAATCAACTGCTACATAAATGATATACAAATTGGAAAACACGATCGTCATTGATGTCTGTTAACAAAATGTTAACAAAATGAGAACGATTAAAGAAAACAATAATCACCATACATACTTAGCTTGTGTAGATAAGAGGCACGTGAAGACTATAAAATCTAAGCCATTAAATTTGATTGGATCAGAGAGTCATGATTTAAATAACAATTGTATTTAATTTTGGAGTAACGTAATTTGGGTAACATTGTCATTTAAATAAAAAGGTAAGATAATTTTAACTACAATTATATATTCAAAAAAAAAAAAATCTTTTTCTAGATGCCAAATGTAACTCAAAGAGAAATGCTAGGGACACACCCTCTAACACTCTCTTTTGACACACTCCAATAAAAATTTGCCACATAACACACTCTTTTTATTTCATTAACCAGCTACCGGTTCTTCAAGTTGCTACACTTAAAAAAAAAACACTATTTTTTGCCTCCGCCGTGTACAGGACCTTGAAAACCCATGTCAATGGTGAACGGTGTTAGACTGGAAAAATCTCATCATTCCCAATTTGATTCTCATGAGCCATGACTCAAGTTTCCTTCTTCCACCCTCATCGCCAGATTCAGCGCCACCCATCTTTCTTTCATGAAATTGAGAAGAGGGGTGGTTGTTAAAAATTGAAATTGAGAAATAAAGTGAATTAGAACAATTGGATGGTTTTGATATTGAGAATGGTATGATGATGATGACAGACTATCACAACCGTATATGGTCACTACAAGGTCCTTTGGCAATGGAAAGAAGGTCTGAGTAGAGAGATGCAGAGAAAAATATTTCTATTTTTTTTTAGCAACCAGAACAGCCTGTTAACAGGTTAAAGGAGCAATAAAAGTGTGTGATGTGGCAAATTCTTATTGGAGTGTGTCAAAGAGAGTGTTAGAGGGTGTGACCCTAGCATTTCTCTTTATCACAAATTTCTGCACTTCATACACACTTAATTTTATAAACCACTGAAAAGATAGAGTTTGAAACTGAATCTTTTTTCATGTGAGTTTATAAACTATAAGCTAGTTTATTGGCCTTGACAAACGGACCATGATTCTAGTCTTTTTTCATGCGAGTTTATAAACTATAAGCTGCCCTTGTGACCCCGATTCTAGTTTTTTAGAAAGAAAAAAAAATATGGAACCTTATTATTTGATCCATGATATAAAAAAGAAAAACTCAATTTTTAGTCCCAAGAAAAATAGACCGTAACTCCATTGATTTTTACATGAACCTCCAACCAAAATTAGATATCCAATATATAGAATAATCATTGGTAGCCAAGGACAACAGTAGTGAAAACGTAAAATAGAAGGCTCGCAGTCAGTAGTATGAAGTTTAATATGCTTCACAGTTCACACCACCTAGATCAACTCCGCTGACATCGGATGTCAAATTTGGTGAATAGCTTACATACCTATTGCTCTTGCGTTGCTTTTACATATCCACTCCGGAAGCTAATTGTTGATGTTCCTAGATTTCAGTCTTAACTTAATTGTTGTTGTGGGGTAGAGCATAGGCCATTAGGCTTAGAGAGAAGATACCTATGCCAAGGTTTCTAAACATGTTAAATTTCTTGAATTTTGCTCTCCACCCAGCAAATTTTGCTCGCACCCTGCAGCCCTTCCATATTTACCCTTGCGCATGTTAACTAACGCAGATGTAAATGTATGCGTTAGTTAACATACGTTGCGCAACTTAAGTAACGCAAGTGTTAAACACTGCGTGAGTTAACTCGCGCAGCCATTAACACTGCGTGAGTTAACTCACGCAGCCAGTAGCACATGCGTGAGTTAACTCACGCACACTCTGTGCATACAACCAGAAGAGGCAGAAACCTCTATTCCAAGAAAATATGTGTTACCTGGGGGGAAAATTTTGAAGTTGGGAAGTTGGAGAAATGAGGGAAATGTGTTTTTGTGTTGCTGATATATGACTTAACTAACGTTGCGCAAGTTAACTCACGCAGCGCATGTTAAGTCACGCATAATATATAACTTGCGCAAGTTAAGGTGCGCAGCGTGACTTAACTTACGCAGGGGTAAAAATGGCAACGCTGCAGGGTGCGAGTGATTTGAGCTGGGTGGAGAGCAAAAATCGAATTTCTTTGCATACACCATTAGTTGTTAACCCAGCAGTTTGTGTTTTAAATGTCTTTTGATCCATTCAGAACCACCAATTTTATTATTAATTTAACAAATATCATCAGTTTTCACTACCATGAGTTTTGGATCCATCAATTACGCAATAGTTCAATTACGTAATTTTCTCAACTCATTTATGAACAATAATTCCTGAATCCAAACTTGTTATTTTTACCCAGAATAACATCGCTACTACTACACATTCAGTCGTTCCAGTAACAGGCAAAGGTAACATTTTACTAAAGCGGAGTACTAAGGCAGCAGCAGTAGTAGTAGCGAATTTGGTGAGAAGGGAACTTCAAGGACCAGGAACAAAACTAAAGCGGGGAACCAATTATGAAATACCAAGTACAAAAGAAGGCCCAAAATCCCCGTTTGCATCATTTTCAATACACCAAAAAGTAATAAAGGTAACATATTTTTTTTCCATTTACGCAATTTGTTTGTTTAGAGCATCCACAATGGTAGTTCCCTAACAAGGACTCCTTAAATGGACCCCACGTGACACATCATTTATTTATAATTTTTTAATAAAAGTACCTATTAAGGACTCAATGACTCCAATGACAATACACTAATAAGGACTCCAATGAAAAGTATTTAAATATGTCCCACTATCTTTACATATTAAACAAAAATAATTTATCTATTACTCATTTTTACAAGTGGGACCAAGTAGTACACATTTTATTACTTCTTTATGCAAGTGGGACCAAGTAGTACATATTTTATTACTTCTTTATGCAAGTGGGACCAAGTAGTACACATTTTATTACTTTTTTAAACGTGGGACCCGTTAGTTACCCAGGAGAGAGAGAGTCCTTATATAGTTGCTCGTTCCTTAACGGGGACTCAATTTTTCTTCCTCCAATGGAGGGTCCTTAACGGGGAGTGGTTCTTGTTAAGTAAGGACCCCCCATTGGAGATGCTCTTAGTCGAATGTCAGACTCAGAGACGCCTCAAGGGACCAATGTTGAAACAAGGGAGCTTACAGATAGCAAAACTTTGTGATTTTCTTCGCCCAGTATGGATTTTATTCTTTTTAGTACTTTTTAACATTTACTTCCTCTTCGGAATTGATAAAATATGACTTGTTTAAAACATGCACGTCAATAATTGTATAAAGAAGAAGAAGAAGAAGAAGAAGAAGAAGAAGAGCAATAATAATCATGATGATGATGATGATGATGATATAATAGTAATATGAAAACAATCAAAATCTACAAACCCCCTGCTTGTTTAGACACAGCAGCCAATAAACAAATCTTTCATTTCTTCTAAAATCTCAAATCCAGGTTCTCACTGAACTAAGCACGAGCCGATCTCAATGATGACTACGATAATACTAAACAAAAAATTAAACATACAAACCCTACTTGTTTAACCACAGTTCCACACTTTGCATATAGGAATTGAAGAAAACCATGACAGCCAAGGAGGGAGGAATGCGCCAAATCCAACTCTGGCTTCAACACTACCTTGCATTACTTCCTCCAAAAGCATGCAGTGTTTTTCAAATAGCAGTACAGTCTTGTAGTAGGTTGTAACCCAAATTTTCTTCCATCAATGTTTCCTCTGCAAAGAATCCGAAATTGTTAGTCCCTAGCTCAACTGAAACATTATAATTCAACTCACTGAATTGCACAGAATGACACAAAGGATGTCAAAAGTAGTTGAAAGGAAAAGGTCACATAGCTTGAGGCAATATCACCTTTGCTTCCAAACTTTTGAATTAAAAACTGTCAGACAAAATAAAGCAAAATTGCACATAGGAAGGAATTCAATTTTCAAATACTTAAAGTTGATGAACAATACACTTCAAAGGACATTTTAATTTTATTTCTTGCCATGGTCATCTACAAACCAGTTTAGATTATGTTGTATAGTACATTGTAAATACTAAGTAGTACATATACTACATAGTTCAATATAATCTGTGCATAACTAGTGGATATAGTAGAAATTATTCATAAGCAAAATTTGGTTTTGAGTGTGACATGACAACTATTACTAGTCCAATAACCAAAACATCATTGCTTACCCCAGAGGCAAAAGGTAACAGGAAATAACAGGTATTTGGCAGATATGGATCCCAGTAAAACTATTTATTAGCCAAGACAACCTTAGATTTTAATGAGGATCCATGAGGTTAGAAAGCTTGGGTTCATCACATAATATGATATATTCCATAAATGTACATCATAAAACATTAGGTTTGAACGATACTAAGACAACAATTTTAGGTTAAATAGATTCCTTGGAAACACCAGGGACAGCAGAAGAAAATCAGTTTCTAGAAAGTGATCGTCAAATAATTATGTTTGTCATTTGCAGTGCAGATGAAAGAGAGCACAAATCACATCCACCAAAGTTGAACTGAAATGAATGTACATTTCCAATGTTTAAAAGATGTAGTGTTGTTGATGTTTTCACACAATAATTTCAAAGTATCAAAAGGGCATACCTTTCGCTTCTTCAACTTCCCATTTCTTCTGCCACCTTTTCTGGATCCCGTTGTTATCTCTCCAGTGTCATCTTCAAAGGGTAATACTCTGACTTCGTCAAATAAACTCTCTGTTAAACCTTGCATCCTGGAAAATAGTAAACAGATGTAAGTGAAAACAAACAATTAAAAAAAGGTCATCATACATTTGATGCTTTTATAAAAGCAAATTATCAGGCCTTCCCCGTACCCATTTGTTGCTTTCTTCATGTACTTATCTCTCTTCCTCTCTTCTCTAGTGAGAGGAACACGGTTGAACAGCTCCTCCTCTTGCCTAGCCCGATCCTCCATTTTGCTAATATACTTATTCACTTCTCTACTAGTTCCCTCAAAATCTCTTATCTGAGTAGTAAGCAGAAAACACAAACCATTACATAAAATCATTTAAGTTGTTATATTCCACACCAAAAATAAAATAATAATGTCACCTCTTCAGGTCTGTCTTCCATATCATTCACCATTGACCTGATAAAATCACTTTGCTTAGCTTGTTTCAGAATTTCTTTGTCTCTCCGGCTGGCATTTCTTTCCTGCTTTGAAGATTTTTCCAGATCCATAGATGTAGGGGCAAATTTCGGAGGACGGTACACATTATCACCATCACCATCACCATCCTATAGCATAAACGAATTAGGTTAGAGAGATATCTTAAGTCATATTACCACATCACAAATTTGCACTTGATATTATTAAATAAACTGACCTCAGCAGTTGGTTCTACTTTGCTAACAAGCATGTCAGGATTTGGACGATACTTTGAAACATCTTCACTCTTTTTGGATGCAGCTGGCTCCTTCTCACCAGCATCACTTGTTGCACTTTCACTAGCTTTAATTAGTTTTTGGATTTGGTATTGTTGTTTTTTGTCAATCGGACGAATCTGCGTAAGATTACAGAATGTCAGATACAGATTGTCTTATGTAAACATACCAAGTTTACACACACATACAAGAATAAAACAGACCTTTTCTAAAAATAATCGTATCTCTACAATACTTCGAACAACAGGATGTTCTTCTATTGAATATCCCTTAGCCTTTCGCAGCAAGTAATAAACAAGGAATTGGCAATAATTCAAAAGCAACAGGTTTTTGGCTTCGAGATTGCTGAATCCATCTGCTGTAGAATCTTGATTTTTGACCTTGGCAGTTAAAGTTTGAATTTTACGCTTAACATTATCAAGACCTTCCTTCATTTCTTTCAACAATGCAGCAAGCTGAGATGCTTGTCTGAAAACAGTTGAATGTTGAATAAATTAACCTAATATAATAAAACTCTAATTTGTTCACATAATTATGCATTCATAAAACCAAGTGAACAAAAATTGAATAGCTTACTTTTCTCTGTTATCGTCGTTATTGAAATGATTCTCAGGCTTGTCCATGATTTTGTCAGAATTCAACAAAATCAGAAACTGCAATTTTCGAGAAGTGTTAAAAATAATGAGGATTACAAAAGCAGAAGAGAATAAAAATAAGCGAACAAACGGTGTTTCAAAATAGGGTAAGGGAAATTGAGTGAAGAAAGAAGAGAACTTTAACCTAAGAATCGAGAAACGAGGGCGGCGCTGGAGCGGTAGTGGAGGTTGAGCAGGTCGCAGACTGGCCGTTCAAGCAAGTTAGGTTTTGGTTGTTGTCTTGTCGGGGTGGAGCTTTTAGGTTTTAATTTTTTTTACGGGCTACAGGCTTTTTTTGGTGAGATGGGTTTTAGGTTTTTTAAAAAATGATTTTTTTTTTTGAAGGAAGGTTTTGTAAAAAAAATTTTTTTTTACCGTGTTTCGTGTTTTTGTTATAGATTTTTTATTGCAAGTATTTTATCATTTTGTGCTTGGGTGAAAAGGGAGATGAAAGTCATTTCTCATTGGCATGTCAGGAACAGGAAGTGATATTCTTACGATATTTACCATGTTTTTATCTAACCATATGTTTTCTCGGCTTGTTTTGAAAGGAGAAGGATATCATAAGAAGGGATTTCAGGATTGAAAACATGTGGTTAAACGGAGAAAAACTTAAAGGTGTGATGACATCAAGTTAGAACGTTTTAGGAGGATGAAAGGTTCTTGAAAAGATCCAAAGTTGCGTGACAACGTTTGAACAATAGGCCATGAATATCAAGATGCGATTTAGAAAAGCAATTAAAAAGTGTGAAAAATATATGGAAGCATTTTGAGAGAGGATTGATGACAAACCACTGCAACGTTACAATGAGGTTAGGAGCCATTTGAGTTATCTCTTAACGCAAAAATATGCATTTTGGAAACAAAGGGCTGAGGTGGACCAGTTAAAAAACGGTGATACAAACTCGAAGTTTTTTCATGTCTTGGCCAGTGCGCAAAGAAAGCGCAACCATATCTCAAAGTTACAAAGAAACGACAGGGAGGTTGTAGAAAACAAAGTTGAGTTATGTTCGGTAGCAGAATGTTATGTTGGTGAGATGTTCACGGGTGTAACACCCCGTTTTCCCAACATTAAAATTTCATAATAAAAATCAGAGTTTCTCAATCATAACGGAATGTCACATTCTTTTCTTAAAATCATAAACTGAATAAGTAAATATTTATCCTTCAAAATCCAACAACGTAATTATTTTAAACTTCGTAGCGGAATAGTTTCAACAACTTAAACATAATCTTTGGCACAAGGGCCTCAACATAAAATCTCATAATATCTTGGTTCAACAATAGCTCTTGGAAAATTCATAAGGTAATACGCAAGGAACAGAAAACAATGACAAAATTCTCATCCCGTTACGTATCAGAGCACCTAAGACACACACTTGTGAGGAGTCCACTCACGACCGCAACTAGTCTTGGTTACCTGCAAGTTACCCATACGAAGAGCAACATTTTCAAGCAGAAGGGGTGAGATTTCACAAACAACAATATTAAGCATATAATTCATCAATTACATTTAACAGCATAAACATCATCAATATATCATAATAATAATCATGTAGAATCATAGCATCATCATAAACAACTTCATAATCAATCACCGTAAACAACTTCATAATCAATCATCATAAACAACTTCATAATCATTCATCATAAACAACTTCATAATCGACTTCATAAATTAATCTTATCAACTTGACGACTTTGACTCGACAATGCAACTTCAACTTGACTATGCAACTCTTAACATCTTAAAACATCTCAATAATGCAAATGCATGTGGTACCAATCCAGGGCATCAAGCCCCCAACATATTTGGGCGTAAAAAGGCTCCAGGGCATCAAGCCCCCAACATAATTGAGCAAAAGCTCCAGGGCATCAAGCCCCCAACGTAATTGAGCAAAAGCTCCAGGGCATCAAGCCCCCAACTTTGAATGAGTATGCATGGACTCAACATCTTACATCTTAAACATCTTGAACATCTTATGTGACTCCAATAATTTGGACGACATCTTATAACTTTACAACTTAGACCGACATATACAACTTTATGACATTAATGGTTAACAACAGCAAACATCAACATATGCAGCATATAACAGCTTTTATACATCATATAATCATTAAAGAATGAACCACATCAACATAATCGTCATAAATAATTCATATAATGCATATATAACAATATTAAAATGTAATCATCGTCTCAAAACATCACTTATAATTCACATAATGCATATACGATTATATATATCATCAGTAACAATATTAAATCATCTTATAACAACTTCACGGATCATCATTAATATTATATTCAAACATCAACAATTCATCATATATCATCGTATTCGAGTATCAACAATTCATCATGCATCTTTGTAAGAACATAAATAATCATGCACAACATATTTTCATGTCAAACCAAAGCTACTGGAAAGATATCACAATTATCAACAACTTTCATGTTTACTACAAAGATCAATTCAAAACAGAAACATATGAACAAAACGCAAAAACATGAAACAGATAATGTTGTCACTGTGCAATTTTGCTAAGACCCTCTTGGAGTATTTTCATCATAACTCAAAGACCAAATATCATTTTCACGTCAAACCAAAGCCACTAGAAAGCTAACAAAATTATCTTAAACTTTCATGTTTACGCCTAAGACCAATTCTGTACCGATCAATACCAGTTTTCATTTCAAATTCGAAAAAGTTGTGCTGAAAGTCCATAAAAATTCACTGTGACCTACGTGTAGTAATTTGACCATAACTCAAGTTCTATAAATATTTTTAAGTCAAACCAACGGCATTAGAAAGCTAACATCCATACCTACAACTTTCGTGTTTACACCTTAAGCCAATTCAAAACTTAAATGTGTGAAAAAGATGCAAAAACATGAAACAGAGAATGCTGTCAGAGATAGCTCTCAGGAAAACTCCATTTTTCATCCCAAAATCCCAATTTTGAATCCCCTAAGCCCAAATTTGGTCCCAAAGTTTGTTTAAACGTTTCTAAACATGAAAAGACACCCAAATCCATATAAAACTTGAACTAAAACACCCTTTCAACAAAAATCATCATTTGACCCATTTTTCATGAAAACCTTCAAGAACAACATAAATTCACTTCAAGCTTATGATTATGATTACCCATGGATTATCTAAGGTTTGTACACAATTTCTACATCAATCTAACAACTTCTCGCCATCTGATCATCAATTCTCTCTCAAAACCCTAATTCGCAAATTCTCACAAACTAATCCTAGAACATGTTAATTGCAAATTCAGAATTACAGACTTAATATTACCGAATGATAGTCTCACCCTTACCTTAGATTGTTTTTCTGAAATCAAAAGCAGCGTTCTTCGTTCTTAGGGTTCTCTCTCTCTGAGTTCTCCTCTTTCCCCTCTTTCTCCAAAAAGCGGTTTAACGTAAAAACTCTTTCTAACATAAACTTCCTTATTTATAATACTAATCACTCTTCCTAAATCTATTTAGGCCCAATAACTTATTCTTCTTTCTATTATAACCTGCAATTCTACTTACACTAATAATTCTCATATTATAATAAATAACAGAATAATGCCACATAATAAATTACTAACACCTCATATATATAAATAAATCACATAAATAGATTCTAACTTAATAAAAATATATAAATAAAAGGAGGGCGTTACAACGAGTACAACAACAACATGCAACAAATCACATATTATGTTAGATCAAGTATAACTCAGGAAGATAATGACCTATCGTTGGTGACTCTGACAATGGAATAGTTTCTGCAAACACCATTTCAAATGCATTTAGACAAGGCACTTGGACCAGATGGACTTAACCTATATTTCCAACTTGAAGATTAACCCGGTTGTATGTATCATTTGTCACTATGTCCCTGCAAGGTTGGATGTGACAACAATACTAGGTTGAAAAACATAAGTATAAGGTACTTGTTGCATATGTATCATTTAAAGTCATGGATGTCCTGTCGAAGCAACAAGTGACAAAGTTTGGTTAACAACGCTTGTAAGACCTTGGTTTCATTAAACTCCTTGTATGGTGGAGTTGACATGTTTTTCACAAGAATTCACTCGTTTGGTTGTCAACTCCTTGACCCGTCGAGCGTCATCACGAACCATTAGTTTAACAACGATAAATAAATTAATATATACACACACACACACACATATAATAAGAGTATTAGTAAAAATACTATTTTTGCTTCCATTTATACATTTTTCTTAGAGCGTGTTTGATTTGCTAAAAATAAAGGATTGTATAAGACAACTCCAGTTGTACTGTGTTTGATTGCAAAACTACTGTACAAAGTGGACAAACTGGATGATAAAACTAAAAATATTGTTCTTTACTAAACCACAACACAAATTTTTGTAAAAAATATAAGCTGTCTAAAATAACAAAATACTAATCTTTTCTTGCCCAAACACTGAATATAACAAAAAATCGTTCAATACCATAAAAATTCGTATTGTGCTATTTTGATTTATATTGTATTGCTTCGTCTTGTGATGTTTTGTCCAATATTTACCTTTTAACAGATCAAATGCATTTAAATATATACGAAATATCTAAATATATAGTGAGATAAATGATATTTACATAACCGTTTTACGACAACTTTTAGATAAACCTTTCCTTTCAACTCACATTATTTTCTTACATTTTTTTTTTCTTTTTTCTTTATTGTTTTTTATTAAAAAAAGAAAAGAAAAAGTAGCTACAAAAGTTGGTCAAATGTATAGTTATTTTTTTCTTCCAAAGAAGCCAATTGATTTTTGGGTGCAGAATAGAGACAAACACAGTGAATGAATGAGATGAGAGTGTGGTAGGAAGCAGAACACAGCACATTTCCCAAGGAAAACGAAAAGGTGTACCCGCGTGGCAGGTGATAATTTATCAATCGTGCCAACAACACAACACAACACAACACTGCCTTAGATATATGAATCACCTCACACGGATCGGATCTGATTTCATCTCTTCTTCAACGCTTCCGATCATGACGCTTTGAAATATCGTATCCCATTTCCATTTCTAGGGTTCTTCTTTTCTTTTCCTTTCCCGCTTCTTTCCATGGAGTTACGCGGCAGAATCTTCTTCTTCTTCCTCTTTCTTCTCCCCCATTGAATTCTCCGTTCACTACTCAAATCATTATGGCAGCTTCTCCTGTCAATTTCCTCTTCGGATTCTTGTTACTTTCCGTTACTTTATGGCTCCTTTTCATGTAAGTCCCTCCCTCCCTCCCTCCCTCCCAATTTAACTACTTGTTGTTGCATTTCTAGTTGTTTGAGTAAGGCATTCTACTGCTTGCAATATCACGCTCGTTTCTCTGAAATGTGTGTTAGTTTTACGTATTTATCTATAGAACTATACTATACATGTGAACTTGTTTGTGAATTAGGGGGGACTGAGGGAGTAGTTTTCTTCTTACGCGAAACATTGGAGAATTGTAGAGGAAACACGTTTCTTAGAAAAAAACGAGTTATTGAGTGCTGCATCCGCCCTCCGGTCATCGACATTAAGTTAGTTAAAATCGTGCCAAATGAAAGATAATACTAGATATACACATCTTTATCAGGTAAATTAAAGAGACAAGTTGCCCCTTGATAAGTTATCAACATGCTATGATCCGTTAATTTCTTGTTACCCTTTTTCCTCATCAAAAGCTTTCAACTATGAGCGACTCAAGTTTTATCACTCTACTCCTCTCACTAACTACCCTGGGTTTATGACTTACTTCATCTACCACACTCTTGTAGTTTAGTCTGAACAAATAGTGAGACGAGAGTCAAGGAATATGATCTCACACTTTGTTATCAATATCTTTTCGGCTCAACGAGTGGCATTATTTTCTAACTATTTTTTTTTTCTTTGAAAATTAGGATATTTGGGAAGTAAAGTAATGCAAATTATGTTCCATAATAAGTTTATCTTAAGAGTGGCTCTTAGGTTTTAGGCCTAACTCAACCCCATAAAACCGACTTATGAGAGGAAGATTGTATAGGCTTTATAAGCTCTATCTAGGTCGTTTCGCTAGGCAAAGTGAAACATGGATTTTTCTTAATACACCCTCTCACATCTAGGGCTATTAGGCATGGTGCGTGGATAATACAAGTGACCCATTAATGGATATGCTCTAATACCATCTTAGTTTTTGTGTCTAGCCTTTTATTCTGGACAGTCAAAGTCCCCTCCAAGATCAAAGTTGTGTTTAAACTTGTAACTTTGAAGAAATTTAATTCTAAGTTTGAAATTACTTAAGCAGTTGGCCAGTAATAACTTTTCTATCTTGTAATAACTTTTTAGCATGTTTGGAAAACTTGATTAGAAAAGGGCAGCCTGTTGCAGAGGGCTTCCACCATTGTAGGGTTTGAAGAGAACTATATGTGTGACACCTGGGGATGACAAGCATATCGTTGGTGCATGTGCATGAGCTACAATCAAAGAGCGATCCTTGGAAAGACTATTTAGCAAATGGAGACCTAATAAATTGTACATACACCAGAGTGACGGAATATTATTTAGCAAATGGAGACATAATAAATTGTATATACACCAGCATGAGTGTGATCTAGAGACTGCGTAAGTGTGAGACTGCATAGTCGCAGATGACTTGAAGGTATTGATTAGCACTACCTACAACAACTCATATCAGTAAGATGCATATCCTTTTTGGGAGTTCGGAATATAAGAACTTCATAGTTAAGTATGCAGGACTTGTGGGATGAGTGAGGACAAATCACACTGAAAAGGTCTGTGTTGGTTTTTGGGCACATAATTGATCCTGGAAGCAGTTATGAGATGTTATAATATGCATGTAGCTTACTCCCATAAATAGATACGTTGTTTGTGCAACTAGAAGTTCCAACTAGTAGGTTGCTAGGAACCAACCTTACCATTACACCAAGGCTCACTCTCTTTTGAAGAGCCTTATGTAAACACAATTATTTTGTGTGGTAAAATGCTCGGGTTTACAATAATTGTTCTAATTCTTTAGATATTTTATTGTTTTTGTGGCCACTCTATGGTGCTTAGTCCATGGTTACTTTAAAGGTGTGTCCCTAACAGCTATGCAAAGGGATCTGCGTTATATTTTTATTATTGACAATGTGCATCTACTTTGTCATAATTTGTCATGTAGCTATCTCCTGCTTATCTTCCTAATATTTAATAAATCATCTTGACATGCATAAAAGGTAAATTGAAAAAAAAAAGGCTAATGCATAATTTTTATTACACCCCCATTTAATCTTAGCAATTTATGTATTAAAAAACATCTCATTCCTTACAGCCTTTTACAAAAACAGATAATTTAAGTTTAAAATTGTGCATTATTTTTAAAGGGAGTATCTTACTAATGTTGTTCAATTACTTTTTATTTAAATTATCCTTCTTTTTTGATCTTGCTAATAGTTTAAAGAAATTGTTTAAAAGCTAATTGAATAGAAGTGGATTAAAAACTCCCATTCTTCTATGATCCAAGAAATCCAAATTGACAAAACATTTTTTTTTTTTGGTTCGGTGTTTGTGTGTGTGTGTTACAAGTTCTTCTGTCAAGAGAATAGAACTAAATGCAGGGGATGTCTTTGTAGGATGTTTGGGATGAAAAAACCCCAAATCCTTATGCTCAAATTATATCACGTTGATGATATTTTGCAGAGTTCCCATTTTTTCTTTTTTTCAAAGTGCAATTGATGACAACATGCAATGCTTTATGATTAAATTTATGGTATCATTATGCCACCATTTCTTTGTTTTTTCCTCTCTATAAACAGTTTTTTTTTTTTTGAAAGAGCCTCTATAAACAGGTTGTTTACAGACTTTTGACCACCTTGTCCTTGATTTTGATTATGCTTTTTTTTTTTTTTTTTTTTTTTTTTACAGATTTGCTTCTACATTATTGGCTTGGATTTTGAGTAAGATTCTGGGAGCATCTGTTGGATTTCGTGTTGGTGGATGGAAATGTTTAAGAGACGTGGTAGTGAAGTTTGAAAAGGTTTTTCTCTGCTTTCAATCACTAAGCTCATTTCATTGTTTGAATTTTGAAGGCACTGGAGAGTTGTACAATATTCATTTTACTAGGCCATAGTTTGAGAGTGTAAAATGTGCAGTGTGGGGGGTGGTAGTGGTGGTGATAAATGCTGTAAAATTGAATGAAGAATTGTTTCATCTCACAATTTGTGCTAGTTTCCTTTTAAACATTCTTTTCATATTAATTTTTCTCCTAGCCTTTGAAAATGTGGACAACTTGCTTCAGCTGACTGTTGTTTCCTTTATACAGTCACACTCTTGATCCTAGTTAAAATCCTTTATTTATATTCTACTGAGGTGTCATGTTTACTCCTGTTATCAGATATTATACTAGTTTCTTTAGGGGCTCATGGCAACATTTCTGTTGATTTATAATTTACAGGGTGCTGTTGAATCTGTATCTGTTGGTGAAATTAAGCTCAGCTTACGCCAGTCGCTGGTCAAACTTGGTGTGGGTTTTATATCTCGGGATCCAAAGCTCCAAGTGTTAATCTGTGACTTAGAAGTTGTGATGAGGCCTTCAAATAAAAGCCCAGGGAAGAAGAAAACTCGAAAATCCCGGGCTTCGGGAAGAGGGAAGTGGATGATTATAGGCAATATTGCAAGATATTTGTCAGTTTTTGTGACTGATCTGGTTCTGAAGGTGCACATCTCCATAAAACTTCATTGTTCTGCTTCTATGGTTAAATACAGGCTGATCTGGTTTGGAATTTGCTGAAAAACAATTTTACATCATCAAATTTAATGGTTTTATTAATGAATAAAATTGAGTTTAACACACTGTTTACTTTTAGGTTTAAGCTAAATTGTATTATATTATTTTCTTTTGTTATTTCCATTTGGATCTTATTATAATATTTTGTTCATTGAGAATCTCTTCCAAACATTGCAGACACCAAAATATACTGTTGAAATCAAGGAATTGAATGTGGATATATCTAAAGATGGTGGATCTAAGTCAAGTTTGTTAGTTAGACTACAAATACTGCCTATTCTTGTTCACATTGGTGAGCCACGGGATAGTTGTGACCAGTTATCTAATTTAGGTGGTGGAGGATGCAGTTCTTCGTGCCAGGCATCCTTTGCTGCCATAGAAAGGTCTTCTGCCCCTTTTATCTGTGAAAAGTTCTCGATCTCCTGTGAATTTGGCCATGATAGGTATATTTCTTCTTTCTATTCATTTTTTTTCTTCAATATTAACATGCACTCCCGAATGCTGGTTGTAGTAGAGAGAGATTATGTAGTATTACTAGTTTTTTTTGGTAGTGGTATTACTAGTTTAATATGGGAATATAATTCAACACTTAGTTTTGCACTAAATTGATAGAAGCAGAACTTAGTTTGACAAATATTGCACGATGTAATGAATAATTTACAATGCCAAATCAACTATCGGTTTGTATTGGTTTGGTTCAAAGTTCTGGCAGTGTACCATATGCACTGAAGAAATTTCCAACTTTATAATCTGCCAAATGAATCTTCCTTTTTTATCTACACCGATTATTGGTCATCTATTATTTTTCTGTTTTTTGTATTTTGCACAGTTGTAATTGGTTTGCCTGACTTCAGTTTGTATAGTCTTAGTCTCACTATTTTGTATTGTTGCTAGGTTAATTCTGACTTTCGTCTTTTTGGGCACAGGGAAGTGGGTATAGTTATCAAGAGTGTGGACATTTCCAGTGGAGAGGTCACGTTAAATTTAAACGAGGAGTTGCTTTTGAAAAGCAAGAGTTCATCGAAGTCTTCTTCTAACTCCGTCAGTGTTATTAGGTCACAAACTGATTCAAGCACTAAAAAACCATCAAAGCAGCAGCAAACACTTGCAACCTTCTCCAAGTACAGTTCTATGTTTCCCGAAAAGGTTGTAAATTAACTCATATGCTCTGTTTTTAATCATCACACACACATACATGTTTAATTACTAAGAGAGAGAGAAAAAACAGAGAGGATAGGAAATCTTCTCAAACAATAAAACTGTTAACCAGATAAGAAACACAACAAGCACAACATCAAAATAGTTGTAGTTTATTTTACTTCAGTAATATCATCTATTGGGCGTGTTTGTTTCCAGTTTACTAGATTTATTCCTAGGAATAACTTTCCTAGGAATATAAGAATGGGAGTTTTATTATTTTAGAAAAGATGTCTGGTTAATATTATAATATTCCTGGGAGCCTTTATAATAGGTAGGTTAATGTAGACCAAGTTTCAATATATTTTTATGATCTTAATCTTAACAATGTACAAGTGCTAGTCTCAATATATAAGCTATTTCTTAGTCTAGCGGGCCCAAAATGTAAATTAGTACTAAAATTGCATCATTTACAACAGTCATTAAGTGGTTACACTTGAGATTATTCCAATCTTCATGGAACTTTATTCCCACCCTTTTCTTTGTGAATGTTCTTCTATTCCCAGGAACATTTTATATCATGAAATAAAATTTAATAAACTTGTAACAAACATAAGAATGCATATTTCTATCATTTTATTCCCTGGAATCTACAACGATAACTTGAAACAAACGCACCCTTGAATTTGAAACTAGCTGAAACTATTTCTTCATTAAGATTAGTGCTATCTAATATATTATTATTGCTACGACAAACATTACTTATATTTTGCTTGAATCTATAAGTGTGCACAACAGTACTGTAACTGCAATAGCCTAGATAATCTCAAGCTGTTAGCACAGCTGGCATTAGTTATCATCTAGCTGCATTATGTTATTTGTTGTTAGATAAGCTATGCAAGTTATGCAAATGACTAAGTGTGATATTTGTAACAAACCTATGATGACTATCATCACACGCTATAAATACAACTTGTACACTCGGGTTTCAGTAGATCAATAATATAAAACACACTGAAACCTTCTCTAATGTTTTTAGTTTTGTTTCTCAATAGAATCTATTTTTTGTGTTTCTTCTTTCCTTCTTGTTGGCTTGATTGAATATGAATGGTTTGATTGAAGTTTAGTCTTTTGGTTGCTCTCGATGTTTCTTTGAAACGAGATGTCTCACTTGATGCTCCCTTGACATTTTTTTATTACATTGTTATGGAAGATATTAGAAGCGAACACTTTCTTTCTATTGGAGAACAAGGTGGAAGAAGGTTTCACAGCCAGAGATGTATCTGAGCATCTAAATACTAAATATGTAGTTTGGAAAATATGGAAAGTCGGTCTTTCTCAAAAATCAAGGTTTAGTTTATAGCTGGAGGCTACAATGTAGCCACATTATGGATGGTTCACCGTGGAATTATATATATTCTTATTTTCAGAATGATTTAAATTACCTTTTTTTTTTAACTACAGATAGACCCTTAGGCTCCTCGTATAAATAGTGTTATAGAATCTTTTCACGCTCCTCTTCCTCCTACCACTGCTCTAGAGTCTAAACCATCTTACTACCACCCCGAGAAACACATTATCTTCTCCACCTTGTGTCTTCAGAACAACTTACCGCATCTTCCCACTTTTTGATCTCTGGAAAGTGGAAACACACCACAAGGCCGCAAACCCAAAACCCTTTCCCCAATGTCATCCATCAACCACCTCCTTGAAAATCATTAGCATAGGCACCCTTCTCTCTCAACTATTATAACCTTCACTTTTCTCACCGTACCCAGAAACCCTTGACAACTCCAAAATGGCGCGCACCCATAGTTCTCATTTACATCGTTGTTTGCAACAAAATCCCTTCGTTAAAGAGTACCACATCGAACAAAACATGTGTTTATAAGTTGGGGAATTCCTCACCTCACAAGCCGGTTTTGTGAGGTTGTGTTAGGCCCTTCCACAATTTTTAAGATGGTATCAGAGCCTCTCCAAGATCCATTGCGCCACCTACTACCAGGTTTTCGCTATCGGGCCACCCACCATTTATGTCCACCCCAATAGTGCTGGTCGTGAGGGGGTGTGTTAAAGAGTCCCACATCGGACAAAAGATGGCCTGAATATGTGTTTATAAGTGGGGGAAATCCCCACGTACAAGCAGGTTTTGTGGGGTTGTGTTAGGCCCAACCATGATTTCTAAGTCCCTTCATCTTCTATCAGGTACTGTAGCGAGTAGCGGCTGAATATTCCAGTCACAAAGCATTGAGAATGTGCAGGCTTTTGTTGGTCTTCTTGTGCCGCAAAGCACTGAGCACACGGAGCTCTCAACTAATCAGTAAAATGCATTATAGAATCAGGTTATCTTTCTGGTGGATTGTGTGGTGCGATGGTGTGTCTTTGAGCAGCTTTTCCCCAACTTTATGCTCTTTATGTGGTGCTTCGGTTATGGGTTTCCTTGTTGTGGATAGGTCTAGTTTTTCAAGCCACTTTCATTTTCTTTTTCAGAAATTTGAAGGGTAGAGAAACTGCATAAGTAATGATCTTGTTGCATCAAAGTCTTGATTCTGTTACTTTTTATGACTCGCTGGACACTAGAATTTGGCTTTTGGGCAAAATGTGGTTCCTTCACTTGTAAGTCTCTCGAGTATGTGTTTGTGTTGGTGACTTTTGGTTTCCTTTGAGTAAGTTTAATTTTGAAATCGAGGGCCTATTGAAATTCAAAGTCTTTATCCACTTTATGTTGCATAATTTGATTACAATTTGGTTATATTTGTTCGTTTTATTTAATCAAAAGTAGCAATCAACATGGGTTTTTAAAATTCGTTTAATGTCAACTGTGAAGCATTTTGTTATTGATAGGTCAACTTCGATCTACCAAAGTTGGATGTGAATTTTGTGCATCGTGAACATGGTCTTTCTATTGAAAACAACATCACAGGTATCCAATTGAAAAGCACCAAATCTCGATCTACTGAGGATGTTGGGGAGAGTACACGCCTTGATTTTCAACTGGAGTTTAGTGAAATTCATGTACGAGCTTGACTGTTAATTTTGGTGAAGTTTTTGTGATATGATTTCTATTTGTACTTTGTTTTGTTTCTTCCTGACAAATTTTCATTTGCCTTATTGATATTACAGCTTCTTAGAGGAGCTGGTTCTTCCATCCTGGAGATATTAAAGTTGGATTTGGTTTCTTTTGTGTACATCCCTGTACAGGTAAATTATTTACAATCATATAAATTAGCCTTTGCATGTCAATATTCAGAAGGAAAGGGATAGAAAACTGGAAACTGTAAAATGGATTTTGAATAAGACTTTTCATTATTTGAACAATTGTTAGGGTGCACCTATTTATACAAAGAGTTCATATGACTGTTCAACAGAAACTAATACAACAGAGTCCATTATTGTCAGCTGTCAGTTACCACTTATAACATAATTAGAGGTGATACAGTGTTCAACAGAAACCAGTAGAACAGAATCAGTTACTGATAGCTGCCAGTGACTGCCTTTAACAAAAAGAATATCAACATTGCATCACTGTACTGCACACTCTGCGGCCTTATCATATACACTAACATTGCATCACTGTAAACTGGTATTCTTATCTCTTTACTTTGCGTAGCTAAGTTTACCCAAAGTTAAGTGATAAAATTGCAAACATAATTTTTTTTAAATTGAAAAGAACATCAATTGTAAAGCTAACTTGGTGGTGAAGTGTTTTATCATCTATAAATGCCAGAGAATTTTTGGTGGCTACACTATAGATGATTTTATGCTTGAAGTTATTATGCAAAGCCACATAATTTGGCAAAAACATTTCTGCTGAAAGTTGTTGTTCAGAATCCCACAGTGAATAAAACACCGAGATTACTAGTGGTTAAAATTTAAATGGGGAGCAACCCTCACCCCATATGAGCTAGCTTTTGATGTTGGAGTTAGGCCAAAATCTGAATTCTAATATTTATCTATTTAATTGCAAATTGAAAATGCTCAGATAATACGAAGCTGAAATTGTTGTGCCTTTGATGGTTTTATTCAATATAATTTTCTCTAATTATAATTGAGTAATATGTGTAGTTGGAGTTTGGAAGTTTGCCCATGTACTTCACAGAAAACTGTTGCTTCTTTTTATTAAAAAAAATGCATGAATAGAGTTGGATATATAATTGAAGGATGACAATGCGATACCCTAACATAATGCTTCTATTGTACTAGACCCACAACTGGTCCAGACATTCTAACAGAAAGATTGGAAAAATATAAATACAAGGAGGTCTAGAACAAGGAGCATAGTTGCCAAAATAAAAACAGAATTTTCAAGAAAGTTGGAATTTATTTCTTTTGGGCAAACAGAAAACAGGGATTTTAAATTCTCATATTTCTTTTGCACACGCTGCTTAATTTTTTGGGGTTATATTTGTATGTGTGTATTTTCATAACGAGCTTAAAAATTCCTTTTTGTATTTGTTGTGGAAACTTATTTATTGTTATTGGGATTCTTCCTCTGCATCAGCCAATTTCGTCGGTTAGAGCAGAAACTGAAATCAAGCTAGGAGGCACTCAGTGCAACATCATAATGAGCCGGCTAAAGCCTTGGCTTCTCCTTCATCTGTCGAAGAAGAAAAAAATTGTACTTAGAGAAGAAGCTTCTGTTGTTGTAAAGCCACAATCAATTGATAGCAGGATCATCATGTGGACATGCAATGTCTCAGCTCCTGAGATGACAATAGTGCTTTTCGATATGGTTGGTTCACCTGTATATCATGTAAGTACTGTGATTATTTGTGTCTGTTATTGTAACAGGTTGCTAATAAGTGTTGGAAAGTTGAAACATTTCTTCGGAAAATGTTGAGTGGATGGTAAAACACATGACTAGTTTAACTTCTAATGTGATTTTTTCGGTGACTAGAGAACGCGTGGTGATAGGTGACACTCTAACCATAGAAAGAGGATCCATCGTAAACGGTGGTGGAGGATGGATTTCAGAGGAAGACATGGTTGATGATAAAGAAGCTTTGATACATCTTGAATTTCAGAGAGAAAGCCTAAAAAAACTGAATAAAACTGAAATTGATTGAAATGAATTGAACCTAGCTTTGCATCACTGGAGATATATAGGAAGAGTCTAGATGCAGCTGTCATTGACAGTTGTACAAGAGTTGGTAAAACTAAGTGCAACTATACTAATGACATTTAACTGGGCTTACAACATAACTAGTTACAGAGTTATATTCTTACACACATTATTGGGGTTTGTTTTGTACGTTTGAAATTGATATCCCTTTCATTTAATTTATAATTATACATTGAATATCGATAACCTTGAGCTCTATTGTTTTAGAGGTAGTTATCCTTGTTTTACATATTTTATTTTCCTTTAAATTAGTTGTGCAAAGAAATGACATCAGTTTTATTGCTTTCCAATTCTAGGGCTGCTCACAATTATCACATCTGTTTGCAAACAACATTTCGAATACGGGGACTACAGTACATGTTGAACTTGGAGAGTTAAATCTCCACTTAGCGGATGAATATCAAGAGTTCTTAAAAGAAAGTGTTTTTGGTGTGGAATCAAATTGTGGCTCCATTATGCACATTGCAAAGGTTTGTTTGGATTGGGGGAAAAAGGACATGGAATCATCTGAAGAGGATGGTCCTAGGCTAGGTTTATTAGTTGATGTGACTGGAATGGGAATTTATCTAACTTTCAAGAGAATAGCGTCACTCATATCAACAGCCATATCATTTCAAGCTCTATTAAAATCTATATCTGGTTCAAAGAAAAAATTAACTCAGAGCCAAGGGCGTTTAACAAAATCTTCAGGGAAGGGAACTCAAATGTTGAAATTCAATCTTGAGAGGTGTTCTGTATATGTTTGGGGCGAGGTAGGGTTGGATAATGCAATTGTTCCAGACCCCAAGCGTGTTAATTATGGCTCACAAGGTGGTAGAGTTATAATAGATGTCTCAGTAGATGGTACCCCACGCAATGCCCACATAATGCCTACTACTTCCAACGAATACCAGAAGCTCAAGTACTCTGTCTCTCTTGAAATTTTTCAATTCAATCTGTCCATGAACAAAGAGAAACAGTCCACACAAATTGAACTTGAAAGAGCCAGATCTGTCTATCAGGAATATATGGAGGAAAATCGGCCAGTAACAAAGGTGGCATTGTTTGATTTGCAAAATGCTAAATTTGTACGGCGATCAGGTGGCCTAAAACAGATTGCTGTCTGTTCTCTGTTCAGTGCTACTGACATCACCCTTAGGTGGGAGCCTGATGTACATCTATCACTAATTGAACTTGTCCTGCAGCTGAAGTTATTGGTACATAACAGCAAGCTTGAACACATGGGAGATGCGTCTCATGGTCGAGATGCTAATTGGAAACAAGAAACTACCACTGAATCAGGGCATCTTGGAAAGCAGAAGCAGAAAGAATCAATTTTTGCTGTTGATGTAGAAATGTTAAGTATTTCGGCTGGGCTAGGAGATGGAGTTGATGGTATGGTTCAGGTGCAGTCAATTTTCTCTGAAAATGCTCGTATAGGAGTACTCCTTGAAGGACTTACGCTTAGCTTCAACGGGGCTAGGATCCTCAAGAGTAGTCGAATGCAAATTTCACGAATTCCCAGTGTCTCTGCTGGTCCATCTGATGCAAAAGAGCATGTGGTCACAACATGGGATTGGGTAATCCAAGGTCTCGAAGTTCACATTTGCATGCCATACAGATTGCAATTGCGTGCCATTGATGATGTCATCGAGGATATGTTACGAGGTCTGAAGCTCATAATTGCTACCAAGACAAATTTGATTTTTCCTGTGAAGAAAGACAGCTCTAAAGTTAAGAAACCCAGTTCTGTACAATTTGGATGCCTAAAATTTTGCATACGCAAGTTAACTGCTGATATCGAAGAGGAACCAATGCAGGGATGGCTTGATGAGCACTATCAGTTACTGAAGAAGGAGGCTGGTGAGTTAGCCATCCGGTTGAACTTTCTAGATGAATTAATATCGAAGGCGAAACACGTTCCCAAATCTACCGACACCATTAGTTCTTCTCAAGAAGGAAAATTTTGTTATAACAATATTGAGGTTGATGTAAAAGATTCTTCTACTCTCGAGTCCATAAGAGAAGAGATTTATAAAAAATCATTCCGATCATATTACCAGGCATGCCAGAATCTAGTGTTATCTGAAGGGTCAGGTGCTTGCAAAGAAGATTTCCAGGCTGGTTTCAAACCCAGTACTTCGAGAACTTCTCTTCTTTCTATATCTGCATTAGATTTAGATGTAAGCTTGAGAAAAATTGATGGTGGAGATGCTGGGATGATTGAGGTTCTGAAAAAGCTTGATCCTGTCTGCCTTGAGAATAATATACCATTCTCTCGACTATATGGGACAAATATCCTCTTAAACACGAGCTCTCTTGTGGTCCAGCTTCGGAATTACACATTTCCTCTTTTCTCTGGAAGTTATGGTAAATGTGAAGGTCGTCTTGTGTTGGCTCAGCAGGTAATATTAAAAGAATCGCATTGTCTCCCTTCTATAGGCACTGTTTTAACTTGATATTGATTGCATATTCCTGTTACGAGAAAGAAAAATAAATTCAAAGAAAAAAATACCTACCTTTGAGAAATACCTGATTGTCATACTTGGTCCCCTTTGAGATAAAGTTACAATAGATAAGAGGTTGGGAAGTCTATGAGAAAAGGAAAAGATAACTTCCTTACAAAATCCACAATATTAAAACTATGAAACTCACATCTCGGACATAGTTTTTTCCTGTCATTCTGTATATTCTTAAGCACCATAAAGAAGCTAACAACAAAAGAAATATTGAAATATCATTGAAAATTCTCGCATTTCTCTATAAGTTGGCATGCTGGCATACAAGAAATTGATTCACTCAGGACAAGTCCACAAACTTCTTATTGACATGAACTTTGAATGGGTATCTCATTACATTCACTTCATCTTTAAAATCTAAATTTTTGTTTTTAGAGTTGAATATGATTTTAGTTCGTATAAAATTTCAAAATTTCGATTTTTGTCCTATAAAAATTTTCTTCAACTTTTAGCCCTCATAATATTTCCTGTTAGCAGTTTTAGTAGTTTTAGTCCCTACTGTTAATCATGTGTAGCCTTTGAATTTTTGAACGATTGTTTTAAAGGCAGTCTTAGTCCCTACTGTCAAGTCAACTCATGTGTAGCTTTCAAATTTTTGAATGACTTTTTGAGGGCATATTTATAACATTATAAACATGTCCCCTATAAAAATTTAGAAGTTTTTAGCAATGGGTGAACTAAATATGAAATTTAAGGGCCAAAACCTCAATAAAAATAATGGACCTAAAAATCAAATTTTGAGCTCATTTATTGCAGAGACTTCTATCATAGCACATGGAGTGTATCTGCAAAGTTTGATAACATTTTGATCAGGCCTCTATTTATTTTGATTTTAAAATGTTGTCAGAAAATATTGTGGGGACTGAAAGTCGAAGAAATTTTTTGTAGGGACTAAAAACGAAAATTTGAAATTTCATGGGGACTAGAAACATATTTAACCATTGTTCTTATTTTTTGGATCACGTAAAATAAACATGATTTTTATTCTGATATCTTATAGAATTACTGAAAGAGAAGTATGAGTTTTAGCATATAATCCTGCCTTTAATTTATATTACGGATTAATCACATTTGAGTTACCGTATGGAATAAACTTGAAGTGTTTCAATTGAAATTTACTTGTCGTTGCACTTCTGTTGAATTTTTGCGTTTTTTCAAATGTAAATAATGGTTCCTCGTTTTACCTGCAATGAAGTACAACAGAAATATTTTGAAAAAAATCTGTTACATTTGTCTTCAAATAGTCTTCTAAATTATAGAAGCCTAGAATCTATCTCTCACTGTCTCTGCCCATTTTAAGCATGAAGAGTAATTGTGACGTGGGTTCTAGTCTAGGAGAGGATTTATGGCTCAATTCTGTTGTTTGTTTAGTTTTTTTTTTTTTTTTTTGATGACATGTTTGTTTAGTTTGGTTTTGATGAAAGTTATCTTTCTTTCTGTTTTCTGTTACATCAGTTAGTGCAACTACTTCAGTAAATTTGAGGTTGATCTTTACTATATATATAGGGTCGGATGTAGCTGATCCACTGCATTACTAATTGCACACTTTCATTTCTCAAAAATATATATTCTATTCATTATCATTATCTTTTTTTATTGAAAATTTAATTGTGTTGAAAAGAATAATTTTAAAATTTTCAAGAAATTGAATACACATTTTCCAGCATAATGTTTCTTTATTTAGTTCATTAACAAGTGCTCTAAGGGCATGTTAGCATTTGCCATAAATTAGATGTAATTTTGCCGTGAAGGTAATTTTGTCGTTTTAGTATAATGTTTGTCATATTATTACTTGGTCAATCTCAAATATATATCTAGTTTGTTAGTAGGTGTACATCAAAAACAAGGTATGATTAGACCTTATCCAAGTCTCCTCATCCTATTCGTCGCTGTCCTATCCTGACCATTAAACGAGACATAAAGTTCTAGATGCAGTTGAATACATTATTCACTATTCAACGCTTTCGTTGTGATTTTTTCTGACTTTTGTTCTATAGATATGGTCAAAGTAGGGAAAGAACACAATTTTATAAACGAGTAGGTTCCTACGTTGTTCAGTAGCACGACAGATTTAGGTGAGTTACTGTAGGTAAAAATATAATTGTAGGTATCATTTGAACTATAAAAGATGACAAGATAACCACTTTATTAAATAGGTGGAAAAGCAACAAGTTACCAGTGAAAAATCTGGTAATGATTTCAGATAGTTCTGTTGTTTAAGACGTGTCATATATCTAATTACTACTTTATACGTGCTGACATGATTGTATATTTTCTCTGCTACTCACTGTTTTTTCTACCTTTTTTTGGGATTCAGCAACATTTTATGCAGTGTTTCCGTTTCTTTGTCTTATTTATTGTTCATTGATTTACTTCAACTAGGCAACTAGCTTTCAACCTCAAATATTTCAAGATGTCTATGTTGGGAGATGGAGAAAGGTTCGCATGCTACGTTCGGCTAGTGGTACTACTCCACCTATAAAGACATATTCAGATTTGCCAATACATTTCCAGAAAGGTGAGGTGTCATTTGGGGTGGGTTATGAACCAGCTTTTGCTGATGTTAGTTACGCTTTCACTGTAGCACTTCGGAGGGCTAATCTAAGTGTTAGGAATCCTGGTCCACTTATTCATCCACCAAAGAAGGAGCGGAGTTTACCATGGTGGGACGACATGAGAAATTACATCCATGGAAAAGTTTCCTTACTGTTCTCTGAATCAAGATGGAATATTTTGGCAACTACAGATCCATATGAAAAGGTTGACAAACTTCAAATTGTAAGCAGCTGTATGGAAATTCACCAGTCTGATGGCCGTGTTTTTGTTTTTGCCAAAGATTTTAAGTTTTTGTTAAGTAGTTTGGAAAGTTTGGCAAACAGATGTGGTTTCAAAATTCCAACAGGAGTCTCTGGGGCATTTTTGGAAGCCCCTATCTTTACTCTCGAAGTTACAATGGACTGGGAATGTGGATCTGGAGATCCCATGGATCATTATTTATTTGCACTACCAGTTGAGGGAAAACCTCGCGACAAAGTATTTGATCCCTTCAGATCGACCTCTCTTTCTCTCCGATGGAACTTCTCTCTTAGACCCCTTCCTCTTTCATTAAAAAAACATTCCTCACTGTCCATTGCTAGGGATAATACTGAACAAGGATCTACCATATTTGATCCTCCTCATGTATCTCAAAATTTTTCACGCGTGTCCCCTACATTTAACTTTGGAGCTCATGATCTAGCGTGGATATTAAGATTCTGGAGCTTGAACTACAATCCTCCACATAAGCTGCGGAGCTTCTCCCGTTGGCCGCGTTTTGGAGTTTCGAGAGCTGCCAGGTCAGGAAATCTTTCACTAGATAAAGTGATGACTGAATTCATGCTTCGTCTAGATGCCACCCCAGCCTGTATAAAGAACATGCCTTTAGATGATGATGATCCAGCCAAAGGACTGACTTTCACAATGAGAAAACTAAAGTATGAACTGTGTTATAGTAGGGGCAAGCAAAAATATACTTTTGAAAGCAAGCGTGATATTCTTGATCTTGTTTACCAGGGATTTGACCTTCATATGCTCAAAGCTTTCCTAAATAAGGAAGCCTGTGCTAGTGTTGCGAAAGTAGTTAACATGATACTGAAAAGTTCACAATCTGTATCTACAGACAAAATCTCAACTGACAAAGGTTACATGACAGAAAAAAATCGTGATGATGGATTTTTACTGTCCTCCGATTACTTCACCATCAGAAGACAATCCTCAAAGGCTGATCCTGCTAGGTTACTAGCATGGCAAGAAGCAGGAAGAAGAAAAGTTGAGATGACATATGTACGGTCTGAGTTTGACAATGGGAGTGAAACTGATGAACATATGCGGTCTGACCCAAGTGATGATGATGGTTACAATGTGGTAATAGCTGATGGTTGTCAACGTGTGTTTGTCTATGGTCTTAAGCTTTTGTGGACCATTGAAAACAGAGATGCTGTTTGGGCTTGGGTTGGAGGCCTATCCAAAGCCTTTGAGCCTCCCAAGCCTTCTCCATCTCGGCAGTATGCACAGAGGAAATTACTTGATGAAAACAAAAAGCATGATGAAGCTGATTTAGGTCAAGTTGATGTTTCAAAATGTCCAACTGGTAAAAGTTGTAAGTCTCCCTCTTCTCAGCAAGCAGGTACTTCTGGTTCAGTTTCATCTCCATCAAATTCGGTTAAAGCGGACACCTCCCTATCTGGTATGTATTATATGTTTCATGATCTTTTGTTACCTGCTATGAATTTGAATATGCAAATTAGATTGTAAACCAGTAATATCAATAAAGAGATAGTTAAATATACCGTCTGTTGCTACAAGCAGTATTATTGCTTGCAAGATCATTGATATTATTTTTTTTTTTTTACTAAGAATCAAATATTTTCAAAGTTTTATTCCCACTTCGTTTCCTCTTTTTGGTGCATTGCCAGCTAAAATGGAGAACATAGATGATTCGGAGGGGACCCGGCACTTCATGGTGAATGTCATTGAGCCACAATTTAACCTTCACTCAGAGGATGCAAATGTAAGTTTGTCAAATGTGGACACTTAAAGAAGCGGGCAGCTTTTCGGTTTTTATTTTGCCTTCAATTTTGTTTTTGATTAAATCCCTTCTTATGACACCTTTTCATTTTACTATCCAGTATTGTCAATCAATTTACTTAGCGCCTTGCCTTGTTTTGAACATATAAATATGCTCTGCTCCTAGCGTTGGCAAAGTCTGTCGTGCTTTACCAACTGGCCCACTTGACTAAGTCCTCAGTGGGGGTCAGTTTGATTTAAGTTACCCCCCCCCCCCCCCCCCCCCACACACACACACACACACACACAGAGTAAAATTCACGTGTATGCATATGTTCATCAGTTTCACTGCTCTCTATCATGGCTGCCACTCCTTTTTCAACCATGCTCGAGTGCACTTTGGTTCATCAACCAAACAAACACGTAATTATGAATCAATCAAACAATAACATATGAAAAGTAAAATAGAGATATAGTACCTGTTGAGCATAGTAGAAAGGCACCAAGGAGTGACTGAGGGATTTTGGATGGTCTGGAGGAGATGCTGGAAGGAGGTGGTTTGGATGTGAATGGTGGTTGATAAACATCGTAAAATGTGTTGTGATTTATTTCAGTTCTATTTTTGTCTTTTACGAAACAATATCATTTGTCTCCTCACTTTTCTATCCAATGAAACGAGGGAGAGAGAAGATATATTCTCTTTTCTTTCTTTTCTCATCTCATTCCAAAATATACAAAAATTTCCTCACATCTTCCTTCCCCACTTTCTTCTATCCATTTAAACAAAGTGTGCCTCTTCATGATGGGCAATGTCATGCGAACTCAAGAAATTTTATTGGTAATAGAATAAAAAGAAATGACAGTACAGAAAGATGGAAGATAAGTAGTACTCAAACTAGATAAAGAAAATGAAAACAAAGACAGAGAAGCAAAGGGCCTAGCCTATTTGGTTTGAGAAAAAACATTTCTATTTCCATTTCCTGGATTAGTTCAATTACAAAACTGTCACCTTGTTTTCATTGTTTCCGGTACAAATATTTTATTGTGAAATATAAAAACCTAAGATGGTATCAGAGCCTAGCCTATTTGGTTTGAGAAAAAACATTTCTATTTCCATTTCCTGGATTAGTTCAATTACAAAACTGTCACCTTGTTTTCATTGTTTCCGGTACAAATATTTTATTGTGAAATATAAAAACCTAAGATGGTATCAGAGCCGACCCTGGGCATGAGTGTTATGAGTCACACATTAGATGAGATATGACCTGAAAATGTGTTTATAAGTGGGGGCAATCCTCACCTTATAAGCCGGTTTTTAAAGGTTGAGTTAGGGCCAACCTAAATTCTAAGAATTTGAAAGCAAGAAATAATGTGAAAAGGTGGTAGTTTGGTAATTAAAAAAGTACATAGTATACATCTTCTCTGATAACAAATATATTTATTTTCCTGTGGATTTGCAAAAATTAAGAGCCATAATTTTCGGTGATTGTTACTTCTTTTACCTCCATGGTGCTTCGTTTCTCTGTTTGATATTTTTTTTCATTTACCGATACTGAAGACATCGTGCATGGTTTTAAAATAATCTCACCTTTTCAACAAACAGGGTAGATTTCTGCTTGCTGCTGTAAGTGGCCGTGTTTTAGCTCGGTCATTTCATTCAGTCCTTCATGTTGGTCTTGACATGATTGAGAAAGCTTTTGGTGCTACTGACGTACATATTAGTGAATGCCAACCTGAAATGACATGGAAAAGAATGGAGTTCTCTGTTATGTTGGAGCATGTACAGGCTCATGTTGCACCAACAGATGTTGATCCTGGTGCTGGATTGCAGTGGCTTCCGAAAATTCTCCGAAGCTCTCCTAAAGTAATGCGTACAGGTGCTCTTCTCGAGAGAGTTTTTATGCCCTGTGATATGTATTTTAGGTACACTCGGCACAAAGGCGGCACTCCAGAACTAAAAGTAAGCTATTTTATACCTATGTTGCTAACATATAAATGTGTTTTTTTCGTAAGTGCATATATTCCAAGACACGCAAATCTTAGAAAAGTTTGTTTCTCTAGTTAGTAAATGTCATTTCTCATGGCTATCAATACTCTATTTCAAATGTTTTACTTTAGTTTTAAAAAGAGTTCTACCGCAGGTGAAGCCATTGAAGGAGCTCGCATTCAATTCTCGTAATATAACAGCAACAATGACGTCTCGCCAGTTTCAGGTCATGCTGGATGTGTTGACCAATCTTCTCTTTGCACGCCTTCCAAAGTAATGGCCAGCCCACTTAGCTCCTAGCGCTCATTCTAAATTACTTTTATCCTTTTAACATTTACCTATTTCTATCACACATTTGCTTCATCTCACTCCTAATCACAATGCTATTCATCTTTACCGTGTTTTATATCTATGAACGTAGCAATTCATTTTTATGTTTACAACATTAACTATTCTTTCAAACTTGATGAGTTAAGATAGGCCTGATTGTTATTAAAAAAGTGTATTACAACATAAATGACTAGTTGACTACATAATATAGGATCACTATTGGCTTCTTTGAAGAGGTTCAGATCCCAGAGATTTCATTTGTGACAGATTTTTCAGCTGTTACTTTATTTTGATAGAACAATACGCTGCTGTGTAGGTATAGTTATTTGGCATGATGAAGCCTCACATCAGCATATACCTCTGTTTATTATCGACTCTTAGCCTTCTTATTGCAGAAACTGGCTCGAAATAGTGGTTAAATATTTATCTATGCTTGAATAGTTTTCTTTTTAGATTTACTTTTTTATTAATTGTGTGAAAATAATTGTATCAAATATTTTTATTTTTTTTTAGATTTTTATTCACAGATCGACTTTGATCATCTAGTTAGTTAATTTCATATGATCTCTTTTTTCCTTTCAAGTAACTTAAACAAACCCAATATATTCTGTGATATATGATGAGTTCTTGAAATAAAATATGCATTCGACTCCACTCAGGCCTCGGAAAAGTAGCCTGTCCTTTCCTGCTGAAGACGATGATGATGTTGAAGAAGAAGCAGATGAGGTGGTTCCTGATGGTGTTGAAGAGGTGGAACTTGCAAAAATCAACCTTGAAAAAAGAGAGAGGGAGCAAAAGTTGCTTCTTGATGATATTCGAAAATTGTCTCTTTGGTGTGACCCTTCTGGAGATGTACATCCTGAAAAGGAAAGTGACTTGTGGATGATAACTGGTGGAATATCTATGCTGGTAAGAAATGAACTTGGTCAACAATCTTCTAATTGACTTGAAAGTATTCGTTAAATTATTGTTTCTTATTCTCAAGTCTTCTAATCTTCTGTATACTAAAAAAGAAATCAGATACGTACCGTGCTTGGTGATATTTTTATGCGTATGGTACTTGAAATACAAGTATCTTTTGCGAGAAAGAAAATAAGAGAATACAAGAGACATATGCATAAACCTTGTGTTTCAACTACACCAAAGAGGTTCTATTATATAGGCTTAGAAACAAATAACTATACTGTGGAAAATATCACGGATAGATTTCAAGTTATGAATCAAGTACAAGCACTAATACATTTAAATAGGCTATTCTAAGCCTAATGGGCCTAGTAAATGGGCCGAACACAGTTATTACTAACAATTACACTATTTACAACACTCCCCCTCAAGATGGTGAATGAATATCTATCACTCCCAGCTTGGAAACAATCCTTTCAAAGTGGCCCGTCTGGATCATCAAAAGGAATATCGTTCCACACCCTCACTATATCTGTAATCTATCATCAAATGTACATTTCAATTTTATGCTTATAAAGCACTTCGCCTAAGTTTTAGCCTCGTGCTTGGGGGCTGTGGACCATCATATGATATATAGCTCTATACCACCGTCCTAAATAAGGGAATAGAATAATATTCGGCCAGGGATACAGCCCTAGGCAAGTTACATTGACCCGTCAGTTGATTTAACATGGGTCACCCTTACACGCCAAGTTGCCCATTATCCACCGACCCGCCCAAACATCTCTAACTCCCGGTAACTTCACTAAACTCCCAAGAACATTTCTATAAAAGTGAAAGAAGGCTTTGAGAAAAAGAGAGACTTTCACAAAAAGAGAAAAACATCACCACCCTGACTGACACCATACCAGCGGGGGTGGGAACGATCGTACTTCTTGCAAGTACACCGTCCATTCCATTTTGTGGACTATGGTCCTTGCATTCTTAATGATGTTGCTCAGTGGGGCCTGCATCCCATTAAAATTATGGCTCTTCTCATATGATGTGGCACTATCTTTGCTCGGTTTCTTTAGCCTTTTTGAAGTAGTGGGGAAAGATACTGCAATATTCTTTTTTGTTGATACCAAATATATTGCATTATTCATTAGCATAATACTAGCTCCTAAGTTTTCACATGTATAATCATCCTATGGTTTGTCTCATTATTTGTCATTTTAAAATACCAATGAAGCATTAATTACCTCTTTTCCAACCCTTATTTGTTTTATTTCGACCCACCTAATAACTACTCTACTAACTACTATATTAATAAGGATATTTTAGTCATGAAGCTCATTTAATCATGAAAATTGGCACACTCAATGGTTTTCTTAAGAAGCGTTCATAACCATAAGCCGCACTTAATATGAGACAGAGGGAGTAACTTTTGAGATGTATTTTTATTTCTACGCATATTTCATTTTCAATATATGACAAACATGCATGCCTAATCAAATAGTAATCCCACACTGGCAGGTCCAAGGACTGAAGAGAGAGCTTCTAAGTGCACAAAAATCTAGAAAGGCAGCAGCCGTAGCATTAAGGTTGGCTCTTCAAAAAGCTGCACAGCTACGGCTGGCAGAGAAGGAGATGAACAAAAGTCCTTCCTATGCTATGCGGATATCCCTGGAAATTAACAAAGTTGTTTGGAGCATGCTTGTTGATGGTAAATCCTTTGCGGAAGCCGAGATTAATGACTTGGTAAGATTTATTTAGGAAACTTCTCTCTCACTTTTCTTTACGTTTACTTCCAAAACTGACGGAGTGCACTTTAAAATTGCTTCACATGAAGCATAAAATGGTGTCCCTATCAAATTTTCTCTTGAAATATATGTCCTAAAAGTTTCTTACATTATTAGTAATTTTTTTTACATGGTCTGCATGTATACAAAACTGAACGCTATTGGGACCAAGGGAAAAATCACATCAGTCTTATTTAGTATTTTTTTCTTGTCCAAATTCAAATACCTGAGAATGGTGGTTCGTTGCTAGCATTTAGTTTTGTAACTTTCCCGATTTATCTTTTTGGTCTCGATTTGTAAGAGTATGCTAATTCGGTTTGATTTTTCTAAACACGTAGAAATATGACTTTGACCGGGATTACAAGGACGTAGGTGTTGCTCATTTTACAACAAAATATTTTGTTGTCAGAAACTGCCTGCCTAATGCCAAGTCTGATATGCTTTTGTCAGCATGGAATCCTCCATCCGAATGGGAATTGTATGTAACTTTTCCCGGACTTTTTCTTAATTTATTGGTGCTTATAGGTTGATGTTTTGATATCTGTTGTTTTGCTGTTCCAACTTTGAAGTGTTGTTTTCTAAAATGTTACTCAAGTACATGAAGCTCTGTTTAACTATTTATAGAGCTCAGACTGACTACTACCCCAATTGTACACAACTTTCGCTATATCTGGCACACACTTGCTAAGTAAGATTCTATTACAACAGAAGCTTGTAGAGCAAGCTTCTAAAAACTAAACTAATTCAACTAAAGCTAACTCTATTACTCCCCCGCAAGCTCAAGGTGGTTGAGAAGCTTGTAAAAGATCAAAATCAGACACACTGAGCCTTGGCCTCACGGCTTCAAAGCGCATAGGAGAAAGAGCTTTGGTGAGAATTTCAGCATACTGATCAATTGCATGGACATGAACCAGTAGCAGTTTCTTGCTAAGCACCTTTTCTAGGACAAAATATAAATTGAGCTCGATATGCTTGGAATTAGTAGCATGAAGGACGGGATTATGAGTGAGAGAAGTAGTGCAATGCTCATGTTGTCACAATAGATGACGGGAGAGGTATGATGCACACCCAGCTCAGTTAACAGACCGGGTCCAATAAACCTCGGGTGTGGCAAGAGCCAAACTCCTGTACTCTGCCTCTGTGCTGGACCAAGCCAGTATTGGATGATAAGTGGTACAAGATCATACATTTGAACATATATCACAATTTATTTTGTAAAGGGCATTTTTTCAACCAAGCAAATGGCCTCAGACCTCCCAAGTCACAGTTATTCCATTGAATGGGAATATGAATACAATTATCTGTATTATTCAGTGTTCTGTTACCATTAGATTTCCTTCTACTCACACCGCTTATACAGTGCAACAATATGTTTTGCATACTCTTCATACTCTTAAATTGAGCAGATTCTGCTCCTTGATAATTGCCTTTTGTCTTTGAAGTAGTTAATTTGGAGGGTATCTCTTTTTTTTTTTTTTTGATTGACGGAGGGTGTCTCTGAGGATATTTATAAATTTAACATTTATACTCTAAAAATGGTAACTTGGTTCTATAAAGCTCCCCTATGGTGGTCTAGGGAAGGGACATATCCATCATGAATTTAGTGTATGAATCCTTTGCTTACATTATCAAAGAGACTAATTCCACATTTCACACCCCTGACTTCTGATTCAAGCAACTATTCCCGATATTGCGCCAAGACTCACTTCATTCATATCTGCATTTCTATTTTGAAAAATTTCTATACAAACTTTCTATACATTTTGTAAGGGGTGAGCAGCTGCATATTGAGTCCTGCTGTATTTGTGTTCCTTATTGCAATTTGCAAGTATCGCATGCTTGACTGCTTTCCTTTTTATGAATATTTTTCCAGAAAACAGATGCTTCGAGTAGATGCAAAACAGGGAGCTCCAAGAGATGGAAACTCTTCCCTTGAACTTTTCCAGGTAATAATTTCTTTTGGTTACTTTGGAGTCTAATGCTTAGGGAAGTTAAATAAAAGAAAAATAGAACACATTCCTTTTCTAATTTTGTTTTTTTTCTCTTTCTTGCTTATTATTTGGGTGGTATTTGGTTAAAGATGGGACCATTTGGTCATACTGTGATAGAGTTATCTTATGTATACATTCTCCAAAAATAAACAATGTCTAGTTAGTATCAAGATGATTATGCGCTCCGATTTTCTTCCTAGATTTGCAAGTTTAAAAATAAATTCCCATTGGGGCATTAGTATAAGGAGGAATTTATTTGGCATTCAAATTTTATTCTCCAAAAATAAACAATAATGTCTAGTTAGTATCAAGATGATTATGCGCTTCGATTCTCTTCCTAGATTTGCAAGTTCAAAAATAAATTCCCGTTGGGGCATCAGTATAAGGAGGAACTTATTTGGCATTCAAATTTCAGAGCAGGAAAGTTATCAATATGTCACTGCCGGGTGCTTCAAAATTTTGGTGGGATGTAAGTAGGTGTGGGATTAATGTTTGTTGATGTCAAGGGCCTATTATCAACAATGATATTATTATAAACATGCCTAAATTACACCTTTCTTTGAAAAAACATTACAATGTGAATATTACATTCATACCACACATTCAATTGCAACGAAAATATAAAATGTGACTATTGAGTTGCTAGAAAATGTTATATCTGCATTCTGTGGACTTCTCTTCAAAACATAGAATTTATGTTGTCTTATTCGAAGAAGTATAGAAGATATAAGAGAGATATGTCTTCTAGGTAGGCATGGTACCCGGGACAAATCTCGCGGATACCCGTGCGAACCCCTCAAATTTGAAGGGGAAAACATGCTTTGACTAGGGGCGGGGACGGGTTGTGTTTTTCCCATGTTTCAAAGTTGAGGTGTGATCTATGAAGCACGGATATGGTCACGACACGGACACTGACACGCCGACACATCTAATAACTTGAGAAAAACACATAATTCAGTGTAATTATGTGTCGGTGTCGTGTCGGCGTCGGACACGACATGTGTCCGACACCGGGACACGCCTAATCCGAGGAGTGTCCATGCTTCATAGGGTGTGATACTCTCCCCGCTAATAAAAATTATATATTTGTTTTTTATTTCATATTTATATACTGTTTTATTTTATTTCGTGTATATTTTAAATTTTAATATCTTAATAAAAAATATTTTAGTTTTATGATTAATAATTATCAAAACTTTAGCAAATAGTTTTGGCTGCTTTAGCACATAGTGAAGTCAACCCTTATGTTTTTTGTGGAAATTTGGCGCATTAATTTGTTTTAATTTAGGATTATTTGATTCCTTAAATAAGAGGGATTTGGTAGTTATGTTACCATATCTTCATGTTGATTAGTTTATGGTTTGATTCTGTTTTAATTTTCGTTTTTTAATTCCTAGAGTTTAGAGTGGCCGCCTCGAGGCTGCCTCTGTTTTAAGTCCTTGTAAACCTATTTTCCGAAGTAAGAGAATACACTATCTCTACTCTGTCATTCTAAAATTTTCTAGGCTTAAATGTGTTTTATAGTCCCTACGATGTGTCATTTCGGTTTTTATCCTTGTAAATGTCTTCCATGTCATGAATCTCTGTATGATATATGCTGAAATGTAAAGTTTTCTCTTCCACTCTCATTAGTTCGACCTAATCATGCACCTCTCTTCTCACAGTTTCCTCCAACGAAGTCTCCAGCACTCACATGCTTGATATTGGCATAACAATTCATGAACACTCACATAGAATTGATATTTCGCAAAACAGATTCGCGATGCTGCACATCGTCCCATTTATAATTTTCGTGTTGCCTTATTGCCATCCTTTCTTTCACACATCAATCCTGTCTGTCATCTCTGTTACTTTTCTAAGTCACTCAACCCCTCTCGAATCCGGAAAGTCAGACCATGATTAGGTTCAAAACAAAAACTTCACTGAACTCCCACACAAAGTACACAGATGCACAAATCTGGTAGATGAACTTTAACTTCCCTACCAGCCAAAGTTCTCCTCCGAGAAAACAATTCTTAGCCTTACACCAAAAAGAAATACTAAATGAACACCATAGAAATTCTCACAAATCTTCTCTACAGTCACACCACATAGGCAAAAATTAATTAACTGCTACTTAACTGTACAACTTTACAAGTACTCAATTGCACAATTAACTAACTACTAGAAATTTGTTTTATCATTCCATTCACATATTACAAATTATGTCCTATTATTATCTTATTTCTCCAAAGTACGCTAGCTATATTTTAAGCTTGTCTTCTGCATTATCCAGAACTTGGCCTACATTTTGACTTTGGGCTCTAACTAATGTCAAACTACTTACCACTATAGGTAGAGATTTACCCCCTTAAGATCCATTTAACTGAGACGATGTACAGAATGATGTGGGAGTATTTCTTCCCAGAAGAAGAACAAGATTCCCAACGGAGGCAGGTTAGTTTCGGATTACAAATTCTTATTACCTCGTCTGTAAAAACCAAGGTTAAATTTGCAGATATATTTTGGCAAAAGTTAATTGGGGTTATTTTATTATACAGGAAGTTTGGAAGGTTTCTACCACTGCTGGTGCAAGGCGTGTAAAAAAAGGTTCATCGGTCCTTGAAGCTTCTGCTTCAAGCAGTCAATCAGCAAAAGAGTCCGAGACCTCATCCAAATCCGGCATATCTGCAATGCTATTTCCTGCAACAAGTCAGCCTCCTGTCCATGCTGATTCAGCTCAAGTAAGCATTTGATTGTTTGTCGAGTACATGACTCTAATATTAGGTTACTAACAATATAGAGATTACTAATAAGATAGAGAATACTATGGGAGGTGCATTGGTGGGAGAGGTAGAGCAGAATACAGCTTTGTTCTTATGTTCTCCCAATTTATATTAATTTTAGATGCTAGCTAGATTTCCATAAGGATTTTTTGTAACCTGCCTGCAGATATCAAAAGTGCAAAATGTCAAAGAAAACACTGGTACTAGCATAACTTCTGAGTTGAGAAGGACGTCATCTTTTGACCGATCATGGGAAGAGACTGTTGCAGAATCTGTAGCTAATGAACTTGTATTGCAAAGTTTCTCTTCCTCAAAAAATGGCCCATTTAGTTCTACTGAGCATCAAGATGAAGCCAAGAATAAATCAAAAGATTCCAAAGGTGTTAAAGGTGGTCGCTCATCTCATGAAGAAAAAAAGGTGGCTAAGTCACATGAAGAGAAGAGATCAAGGCCACGAAAAATGATGGAGTTTCACAACATCAAAATTAGCCAGGTTGCTTGTTTTGGGCTTTTGGTAAAGCTGTTATCTATCTTCACTTCTGATTCTACAATTCAAATTTCTGCTAAACACCGTTCATTATTTCTTGCAGGTGGAATTATTGGTTACATATGAAGGGCAAAGGATTGTTGTAAATGATCTTAAGTTACTGATGGATCAATTTCACCGGGCTGAGTTTACTGGGACTTGGCGAAAACTCTTTTCACGAGTTAAGAAGCACATTATATGGGGGGTCCTGAAGTCTGTGACTGGAATGCAGGTGATGAATGACTTACAGTTTCCTTCTCTTTTAAAACAGAGTGATGTTTACATAACTAACTAGATAGAATAGAAAATCAAGTGGAATTGATATTTTTCTTAATCACTTTTAAAATAGCTCATACCAATCAAGAAAAGCATATGCTATATTGAATACCTACATCTAACTGGTGTCAACTTTATCCGCTTTTCTACCGAATTCCTTTAAAGGTTTGCCTATTCTTTGGATCATGTAGGGTCGAAAGTTTAAAGATAAAGGTCAGAGTCAGCCTCCGGAACCTGATCTTCCTGAAATTGAAACCATTTTAAGTCAACATGAAGGCCAAGGAGGAAAGTCTGATCAATATGCGCCATCTTGGCTCAAGCGTCCAAGTGATGGTGCAGGTGATGGATTTGTGACATCCATTAGAGGACTATTTAGTGCTCAGAGTCGCAAGGCAAAGAAATTTGTGCTCTATACTATGAGGGGTGACACGGAGAATGATTTTCAAGGTGATTCGAGTGATAATGATACAGAGTTCTCTCCTTTTGCTAGGCAGCTCACCATTACTACTAAAAAACTTATTAGGAGGCACACTAAGAAGTTCCGCTCCAGAGGGCAAAAAGGTTTTGCTAAATTGTCATTTTTGTGCTATTGCTTTAGCATTTATGACTGCTTAATACTCCCTCCGGTCCTATTTACAAGAGAAAGTTGACTTTTTAGATACATTGAATAATCTATGTATCTAGTCAAGAACCTAAACCAAATACATAAATTATTTAATGTATCTAAAAAGTAAATTGTTTCTTGTAAATAGGACCGGAGGGAGTATTCATTTAATCTGTGGAACTTTTTTGTTTTGAATTTTGGTCTAAAGAAGAATACTCCCTCCGTCCCATATTATAAGCAAAAAAAAAAAAAAAAATCACACTTATTAAGAAAACTAAAACATAGTTTCTTGTGTTATCCTTGAAATAAGTTTTATAGGAAGATGTAAAAACAATTTTCATTGGTTATTGGTTATTGAGAAAATGAAAGAGAGAGCAAATTCAATGCACTTTGCATTTAATTTTCCTTTGGAAAAGATAATTTTTTGAAACAACATAATTAAATATGATAAAATTTGGTCTTTTTTCCTTATAATTTGGGACAAAGAAAATGAGTTTTTTTTGCTTATAATGTGGGACGGAGGGAGTATATTACTTGAAAGCCAAAGTGGCAAATAGAGTGGGAAAAATTGTCTTCTAAATCTGTTTATATATCAGTAATGTCTCTTGACAATTGATAAAAGCAAAGCTTCAAAGAGAATCCAAGGACACAAGCTTATCCTAGAACAAACATAATGGAAAGACATGTCAAAACACCTACATTCTTCTTCAAGTAAACAACACACCAGAAAATTGTTAAAACTGCTACTTCCATAATTCACATCCTCTTTACTTTTGTCAAAACCATTTTTAACTTATCCTTGGTTCTAAGAAGCCAAGCACAAATCAAAATACAAGGCCCAACTCCAAAAACCAGCAAACTAAATCCAAGGGATATCAAGGTGAAAGGATACCTCTAGTGTTCCCTGAGAAGTACAACCACCCAAAAAGAAGGCTTGAAATTGAAAATGACTATGAAATTATACAAAATATTGTGTTTTGATATTTGACTTCTTATCTTATTTATTCATCTCTTTTAGCCAAATCCTATCATGTTTACTTGATTATTTGAGGATGAAGTTTCAATCTTGCAGGTTCATCTTCCCAACAAAGAGAATCGTTACCGTCATCTCCAAGAGAGAGAACCCCATTTGACAGTGATTCTTCAAGCGGATCCTCTCCATATGAAGATTTTCACGAGTAGAAATGTTCATAGCTATCAAAGGATTCCTTACTTTTCGATCATGACACACATCTGATCCAGTTCTTATATGCTCTAAAGGATACACCAATGCATCAGATGATCTATCTCTGTCAAGAGCCTCAGTTGAAAACTGCAATATGTACATCTTAAGCAGAGGGGCGTCTGGAATGGAAACAGAAATTGGGGATCCATTTTAGACAAATGCATGATTGATGCCGATTGCTATCAAGTGTGTATTTTCCTGGTGACCCTAGTCATTGGTGATAGAGAGCCTTCCTGTCATCTGACACTTTCCATTCCATATCAAACCACACATCTAACATTTTATACCTTAACAACTTCAGTCACCAGTGATCAAGAGCTTGCAGGCATCTCTTTCCTAAAGTGACATTCGGGGGTTGTATATAAATATTCCTGTAGCTTATGGTCAGTTTGCAATTTTGGCTTCTTAATTTATTAGATAATAGGAGCCTAAAGGTTGGCAAGATTATGCGTTGAAAAGATTATGTATAGACATTTGATCAATCATGTTATGATAAAATAGAATAAAAGCTGGTATATTTTTCCTTTCGCAGATAGATAGAGATCCTTATTTAACTTGTGCATTTAAATCGTACTTTCAACGAGTAGATTTTAAACTCATCACCGGATTGTATATTAGGAATTATTTATAGATAAAGCTACCCAAGTATAGATGGTTTTGTTTTCTAATGAAAAATATTTTTGTATTTTCTTTTACTTTCAAACATAATAAAAACTTTCTTTTATATAATAAAAAAAACATAAAAACTTTCAAAATAAGGATGAGGTGCATTCCATGTTATTCTGGGAGGGCACCATTATAAGTAGCACATTAAGTACTTGGCCTTAGCCTTGAAATTTGGCCATGTTGTAGTTGCTCTTCCGTCAGTTTCCTTTTTTAAACATTGTTTTGTGAGTTTACAAATATGCCAGATACAATAATCAGCTTGTTGGTCTAATTAAAAAAATGGCATCGAGTAGAAAAATTGATCAGTTTAATTTATATGTACGATAAGTGTAAAAAAGTTTTACACATGTATTTAATATTGTGCTGCTATCTCAATATGATAAATCATATACTCCATCCGTTTCAAAATGAGTGTCGTTTTAAGTGTTTACACACATATTAAGAAATGCAAGGATTAAGAGAAAGAGAATGATTATTTTACCAAATTATCCTTATTAACTATTGGTTAGTTTTAAAAGTAATATTTTGGAAGTAGTGTGCAGAGTATTAATTGGAGGGTACAATTGAAAAGAAAAAGTTATTATTGCATTGGAAACTGAAAGCGACACTCATTTTGAAACAATTTTTTTTGCCTAAAACGACACTCATTTTGAAACGGAGGGAGTATTTATAATTCATTAAATAATGTAACATGTTATTGGATGCACGCGTATAATTTTTTTAGACCGATAGTGTAGACACGTGACACACACACACACTCACACACACACACACTCTCTCTCTCTCTCTCTCTCTCTCTCTCTCTCTCTCTAAAATTCACTTCCTCTGACCTTGAGATCTTCCCTCCACACCACTCAACCCCGTCGGTGGCCTCACTCCTCCTGTAACGGTCAGATTTCCACGTCGTTCTTGGTCGTCGCATTTTTTTGTTGTGGCGGTGGTGGTCGGTTTTGGTTCTGATGTTGTTTTTTTGTTGTTCTGATTGTGTTCTTCTGTTTTGTTCATTCAAGCTCAAGGCGGTCCGTTCGTGTCTCCGACGAGAATCTGGGTGGATGTTTGTGGGCCAGTTCTTATCGGTCTCGATATGGAACTCATGCCATGTTCGATATCGATTTGGACCTAGGTTTAAATGGTCCTCTTACTTGGTGGCGCTGCCTTGGTTTATTCTCCAGTGATGCCTTCTGGTGTTATGCGCGTAGAGGTTTGCTAGTTGGTATTTGCTCGCAATACGTTTCTTTCTACTTGATGACAAATCATCTTCATTTAGTTTTAATCCAAAATAGAGTAGTATTAGAACAATTATCTATGGTTTTTGGAAAATTTTATAATGTTTTATACTTAAGTAATGTAATTCTAGTTCTTTCTGAAACATAACAATTTTAGGGTATTTTGATGTAATTTAAGAAGAAATCATGCAAATTGGCGAAACAAAACATTTGAAGACTTGTGAAGAACTTGGGAAGACCATGAATGAAGAAGATTCAAGAGACCTATGGAGACATTACAAAAGGAGGAATTATGTTCTTAAGTCTAAAGACATCTTATATGGAAGGAAACACCCAAAAAGACGATGAAACAAATGATTACATGCATGAAATTACACTGATGCGCCTCGGGCATGCTGGCATGCGACCTGAGCATGCACCATGCTCCCTGGGCATGATGCCATCCGCCAGGGGCACTGTTTTTGCACTCATGTGCCTCAGCATGCGCCTTGGGCATGTTGTGAGCGGGTCAGAACTGTTTTTTTCCACTTTTTAAGCGGAAAAACCCAGCTTTTCAGACCAAATCCAGGTGGAAACTTTGTCTATAAATACAACTCCTCCCATTCATGATTTTTTCATTCAGAACGAAGCGGTTCAAGAGCAAGGCAAGCTCTACGAGCTTTAAGGGAGGAGTCTCTCCTCACTCTAAGTCTCTAGTGTATGTTTTATGACTTTAGTATATGAGTAACTAAACCCTATTAGGGTATGGTTCTAAGATGAACCTCTATTTTATTTGTTGGATTATTTAATTTAAGTTCTTTATTCAGTTATTTTGTGAATCCTATTTAATTTTACTATAGCGTAAGACTTTGTTTCTTCTGAATCAAAATAACTCTGAGATAACGGTACTTAGGAAAGTGACATACCTAATATTGATGCAAACCTACCCGAATCATGAACTAATTAATAACAGACCACGTAATTAGGGAAACATATTAACTTCAGGGATTTAAATCAGAATAATAACTTTTTTCTTCTTTCATCCTTGGTAAGGTAGACGAGATAGAGTTGCCCATTTGTAGAACTACGAAGATGGAGAATATGTTGATGTCCTTCTAAGATTCAATTGATGAGGGAACCTTTAGGATCATTGAGAATTTAGGTTGAATAATTGATTCAAGTACCTTTGAGAGAGTAAGAACCTTGTATACCTCTACGTCTGAATGCACATCTCTCAACAGGATTGACGACCCTAAGCACTAGATAGTGTATACTATAACTTTTTTTATAGCCTCAATCCCTATGGGATCGATATCTTTTTATGCTATAACTTAGATAATGTATACTTGCACTAAATATTTCCATCTTAAATTATTCAGTGTTTTGGGAGACACCAACACATTATTGTCAAAGTCATATAAAAAAACTTATCGAAAACTAATAAAACCAACATTAACATTATGTTTTCGAATTAGCGCAATAAAGTCTCCTACACATACATTACGAGATCAACCAAATGACAAATACACATGGCAAATCATTATCAATTACTTAATAAAATACTCCATCCGTCTAAAATTATAAGCAAAAAAATAATAATCACATTTATTAAGAAAACTAAAACATAAGAATTTGGAGTATAGTTTTTTGTGTATTCTTTGGAAAATGTTTGATAAGAAGATGTAAAAACAATTTTCACTGGCTATTGGTTATGGAGAAAATGAAAGAGAGAGAAAATTGAATGTAATTTGCATTTAATTTTATGAGAATAAACAAAAGTTTTTCTTGAAAAAGATGATTTTTTCAAAAATAAGATTAAATAGGATAAAAGTTTGTCTTTTTACCTTACATTTTGGGACAAAGAAAATGAGTTTTTTTTGCTTACATTTTGAGACGGAGGGAGTAAACCACACGACACCACATAATTAAATAGCCACATTCTAAATTTTAGGAAAAACATAATATTAGCACAATTACAATTTTTTTAAGAAGAAATTAGTCCACCCAAATTGGCACTGAAGAGGATTGAGACCTTGAGAATGAGCACACTCCCATGTCCCAAACCAATACCACCAAGCCAACCCAAGTGGGTTAGCCCAATTACAAAATTGAATGCCATTTTTGGAAATATTAATAAATTCTCAAACAAAACCTTTTTCTTTTGAATTAAAATTATGTTTAATATTAGGGAAATGCTGGTGTGCACGACATAACAGTCGTGTAAATCACACGAGTGATGACATGGCAACAATTAATGTTTGATTTTTTTATAGAACAAAATAAGAAAATTATTGTTTGACTTTTTTAACTTTAAGAAAACAAAAAAAAACAATGTGTTCTCTTTCTCCAACCACCAAACTCAACGTTCCCAATCCAAACTTAAATCCACCAAACATTGTGTTTATGATCGCAGCAGATGAAATCAAGGAAAAGGGTTATAATTTTTCTCAATCCAAACTCATCTTTCTCAATTCAAGAATGAAATCGATGAAGGGAAAATTTTAAGGTTTGCTTAAACTCATCAGGTACTTAGAGAGGCGAATTCAAGGCTGGTGGATGACGTGGTTCTGATGCGGAGTTGAATGCTAGTGTAACTGTATTCAAGGCTACAAGGGGATTAAAATTTAGCATGGAGTGGGTGTCTAGATATAGAATCTGTCAAGGGTAGAAGAGGTTTAAAATTCTGCATTTGGCCAGCTTTTTACAAGAGGGTGTATGCCACTAAGTCTATATGGCATGTTTGTGTATTGCTTTTGTAAACGCCTGTTGATGTAAATGCATATTTGTATAAAAACTCCATATAATGTAAAAGGCATATTGCTCTTGTACATGCTAAACAACTTGGTTAGCAAAAGGTGTCATGATCTCCAAATTGTCATGTTTCTGTACTGCTAAAGTGTATAACAAATACATAACACAGCTAGCAGATAACACAATCAAGAGCCTCATCACAGAGTAACAACATGTCGACTCAAAGAGACATAAATATAAACCTCCAAAATGTGCAAAGAACAAAAGTGAGGTTGAAGCTAAATTGTTTCAACACCAATAACATAAAAATCATCCAAATCAAAATATTATAATTCTAACATAAAATAAAGCTAAATAGTTGCTACTACATTCAATAACAGTACAAGCTGTAGATTCCAATTGCCATCCTAACATGTAAAATGTAGTGTCTTAATCACTTAACAAAATATAAATTTAAATAGTTTCTGCAAGTCTGCAACAATCATCTTCAACTCTCACATTTAATAAGCGTGTGTCTCCGCTTAATATCCTTCCTCCACCTTGACAAAATATAACAAGACGGCACTGACTCAGTTTTACCTGTGAGCTGAAGAACACAAAGGATATGTCTGCATAAAATGCCTTTAAACTCAAATAAGCAGCAAGCACATTGTATTTCGAAGTCTTTCTCATTGAATATTACCCTGAACCTTGTGTCTTTAAATCCATCATATACCTTTTTACTTTTTATAACACAAAATGTTGAATTCAAATTCTCCATTCCCTCTAAGAAAGCATTACAGTACATCATAGAAGCAATTTCAATTTGAAATTCTTTGAATTTTGCATTGGTAAATGCTTTTTGGAATTGAGACTCAAAGCCAAAAAGACTAATACAAGCAATTGTTGTATTAAATGAAACAAAATCAGCCATGCTTTCCTTTTCAATTTTATCTTTCAACGCATTGTCATATTGTTCAACAAATTGCTTCAATGTTGTCTTTGAGCTCACATACCCATCAAAGAATGAATTCATACTTTCACTTCGTTGTGTAGTTGACATTCCAGCCCAAAATGTGTCTCTAACATACACAGGAACCCAACGATCTCTCTCATCAAATAGCCCTTTCAACCATTCATTATCATGCAGTTCATAACATTCAATCATTTTTTTCCACTTCTCCATGAAATCAGATATGCTCGAAGAATCATACACAACATCATGCAAAAGTAATTTGATAGACTCATAATGAGAATAACTACCCAACTTTTCCGGAACCTTTTTCATTAAATGCCACAAACACCATCGATGGCGAGCTTTCGGAAAGACGACCTCAATTGCCTTCTTCATTGCTCTATCTTGGTCAGTAATTATGGCATTTGGTGCCCGTCCATGCATGCATTCTAACCATGTTTTGAACAACCAAGAAAAGGTTTCCGTATCCTCATTCGACAATAGGGCACAACCTAACAAAACTGATTGACCGTGATGATTGACTCCAACAAAAGGGGCAAAAGGCATGTCATATTTATTTGTTAAATAAGTGGTATCAAAAGTTATGACTTCACCAAAATACTCATAAGCAGCCCTACATCTCGCATCTACCCAGAATACATTTCGCAAACGACTTTTGTCATCCACATCCATCACATAATAAAATTGACTATTTTTCTTTTGCATTCTGACAAAATAGTTTTGAATAGCTTCAGCATCTCCTATCCCAAGTCGAAGCCGTCTTGCTTTGTCAATGTAATTTCTACAATCTTTTTCTCCAAATGTAAGATTATCATATCCATTTGCTTCAACAACCATAGATCGGAAATTTCTGCTTACATTAATACCAGCTTGATCATTAATATCTAACCTCCTTTTTGTATGAGGGTCTAAATTCTTATTGCATCTAAAATATCTAGATTTTGTTGGGCTTAATCCATGATTATGCTCAAGAGCAACTTTTGTAATTGTAATTTTTCCATCTAAAGACATACACCTATTTACTCTAGCCATACACTGTGCTCTTATGGTAGGATTTGGTTTCAAAAGGTTCTTTGAGTTACTCACATAGCTTCTTGCACGAGTACATCCTAGAGTAAAATATTTTTTTCCATCCTTTGCATTTTTTGAATTGATTTTAACAGTTCCAAAACCCATACATCTAGCATAGCTCTTGTAATATTTGGTAACTTCTTCTTCAGAACTAAATGTCATCCCAATCCTAGGTTCCTCACCTGCTTGAACAATATTTGCTTCCAAATTTTCATCACTGTTTTCATTTATGTGATCAACCTCCTCTTGGACAAAAGAAGTAGATCCCGTTTCCACTAATGCAGAAAATTTTACAAAACACAAACATAAATTAATCAACTAAATTAACAAGTGGATATAACATGATTTCTAAATATCTAACTAGATAAAAACAATAAAAAACCAAATTATTCTTACTTACTTGTGGAATTGAATGTTGAAACAGGGGAATCAAAGTAAAGTGATGTTTGAGGATGGAGATGCAGCGACGATATGCAGTTATAGTTGTGCGGCGAGAACCGTGGCGGTGAATACAATAGCGGCGATGGTAGAACAGACAACAACAGCGACGAGACGACAAAGGTCTGTAGAATTGGTGGTGAGATCAATCAATTAGTGGCGGTTAAATTGCATTTGGCGCTGTAAACGTGGGAGTGATTTGAGTTGCTTTTTTTATTTTATACAAAATCATTAAGAATAAAAAGGAGTGTGCGTGACTTTTACACTAAGCACGTGAGTCGTGTATTGTCGTGCGTTGAAATGTCGTGTGAAATAGCAATACTCTTAAAATCTTTCTTCTATAACAAGCAATTGATATACTCTCTCTTCAACTTCATATTCAAAGTATAACTATGATCTTCAACTTTTCTACAACTTTTTTAATCAAAATTTAGGTTTCAACTTTACTAAAAAAAAGGTTAAATTTTTAACAATTCTACAATTTTATTTTTGATAATAATCTTAGATTCCTATTTATAGAATTTCTACCGCATGATTCATCTTTATATGTAACAAAAATTCGTTTAAAAAAACTTTATTTTAAAGAATAAAACTTTAATTTTTCTTATCTTTTCTTCCCTAAGTAACCGAACAAATATCTTTTCTTCGATAACAAACTTTAATCCATTCCTCTAACAAAAAAAAGTTTGTTTAAAAAGAAGAAAAAAACAAACTTTGCAATTATATAAAGGCACTCATTGTCCCAACAACATCATTATAGCCTCCTTACTCTCAAAACAACATTAGTACTCGTCGATATTGATTTGTTTTCTTCATTCCCCTCACAATCTATTAAAATGCCATTCTTTAAGGCTTTGGTTTTATGCTTTTTAGCGATCAATATGGCACTGCCAAGTCTTGCAACTACCCACACCGTTGGAGATACCTTAGGTTGGACAATTGGTTTTGATTACAGCACATGGGCTAGTGACAAAAACTTTACAGTTGGTGACAGTCTCTGTGAGTATTATTAATTCTTTCTTTGTTGTTTATTTAGTTTTTAATTGCAACCACAGTTTACATTAGGCATGAAACTCTCTGTTAACGTTAAGGCTTCTTCTTCTGCTTCTGCTGCTCCTTCTGCATCACCATCACCATCAAGAAAAGGTTCACCTTCCAATGGCACCCCTGCCGCAACAACCACCACCACACCCTCCACCACCACCATCATTACTCCTACCATTCAAAGTGCATCTTCAACTACTTGTATCTCACCAATTGTTGTTTTCTTTTTTATTGTTTCATTGATCTTAATCAATTAAATATTGGTGTGAGATGATTTTATGATATATATATATATATATATATATATATATATATATATATATATATATATATATATAGCTAGGACATAGGCAGTGATTTCATGTTTTTTTTTTCTTTCTGTTCCGTATAAGTATGAATTTGAATTTTTGTTTGATCTATTCAAACTCTTTCTTGTAGTATTCAGTAATCTAGTATTGTTTTTCTGTTTTTATTATTGTGCTTAAATATTGAATGATTAATATATATATATATATATATATATATATATATATATATATATATATATATATATATATATATATAGCTAGGACATAGGCAGTGATTTCATGTTTTTTTTTTCTTTCTGTTCCGTATAAGTATGAATTTGAATTTTTGTTTGATCTATTCAAACTCTTTCTTGTAGTATTCAGTAATCTAGTATTGTTTTTCTGTTTTTATTATTGTGCTTAAATATTGAATGATTATTGGTTACCGAGTCTTTTTTTTTTACTTATTTGGTTCAATCTACGTGGGATCTTCTTATTTTGAGATCAGGGTAAAGTCCTAATATTTAACCCGATAGACCTGGCAAATTGTGAAGGAATTGAGGAATTTATATGGTGGCAAAATGAAAATAACTAAATACTTCTTGATATATATATAACGAAAATTTAAAATACCTCAGTTCACTTTGTAAACTCTTCATGCTTACAATGCATTAATTTATAAATAGATTTCCATAAAAATAAATTTACAAAGATTGTACTGCTGATGAAATTAAAGAAATAAAGAAAAGTTATTTATAATTTTCTTTTAGTGTATAAACTTTGTAACACTTAGTTTGATCTGCAAGTTAAGGGAACTGAAGAGTTATAACCAGGTTCATAGTTACTAGAATGCATTGGATAACTATACATACAAATAGTCAAAAAACAATAATAAAATACAACAAATAAAAATCCTAATTGTCTAACAAGTTACCAAATGACAACACATATACAAATGAAATCTTGCAACCAAAAAGAATATTTAAGTAAATATCAATGCATTACTGAAAATTGACTGAACTAACTTGACTTGGATCAGACCGACCCTGACCGGTGTTGTCTTGCAGTAGGAGACGATGGTAGTTGGATCTTTTGAGGAATAGGAGCTTTCTGCGAGTGACCAGCGACGCAAAGGGCGCCGGTGTCATCTTGCTCCCAGTATACTTGTACCATAAACCCTGTGGGATATTCAGCAGACTCTGATCCAGGAATTCCCACAATCATAGCTCCTACTGGAATCTGCACAATTATTTTATTCATCAGCAAAAACTAGCTTGTTGTTACAGCTATATCCTTTGTTCAATTGAAAAAGAAAATGGTTTTGTATTTTGTCGCCATGCGATGGATGTACTCTATGTAGCACCAACATTTCATATTAAAGGTGTATCCGGTGTTCAATATGACACTGACATATGTGGATACATCCAATTACTTCATTTTCTCAGATTATTACCGGTGTGGACACTGACATATTGTGGTGTTCAATGTATGTGTTAGTGTTTCATAGAATGTGCTATGTAATTGTACTAGTTTACTTTTTGGCATACTCTTATAACTAAATCACTTGAGAATTCAAGGTCAAAGTCACTAAGCTCCATTTAGCTGCAGCACTTTCTAGCTCTGCTTGTTTTACAATATTCAAGAAAACTTCTTCAAGAGTTGTTAGACCAAACTGGATGTCAGATATGCCAAATTCTTCTTCTCTATCTTGGAGCTCTGTAAAACAATCCTGGTATGGAAGCAACATCAGTATAAGAGAAGAGCCATGCTATTTGAACACTCCTTTTTAGACACCCTAGACCAACATCTAGTATTGTACAAACAGGCTGAGTCTTGCATACAAACCGAGGTAAGCAAAAAATGATTAAAAAAATACGACCTTATGCCTACGACCATATTAAATACGGTGTGGATATCAACTATTGTGTTCAAATATCAATTCTCATAAGAGAATATTAACTGATCGAAGTAATTGTACAGTTCTGTGTGAACTTCGCATGATTTTTCTCACTGTAGGCCACACTTGAGCATATTTCATCCTGTCTTTGTGTTACCTAAACCACTTTCAGCTTACTATCACATACATGCATCATGCACAACATGCTCACAAATGCCATTAACAAGCAATAGATAGGACTAATTATTATAGGTGTTAGTATCAGGTTATAAACATTAATATAACTATTCTAAAGATTATTATAAAGCACAAAGTTTGAAACTGAGTAATGAATCAGATGTCACATTATCAGCATATCAATAGCAACTAGAAATTTTCAACGAAGATTTGTTTCATTGCGAATCAGTGATGTAGAAACAATTAACATTTCCCAACTCGCCTAAACTTTTCAAAAACCAAAAAAAATAATAAATAACATTATTCAAACCATGGTGTTAAGCAGATCCAAAAGAAATGGAAACATGGCCGAGAAAAGAAAGCTTACTGTAAGGAGTGCCTCTCTTTCATGAGGAATCACATAAGTTAGAAAGTTATTATTCTCCTCTTTTGGTACTATATCTAAACGCTGCAAAAATATTTCAGAGGTCAAAAACCAATCTTTTATTTGTCATGAAAAGATTTTAAAACATCACAAATATTCATCTTACATTCTTAAAGAATTGTCTCACAGCTTCTTGCTGTCTTGTAGATATTGCATCACCATTTTCAGGAATCTTTTCATTATTGTTTCTATAGAAGTTAATATTAGCAATAAAACCACTACCGAAGCGTGACTTCAATCTGATTCAGGTACCAATGCATCGGAGCCTTCCCTTTGCCATGATTCCTATGCGGTCACTTAGAATGTCAGCTTCTTCCAAAGAATGTGTTGTGAGAACAATAGCACGCCCTCTCTTTGCATTTTGGATGATGTCCCACACATGCCTCCTTGTTACCGGATCCATACCGGTAGTCTAAAAAATAAGAACGAAAAATTAAATCTTGTAATCCTGTTGAGAAAATATATGGTTTAAAGAATATATCTTTTTTTGCATACCGGTTCATCCAAAATAACTAATTTAGGGTCGCCGATAAGGGCAATTGCCACACTGAGACGGCGTTTCATTCCTCCACTGTAACTTCCAGATCTTACTTTGGCTGCATCCATGAGTCTCACATCTACCAATGATGTCTGAGTAATCTACATTTTTCAAAAAAGAATTAGAACTCCTAATAGTTAATAATTTTAAACAATACAAAGTAGATGACCGTGGGCATATCGTATAATTCAATGAACAGAACAATTCCAAGCCTGGAGCAGACATACTGATTTTATAGATGCTGGGGACAGGCCTTTAATACTAGCAAAGAGTTCGAGGTGTTCTTCACCAGAGAGTGCATCCCATAGGATGTCAAACTGCATATTATAAGATTTAGTAAAAGGCATTCAATGTATTTATAATGACGTATAATTCATAAGCGTCTAGCAGATAAAGACCCTGTCAGATATAAAGATGTATGATTTGCTAACTTAATTCTACAGTGTAAAAATATATAGAATGAGAAACAGAGAGATACCTGGGGACACACTCCTATAAGCTTTCGAATGTTTGACATGCCAGTGGAGCTTCGGATAGAATGCCCATAAATCAATGCTGTTAAGGAAATTTAAAAGTTATATACTCTTTCATGTCATGATACCAACACATTGATTACTTAATAGTCAATATAGCAGAAAAGGGGAGATATATATATATATATATATATATATATATATATATATATATATATATATATATATATATATATATATATATATATATATATATATATATATATATATATATATATATATATATATATATGGGGGGAGAGAGAGGGAAAGAGAGTGAGAGAGAGAGAGAGAGAGAGAGAGTATCACCATCTCCATCTGTTACTGGACTTATCCCTGTCAAGCAATTAATAACAGTAGTCTTTCCAGCTCCATTCGGTCCTAAAAGACAAAATAACTGATCCTTTGTAAAGTTCAACCACAAGCCCTGAAAATAATTTGAGAATAACACATTGCTCATCATCATCCAAGCATAGCTCACTCGTATCAGGAAGAAATTACAATCATTCACAAATTTTCATATTAAAGCATGCACTTTAAAGCAACAACCAATGTTATATGAAACGAGATAAGATCCATCTTGTGATAGGAAATGATTTACCTTAAGAGCATGGTAAGGAGCACTTCTTTTACATTTACAGCAGAAACCAATGTTATATGTACCGGGATAAGTCTTCACGATGCCATGTAACTGAACAGCAACATTTGCATCGACCACGCCTTGTGTTAGTCGCTGTTTCACAATGTTTTCTTCTTCAAGGACATCTTCATCATCTGGCATACAATTCTCTTCATGTCTGGTTGAAAATATGCAACTACAAACCCCACCCTCTATGAAAGGAAGATGAAGAAAAACAAGTTAGAAGAATTAATTCATAAAGAGCATGAAAGAAGTAATAATAACACAACTTAAAAAATATTCACCACCTTTCACTTTTTGTCCTCCGTTTCCCGTCCAATAACGAGGATTTAGAAAGTATAATACAGATTTTCTCACACCCATTGCATTTGGGATTATATTGTCAAAGTAGATGGCTAGAACAAACCACAGAAAGGACGTGGCCAGAAGCCATTTATAAATATCATTCTGTCAACGAAAGAAGATATACGTAAGTATTGCATCGACGCATCGAAAGCTGAAGGTCGGGGAGGATTAAAAGGAATTAATATAGAACCAAGGAACATAATAATCATCTAAAAGGGAATAGAAAGTCAAAGTATACTTAAATTGAAACAATTTTTGGTGTTGGGGTGCAAAAATCAAACTCAAATCACTGCATACGTACAATTGTCATCACACAGCCATTGTCGTTAGTGGCGCATGATCCCCGTTTACTCCAGCTAACACCGTTATCTTCAGGGGTTGAGACAGCATGTGAAAGCACACGTAGGCCTTGAGCAAAAGGATTGGGCGGAAACAATGACCATAATTTTCGGACAGTAACAGAGAAGATATAATTGTAAGGAAATCCTGCTTGCACCACGAGCTGCAGAACGATAAAATAACAGACATAAAAGAACATGAGCATCCATTGTCTTCAATGTACTCAATAAACCTTGTCCCGAAAGAATTAAAAGAGTAGGTTCATGCCTGAGTCACAAAGCCGACGATAAATATGAAGAAGCCGACTGTTGTTGCCGAAGATGATTTGCGAATAAAAGCCGATAACATGAAGGCAAACCCAGTCTAAAACCAAAGGAGAAAATACTAGGCATCAGAAAAACCTTCAAATTCACAGAATACAGAACAGACCCAAATATAAAGAAGAAAAATAAAAGTGTAAATGGCAAAGCTAGAAGAATCTCACCATGTTAAGTTCAAATAGGAAGAACAGAAGAAACAGAACAGCAAAACTGTTTTTCAAAAAGAAACGAAGCTGAAACATCATGCCGCAGAGAACTACGAGAATAGATGATAGGAGTGTAACAACTGCTTCCCAGGTTAGCCATGATAACCAGTATGCAGAGTCGTAAAGCCCCATCACAGTCATCGCCTATCCAAAACAAAAATGCCGTAAAACAACAAACAAGATTACAACAAAAATATAAACAAACAAACTCATCACTGCATAATTTTACAGTAGGAGAAAATTAATGCAAAAAATCCCAACATTAGTTCCTATCAAGGTTTTAAATAGAGGTACACGACATCAGGGTTGATGATGTCTCTGCGACAGTAGCACAACCGCATTAAGGTCCTATCAGCTCCCCATTTAACCACAATTCACATAATAATGGCAACGCAACAGTAATTTAAAACCTTGGTTCAAATAATGGCAATATTGATCTTAGTAGTCTCATGAACTAATGTGTACTAATTCTAGGAACTACTACATATGACCGATACTTGAAGATTATAAGCACAAAGAAGAATTTTTTGCATTCTCAATATATGCAGGATATCAATGTTTATTGCTATTGCTATACAACTACATCATACCTGGCGAAGTTTGAGCTCTTTCTCTGCGACCAAAGAACTCATCTGAAGAACAAAATTAAACATAGCAATTGCAAGAAAAAATGCTGGACCTATTGACCCAACAGCAGAGGGAGGACTAATGGCTGGGTGCGCAAATTCCTTCAAAAACACATTCCACTTGAAGCTTGGGTCTAAAATTTATATAACAAGTCACCAATTAAATTTTAGAACATGTATTTGATCACTAACAGGATTTTAAAAATCAAATAATTACGATTTTGGTAAGGTTTCAAATAATTATAATTTCATCTAAGTCGCTACGACATAGTGTTTTTTATATCTCTGCAACTGCAATATAGGCTAATATCATTCTTTACAATATAAATAATGATTTTGATATACCTCCAATAAGAAATCTGGCAATTTCACGTTCAGCAGCAAGCTGAAGAGGAAGTTGAAATGAAAAATTAGGATCTTCATATTTCCCGCGCTTCTGAACACTAGTGGAATTAGTCTGAATCCCATAACTAATAACACCATAATACTTTTCCCGAAAATGAATTGCACCGGGACATTGCATAGGATTATTAAGAAACCACTGATCAACTAGTGCTTTATTACGAAATGACTTAACCTTAGAGATAGGTATGGGTCTACCTGGGTTATTATTCATGATACGTTCCACGATGGTGTGAAACTTTGGATTAGTATCACCGCTCCAGATAAAGTCATAGCAAGGTTCTTTAACAAAGAATTTGTTTTCGCAAGGTGGGATTGGTGGTGAAGGTTTTGGAGAAGGGTGTGTTGTGGACTTATACTGCGTAGTTGCTGAGGTTTGTACTTCGATTGCTTTGTCTATGGCAAATATTAGGAAAATGAATATGACCGGTGAGAGCATCTGGAGAAGGATAGATGTCTTGCTCCGACACGAGACTAATATGTTTTTCTTTAGTAGTGCTTTGTATTGTTGTGTTAACATGGAGAAAGTGTTGGTCATTTTTGTCATTGTCACTGTCTGTAGTGTATGTGTAGAGAGTGTAACAGAAAGAAAGAGATATATAGAGAGAGTGGCAATGGAAATTTGGAAATAACTGATTCATCGTTATTATGGTTATGCCATGTAAAGCATAATTTTTTAAAAGTGGAAAGATATTCGTGTGGTTTTAAAGGAAAAAAAATCTGGAAAATATGTTAATTAGTTGCAAATACCTTAACAGCATTAACTAAGCAAATTAGGAGTAATTAGTTGAAAATACCTTAACACCCCATTTTTAGCATTTAAAAAAAAAATGGATACATGATTTTGGTATGCCTGCTAATTAAAAAATGATTTTGATATTTCTTTTTATCTATTAATTATACCCTTCATTTAAACTATTCTAATTTTAAATATAAATATTTAATTTAGAAAATCAATTAATAGAAACGATTCCACTAAAATAAAAACAATATAAGTTGGGAAAAATCAATTAATTATGGTATATTTCAAAACCAACTTGGGAAAAATAATTTTGGTATATTTCAAAAAAATTAACAAATACAATAAAATAACTACAAAAACGAAAAATCGAGCTTAACCCTAGTTAATATAATATAAGTTGTTCAAAAATATGAATGTAGTATATACAATTGAAATTAAAATCTATATTAAAAAACTCTGCAGTCGATAAACATTTTTATTTAAATACCTAAGATAAGGTTTGGATTAGTGGATTCGGGTCGGGTTATGATTTGTGAGGTGGTGTATGTTCTAACTGTGTGTTGAAAATGAACGGAAACTTTATCTACTCTGGAGAAGGGTACGTATAATTGAAAGAAAAAAAAAACAATGTATATAGTATACATATAGAAGAAAAAAAATCATTCTCCTCACTTCATCTCACGATTTTTTTTTTCTAATATGTTCTTGATTGATCTTTTAATGTCACTAGCTTGCTTATAAAAAAAAATAAAAAATAAAAATATTTGATAGAAACACGACATTATAATCTTCATATATATATATTTGAAAAATAGTCATGAATTTTTAAAATTTTATCATATCGGTTTTCTCTTATCAATAAATGAATCACAATGGAAGAACCGATAGACGACTCCATCTCACTAATTGTCCTTTCATCCTAAGAGTAGTCTCTCCTCCCTTACTGGTAACTTTATCGAACAAATAACATTTTTCTCTCTATTTTTTAAGGAAATATTTCTGTCGATTTGAGAAACACATCATATCGTATCAATAATGGAGCCTACAACCTGTTGTTAGCCCTTTCTTCCTACTGCTAGCATCTGCCAAAGAACTAAAAATGAAATTTGAAATATCTGTAGAGATTGAAAACATATTTAACCCCTTAAAAAATCATAACTTTTTTGGAATAAAAAACATATTTGGAGGATGTTACTTATCAAAAAATCAAAACCCTTGCCTTTCCCATTATTGGTTTGCAACTGTTCACTTTTAATTGGATTTTCTCAGAGTTTACAATTATTTTTGTGGTAAAAATTGTTGGAACAAAATGTGTTTAACAATGAACCTTAAAGGGTTTTGATGATAACAAGGTATTAAAAATTGTAAATTGGACTAGCTAATATTTGTTCAAGTGTACAGGACCATAATTATAAAGTTACATCATCATTGGTTCTGAATGAGCAAATAAAGAGCTATGGAAACAACAAAAATTTGAAGCTTGGACGCTCCTGAAGGCAACTTGCTACTGAAGAGAAAAAGCGCTCCTGAAGTCAAGCTGCTCCTGAAGAAATAGCGCTCCTGAAGTAAGCTGCTCCTGAAGAATAGTGCTTCTGAAGACAAGAGGTCCAGAAGTCATATCATCAGAAGCTGCATCATCAGAAGCTGCAGAAGTCATATCATCAGAAGCTGCATCATCAGAAGCTGCCTCATCAGAAGCCATTTCACCAGAAGCTGAATATCAACTGGATTTGCAAAGAATCAAGAATTGAAGAATTATCAATGCAAAAGCTGTCTATTGGATTCGAAAACACAAACAAAGGATTAGTGGAGTTTGCAACGGTCATTTCAAAGGTGTTTGAAGGCGTGTGTTTGCAATTTGGACGAAAGCGTTGACATTGTACTTTGTACGAATTGTACAACCACGTTCTCCACTACTCTGTTTTGTGTCCGCGCTACAGGACAAGAAAACAGCTCCAGAATACGGTTTCGCCTGCATAGATGTTCCTTTGGATAAGGAATGGATTTCAAATTTGTTCTTCATAGGACAACAGCCAAATCAGGCAAAAGATTATTGGTGAAAGATCAAGCTTCAACAACGACTCTTTGGTGTGCTGGCAATTTCACAACGTCTCTCTCACACCTCTATATAAAGGAGTGAAGACCTAGAGAATTGGTAATGCAAGAACGCTGAACGAAAGACTCACAAGATTTTCACAAGTACCAAACCTCTGCTGAAATTGTTCTGCATTCACTTAGAATTTCTGTGTCTCAAAGTCATATCTTAGAAATTCTTAAGTTCATTGAGTCTGTATCTGATTTGTATTGTGAGCACCTCTGATTGTATATCAAGTGTTCAACCTTAAACAATTTTCTGTGTAATTTTGTTTAGTTAGGAAGTCTCTTGCAGTTGTGCTTGAGCAGGAAGTCTCTTGATTGTGTTCTTGAGCAAAGGAAGTCTCTAGCTTGTGTGCTTGAGCAAAGGAAGTCTCTTGCTTGTGTGCTTGAGCATTTGTAATCAGATATTACTCATAGTGAAATCTCCTTGGAAGTGCAAGGGGGACTGGACTACTTCCGGATTGTGGAAGGAACCAGTATAATTGCTTTGTGTCGTTCTTCTTCTCTCTCTCTGTTTTATTCCGCTGCATTTAGATTCTGATTATCACTTCAGAAGCTGTCTCACCTAGCTTCTGATCAGTGTGTTCAGTTTTTAGGAGAAACGAAGAATTTTTCAAAACACAATTCAACCCCCCTTCTTGTGTTTTTCTCACCTTCAATTGGTATCTAGAGCCTTGGTCTGTTGTGTAACACTTAACCGTGCAACAGTCAAAGATCTGAGAAAAACATGTCTACTCCTACTCCTACTGGTCCTGGTGATACTAGCTATAAACATGTCTCACATGATTATAGTGATAGTAAGAAAACCAGTATTGGAAAAGTTCCAAAGTTCAATGGAGATGCTGAAGAGTTCTCTTGGTGGAAGACCAACTTTTACAGTTACATCATGAGCCTGGATGAAGAATTATGGGATATTCTGGAAGATGGTGTTGGTGATTTAGTCCTTGATGAAGAAGGAGCTGCTGTGGATAGAAAGAAACATACTCCAGAACTGAGGAAACTCTACAAGAAGCATCATATTATCAGAGGAGCTCTTGTCACTGCCATACCCAAAGCAGAATACATGAAGATGAGTGACAAATCCACTGCTAAAGCTATGTTTGCTTCTCTCTGTTCAAATTATGAAGGGAGCAAGAAGGTCAAAGAAGCAAAGGCTCTCCTGCTTGTACATCAGTATGAGCTATTCAAGATGAAGGATGATGAAACCATTGAGGAGATGTACTCAAGGTTTCAAACCTTAGTTTCTGGGCTACAGATTCTAAAGAAGAGCTATGTTGCTTCTGATCATGTAAGCAAGATACTCAGAAGCTTACCTGCCAGATGGAGACCAAAGGTGACTGCCATTGAGGAAGCTAAAGATTTAAACACTTTAAGTGTCGAAGATCTTGTTAGTTCTCTCAAAGTTCATGAGTTAAGTCTTAATGAACATGAGTCTACTAAGAAGAGTAAATCAATAGCTCTTCCATCCAAAGGCAAGTCATCAAAAGCTCTCAAAGTAGTTGAATCTGAAGAGGAAGAACAGTCAAGTTCAGATTCTGAACCAGATGCTGCTGAAATGGCCATGCTCTCAAACAGACTTCAATATCTGGCCAAGAAGAACAGAAAGTTTCTCTCCAGAAGGGGTAACTCCAGAAGCTCAAAGAAAGAAGATCAGAAGGGATGCTTCAACTGTAAGAAGCCTGGACACTTCATTGCTGAATGCCCTGATCTTCAAAAAGAAAAGTCAAAGGACAAGTCAAAGAGGTCTACATTCAAACCAAGCAAACTCAAGAAGCAGATCAAGCAGAGTTTAATGGCAACCTGGGATGATTTGGGTAGTGAATCTGGATCTGATAAAGAGGAAGCTGATGAAGATGCAAAGGTAGCTGTTGGGTTGGTAGCAACAGCAACTTCAGAAGCTGGATCAGATTCAGACTCAGAAGATGAAAACGAGGTATATTCCAAAATTCCCAGAAATGAACTTGTTGAGTCACTTAAAGAACTTCTTACACATTTTGAAGTAAGAACCAATGAGTTGAAGGATTTAAAAGAAAAATATGCTGATTTGGTACAACAGCAAAAATCAACTCTATTGGATCTGAAAGCTTCTGAACAAGGACTTAGGGGCTTTGACTTCATGTGTAAAACATATGAAGATCAGCTCAGGTTCTTATGTCAGAAGCTACAAGAAAAGTGTAATGAAAAACCTTTAAGTAACCATGAAATTGCTCTTGAAGATTTTATTATATCTGGCATTGACAGAAGCAGAGTGGCTTCTATGATTTATAGCATTTACAAGAACAATGGCAGAGGAATTGGTTTTCCAGAAGTGAAACTTGAGAAAACCAATCTAAAATCTTGTTGTGAATGCATCAAGGAAGGTCTGAAAACATTCTTTGTACCAGAAGGGGCTGAGTTGGAAACTGTTGTTCAATCAGAACCTGAAGCTTCTAGTTCTAAGGCTAAGGTTACTTCAAAGCCAAAGAACTCTAAGTCAAAGGCTATGATCAAATCTGATTCCAAGACCTCAAAGGTCAGGATCCTGAAAAGATCAGAACCTATTCCTCAGAGTCTGGTGAAACCAAAATCTGGGGTTCTGAAGTCTAAGTTTCAGAAGAAGACAGTTGCTGCTTCTGAAGTACCAAAACCTAAGGTGATGGTTAATCAGAAGCAACCCAACTCACAGCACAAGGTACAAGAAGTGAAGAGTAAAGCCTTAAGTACTAACCTTCCAGGACCCATAGAACAATGGGTACCTAAATCTAAAAATGTCAATGATGCAGGTATGTCTAAGAGCAGTGCCAAAGCAAAGATCATGGTACCTAGACAGCGGTTGCTCAAGACACATGACAGGAGACAAGTCCATGTTCCTCAGCCTAACAATGAAAGAGGGAGGAAATGTGAAATTTGGGGGCAACCAGTCAGGCAAGATCATAGGTACAGGAACTATTGGTAATTCCTCTACCTCAATTAATAATGTATGGTTGGTAGATGGTCTTGAACATAACCTTTTGAGCATTAGTCAATTTTGTGATAATGGTTATGATGTGTTTTTTTTAAAAACCCAACTGTACAGTAATCAACAAGAAAGACAAATCCATTGTGTTCAAGGGAAAGAGAGTTGACAATGTCTATAAAATCAATTTTTCTGAACTGGCTGATCAGAAGGTGGTTTGCCTACTATCAGTGAATGATAAGAAATGGATGTGGCACAGAAGGTTGGGACATGCTAACTGGAGGTTAATCTCTAAGCTTAGTAAGTTACAACTTGTGAAAGGGCTACCAGACATTGACTATCATTCAGATGCACTCTGTGGTGCATGTCAGAGAGGGAAAATTGTGAAATCATCTTTTAAAACCAAAGACATTGTTTCAACCTCAAGACCTTTAGAATTACTCCATATTGATTTATTTGGATCAGTGAGTACTGCATCCCTATATGGAAGTAGATATGGATTAGTCATTGTTGATGATTACAGCAGATGGACTTGGGTGAAATTCATAAAGAGTAAAGATGTTGCGTGTGATGTATTCAGTAGCTTCTGCACTCAAATTCAATCTGAAAAACAATCAAAAATTTTGAAAGTCAGAAGTGATCATGGTGGAGAATTTGAAAATGAGCCATTTGAAGCTTTTTGTGAAAAACATGGAATTTTCCATGAGTTCTCTTCTCCTAGAACACCACAACAAAATGGGGTTGTAGAGAGAAAGAATAGAACTTTACAAGAAATGGCCAGAACCATGATTCATGAAAACAATTTACCAAAACATTTTTGGGCAGAAGCAGTGAATACAGCATGCTATGTTCAAAACAGGATCTATATTAGACCTATTTTGGAGAAAACAGCATATGAACTCTTTAAAGGAAGAAAACCCAATATCTCTTACTTTCATCAATTTGGATGTACATGTTACATTCTGAACAACAAGCTCTACCTAAAGAAATTTGATGCCAAGGCCCAAAGAGGAATCTTTTTAGGTTACTCTGAAAGGTCAAAGGCATACAGGGTGTATAATTCAGAAACACTCTGTGTTGAAGAATCTATGCACGTTAAATTTGATGACAAAGAGCTTGAAGATAAAACTTCAAAGCAAGGTGAAAGTTTTGCAGAGATACAGGTTCCTGAAGCTACTCCAGAACCTGATCAGATAGCTGAGTCTGAAGATAGTCCAGAAGCTGAACCCACATCAGAAGCACAAGATGAAGCTGCTTCTGATGAAGCACAAGATGACTCACATCAAGAAGATCCTCCCAGAAACACATTCAAACACAAGTCTTCACATCCTGAAGAGCTAATCATTGGAAACAAAGATAGTCCAAGAAGAACAAGATCACATTTCAGACAAGAAGAGTCAATGATTGGACTAATCTCAATGATTGAACCTACAACAGTTGATGAAGCACTTTCAGATGATGGATGGATCCTAGCTATGCAAGAAGAGTTGAATCAATTTCAAAGAAATGATGTGTGGGATCTGGTACCCAAACCTCAGCACAAGAACATTATTGGAACAAAATGGGTATTCAGAAACAAGCTGAATGAGCAAGGTGAAGTAACAAGAAACAAAGCCAGACTTGTTGCACAAGGGTATAGTCAACAAGAAGGCATTGATTACACTGAAACGTTTGCTCCAGTTGCAAGATTGGAAGCAATCAGGTTACTTCTTTCCTATGCAGTTAATCATGGCATAATATTATATCAGATGGATGTCAAGAGTGCATTTCTCAATGGTGTCATAGAAGAAGAAGTGTATGTTAAGCAACCTCCTGGATTTGAGGATATTAAATATCCTGACCATGTTTTTAAATTGAAGAAATCACTATATGGCTTGAAACAAGCTCCCAGAGCTTGGTATGATAGACTAAGTAATTTCTTAATCAAAAATGATTTTAAGAGAGGACAGGTTGACACTACACTCTTCAGAAGGACCCTTGGGAAAGATATTCTTGTTGTGCAAATATATGTTGATGATATAATATTTGGTTCTACTAATGCATCTCTTTGCAAGGAATTTTCTGAGTTAATGCAGGATGAATTTGAAATGAGCATGATGGGAGAGCTGAAGTTCTTCCTTGGCATTCAAATCAATCAATGCAAAGATGGAGTCTATGTTCATCAATCAAAGTACACAAAGGAGCTTCTGAAGAAGTTCAAACTTGAAGATTGTAAAGTGATGAACACTCCAATGCATCCTACGTGCAACCTGAGCAAAGAAGATGAAGGAGCTAAAGTAGATCAGAAGCTGTATAGAGGTATGATTGGTTCTTTGTTATACCTCACTGCATCTAGGCCAGATATTTTATTCAGTGTATGCTTGTGTGCAAGATTCCAATCAGATCCTAGAGAATCTCATATGACTGCTGTCAAGAGAATCTTCAGGTATTTGAAAGGAACAACCAATCTTGGACTCCTTTATAGGAAATCCTTAGATTATAAGCTAATTGGATTCTGTGATGCTGATTATGCTGGTGATAGGATTGAAAGAAAGTCAACCAGTGGCAATTGTCAATTTCTGGGTGATAATCTTATATCCTGGGCTAGCAAAAGACAAACAACTATTGCTATGTCTACAGCAGAAGCAGAATACATTTCAGCTGCAAGTTGTTGTACACAACTACTTTGGATGAAACATCAGTTGGAAGATTATCAGATAACTGCTAACAGTATTCCCATTTATTGTGATAATACTGCTGCTATTTGTTTGTCTAAAAATCCAATTTTGCATTCAAGAGCGAAGCACATTGAAATCAAACACCATTTTATCAGAGATTATGTTCAAAAAGGAATTTTAGATATACAATTCATTGATACTGAAAATCAATGGGCTGATATATTTACTAAGCCTTTAACTGTTGAAAGATTTGATTTTATAAAGAAAAATTTGAACATGCACTTTGTATCTGATTAAATGCTTGCTTGCTCCTGAATAGGATTTTAGGTTCTGAAGTTAGTTCAGAAGCAGTAGTCCATCAGAAGCTCTTTATTGAGGTTCTGAGGAGAACTCGCTTCTGATGATGACGTCAGCATCTGAAGTCCAGAAGCTGGATTTATTGCTTCTGAATAGTTGAATTAGTGGAAACGTTGGAAGTTACCTTTTAAAAAGTAACTTTTGGCCCACTAACTTGGTAGTTACTCTGTGAACTTCTTACGTGGCCTGTATGTGTTGGTGTATAACTAAAAGGGCAATGATGATTTAATAGCTTTGAAAGTACTTTTCACGCGCCCCCAATTTTTGTCATTAATGTTATGTTTGTTTGTCTCTTTTGAATTGCAATCGTTTTACTTTTAACACTTTGTCAATTCACACACTACTCACTCACAACAAACACATTTGCTCTCAAACCTCTTGCGAAGTAAGCGCATTCTCTCAACCTTAGAACCCTAAAATCTTCATCTTCTTCAAATCTTCGTAAATCATCAAATGGCATCATCAAGCTCAAAAGTTTCAGAATCTACATCAAACAAGCAAAGCGTATCAGAATCTGGGTCCATCTACAAAAAGAAGACTATGGATATTCCATGGGAATCCTTAATAGTTCAAGTAGAGTCACCGGTGGATTTTGCTTCACTCAAGAAGTATGAAGTAAACATGGAAGGTTTGATAGAAACTCAGATGATGTCTGAGTATTTCAAGTTGCTAAATGGGCCAACATATGTGAACTTGGTCAAGGACTTTTGGTTAAAAGCTGAAGTGTACAATGAAAAGCCTGCAAAAGTCGTAAGCAAACAAGCGGGGTCAAAGAAAGGGAAAATGGTCATGGATATGAATCCTACATCATTTGATAGCTTAGAAATAAGGTCTGAAGTGATGGGCATTCCTATAACCATCACTGAGGACGTTATAGCTAAAGCTTGTAGGATGCATGCAGAGGGAAGATTCCAAGAAATAGTCAGGAAGGAAGATGTCCTGCTAAAAGGTTACTACAACTCTCTTCTGGGTGGGAAGAAAGATGCCAAGCCTTCAGAGATGGAGATTCACAACAGAATGTTGGTGAAATTCAGTAATGATTGCTTCTTTCAAAGAGCAGGAGGGTCTGACCAACCCAACAACCAACAGAAGCTAGCAATTTATTTCATGACCAATCTTGAAAAGATAAACTTCCCCAGATATGTAATGGATCATCTCTGCTGGGCCATAAACGAAAGCACTACAAGAGGAAGAAAACAAGTACCCTATGGAAGATTGCTTTCTGAAATCTTTCATCAAGGAAGGGTGCTGGAGTTCTTAAAAAGGACAAGGAGTGCTTCTGATAAATGTTTCGAAGTTTCTACTGCTGAAAGGACTATCAGTAGCAGGAGCTTATGCTCTATGAAGTTCATCAAAGAAGCCCCTAAAGATGAAAAGTGGTTAGAGATGACAACTGCTGAAACTGAGATAATCAGGGACTTTCCTCCCATCTTTAAGGAAAGTGACTCTGATTTCCTAGTTCAATCAGTAGCTGAGTACGTCTTGGAGGAAGATGCAAGGTCTCAGGAGGAAGCTGCTCTTGCTAAAGGGAAAGGCAAGAAGGCCAAGGCAGTTGCTGTGTCAGAAGCTGCTGTTTCTGAGGCACCTGAAGGGAAAAGGGCCAGAACTAGTTCTGAATCAGAAGCTGCTCCTACTAAAGGAAAGAAGGCCAGAACTAGTACTGAGTCAGAAGCTGCTAAACCTGTTTTTATCAAGGAAAAAGGAAAGATGCAGAAGGTTGGTGCTGCTTCTATTCCACAGAAGAGGAGAAAAGGTAAGGCAGACTTGGTAATCACTCAAGAGCAGCTGGATGAAGCTCTTGAAGAAATAGAGAAAGAGGAGGCTGATCCCAAGCTGAAGAAGAAGAAGGCTCCCCTTCAACTTGTGAGTCCTATGGTTGAGATGACTCGAATAAGGAAAAGGATGGCAGATGAACGTGCTGCTGATCTTATATCAGAAAGAAAGGATCATAAAGCTCAATACATTCATCAAAGAGATGAAAAGCTCAAGGCTTTGGGATTGGAGGACTGTGATAGGTTCTACAAAGATAAACTGGCTGAAGTAAGAGCCATTGCTGGTAAACCTACTGAAGACAATGAGGAAGACGATATGATGCTCGTCTTTGAAAATGCTCCAGAAGAGGGAACTTCAGAAGCAGTTTCTCAATCTGCTGATCCACAGAAGATCACTTCTGAAGCTGACCCTGCAGATCAGGTAATCCAGATTCCAGTCACCTCTATCCCCTCTTCACCCTCTTCACCATCAGCACCTGAACAAATAGAAGACACTTCTGTCTTAGACAATCTTGCTCTCCACTACTCAGGTGAATTACCCATAGACAAAACTTCAGAAAAGGCCTCTGAAGCAACTCCAGAAGCAGCTGCTTCTGAAAATGTTGTTTCAGAAAACCCCCATCAACAAACACCTGAACCACAAAAACCCACAACACCCCCACAATCACCAACAGCTACCATTGACCCCCAACTCAACACTCAAACATCAACTTCACCACAACAACCATCAACTGAAATTGAACACTCCCCACAACCAACTCCCATGGATGTTGACATCTCTCTAGTCAATGTTCAAGCCTCAACCTCTACCACTCACATTGCCTCTGACCAGCCTTCATCTTCAAACACACAAACACACTTTACCATTCCAGTTCCTAACCCTGTTCAAGATTTGGAAATCAGTGATTCTGATCTTGAAATCCTTGAACAATCACCCTCAAACATCCTGGAATCTGGATATATTACTTCTGAGCTTCTGACAATCCTTAGTCAATTGCTTAATCTTGTGGATCAACGAAGGACAATTGATCTCACAAGTGCATATGAAGACTCCTGGGCATCACTTCAGAACCGGGCAACTGAGCTAATTGAAAGCTTAAGGGCTAAGTGCATCAGAAGCAAGGAAGCTTCTGTCAGGAAGTTAATGGAGCATCTGAATCAGAGTCTCAGAGTAAGAAGTTCTACACTGCTCCTGGCAAACCAGCCTTTCTTCTCAGAAACGGACTATTTGACCAGAGAAGCCAGGTTGTGTAAGCTTCTGAAGAAACAGATGGCACAGCAGCAGCAAGAAGCCAGAGAAAGGGAACAAGCTCTTCTCCAGAGGCAACAACAGCTTGAAGAAATGTTGCAGAAGAAAATTGAAGAAATGGAGGAGATGAAGAAACAACAACAAACCAACCCTTAGTTGCACACCTTAGTGTTATCTTTTGTTTGTTGTTTGTTTTATATTCTTAGTCCTTGTTTCTGAAACCATCTTGTTCTACTTTTCTATGCTTCTGAATGCTTACTGCTTCTGACTGTTTAGCTGCTTCTGACAATTGATATACATGTTCATATATTTTGCTCTGACTTATTTAGCTCACTTTCTTTTATACTCTCTCCTGTTTGAGTTTTTCTCATATCTTTTTGTCTTTTATGCTTAAATTTATTTTAATTTTTTTTGATAATGACAAAAGGGGGAGTATATGTGACAAGTATTTAAAGGCTCTGAGCCCCATTAATGGCATTTGAAATTTTTGAAAACCTTCTATCATTTTTTTTACCTTATTGGTATAAGCTATGAACGAACGAAGGAGTATCAAAATTCAAGTAAAATTAATTGAACCATTCTTCTTATCTATAAGTTAATTCTTTCAATGATTCAATTTTGTTTTTAAGCTCTGATAATATTATTGCGCGAAAAATGAATTTAATTAACCTGGATAGAACTTAGGGGGAGCTTACAAACCTCACCTTAAAGACTATCAGACTCAGGGGGAGTTTGAGCTTACAAACCTCAGATTCTGAGCTTACAAACCTCAGAACCCCAAAGTCAACTTGTTAATTAGATTAACAACAATTGATCAATTTTAAATACTTTTGTTTGTCATCATCAAAAAGGGGGAGATTGTTGGAACAAAATGTGTTTAACAATGAACCTTAAAGGGTTTTGATGATAACAAGGTATTAAAAATTGTAAATTGGACTAGCTAATATTTGTTCAAGTGTACAGGACCATAATTATAAAGTTACATCATCATTGGTTCTGAATGAGCAAATAAAGAGCTATGGAAACAACAAAAATTTGAAGCTTGGACGCTCCTGAAGGCAACTTGCTACTGAAGAGAAAAAGCGCTCCTGAAGTCAAGCTGCTCCTGAAGAAATAGCGCTCCTGAAGTAAGCTGCTCCTGAAGAATAGTGCTTCTGAAGACAAGAGGTCCAGAAGTCATATCATCAGAAGCTGCATCATCAGAAGCTGCAGAAGTCATATCATCAGAAGCTGCATCATCAGAAGCTGCCTCATCAGAAGCCATTTCACCAGAAGCTGAATATCAACTGGATTTGCAAAGAATCAAGAATTGAAGAATTATCAATGCAAAAGCTGTCTATTGGATTCGAAAACACAAACAAAGGATTAGTGGAGTTTGCAACGGTCATTTCAAAGGTGTTTGAAGGCGTGTGTTTGCAATTTGGACGAAAGCGTTGACATTGTACTTTGTACGAATTGTACAACCACGTTCTCCACTACTCTGTTTTGTGTCCGCGCTACAGGACAAGAAAACAGCTCCAGAATACGGTTTCGCCTGCATAGATGTTCCTTTGGATAAGGAATGGATTTCAAATTTGTTCTTCATAGGACAACAGCCAAATCAGGCAAAAGATTATTGGTGAAAGATCAAGCTTCAACAACGACTCTTTGGTGTGCTGGCAATTTCACAACGTCTCTCTCACACCTCTATATAAAGGAGTGAAGACCTAGAGAATTGGTAATGCAAGAACGCTGAACGAAAGACTCACAAGATTTTCACAAGTACCAAACCTCTGCTGAAATTGTTCTGCATTCACTTAGAATTTCTGTGTCTCAAAGTCATATCTTAGAAATTCTTAAGTTCATTGAGTCTGTATCTGATTTGTATTGTGAGCACCTCTGATTGTATATCAAGTGTTCAACCTTAAACAATTTTCTGTGTAATTTTGTTTAGTTAGGAAGTCTCTTGCAGTTGTGCTTGAGCAGGAAGTCTCTTGATTGTGTTCTTGAGCAAAGGAAGTCTCTAGCTTGTGTGCTTGAGCAAAGGAAGTCTCTTGCTTGTGTGCTTGAGCATTTGTAATCAGATATTACTCATAGTGAAATCTCCTTGGAAGTGCAAGGGGGACTGGACTACTTCCGGATTGTGGAAGGAACCAGTATAATTGCTTTGTGTCGTTCTTCTTCTCTCTCTCTGTTTTATTCCGCTGCATTTAGATTCTGATTATCACTTCAGAAGCTGTCTCACCTAGCTTCTGATCAGTGTGTTCAGTTTTTAGGAGAAACGAAGAATTTTTCAAAACACAATTCAACCCCCCTTCTTGTGTTTTTCTCACCTTCAAAAATAATTTTAATAGGGGATGGCCCAATGAAATTACTAGGTATGGTAGCTGTTCATAGGTTAATTAAAAATTAGTCCCAAATCCTTAAAACAGAATCAAATCAGTCACAAACCCTTAAAACATAATCAAATCAGTCCCAGATCGGACCAAAACCGTACATCAAACGATCAAAACCGTACATCAAACGATCGTACAGAAACCGTAAGTTTGCAAGCCAAAGCCGAATAAGGTAGAGAAGAGGAAAAAAAATTCTAGATCTATAGGTTGTTTGATTTTGTTTGTGAGTTTTCAGTCTGAAAACGTATAGAGGAGGGGGAGTAGAAGAGAAAGAACAAAAAAAATAAAAAAAACGAGCGACTTTTAACTCCGGTACGGCGGCGCCGCCACGTTTGCTCGTCGGCCACCGTACCGGAGATACCTCCGGCCACCACTCTTCTCGTCGGAGAAGATAAAGAAGGAAGGAGAGAGAAGAGAGCTTCTCTCTCTAAAAATAGGGTAGAGAGAGAAAGAAGGTGATAAAATGAATAAAAACCGTCCACGACCTATATATACTACTAAACCGAACCGGTTCAGCCTTTGAACCGGCCTGAACCGGTTCCCCTCCAGGCCCAATACGCTCCTGCACTACTTAAGCCCAAGCAGCCTTCATTTTACTTTCCTGCACCCTTTTATTTCTTGCTTACCCCCCCCCCCCAACATTTCATGTTTATTTCTTTCATGCATTTTCAATTTCTCTTGCATTTTTATTTTTTCTTTTGCATTTTATCCTTTTACTTTATGTTTATTATATCATCATGCATTTTTAATTTTCGTCATTTATTTGTATTTCATAGCTATTAGAATGTATTTAGGTCCAATGTACACGTAAATGAAAAAAGTGTGTGTGTGTGTGTGTGTGTGTGTTTTATTTATCGTTTTATATATGATTATTAGGGACTTTGTGGTAATCCAATGTCACCACAAAAGTCCACGCGCATTTATCTTTTATCGCTCCGTTGGTTTACTTTTCATTTATTATTCAAAATAACAAAAACATTCAAATAACAAAAATCACAAAAAACATTATACTACTTAACCCCAAAATTTGCCGCGGCACGGGGTGCGGGCGCGTAACGGGCGTTTTTCACTGGCGCGGACACCTATATATTTTATACTAAAAACACTATACTGTTGAGATAGAAATACTAAAATACCTTAAAATTAATCAAAAATCTAAAGCATTCATAATTTGAAATAAAATACCATAAAGTTGGGTACTGGACCCACCACTAACATCATCCTAAAGTCTTTCTTCCTACCAACTACGTGAGTGTATGTTACACGTAAATGCGATCCGTCTTGATGCTGAGTTAAACCCCCAAGGCAAAATACTTCGCTCATTCGTGAAGGTGAAAGATGCATAAACAGAGTAAACATTATACGTGAATTAGAGATCTCATTCTAACTCACGTACGTAAACAAGTATGAAAATAGTGCTCTTAATAAAACTCATTAAGACTCGATTCCTAATGCAATATTTATATGTCGATGCATATGATTTCAGAATTAATACTGCTCTGCAGAGGGTTGTGGCAACGTCACTGGGGAGATGAGTATCTCACTCATCTATCAGACTCGATGATCCACATTGGGATAAGGTGGTTCCATTTTGGAATACACACCCCGGGCCACCTCTCCGGTGTGCACCTTGTGACTCCTCTCTGGTGGCCATGTAACTATGAAATGCATGAGCATACAGTTCTCCATATATGCATAAGCATTTCTAATCATATGCAATATCTCAAATATATCATCAACATATGTAACTCATTATTCTCAAGAATACGACTTTGCATATGTAAACATTTACTCATCTTGACAACCACGTATTCTTGAACATATAAGCATATACGAAGCAATTATAAAGATAAACATCACGCCAGTTTTGTGGAAAAGTATATAAAAATATAGAGGTGCCCTTGCCTCGATTAGCTTTTCCCCCAAACAAATACATCCTTTTCTCTTCTACCTCATTTAGTTATCAAAGTCCCTCAAGAACTGAATAGCCTTCCATAGATGATATTCTAAATTTTCTCACATCAATTGCACCTCCAAGTAAAGGCCTTTCTTTCTCCTATCACTGATTTTTCCAACTCCCACTCAAAATTTCTCATAATCTCACTTTCCTCTCAAAGTTCACAAAACCAACACTCAAGAGAAAGGAACGAGAAAATGAAGAAGTAGGGAGATGATTGGACTTGAGAAAGAGCAAGACAACTTGATCATTTCCTATTCTGGAAAGCCACGATTTTGAAGGTTAAGAATAGGCTCAAGACGGGTTACAGGGTTAATAATAGGCCCATTTCCTACTCTGGTTTGTAGAAGAATGGATCTTGGTAATTAGGCATGACACCAAAATCCGTACATGCGGGTACCCGTCTAAACCCACTCCAATTGGACGGGATTTCTCGTTTTGACTAGGTTTCGATATGAGTTTGGGTTTTTCTCGATTTAAAAGCATGGCTACGAGACGGGTTACAGGGATATAGGTATCCACCCCAAACCCTCACCTGAATCCATCCCTCGATTTAAACAATTACTCATCTTGACAACTACGTATTCTTAAACACATAAGCAGCTATGAAGAAATTATAAACATAAACATCACTTCATTTTTATGAAAAAATATATAAAAATAGAGAGGTGCCCTCACCTCGACTAGCTTTTCGTCCAAACAAATATGTCTTTCTCTCTTTCACCTCATTTAGTCATCAAAGTCCCTCAAATTTTACTTTTTTTGTACTTCATTTTGTCTGCAACCCTAACCCAAACCATAGTTCATCTACTTAATAAATATCACCTTTATGCTTGGTTTTGAACTACATGTATTATGAAATATGCATAGAACACAGTAGATACGTCATTTGTTTTTGTGGCTTCGAGGACTCCTTGGATATTGTGACAGATATTTTATGACTTTTGGTGACTTTAATGTTGCCGTGGTTTTTGTATTTTTGCAGCTATTGCCGAGTGATGGTATTTATTTTGAACCGATGATGACAGTAGTCGGATTATGACATGATATCTACAACGTTGTAGAATTAGTTGTTATCGTCATTTTTATCTGTCTACAACTGTGTGGAATTGGTCTGTTCACGTTGTTTTCGACCTTAAATAAAAATTAATTAGTCAAGGCTCCAAACTAACGTGTTGTTTGCAGGATATTCCAGCCGTGCGTTGCACGGGTTCGTACACTAGTTAGAGACAAAGTAAAAGAAAATAATCATATCGGAGTTCTTTTTCTGTTTCGATAAAAGGGAGATATTTTTTTATTTATATAAAAGTAGAATAAAGTAATAAAATATTGCATCGATTTTTCACAAAAGTAAAATAAAATTGGATCGATTATAAATTCAACAACATCAGGTCCTCTTATTCTGTCTCCGTAGGTCTTCTTTATTTCTTCTACTGCGCCGTCTTTCAAAGTTTATTGTATTTTGCGATCGCACTTCATTCGATCACCGCGAAACAATGTCCAAACGGAAAAGAAACGATTTCGTTCGTGATAAATCAAGCAGCAACAAAACTGAGGATGTTTCTCTCGAAACAGCAATGAATTTCATCAGTGAATCAAGCACCAAACAAACAAATGTTTCCCTACGTATTGCCAAACATCTGTTCTCCAAGTTGGAACAATCAGACAAGAACATCGTGTTTTCTCCACTCTCGCTGCAAGTTATTCTCAGTATCATTGCTGCTGGTGCCGAGGGTCCAACACAACAGCAGCTTCTCGACTTCCTCCAATTTGAATCCACTGACTATCTCAACTCTTTCGCCTCTAAGCTCGTTACTGTCATCCTCCAAGACGCTGCACCTGCCGGTGGGCCTTGCCTCTCTATCGCCAATGGTGTGTTGGTTGATCAAACACTTTCTCTTCAACCTTCCTTCCAACAAATTGTGTCTAACGATTTTAAAGCCACTTTGGCTTATGTTAATTTCCGGACGAAGGTATGATTGTTATATCCATACCCTTCTTTTGTTGTTTTACTGAATATGCAACTGTTTTTCATTTTCCGTTAATAAACTAACTAACTAGTCAATTTATTATATTTACCAGCAGAAAGACTAACAATAACGGCCATTACAGTTCAAACTTGTATGTTCTCTTTATATATAGTATCGATTTCCTATAAAATTATTTATTTAGTAATCTTTAAAGTACGAAGTGTGTGTGTGATTCATGGAAATCTTAAAAGAATGCCAACAAAGAGTGGAGAGTAGCTTCCCTTTACTCAGAGAAAAAACACCCTAACAAAACACAACATCGACTCACCCAAATCAACCCCACAATAAAACTCTATTATTGCCAAAACAAAATAGATTCCATGACCAACTCGTAGCGAGTATAGGGAGTTACCAGGATTCTTACCAAAAATCCACTTAGGAATAGAGAATAGTCTTGTTCACTAATTGCTCAACATCCTCCATTTTTACTTGAATTTTTTTTACGTCATTTCTAGATGTACCACAGAATTGAATGCCATACCAAGGGCAAACCTAGCCTACTTCTAGCCTCATTCCCTAATGACCTAAAACCTGCAAGAGGAAACAACACCAACCAACCTAACCACCTAAAAATTGTATACCTCACCCAAGAAGAGAAATCACAGGTGACAAACACATTGCTAGATGTAGCCTCAGAATAGTAACTGTTCATTTCAACACAAAGTAAGATCTTGGCATCCTAACGGTTAGAATATACTTGGAGGTATGAATTGCTTTGCATTCTGATTGTACAAATTCATGACTTTGGTCATTATTAATGTTAAACTGATTAAAGCAAATCATGTATTTGACCAACCATTATGTCACTCAAATGCATCAGCCTATATTTCTTAGCCTTTCATTCTAATGTGGCATCAATAAAAAAGAGTATAGCAAAGTTCTGCCTGCTGCTATGGCTGTTCAAAATGATTGAATTGAAATCAGCTAACGGATGGGAGCTAGAGTTCTTTTTTTTTTTTTACAATAAACAAAGGATGTATAAAATTAAGGGTAATGATATTTGCACAACCATTTGGTGACAAGTTTTGTGACAACCTTCTTTTTCTCTCTTCTTATTGGTCAAAAACAAGAGAGAGAGAGAGAGAGAGAGAGAGAGAGAGAGAGAGAGAGAGAGAGAGAGAGGATAATGTGAGTATGAGAGAAAAAGTTGTTCAAAAGTTGTCGAAAAATGATTGTACAAATATCATTTCTCTAAAATTAAATCACAATTTTTTTTTTTTGCAAGAACATAAAACAAAATAGTATTTTTACAAAAAAAAAAAAAAAAAGTAGAACTAATAGTAAGTATACTTTTTTTTGTTATTGGCCAAGTCACGACCACATACTCAAATATCCACACACAGAAAGAGAGAAATTTGTGAAATACTTGTGAGAAGTAATTTCAACTGATCCATTTGCTTAACTGATTTTATATTTGATCTGGTTTTATAAAGGTTGATGAAGTGATTAAAAAGGTGAATTTATGGGCTAAAAAAGAGACAAATGGCCTTATTGAAGAACTTCTTTCTCAAGGGTCGGTTGACAAATTAACCAGACTAATCTTTGCTAACGCATTGTATTTTAAAGGAGCATGGGAAAATAAGTTTCTTGCTTCAAGGACAAAAAACTATGATTTTCACCTTCTAAATGGTAGCTCAGTTAAGGTTCCCTTCATGACCAGCGAGAAGAGGCAGTTTATCCGCGCTTTCGATGGTTTCAAAGTACTTCGTCTTCCTTATGAGCAAGGAGAAGATAAGCGTCAATTCTCTATGTATATTTTTCTTCCAAAAGCAAAAGATGGTTTGCAAACTTTAGTTGAGAAGGTAGCTTCTGAATCTGAGTTACTACACCACAAGCTTCAAATTCCAAAAGTTGAAGTCGGTGATTTCAGAATTCCAAAATTCAAATTTTCATTTGGGTTTGAAGCTTCTCTTATGTTGGAAGAGCTAGAAGTGATTTTACCTTTCCGTCATGGGGGTTTGACAAATATTGTGGACTCTCAACAAGAAAGTCAAAACCTTTACGTTTCCAACATATTTCACAAGTCTCTCATTGAAGTAAATGAGGAAGGTACTGAAGCTGCTGCAGTTACAGTCTCTAAGCAACTAGAATACCTGGGTAAGAAACCTGTTCGAATTACCCGAATAAACTTTGTAGCAGACCACCCTTTCTTGTTTCTAATTAGAGAAGATTTGACTGAAACAATCCTCTTTGTTGGACAAGTACTCAATCCTCTTAATGAATAATGAGAGATGTTAACTTCTCGTATGGGAATCATTCGATCACTCCTAGATAATAAGGGAAACTTTTCTAATAAAGAAGCATTATTTGTAAAGATTGTTTACTATTTTTCAAATGATCTGTGTGTGGATCGAGTGGCTGAAGATTGGCTTAGTGGTTGTTATTTTTTGAGACTAATTTAAGTTTTTATAGTTATTTTTTATTATTATTTAGATCAGTAATTAGTAATAAACAAAATGTTTTACAGTGTTATGTGAGTTGCATTGTGTGGATTTTGTCTTATAACTACAAATCAATGTTTTCAAAATCAAACCTGAGATCCTCTGGTTCATCGTTCAACCAGTTCAATCGGTTGAACCGTTATAGAATCGAACAATTAATTAACTAATATATTATTTTATTGTAAATAATAAATATATGGGGTAATAGATCATGAAGAAATGAAAGTATTGGTGGTGGTTTCATGGCCATGAAAGATCATATGAACTCACGATGGTGTAGAAGTTGGTAAACGATTATCGAATATTGATTTGTTATTTTTTTGAAGAATAATTACTTATTTTTGTTTGTGGTGGTCGGGATTCGAACCCCAGGCCTTGCATATATTATGCATTGTCCAATTATTTTGGCATTCTTAAAGAGTGTCCGGGGGCATTCGTTAACAAGACCCTTATTTTAATTGTAAAATATCATAATTAAAATATTTCAATTAAAATACTTTTGATTTGTTATTATTATTTTAATTGTACAATATTAATTAAAATCAATTAAAATATTTGATAAAAATGTATAATTTAATTAAAAAAAATATTAATGATGTGTATAATAGATGTGTCCATTTAGGAATTCCCACATCATCAATGACAAAGTCATGTCATCAAAATTGACCCAAAAAAGAGGTGAGGGACCAAAACTCAACAAAATTAAAACAGGGAGGCAAAAATATGGGGATCAAATTAAACTTTAATTTTTTTCAAAATAGAGAGATCAAAAGTACAGTTAAGCTTAGTAAGTACATCATATGAGCCACTTTTTGCTTTCAATTGCCACATTTTCTATTTTCTATGTTGTAAAAGTAGATAAAAAATAATAATTTCTTTTAATGAGTCACGTTTTGCTTTTAAGGCAAGTCTTGCATAAGATTGGCCTTTAACTCTGCTTATGCAAATAGTTCAATGTGTGAGTGTTGGAAATGCCTTACATTTGATTTTCGTTCATTAAATATTGGGGGTTCTTAGTCAATGAAGGTTAGTTTAGTTAGTAAAGAGTGTACTGACTTGTAAGGTTGTGAGTTCAATATTCGCTATTTGATGTAAGAGTAATTTTTATGAGTGATCTGTAAGTACCTCTATTAACGGTCTTTAAACGTTGAGCTATGTCGTAATCATGATAAGCATGGGAGCCAAACTCATATGAACTTTATTTTATCAACAAAAATAAAGTATCGGGGTTCTTGGAAATGGATGACATAATCTCTAAGTATCCCAACATAAATCAAAAAAAGGAAAGAAAAAAAAAACTATATTGTTTATGAATACTGAGAATGAATGGTGAAAACGAAGAAGAAAAACAAGAATGAGCTTTTGAAGGAGATTTTGTTGTGATGTCTTTAAAGAAGAACAATTTGATGTGAAGACTTTGATAAGCACGTGGATTTAGTTTTCAATTTTCTCTAACGTTTGGATAGCAGAAGGAAAAACATGAATATTTAAGCTAATTATGTATATGCATAACATTATGACTAAGCGTCAACGTGGTGGAAAATCCCTAGAGAAAACGACTTGTTTAAGACTCAACTTAAATGGGAATTAAAATATATATTTTAAATAGTCTCATTTTTTAGAATTTTAAATATTAGAATAATTTACATTACAAAATTCATATGCATTAAGATGAAATATGTATAACGTATATAATATAATGTATATAAAAAAGAATGTATTGATAGAAATTGGATAAGTATTTATAAATTTGATATTTCTATTGAATTTCTAAATGAATGTCAAATTTTAAATTAATTAATATAAAAAATTTGTTTTGTTATTATAAGGTCCGTATTTGTCTTCTCTAGGGAAAAAGATAATCGAACGTTAGAGTATTCTAAATACTCTAAAAAAATCGAAGTAGGAGGGGCATATAAAATAGAGATAAATGTAGTATGTATCTCTATATATTAAATTGCGAATACACAGACAATAGAATCATTTCTGATTCAACTAAATACGGATATCTAATATGGATGAAAGGAAATCAATCAAACAAAAACAAACAAATACAAGGAATTTTCCAAAAATGGGAGTAGGTTTCTAATAAATTCAAAAGTTTCATCATATAATTTTCATAATACAAATGACAAAACATCCTAATGAGATATGATATCAATCTCAAAGAAAAAATAGGGGATATGACGAAATTGGTAGACACTACGGACTTAATTGAATTGAGCCTTGGTATCGAAACTTACCAAGTGAAAACTTTCAAATTAAGAGAAACCCTGAATTAAAAATCGGCAATCCTGAGCCAAACCCTTCTTTCCGAAAACAAATAGTAATTTCCACCAGGTTTTCATTTTAGATCATCTGCTTTCTGTAATTTTGTTGTTATTGTAATTCAGCTCTCTTCTCTAGTATGCCTTGTGTCGGGGAGAGTGCGGTTTGGTAGTTTATAATTCATTTTGCATTCTTAAAAAAAAAGACTCAACTTAAACCTAAAAATAAACATAAGAATGTATTTAAAGTTTGTTTGAGTGTTTGTAATTTAAAGAGAGGTAAAATAAAAGTTATTTTGATACAAGGTGATGAGTTTGGGATGGATACTGTTCAAATATGATGCGCATTTCTAGAATATTAGAAAGATATAGAATGCACACTTGTAGATCTTTCTAAAATACTTAAGTAAACTAATCTAGAATATACCTCGACATCTATAAATAGCAAGGATATCATCTCAAAGAAATTATCACAGTGATGCAATCACACAACATTTCATTAACATGAGCCCAAATGCTCAAGGAAGAACATCAAATAACACATTCACAAACAATATTTGCCACTTCAGACTGGAACAGCAGAGCTTCAACACCCTTGGTAATCACTAATCACCACTCATCTGGCTGTTTCATAACTTTTAAGCCTACAGCGAAACTGGAAGTTGAAATTTTTAAAAACAAACAACCAAATGCATTTAAATGATTAGTTAATTAATTTACTTAATTAGTTGTGAAAGTAGTGAGTGAAATTAGTACGATTTCAATTTTCAAAAATAAATTTGAGGCCAAAAAAAGAAGTAAAATGAATCATATATTATGCAACCTAGACGGACTCTCATTTGAATAACTTCTTTTTTTAGTAAGCAAAATATATTAAAAAAAAAAAAAAAACACTTAACCAAGCAAAAGAAATCTACCATGGTAAGCACAAACAGTCATCAAGAATGTTTCAAAGAAATCTACCATATGCATGGTCTTGGGTTATGCTTGGAAGGGCGGTAAAGGAAGGGGCAGAAGTAATGCCCTGCCACCCTTTATGGGTATACAAGTGCAGGGAAGATTGAACTTCCAAAATATCTTAAAAACACAGACGCTATTGCAAGAGCTTGGGATTTTTATACTTTAAGCATGTCTAACATTTTTAGTTTTCAATAATAACAGATTTGATGCTATCTATCACCTACTCTTGCACATACTCAACAATTATTAAATATCAAGGTCCACTCATTCAAAAACATCAAATTAAAATGATCCAAAATGTAGGTATTGCCCAAGAACACAAGCAAAAAGTCAGACAATAACATATTATTGCTACACACAAGACTGGAATTTAAAATTAAGCAAATCAAATGAGGTTCATGATATAAATCTGATCCAACAACACACAATAAAAAAACTTCATATTAGCTTCTTCTAGGCACGGGCCGGAGGAGCTCTGGGTCCAGCAGGGCGAGGGGCTTGTCCGGGCTGGCCGGACCTGGGTGCGTCATCCTTGAAAAAGAATCAAGTAAACCAATTAGACACCACCAAAAGAAATATATAGCATAATTAAGAAATGGAAAATGTTAACGAGTGCCTCCGGGGCACTCTTTAAGCACTTTAAATAGGAATTTTTTAATGAAAAGTTGTGTTTTAAATGCATTGGAAATTGAAATAGTTGACTTTTTATAAAAATAATTACTAAATTTGGGTTGCTTAAAGAGTACCCCGGGGGCACTCGTTAACAAAACCCGAAAAAAATATAGAAGAAACTCAACTACTAATCAAGCACTTCCAACAATTTCATAGCTAAAGAATCAAAAATCTTGGTATAATTATAGCACATCCTCCAAAAGCAAAACATGCAACAAGATATATCTTCAACCAAAAGAGAGAATAATCAATATGAAATCTAAATTGGGATATTTTGAAGAAGAAAAAAATAGTTGGCATTTGGCAGAGGAAGAAAGTCATCCTATATGATAACTACGTCATTATCAAATGACTATAACCTTCAAACAACATGAAAAGAAAATGACATTAACAGTCTATAAAACAAATGTGCTATTGACGTAGCACTTGAGAAAGGATAGGAAAACATTGTTCCAAATGTCTAAATCAAATTATTAATTTTTTGGTGTTAATGACGTAGCACATTGCAATGCAATTTGCACCACTATCCTTCATTTTATATCATCGCTACTTCATTCTACTGGTTATATAAACTAAGATCCTCTTCAAATAGACAGCTTATTTGCAGCTATATAATCACTACTTTATACTACTGGTTATATAAACCAAGAGCCTATTTGGATAAACAACTTATTTGCAGCTTATTTGTACCTTTTTCTTCAATGTACTTGTATGTCATTACTAATCAGGATGGTCTGGTGTACTTTATCATTGAAAATTAATAGAAACATGACTATTGTATATATTCATAAGACAATACAATCAAATTAAAAAGTTAAAAATTAATAGAAACAATTGTATGATCCACATTAAGAATAGAATAGAAAACTATAGGTTAGTTTGTGTAATTGTTTCAACAAACACTTATTAAAAAACATAACATTGGAATAATCAATAATCATATAACTGAATGTGAAATTTGTAAAAAAAATAAGCACAAATTAAAATGAATTTATGCATCTTAAATATTTAACAAGTTCCCTCCTTTAACTTCTCCATGAATATCAATAAATTTATAAGGACTTCTTTGTTTGTTAGAAAAACTAATACTTATCTTAGTTGCAAATTTCCTGGAAGCTAGATACTAAATCAAAATGGTCCTATATGTAATTTAAGATGCACACTTACAATTTATGTTCAGTATATATGTACAATTTATTTGTTTACCCCAGAGATTTATAATTTATCTACTAATATTAAGTTATGACTATAGAGACCTCTGGAAACTGAAACAGAAACGAAGCAAACAAACAAACCAGTTATAAATCTCTCGCTCTAAGAGGTTGCCTTGAGCAATCTATGAAGTCAACTTCTGCTGAGGGCGAATTTTGAAGCAAGAAGTCTACTATTCCATCAGGTATGAGTGAAGACGGCTCCAATCCTTCTTTGAAAGCTTTTCGTATTTTTTTTCTTTCATTCTTTGATTTGGCTTCAGGTAACTTGGCATTCATCAGTGTCATGCGAAATTCATGTGAAAGTTCTTCCTCTTTCACTTTCAACGACTTTAAGTTATGCAAGGAAGGTGGGCTAATCTTCAACAGATTAGGAATTAAGAACAAAAACTGAGCAACGAAGGATGCAAATGGATTAGTCAAAAGCAAGTAAATTAAGAAATAAATATAAAGGAATTTTAAGAAAGTAAAAAAAAAAAGCCTCAAAACTTGTTAAGTTAATGTACCTGAAGAGTAGTTGCAGAGACTGTCAATGATTTTATATTAGCGAACTCTACCAGCCAGTTAAATAGAAACAAAGGAGACTTCTCATTATATTGAATTACTTCTACATCGATAACTACATGTTTAAGAGAAGAAACATTGCTCCCATAGAGTTTCTGGAAAGGTGTACCAGTAAAAACAAAGGTGCAAAGACTTGGAGTACATAGCTCAATTTCGTAAAAGTTTAATCTATCAATATACATAGTTAAATTGACAAGTGTGTCATTTGATATGCAAAGAGTTTTTTCACTCCACACTACACAATTTGAAATGAGCAAACTATTCAACCTGTTAAAGGTTGAAAATGGCTCGGCGCGGCCATTATCACCAACATAAAATACAAAATTCTCTAGTTGCAAGTTGGTTAATGCAGGCAAATTGAGAGATTTTGGAAACTGTGTTTCATACCCTCTACCATGGTCAATCGAAAGCTTAAGATAAGTCAAAGTCTCAGACGAAAACATGGTAGGCAGAGTTTGTGAAATGTCGCCATTGAAACAAAGTCCTAACCGCTGGACATTGTGTGAAAGAGCATAATTCACGATCCGTCTGAGTAAGTGAGGCTGCAAGCGACCATGTTTACGCTTAAAATCGAGAGTGTGCAGTGGGATAGAGGAATCGCGAAGAGATAAAACATTAGACACAAATTCAACGAATATGTTTAAAGTTCGGAAGTTTGACTCTGAAGAATGCAGGATAAGAGAAGGAATACGTTTCCAGAGATCCTTGTATCTCGGAGATAAAACGCATGTTTGAACTGCGTGTTTGGCGTTTAAAAAAGAGAGTATGTGAAGGATAACACAGTCAGATAAGTCGCTGAGTCTGTCTTCGTTTTCAGTACCGCTGAGTTTTACCCTCTTCGTTGTCGTTGTCGGAGTCATTATCTCAGAAGATGAATTTGACATTATTATAAGTACCTAATCAGGGAACAAAAACAAAACCGAATTATATTTTTGCCATGAAAACCTAGAAAGGAAAATGCATCGGAGAGAAAAGAAATACCTTGCGAGTTGTTGTGATTGCTGAATGAATTTGAAAGGAATAGGGACGATGGATTGTAACAACGTGTTCGTAGGGTTTATGTTTAGGTTTTGAGCGGAGGGATATTAAAGGTTTTCCGTGCAAATTATTTGTACCTTAATGGATATAATTATTAAAAAAAAAAAGGACAAATTATCCTTTTCGTCCATGTATGTGAAATCGAGCAGTTTAGATATGACGTTAAAATACTTTGTTTATATTGCCACATCAATCCTTAAACTTTGTTTGCGAGTTTGGAGGGGATGGGCTTGGAAAAAATGAAAAAAGTGGAAGAAATAGATGACATTAAAAAATTAATTTATCATTCTCTAAAAAATTAATTTATAAAAAATGTGAAAGATTTTACCACTTTCCCCTATATTTCCAACCCTCCAAAGTCTTCTCTTCCCCTCCCCTCCAAACTCTCAAACAAAGCATTTATATACTTACTATCATATCAATCCCTACAAGTAGAGTGTTCGCAATGCGGTTTGATTCGGTTTTAAGGAAAAAAGTCATCCGAACCGCAAGATAAAAAATCATACAATTTGATTTAATTTAGTTGACTTTTAAAATTAAATTTGAACCAAACAAAATCAAACGAATATAATTTGGGTTGGATCGGTTGATGCGGTTTTTTCAAGACAATACAATTTTTTGTTTCTAACATTAAAATCAAGTTTTTTCTTAGGAGAACATTAAAATCAAGTTAAAAGGCTAAACCACAACATATTTCCAACAATATTTTAAATATCATCAAACATTATAATTTTATTTTTGTCCAACAATGTTTCTAACAACATAGACTAAATTAAAAACGTGGACAAAAAGTAATCATATTCTATAAAAAAAATATATATACAAGACTGAGATTTTATCATTTTCTAAATTTTTTTTTTTTTTTACAATCAGTTTCTAAAAGTTTAAGTAGCACTTATATATATATATATATATATATATATATATATATATATATATATATATATATATTTGAAATAAAAAACAAAAGAAGAAAACTTAACAAGAAAACATCCGTAAAAAATGCAAAAGACTAAGATTATAACACATTTTTCTATTCCATACAACATTGATTACATATTTTTTTATTTTTTTTATTTAAAATTGTCGAAATGACATATAATTTGAGACGAATATAACACATTTTGCATGGTTTGGGTTGGTGTATCTACCTTCATGCCTTCGATCTCTTCAAGACAGTTATAATTACCTTCCGTACATGTGTTATTGAGCAGGTAATGATTACACATATCATCTATGCTTCCAAGCCAACAATCAGCTTATCCAAATAATTATTTTATTATTTCACATAATGCTGTCATATTAACACCCAATGTACATCCTTAAAAAAAAAAAAAAAAAAACCCAATGTACAGGAGACTTTGAATAATTCGAAACAAAGGTTTTGTTAACAAATAACAGCCCGAGTAAAACATAACATTCTCTTCTCATCGTCACTTAAGCAGAAATCATGAAATAAGGCAAAGTTGGAATAATACTATAATTTATATTCAGAGAAGGTCAAAGACCAAGACTGGGTGCAGATAAGCAGTGTGCATTTAGAATACATACAATGGTCATCTTTCTATTAATTTTCAATGATAAAGTACACCAGACCATCCTGATTAGTAATAACATTTAAGTACAAAGAAGAAAATGGGACCACAAATGTAAAAAAGAAGAAAACATGATGGAAGCAAGGGATCACGTCAGAACCAGTTAGCACAAGCCTAAAATGTCATCAAATGGGGAATTGGCTCAACATACCCAAGTTAGCCCAAATAACAGATATTTAAACAAGAGGTCCCTCCTTTAACATCCAAAATTCACAAAAGTTTAATCTCCGAAATTCAAGCAGCGGGACTTTGATCTAAATGAATTTAACAAAGTCAGACAATCAGACTACATTTCATTAAAACAAGGTCAAAAACTTAACAAAGATCATTAAATAACATGACAATACATAAACAAAATTTGGCACTTCAATATCCAGCACCAATATTACTTTAGGCTTGAACTTCAAAGCTTCTAAAGCTCCATCCCACTAATACATGAATAGTATCCTACAAAGGGACCATTGTCTATAACCCAGACTGACATTATAACGGATCACTAAATATCTTCTATTAAAAGTTTCAGGTATGTCCATACTTGCATCTGAAGGATTGTAAGGTTCAACCATCTTTGGGTCAAATGTTGCTCATGTTAGAAGCAAGACGTCAAATCAATTTTATAGAGAATAATATCGCCTGCAGACTCTTGTATTTGCATTTATAGATATACCAGAAGCTTGTTATGATTCAAAATAGCACATAAGAAAGTACACTTGGCAAAATGTAATTGGTTGAGGTAAATGGACATGTGGCTAGTGATTGTGCATAAATAGAAAAAAGGATGATCACTATGGGCAAGGAAGAAAAATGATGAAAGTCTCTCCTCTCTCCTTTTGGTACTCTCTAGTAAAGTAATGACTTAGGGTGCGTTTGTTTCAGATTTTTTTCAAAAAAAATCTATTTTTTCCCTTAAAAAAATCACTTTTTCCATTTTTAAGTGTTTGTTTAGGATTTTTAGAAAAATCATTTCATCAAAAAAATCTATTTTGACCTTAAAATGAAAAGCTATTAGGATTAGCTTTTCTCAAAATCTATTTTTTTTCAACAACAAGGAGATAACACATGTACATGTTAGAACTCATTTTTTTAAAAAATAGATTTTTATGGATAGTAGGCAAACACAAATAACTTCAGATTTTTTTTAAAATCTCTAAAAAAAATCTCTAGATTCTTTTGACTCAAAATCTATTTTTTTTAAAGCTGAAACAAACGCACCCTTAGTCTTCTTAGGACTTTGTCTTCTTCTATCTTTTCTTTAATGTTTCTATGTACCAAGAAAATCAATTTTAATTAGGTTCTTAACTATCAATTTTACCTTTAAATTAGTAATCCAATTGCATTTATCCAATTATCATATTCTCAATTTTGAGAACCCTTACAAAGCTTTAGTTAAATTACATAACTGAAGTTTAAGTGGGGCAACTTGAACTCAGATGGAGCACCATTACAATTAGGGGTGGAAATAGGCTAGGCCGGGCCGGGCTTTGTAAGGCCTAAGCCTGGCCTACTTCAAAAATTATAGGCCTGAGCCTGGCCTATTACCCGTCATAGGCTCATTTTCGAGGCCTGGCCTGACCTATTTAAAGGCCCGATGAAGCCTGAAAGCCTATTTAAAAGCCTATTTTACACCAAAGCCTAGCAACACATGTAAGCCTACTACTAAATAGGCCAAAATTTACGAAGGCCAAAAGCACATGAATATATCTGCAACTAAATAATGAAATCTTATGAAGGTATAATCACAACAATATATGTGCTACTAAATAACTAATCTTATGAAGGCTTGAGTTTATGAGAAAAAAACTTCAACGATATCAATAATGGAAGATATATTATACATAAAAAGCTTAATAGGCCGGCCCGACGGGCTTAATAGGCTTTTTTGTAAGCCTTAGCCTGACCTATTTAATTAAATAGGCTTTATAAAAAGCTTGAGTCTGACCTTGTTAATAAACTAGCTGGGCCGAGCTAGGCTTTAAATAGGCTAGGCCATAGGCCCCTGTCGGACGGCCTGGCCTGTTCCCACCCCTAATTACAATGATGGCGTTGTGAATAGCAGGGTCGTATAGATAACATTATAAGAAAATCGTATGATCAGCGATAAGAATGGAATAGAAAACTATAGGTTGGTTTGTGTAATTGTTTCAACAAACACTTATTGAAAAGGATAAAATTGGAATAATCATATATAGCTGACTGTGAAATTTGTAAAAAACTTTAAGCACAAATCAAAATGAATTTATGCACCTTAAATATTCAATAAGTTCCCTCCCTTAACTTCTCCACGAATATCTATAATTATATAAGGACTTCTTTGTTAGTAAGAAAAACTAATACTTATCTTAGTTGTAAAGTTCCAGGAAGCTAGATACTAATTCAAAATGGTCCTATATGTGATTCAAGATGCAAACCTACAATTTATACTTTAATTATCCAATAATAGTAAGTTATGTCCAGAATTCTCGGAAGCTGAAACAGAGAAGGAAATGAAAAACAAACCAATTATAAATCTCTTTCTCTAAGAGTTTGCGTTGAGCAATCTACGAAATCAACTTCTGCTGATGGTGAATTTCGAAGCAAGAAGTCCAATATTCCATCAGGTATGAGTGAAGATGGTTCCAATCCTTGTACAAAATCTTTTCGTAACTTAGCAGCTTTTGTCTTTGACCTAACTTTCTGTAAGTTGACTTCACACAGTGCCATGCGAATTTTATACAAAAGTGGTTCCATTACCACTTTCAATGACTTCAAGTTACCCAAGGAAAGGAGATTATACTTCAACAGACCAGGAGATAAGGAAAGAACCTAGGCAATGAAGGGTGCAAATGGATTAGTCTAATGCTAGTCAATTAATTTTCAATAAAAATAAAAATACCCTCAAAATATGCTAAGATACCTGAAGAGTATTAGTAGAGACTTTCAACGATTTCATATTAGCAAGCTCTTGCAGCCAATTGAATAGAAACCTAGAAGGATCCTCCAAAAATGAAATTATTTTTGCATGAATCTCTACATGTTTAAGAGAAGAAACATTGTTCGCAGAGAGTTTTTGATAAGGAGTACCGGAAAAAACAAACGTACAAAGACTTGGAGTGCATAGATCAAATTTGTAGTAGCTGTAGAAGTGATTATATACAGTTAAATTGACAAGTGTTGGACTTGATATGCAAAGTGTTTTTCCACACAACACTTTACAATTGGAAATGAGCAAACTACTCAACCTGTTAAAGATCGAAAATGGCTCGGCACAGTCATTATCGCCAACACAAAACACAAAATTCTCTAGTTGCAAGTTGGTTAATGACGGCAAATGAATAGATTTTGGAAACTGTGTTTCATAACCTTGACAGAGGTAAATAGAAAGCTTAAGATGTGTTAAAGTCTGACATGAAAACACGCTAAGCGGAATGTGGCCAATGTCACCATTGACCTCAAGTCCTAACCGTTGGACATTGTGTGAAAGAGCATAATTCACAATTCTGTTGAGTATGTGAGGCTTTAAGCAACCGTTTTTAGGCTTAAAATCAAGAGCGTGCAATGATATAGAAGAATCGCGAAGAGATAAAACTTTAGAGACGAATTTGATGAATATGTTGTAAGTTCGGATTCTAAAGTCATCAGAATGAAATATAAGAGAAGGAATGCGTTTCCAGAGATCCTTATATCTTGAGGATAAAATACAAATTTGAACTGCGAGTTTGGTGTTCAGAAAAGAGAGTATGTGAAGGATAACGCAATCAGGTAAGTCGCTGAGTCTGTCTTCGTTTTCACGCTCACACTCGCTGAGCTTTACTCTGTTCTTCGGCGGCGGTGGAATCATTATCTCACAAGATGAATCAGACATTTTGTATAAGTACCTAATCAGAAGAAAAGAAATTCAAAACAAAACGGAATTAGTATCTGCAATAGAAGTAATTGAACAATTTTACGGTGAGTTTTGTATTGAATTTGTGAATTGATTGGGAGAAGCTGAAAAAGGAAAACCCATCCGAGAAATCAGAATTACCTGAAAAGGGAAAGTTCAACTGCGGAGGTTAGAAACGAATTCTTAGAAGGGAAGAAAATGCCGCGTTTTTTTATTTTTTTTGGTCAACAAAATGCCGCGTTTTTTATTTTTGTTACATAAAGCTATAAAATCAAGAGTAAAGTAAAGATTTTACCCAAAAAAAAAAAGGAAAAAAAAAATAAAAAAACAAGAGTAAAGCCCTATTTTAGTCCATAAAGAAAATTTATAAAAAAAAAAAAACAAATTCACCCGTCTCACAATTATTGTCTCTTTAGCATTTTTTTTTAAAAATAATTGTCACTTTACAATATCAATGCAACATTTACTATTTTTTTCCCACTATTATACCCTTAATTATTGAATTTCATCCAACTTAACTACTCTACTAACTACAATTGTAACAGCCCGGTGGGCCCCTCGCAAGGCAAGGCACTGCACCCCCCGCACTGCACTGTTACTCACAAGCTTAATCACTAGCCCCCTCACCATACTAGTGTTTTTGCCTCCCGTGGGAATCGAACCTAGTACCTGGGGATAAGTACTACTTCAATGCATTCCCACTACCAATTGAGCTAGTAACACCCCGTTTTCCCAACGTAAAAATTTCATAATTAAAAATCAGAGTAATTCCACTTTAAACGGAATGCTACACTTCTTAAAAATTCATAAACTGAATAAATAACAATTTATTCTTCAAAATCATTTAACATAAGTAATTCAAAACTTCGCAGCGGAATTAGTTCATTCAACATAAAAAGTCTTTGTCACGCAGGCCTCATCAGAAAATCTCATAAGTCTTAGTTCAATATTTATTCAAAAAAGTTCATAAACAATACGTAAGGAATAGAAGTAAAGTCAAGTCCCATCCCGTTACGTATCAGAGCACCTAGACACACATGTGAGGAGTCCACTCACGACACCTCTAATCTTGATTACCTGCAAGTTACCCATACGAAGAGCAACATTTCCAAGCAGAGGGGTGAGATTTCTCAAACAATAATATAAAGCATATAAATCATGTAAAGTACATTCAACAACTTAAACATCCTATAATTCATTAATCATATCTAGCAACTTAAACTTCCTTAACTAGTATCATTATTCTTCCAACATTAGTCATATACTTCATATTATATCATCATATAAATATCATCACATATCTACAAATATTAGTCATAAGCATTATCATATATCCTTTTAATCATAGCATCTTAATCATAGACATAAACATCATCATATAACATCAAGTACTAATCATAACCATAATCATCAAATCATAATCATCAACTCATAAACAAACATCATCATCAAAACAATCATGAACATCAACAACAATAATCATTTAGCATTTTATAATCATCATAACAGCTTCTTAATCAAACTCATAATCGAATTCATAATCATAGTCATAAACAACTTCATGATCGACTCGACTCTTGACTTGACAATGCGACTCAACTCGACTATGCAACTCTTATCATCTTAAATCATCTTGAGTCATCATGAAAATGCAAATGCATGTGGTACCAATCTAGGGCATAAGCCCTCATCGTCGTGGTTGAGCATAAATATACTCCTAGGGCATAAGCCCTCATCGTCGTGGTTGAGCAAAGGCTCCATCGTCGTGGTTGAGCAAAAGCTCCATCATCGTGGTTGAGCAAAAGCTCCATCGTCGTGGTTGAGCAAAAGCTCCAGGGCATGAGCCCTCATCTTTAAATGAGTATGCATGGACTCAACATCTTACGTCTTAGAAACTTCATGAACATCTATGACATCTTAACATCTTGACAACATAACATCTTAACAACTTGATGACTTCATAACGACTCGACGACTTAACAACTTCATATCATCTTAACGTCTTAACGTCTTAACATCTTAACATCTTAGCATCATGACAACATATGGATCACATAAATAATCCACGTCATATCATAATATAACAATATCAAATGATAATAAACAACATCTTAAAACATCATATTCATCAATCATAAACAACTTCATATAACATCGTATTTAAACATCAACAATAATTCACTATGTATCTTTGTAAAAACATAATAAATTATCCACAACATATTTTTATGTCAAACAAAGCTACTGGAAAGGTATCACAAATATCAACAACTTTCATGTTTACAACAAAGATCAATTCAAAACAGAAACATATGAACAAAACGCAAAAACATGAAACAGAGAATGATGTCACTGTGCAATTTCGTTGAGACCTCCCTGTAGTATTTTCATCATAACTCAAAGACCAAACATCATTTTCACGTCAAACCAAAGCCACTAGAAAGCTAACAAAATTATCTAAAACTTTCATGTTTACGCCTAAGACCAATTCTATACCTATCAATATCAGTTTTCATTTTAAATTCGGAAAAGTTGTGCTGAAAGTCCATAAAAATTCACTGTGACCTACGTGCAGTAATTTGACCATAACTCAAGTTCTATAAATCGTTTTGACGTGAGACCAACGGCATTAGAAAGCTAACATCCATACCTACAATCTTCGTGTTTACACCTAAGACCAATTCCGCACCAATCAATACCAGTTTTAATATCAAAATTCGGGCTGAATGTAGATTTTCTCCAAGTTTCACCTAATCTCATGGTTCTAACCTCAAAACTACTTCCAATAATCATCCTATGGATTATCTAAGGTCTATACACAATTTCTACATCAATTCAACAAGTTTTCATCATCTAATCATCAAATCTCTCTCAAAACCGTAATTCTCAAATTCTCACAAACTCTCCCCAACTTGTTAGATGTAATCTAATGATTTAACAATTTAATATTAATGCAAGATAGTCTCACCCTCACCTTAGTTTAATTCCTGAATCAGCAGCAGCGTTCTTCTTTCCTAAGGTCTTCTCCTCTTCTCTTGACTTTTCTCTTCTCTTCTCTTCTTTCTTGTTCTCCTCTTTTCCAAAAAGCGGTTTCCGGTAAACTCTTTCTAACCTAAGCTTCTCTATTTATAATACTAAACGCTCTTCCTAAATCTATTTTGGCCCAACAACTTATTCTTCTTTCTATTCTAACCCCCTTCTTATTTCTCTTACACCTCAAAACTACTCTATTCCTCATAATCTTATTTATTTCTAAATTAAATATATCTCTCCCCCACTTAATAATAATAATACACCAATAACAAATATATCTCTAACAAATAACAAATATATTTCTACACCAAATAACAAATATATCTATAACAAATAACAAAAATATTTCTACACCAAATAACAAATATATCTATAACAATTAAATATATCTCTCCCCCACTTAATAATAATAATACACCAATAACAAATATATCTCTAACAAATAACAAATATATTTCTACACCAAATAACAAATATATCTATAACAAATAACAAAAATATTTCTACACCAAATAACAAATATATCTATAACAAATAACAAATATATTTCTACACTAAATAACATATATATTTTCACACAAAATAACAAATATATTTCTACACCAAATAACATATATATTTCTACACAAAATAACAAATATATTTCCACACCAAATAATATATTTATTTCTACACAAAATAACAAATATATCTCTTCATCAAATAACAAATATATTTCTACACAAAATAACCCCACAACTTAATATTTATTTTATTTTCGAATCTTATTTTATTAAACAATAAAATAAGTTACAACGTCTCATAAATTTCCCTAAAATCATATAAATCACATAAATCTTATAAATCACACTAATCATATAAATATATTCTAAAACTCATTTAAAATAATTAAATAAAAAGGAGGGCGTTACAACAATTAATAAGGGTATTTTAGTAAATGCCACTAATTTTACAATTGAAATCAACACAATTAATCATTTCCTTAATAATCGTGCACAGACCTTAAACGACTAATATTGTGAGACGGAGGGAATATACTTTAACCTGTGCGATGCAAGGGTTTTGTAGAATTTCGTATATAAATATCACATTGATTATGCATTTAATACTATGCTATAAAATGACTGCAAAAAGCAATAAAAATGCAAAAATTACACCAATTTAAGCTATTAACTTTATTTTCTTACCAAATAATATTATCAGGCCCTTCAAAAAAAAAGTTATCAGGCTGTGTATCTGAATTTATTCTTTCTCAGCCTTTATATTCGATTACATTTATGTTAAAAGAACAACTAAAATAAGCGAATTGAAAATAGTAAACATGTTTGAAAAGTCAAAGGGGGAAAAGCAAAGTAATGTTATAATCCAGTGTAGTGATTTTTGCAAATAAAAAGCCAGAATAAATAAGTTCAAGTAAATATAATATATGAGAAACAAAGAGGCCAACAAAATTACACTAAAAAGTGAAGTTGCTAATGATAAAATTATCATCTGAATCAGTCAAATTATCAACAATTTTAAAAATGCAACTTTAATACCTTAACACGTAGTAAGCATACACCAAGAAACTGGTCCTAACCACAAGAGCTGTTAAATCTTTAAAAAAAGAAAAGGAAAATAATAATAATGAAAAAGAACGACCATTAATAAAGGAACCATTAATCTACTAAACTAAATATGAAAATAGTTGTCCGTGCTTTTTACCATTTTGCCCTTCTGAGGGCATTTTCGTAATCCTGTAATTTGAGAGAAGGGCATTTTGGTAAAATCAACGGGCACTTGGGTAATATGAGAAAAGAGAAAGAGAGAAACGGGAACGAGAGAAACAGAAAGAACTCTCCTCCCTCTCTCTACTTCTCTCGGCCTCCCCCCTTTCTTCCAATTCCTACCAAATTCATCAACCAAATCCATTCCAAATCAACATGCAAGCTTGGAAACTTAATCCTGGTAAGATGTTAGCTCAAATTCAAGCTTATTTATTCAATTTGAGTTTTAGGTTTTCTGTTTTTCAGTTTTTTCTTTCTTTGTTTCTGCATTTTGGTTAATTGATTGCATGGTAAAGTTTTTTTTCCTGTACAGATCAAAGAAGAAGAAGAAGAAGAAGCCGAGGAAGAGAAAGAAGCAAGGTGAAATTAGAGTTTTGAAACCCAATCCCGTTTTCCTTCTTTGATCTGAAAAATACCAATATTTGGGATGAAATTTGTTTTCATTTAATTATCATTCATCTCTCTAATCTATGATATTGTTTGTTTTTTTCATTTTGAATTTTAGATATGTTGCTAAATGAAGGGTGATATTGTTGTGTTAAAGTTTGTTGTATGCAGTTGCTTATAGAAGTTATGATTTTTGAAACCAATTGTAATTAACACAAACAAAAATCAATTTTCATTATTAGTTTGTTGGATTTAGGGTGAATTTGTAGGTCCGTTGATTGAACAAGGATTTGGAATTTTTTGCGATGCAATTTGTATTGTGAAACGAAAATCGGAGAGGGTTTCGTCGCCGGTGATTGAATGGTTGCGCGTTACCGACTTAGACGACGGATAGTGATAATTTTGGTATCAATTTTTCTTTGATTGATTTTTAGGGGTTTTCCTGTTTGGTTGAAGTATATTCCTGGTTTATCAGTTTTAGAACTGACAATGGTCCATTTAAGGTCATATTTTCAGTTATTGTTATACCTTAAGAATTGTTAAAGATTCTCATTATTTCCCTTTTCATTGGTTAGTACCCTCTAATTAGTTTTTGTTTTTATAATGAGGTTTCAAATGCAAAAATTTACTGAGAAGATTGTTGATATGATGAAAGCAGAAAAGCTATTTGAGTCTCAGGGTGGTCCAATAATTATGTCTCAGGTATACTAAACATGCTGCTAACTTTCTACTTAATCTATCTTAGCTTTAAATTATCTTATGTTTTATTTATTGACTAGAACTTTTAATTTTGTGTAGATTGAAAATGAATATGGACCTATGGAGTATGAAATTGGTGCTCCTGGTACATCCTACACGAAACGGGCAGCAGATATGGCTATAGGACTCGGTATCGGAGTTCTGTGGATTATGTGTAAGCAAGATGATGCTCCTGATCCTGTTGTAAGTTCAGCTGAATTGTATCATTTTTTAAAAATACATTTTTATTCTTGATATAGTCTTTTATGCCTCCAAGGATTTCAGCTTCTAATTTCGACGTAAATAATTTTACAGATTAATACCTGCAATGGCTTCTATTGTGATTATTTCTTTCCAAATAAGGATTACAAACCAAAGATGTGGACAGAAGCTTGGACTGGCTGGTATTGATGCCTTGCTTCTTATTTCTTAGGTTTCCATAAGAAGAAGATAAATGCAAGCTAGATATAATATAAGTCGGACTATACATTACTTTTGTTCCTCTTTTATGTATGCAACCATACACCTAAAAAATTCTTACTATAATTATGTTTGCCAATAAAAGTAAATAAATGGGTTTAAGTAATTCAATTTTTTAATGAAGTTGTTTTAGTGTTTGTATTTGATTCTTCTTTGATCACAGCAATACAAATGCAACAAACGGCGGGTTCTGCATCGTCTCCCACGATGTGGGTCAGCATTGGATGATGCATTATCATGCGGCTTTGGCAGCAGAAACTCAAATGGAGCTGATTCATATCAGTACTGCTCCATTGCTTGCAAGGTGATGACTACAATTTGACAATCATAACCATTTATTGTTCCATTTCATTACACTTCTGAGTTCTGACATATAGTTATTACTATCTTATCATTTTTTTATTTGAACTTTCAGGTCAAGGATATGTCAAGAAAGTCTGGTGATAGAGTGTAATATGTTAGTCCATATAATAAGATTTATCAGTATATTCCCTAAAAAATAATTTTATGGAGCATAATTATTTGAGAGCATAATTAAGACATTGTATTTCCAAATATCATGTAACAGCATGATAATAGTACACTAATAAATGATTTTTCGTGACACTGTATTGTTTTATATATAAGGTTATTTTGATATGGTCATATGATTAGTACTTCTGTTGCAGGAAACATTGGTTTGGTTCCATAATTCTTTGGATTGAATGTTAGAGGTGACTAAATTTTTGTAAGTTTGGATTTAAATTTCTGTAAAATTTGAGTGTATTTGAAGTCCTGAAGGTTCAAGTAATTGCATAAGTGGTTTAGAGTAGCATTTTAATCATGAAACTAGCTCTATGGATTTTTGTGCTGCATAATTTGAGTCTATCTTGTGTGTTTTATAAGGTTTTCTTTGGTTTCTAATGCAATAGCAGATGTGTTGCAAGAAGATAATTATCTCAAGAGCAGCATATATAGAGAAGAAGCTATTGAGGCAATTCTCTTTTTAATATCTTTTATCTTGCACTTACTTTTTTATATATATAAGGTGATTTTGATCTGGTCATATGATTACTACTTCTGCTGCAGGAAACATTGGTTTGGTTCCATAATTTTTTGGATTGAATGTTAGAGGTGACTAAACAGAGTTTGTTGAAGTCATAGCATTCAGGTAACACTAATCATGTCATCAAGAAATTTAAATAATTTTTAATGAAATAAATTTGAAATAGTTACCATTGATTTTTTGAATATACATTTATACAATGTGGTTATGAATTCTGATGAACTTCATGATAAATTCTAGGCATGTACACAATGTGGCATTTGAGAAATCAGATTTGTTCTTCATCTACATTGTTAATTCATATGTCTTTGGTAGAAATTTTTTAGATTTTTTGTGTGGAGGGTGGGATTAATGTTTAGCTTTAGCTGCAGTTGTTCTTAGATAATCCCCTCTTCAGTTTTTTCTGTTTTATTTGGTTCCACTAAGCTTGCAAATTTATTGACATTGTTATGTTCTAGAAGCAGTGACAAGCTCGTATGTATAGCAAAAGCGTGAATTTCTATTTATGATATTGGAGAGGCAATCAAATTGAAGGTATAATCCTGGTTTTTAATCATGGCTTGAATTTCTATGATGTATGATTTTCTATTTTCATTTTCATGCAGTAAAAGGTGGATAGAAATTAGATATGTGGAAGTTTGTACAAATGAGTGTTGTGTTTGTAGTTTTGGATTGATTTTGCTTCAGTTTTGTTTTAGATATTTTAAATATTTGGATTCAGTTTTGTATGAAAGCAAGTGTTGTTAAATTCTGATTCATAGATTGCTATACTACAATTGCCAGAGTATTGGGTAGGACTGAAAATATAGCATGTTATAACAATTAACCAGAATTTGTTTAGCAGACATGCAACTGCTCCATGAAGCATGTGATTGATATGGCTATAAGAGTTATCCATCTAAATTTTTATTACTAATGAAAACTAATGTATCACTCTAATCCCTTTGATATTTCATGGCCTTTTTCTCTATTAAAACCCACAATAGTGGCATAACCCACCCGTAAATTTCTGCTATGTTATTCATGCTCTTTTTTTTTTTTTTTTGTTTCTGAATAGTTTTAGTGGTAATGGGTTTTTCGAACCCTGAGCGTCTACGCCGACAAGTTCGTTAACATATTGCACGATTCAGATCTCATGAACACGGAATTCTATCTTCTGGATATTGAAGGCTGGCGATCGAAAATGCTGCTCAATCCGAATAGTTTTGTAGGTAATGATGATTAAACTGGTTAGGGCTGTTTGGGGACTGTTTTTGGATGAATTTTGACATGTTTCATGCAGGAAAATTGGGTCAAATCTGCAGAATTGTAATTTTCCACGGAAGCTGGCTCGAAATATTTGATCTTAGGTGCATTTTCCTCTGGAATCTAACTGTTTGGGTACGACCGGACAACTACCGATATCTAAAAATATCCTTTCTTAGTTTAGAATGTTTTATATATCCTTTCTTAGCTTAGAAGGTTTTATATATTTGTTTTAAATATTGAATCAAAATTGCAAATGTGTGCTTTATACTATTTAAACTCATAATATATTGATTTAGTTCTTTCATATATACATGTGTTTCTATCTTTGTCATCTAACTTTCTCTTTTTGGCTATTCATGATTGTACATTCAACCTAAGATATGAGTTCAAATACTCAAAATGTACTTAAAGGTCTTCTTTGTTGGACGGATTGTGAATTGTGGCCTTCTTTACTCTCTTATTCTGGGTTTGGCAATGTAGATTGTATGTAACATGACTATATTGCTCGAGAGTAGTTTTGCACAGGTGCTACTATGTTGTGAATAGATACCCTTCTTATCTCTACCCTTCTCTTCTATTGGATTTATTAATAACATTTTGAACCTTAAATGAACTCACCGGAAATCGTAATGTACTCCATAATTTTCATGTGCTTTAGCATTGAATCATAATTGATAAGGAGGGTGGGAAAAGATAAATTTTTTGTTTGCTGTTCTATTTAAACGCTTTCCACCTCATAAAGGGCGGTCTGTATCTTAGATGGATGTAACATGCGGTTTTTAGCTCAGTTTGTACCTCCCCTGATTTCAGATCAGGAGGTTTTCTTGTGGTGATGTTCTGTTGTCACAAAATGGATCTCTCTACTGTTGTACCTAATAAAAGTGGTAGGGGAATATAAGGAAGTTTTTAGATCATTCTAAAACTGAATTTGAAAAATTGTCCTTGTGACTTTCATATATCATGAATGCCAAAATTTGAGTAAAAATTCTCACTATAAGTTTGCACTCTAATCCTTCAAAAAAAAAAAAAGAAGAAGTTTGCACTTTAAGTCATAGAGGGTTTTTGCTTTAGTATTTTGCTTCTGGGCAAAGACAATTCAATTTCTCCTATTCCCACACAGTGGTTGGATTTTGAGTTATCTGTAGTGTGTGGAATAAGTTGCGTTCGCTATAAGTATGCCAATGTACATGGTTGCATGGCTCTCCAAGACAAAATATTGACAAGAGGTGGCATTGGTCTTGAAATGTTATCTTTGTCTAATGTCTGGGCTGGACAAACAATTTAAATATATCCATATGGCATAACTTCTATCATATAAGTGTGTATGTAAAATAAAGTCAAACTATAATTATATATAAAATAAAGTCAAACTATTTTCATATAAGCTTAAATTGTTTTCATAAACTATCTTTTAGAGCTGTTGGAAATAAGATGATAGCAATTTATAGACACATAATCTGTCATTTCGCAATCTATCCGTCCGATATAATATTTTGTCAAAAAAGTAGCTAACCCCCGTGCGAAGCACGGGTTTGTAACTAGTAATGAAAAGAAATTGGTATCATAAAAAGAACTGCTAGGGCATTTGTGACTTTAAAAAAATGTTTTAGTACAGTATAACAATTTTGAAAGCAACAATGTTTCAATCAAGATGGAAGTGGCTTAGGGCCCTGTCTACCGTGCGCGAGTGGAATAGGTCTCGCACCCGTGCGAGATGTTGAGAGGAGTAATTGCAGCTGTTGGATATATTGTAAATTAATCAATGGTTGTGATTGAAATGAAATGCTACCTGCTAAATTGATTTATATGTACTCTAATTTCCAATAACACTGTTATAAAGGTTACTTTTGGAACTGATGCAAAAATTTATCTAGAACCCACCACCGCCAAACCACCTCTAATCACATGAGTTTATTTACATCGTTAAATATTCATTCAATTTGTGAAGAAATGTATTGTATTAACTTCCAATTGAGGCATCTTAATGTTGGAACTTTGTTTAATTGATTTAATTAAGGACCCATTTTCATGTCTATAGAGATACAATTCATCATCATGTCATGGGTATAAAACTGAAAAACCCAGAAGCACAGCATTACTGTGTTCATCTCTTCACCGTGTTCATCAATCATCTCCATCCTCCATTATTGTGTTCTGTAAATTCAGATTTTTTTTCATATCAACTTATCGTGTTCTTTATCATCATATCATCTCTAAATCATAGTTCAACATATTAATCACCACCGCCACCATCAAAACCACTAGTTGATTCCCTTTCTCTATCTCAACCTCTTAATCATTATCTATTTCTGGGTTTGTTTTCTATGGAGAAATTATTGAAAAATAGATACAGCCAACACAAATTTAAAACATCATTAAAATAAAAAAATGAAGAAATTGAGCTACAGTGAAGAAATTTTTGATTTTCATGGTATTTATGATGATGGGTAGCATTAATTATTATTCTATTGTCTTTGGAGTGTTATTGAAATGAGCTCTGGTGGTGGTGGTGGTGGTGGGCGAGTAGTAAGCAGAAACATGGAGGGGAAGAGAGAATGATGAGTGTGAAAATAATCTAGTGTTAAAGAGAGTATTATAATACCATGGTCTTCAAAAAAATTCAATTACATCCAATGGTTAATATCTATTTTGCAACAAAAAAAGAAAAAAAATCAAGTCTCTTACGGTAGGAGACCTAAAGAGGTCTCCCACCGTAGCCTTTGCCGTGGCTTAGTGGTGAAAGTTGTAAAGTGTAGCCATCCTTAGCCTTTGAAAACTTTTTTTTTCATAAAAGTTAGGGTTAAATATGTTTTTGGTCCCTATAAATATGTCAACTTTTCGTTTTAGTCCCTCTAAAATTTTCCTTAAACTTTTAGTCCCTATAAAATTTTCAATCACTACTTTTGGTCCCTATTTTTAATTTAATTTTTGTATTTTTTAATAAAATTATGCAGAAATGTGTAAAATATTCTAAAACAATTTCCTGAAAGTAGAATTTTTTAACAAAACACAAATTAAATATGAATTTTTAACCCTAAAAAATATAAAAAATCATATTAAATTCATGTTTTGTTAAAAAATTCTAAATTTTTTTTGGAGTGATTCTTATAATATTTTGAACTTTTCTGGAAAATTTTATTAAAAAATATTAATTCTACATATGAGTTTACTTTAAAAGAGGGACCAAAAGTAAAGATTGAAAATTTTATAGGGACTAAAAGTTGAAGGAAAATTTTAGAGGGACTAAAACAAAAAATTGATATATTTATAGGGACCAAAAACATATTAATATTTAACCCTAAAAGTTATTTAGACCCTCCAAAAAAGGCAGGATTAGGGTTAGGTCAGACTGTCTAACATTTATATAGATTAAGATTTTGATAAAAAGAAAATTTATAAATATTTTTATTTTATTTTTTTTGGTACAAATTTTTATTTTATGTGCACGAGTGAAAAAAAACATATTTTCACTATATGATAAGGGTTTTTGAGTTACATTACCTTTGTTTTTGAACAAAAATAATGTTGATAGAATCAGTGGATGATAGGATTGTGAATAGAAACACAACATGTTATTCTTTATATTTAATTATTTTAAAGCAAATTTAAATTTTGAATTATTTTTACCAAGAGAGTAACGGTATCCAACAAATGTCATGGTACCAAAGAATGTTTGCCTTAGACCATCATCCTCTCTTGAATTTACAATCATTTGATTAAAAATTATTATCATTATCATCATACAAACATTCCAGCTCCGGAGAAATTAAAGTTCTTTCTTTGAACAGCTTGCCATGATGATATTCCTAGAAAGGTAATTTTACATAAGGGATGTATGTCTCCGGCTGATGTCTGCACTAGATGCAACTCAACCAACAAAGATGTTTTCCACTGCTTGCGGGATTGGCCATTCCCTAGGAAGCTTTGGTTAGCCATCGGGATTCAACAACCATAAACTTCTTGGAGCATCAACCTTCCCTAGTGTTGGCTTTTCGAATGTCCTTCATGTTGAGCTTCTAGCTTTATGTCATTGGGTTGAGGATGGCTTGGGATAAAGGTCTTAGAATGTTGGCATCATTATGTGGCTATTATCCATAATATCAAGGAGTTATTAACCAAGAATTGGAACATCCAGCTAGTGCATACGCTTAGAGAAGGATATGTGGTTGCGGGTTATTTTGCAAAGCACTGAGCTTCTGGTAGCCTTGTTAGGCTGGAGTTTATCGAACCACCTCTTGGAGTCATCCCTCTTTTGCAGGCTGATGGCATTAGTTCTTTCCAGTATTTTTTTTTCTTTCCTTTTTGCCTTTTTTTATTTCCTTTTCTTCTTTGTTTACCAATAAAAAAAGGAATCATGACCACTTTCAAAACATTAGATAAGGGTACAAGTATTAAATGCTGACAGTGAATAACACTCGCTCAAAGTAGGAGAACTATTGAGCTCAAAAAAAAAAAATTAATAATAAAAAGAATTAAATAATGTGCATTTTTAAAATAATTAAATGATGTGTAATTTTTAAAATAATTAAATGGTGTAGCATGTGACAGTGAGAACGCAGATCTTTTCGAATCAACGGAATGGCAAACATAGCTTTGTATGGAATAAAATAGAACGGAATGGCAAACATAGCTTTGTATGGAATAAAATAGATAAGGAAAAAGAAGAAGAAGAAAAAACCAGTGTTTATTTATATGAACATGTACATTTACATGCGTTGAAACAAGTCTATTTGTGAGAAGTATCCAAATGCTCCCACTAAGAGTCCAGCAGCACAAGCCTAAACTTCAGCACACCACCAAACTGATATTCAAATTAGGGGTCCATCCTTTGGATGGCATCACCAAAGTTTTATCTCTAAATTTCAGGTAGCAAGGCTTTGATCACAATGAAATTATCCAAGTCAAGCAATTATACATCATTTTATTAACACGATCCCAAACACTCAAGGAAGATTATCAAATAATATATACACAGACAATATCTGACACTTCATCCAGCATCAATATTGCAGAATAATGTCGGGCTTGAAGATCAGAGCTTCTCCACCCTTGATAGGATTACCACTTCATTACGCTGTTACATACAGTCATAACCTACTTTCCCATAACTGTCTAATATCATTGCTTCTAGAGCTGCATCCCATATCTACATGAAGAATATCCAACAAATGGACTGTTGTCTAAAACACCCACATAATGAATTACTTGGTACCTTCTAATCAAAGTTTCCAGGAATGTCAATATCTGTATCTGAAGGATTAGACATTCCTGCATCTGAAGGATTAGAAAGCTCGACCACGGGTTCCTGTAGGTCATATAAGGCTCATGTAAGAAGAAACTCAAATGCATCTTATAGAAAATTATGTTAGTTTAACAACAAAACTCTTGCGTTTACAAGTGTACTGGAAGCTCCATTTCAAGTTTCATCGGCAAAGTTCAAGTGGGGCTACTTGAACTCGGATGGAGCACCAGCATAGTTGTGTGAACTGTGAATTCGACTCATTTAGATAAACATTATAAAACAAGCTGCATAATAAGAATACCTGCTCATCATCATTTTCCGAAGAATGACAAATTACCAATGGCAGTGTTTTTGTTAGGTGTTCTGCAGATTCAGACAATTCCTGAACAAATACCCATTTGTCAATACCAGAGAAAAGATGTCTGAACCCCCAAATTGAATTAAAAGAATAAAGAAAAAGAAAAACAGATTTACTACAACTACCTCATCACCAGGGTTTGATGCATGATCATTCAAACCTTCCGCACCAACAGTCTTGGAAGGTTCTTCAGAAATACCCTGAACACACCATAAAAGTTTTATGCAAATAGAACTACAATTGCAAATCTAAGAATGAATCTGTAATATTTGAAAGTGTTTTACTTGTTCATTTTCAATGACAGAGAATTCCCCTTCAAGAACAGTTGGCTTGACATCAACAGGAGGGTCCTGCAAATTTCATTCAAGATGAAAGGGTGTTTTAGGACTGGTGTAATTAAACTGATGAAAGAACTTGAGCCACAAAGGTAAGGCTGTTCAAAAATAAACTGGTTTGTTTTGAAATGTTTTTTGAAAGAAAAAAAATTGTTTTAATATTAAGGTTAGAAATAATTTAAACCCAAGTTTTCTACTAAACTTAACTGCAATGTTTTAATACTAAATCTTCCACAAAGAACTACAGGAAATTTACTTTCATGTCAATGTAAAGTGTTTCCATCTCTTCGTGACAATCAAAACCATAAACAGGTAATTAGTTCATTTGTTCCATTTTCAAAAAAGTTTATTTGAAAATGTTGATAAAAGGCATTTAATCTAGCTAAAAATATATTATTTGAAAATATTTGTTATACAAATCGTAAATACATATCAGAAATCAGAATAGTAACCTTCACTGTGATACCTTATTTCATGGGATTTTTACATGTGATCTATGACTTCATTAATAAAAGGAAGTGATTGAATTGTGATTAGTTAGCATGTCAATAACTTGACCTGTGACTAAAGAATCTAAGATGTTTATCTTATCTCACTCCAACTTGTATTATTCTCTCTTATGTCTAATAAGTTTGATTTTTTTTTTACAGAGTAAATTTTATTTCTATTCTCTAATCCATTGATAAGATAATATGTTTCCTTTCCTGTCTAAAAACAACTTAAAATACAGTTGACCCAATAGTTTGTAATGAATATATTACCAAAACCATTTGATTTCAAACTGGTTATTAAAATTGGAGGCACGCATAGCTGATCCCACTTAGCATTTGCAATTGGCTTAATAAAGGAATACATCTTGAGAAAACATTAAAAGATTCATTTTACATACCAGACGACTTTGCTCAACAGGAAGATTTCTTCCACCCTTACTGAGATCTCTGAGTGTCCCCTATCAGAGTTAAGAAGCAGACTTAGTAAAGATGAATATATTTGCAAGATGCGCACAATAAAAGATATTGAGAATGCAACAAACAAGTACAGGAATCAGAAATACAAAGTAATAAGGAAACATAAATGATGAAAACAACATGTCCTATAGTCAAAATACAACATCTAATCCACCACTGGGTGTAAGGGGATTAACTATAAAGCCCCAGGGAGCTCCCATGCCAGGGACCATTGTCTCAGCTGTAAACAATAAAAATGGCACCATGAAAGATAATGAATGACAATGATTTAGTAGAGTTTGACAGAAGAGTAGCAGAAGTTGAAGAAAGAAATCCAAAAGTTATTGATGATCTATAGCAAATGATTTAGATATAAAAGAAAAAAAAATACTGCACATCAGATATTCATTATTTTACTTCAAATCTAGATGACAAATCCGAAAGACTGGGTGTTGTTTTTTTGGGAATAACACAAAAATATCATTAGACTTGTGCAGCCAACTCCAGCTACTGGAAAATAATTGTGTTGTTGTACTTCAAATGAAGTACAAAAGTTGAACCAAGCATTTCATCAAAACCATACTTGTTAGCAAAATGACCAACCTTGTTGGCCCACATGAGGCCGCATGCATTGCACAAAGTTCTTGGTCCAGCTGGTCCGCGACGCATTGCAGGAGTATTATTTTCATTGACTCCACAATGTTGACATCTACGTCTGGAATACAAGAAAAATAAAGATTTCGATTAAAATTATCACAAATCTCTCTCTCACACACACCCACACAAGAACCAATATGTTTAAAACTCACAGAGATTCAGGATTAGGACTGCCATCTTGACCAGCACCCTGTGCTGAATTCCAACTAGAGGAACCAGGGCTTTGCTTCAAGGGTGCAAACTGCCCCTTTTCCCGATGCATCCTAGCAAGAAATAAGAGATAATAACATAACCAAATTCATAAGTAGAAATGAACACATAAACTTCAAAAATAACTTAAAATCAGACAAAACCTTTAAAGGAGCCAATAATATTATACAACAAAATGCAATCAGTTACCATCAACAACAATGAATTATTAGGTCCCTCACTCTTTATTTAAGTTGCTAAGAAATCTGCTCACTGATTAGCCTCTACTCAATATTAAGTCAAATCTAAGATTTTATAGTGTCATAATTCAATATAAAACAAATCTATTCAGACCCAACATGAATCCTCTTATCTATACGACAATTGAGTCCAGATGCAACTTACATTATAATTTATTTGAAGCTGTTAATATTGATGAAATCTCAACTATACTACTTCATGAAAAAGTTTAGGGTTTAAATTTTCAATAATAATAAAATACTATCCTTTTTGTAAGACTGCTTGGACAAGTGAGAAGAAAATTGAGTTTACTTTAAATTTGGTTATTGATAAAGACTAATCGGTTCAATTAATCTATATAGCCAATCTCACCTGTGGTAAGACTTGATTGGGTAAATAAATACTACGCAGTTTAGAAAGAAAAGAATTCGAAAATTTATCAGTGTTTTAAAAACCGGGTTGGTGATTGACTTGGTAAGGGTATTTGGTCATTGGTTGAACCACTTGATCACTGGATTAACCTCATAATTGAACTTGAAGACTCGGTTGCATCACCCGGTCTCTATAAAATATTGTTATTTGTATGAGCCAGATTAAGCCAGCTGACTTTGTCGCTAAAAATTTAAAACACTTATAAAATGGCAATAAAAATAATTTTATAGACTTTAATTTAACAATGAATGTATTTATAAAAGGCATGTATATTTATAAATAAAAAAAGGCAAGTATTAATTACATTTTGATGTTCAAAAATCATATCGTTGAAGCCAAAAGAAAATAACATCTATACACAGCTATATCAATTAAAAGCAACATGATAACATCAACAAGCAGCAGGCTCAGTGGCAGAAAACTGCATTGTGGTAGTGTACTGCCGTATATTCGATTCTAGTGCAAGCCACTTTCAGCATATTATTTTTTTAAAATAAAAGCACTAGCTAGTTTTCACTGAATCTGACCACACCAGTTACGCCGGGTTACACGAGTTTGATGAGTTTAACCAAACTTTGACAGGTCAAATTCACGAGCAGCCTAATATTGTGATTGGACCGGCCATGTGTCCGGTTCCTGGTTTTACCAGAGCGATTTTTAATACTATACTTGAAGCGGATCAAACTCTGTAGAGTACAAGTATTTTGTATTGAAAAATATTTCTGTAATTGTTAACCGTGGAGTTTCAAAACTAACAAACACAAACTTTTACTATGACAAGACAAGGCAATTGTTAAACAACATTTTCTCCATTTGCAAGAATAATAGGTCTATCCAGTTAAGTCTCAAAAACCCTTTTATTAGTAGGTTCATAGTAGTTAGAGCTTAACCACTAATCACTAAAGCATAGTTCTAGATATTTTAATGAACAAGGACTAATTTTCTTGATCTCCTTATGGGTTAAAGCAAATTGCGTGTCCAAGGCGGGCACAATCAAATTGGAGGCCCTGTTCAAATATTAAAAATGGACCCCTAATAAAAAAACATAGTTTTTAAAGAAAGACCTCCTCTATTTAAACTCTAAATAACATAAAAAGTAGCCATCCTCGTAACTAACATAAAAGAGTCATATTCTAATCAATAACATCAAAATACAACTTCAAGTTAATATCGTAATATAATTTTTAAAAGCATATATACGATTAATAATTTTAAAAAGTTTTGCAAAAAACAAAAGTATCCCGAGGGAATCAAACACGGGAGCATACGCATGCTAACAAACTACATTCGTTCACTGGACCATAGCGACAGATTTGAAAATTTATGAGCATTAACAATATATAACTTATAACAATAATTTTGGGCCAACAAGGTAGCAGGTGGTCAGTGCTGACCCTGTGTGCGTCCCCACGAACTTCCTTTCGGAAGCTCTATTAAATTTGTTTATTTTCTCATATTCTCAAGAAGGATATAAATCAGAACTCTGTATTTGTAATTGCAATCTTATCTGCTATAGTATTTAGACACAACTACCCAATATTATACTGATGGAGTTGACATCTTGGTTAAGATAAAAATCATAAATAACTTATTTATAAAAACAGAGAAACGTCTTATAAAAGCTTAGATAATTTCTCCTGTACAAATTGTAGATCTAGAAATAAATCATCACTTTTTGGGGTAATAGGGTAAAATACAAAATTTCATTTACCTTTCTGCCACCTCTTTTCTCACGGAGTATCTAATTTTCTTGTCAAAACATCTTTCCTTGCGTTTTTCACGGTACCTGACCAAGGAGGCTATTCTTCGTGAAAGATTTGGAATCTTTGCAATACCGCCCAAGCCCTAGAGATTGCAGGAACCAATTCACAAATGCAAGCATAAAAATACAATACAAATTATAAAATTGTTCTTCTAAAGTCAATATATGTTTTACCCTGTTACTCTGATCAAATGGCAGTTCAGCTGTGGGCATGCCTGGCTGCGCACCACTTCCTCCCAAAAACAGCAAAACAGCTTGCACCTGCAATGTGAAATTTTATCAGCAAGCATTCCCCAATAGCAAAACCTTCAATCATTGTCCTTTTGCCAGGTCAAGAAGTAAATTACAAATTTAAATACAGGACTTCAGTGCAATTTTGTTCCACATGCTACAAATATTTCTTCCATTCAATTCATCTGTGATTAGTGATCAGAAATTTGAAACAATTTACAATGGAAAACTGTGATTAGTTGGACCCACGCATTTTTAGATATATTGTAAGCAGCCTTACTTTGCAATTGCAAGAGGTCTGATTCCATGACTTCAATCTGTGACTTCCAAGTCATACAAATACTTTGACCGTTGTGTCAAGGTTCCCAAGATTTGCTAATAACTTACAAAATGTCACTTAATTTTCAATATCAGAGGTTTGCTAACTATTTTGATTTTGATCATGGGCTCTAAATAAGCTTAAAATTATATTAGTTCTGTAAAAGTAGGTTACTTTAAATCCTTAAAGAATATGTGATGGAAACTTAATATACATAATAGTACTCCTATGTTTTTGTAAATTACAGTTTATGAACTATGCAGAGAAATTAGGGTAGTTACGATATTCTTGTTTGACGGACGCAATTGAGTATAAGTGTGAAGCGAAAGATGTAAAGCCTGAGCTATTCACCTATTCATATCGTTCGTAAGCCTTACCAGACATCAATATTTCTTTTTTCCAAAACCCAAATTATTATGTGTAAAGCTTCCACCAAAATCCATAGAGCTTTTACGTCAACTTCTTCAAGTAGTTATCATCCAAACAGCCATTGATGACAATGAGATCCATAATCCCTATACTACCAAGCAAGACAATTAAAGTAGAAAGCTACGAAGCACATACATAGATACAAACACCAGATATGATATGGACATGGACACGCCGACTGAAGTAATAATGTCTAAAATACAAGCAGGACACTTTGTACGTGTGTGTGTGTGTGTGTGTTTAGTGCTTGCACGTGTGTCTGCCTATAGAAGTGATATTTTCAATGCAGAGAGATGGAAACCTTACAACTCTACAAAACATCAAAACTCTTTTCTGGTTCATAGTTGCTACATGTCTTACATATCTTTCCTTTTGAGTTTAAGAATAATCAGTTTAAAAATAGGCAAGCAACTCACGTGTCAAGCAGATGATTACTGCCTTTGACATTACAACCTTTACACCACAACAGTCCCATTATTACACCGTCTTAGTTTATGAATAAAATAGATGATCACCACGCTTATAAGCATTTTATTTTATTGTGTTACAAAATCCTAACCAAGGTAGGTAAAATCGAGATTTTACGCTAATCGAAAGATTATACAAAAATCATAAACTCAATTATATGCATATAAATTCTTATACAAACCTTAAATCACACTTGAAATAATTATGTAAATTTAAATTTATTAGCATGAGAGTTTTAAGTCATTTGGAAATGAAACAAAAGAAGGACGAGGGAGAAGAAGAATTTTTTTGAAACAAACACAAGCATAATCGCTAAGACACAAAAATAGTGATGTGTGTACTATTAATCGCTAAGGGCAAGCATAATCGCAAAATCATAAGATTTTACGATTCAAATCGAGATTCCACCGATTCTTCGAAAATAAGATTACACGTGTACTCTCAATCACTTAATCACACTGAGGGCAAGTATAGTCGCAAAATCATAAGATTTTATGATTCAAATCGGAATTTTAACCACCATGATCCCGACAGCAATCTAATAAATAACAACCCATATGTTAAGATTTGAAACACGTGTACTCCAAATCCAAAAAAACATGTCTTACGCGTACTCGTTACAGTACCCGTACCCGCACCCGATACCCATCGATTACTCGCGGGTACTTTTTTGAATTTGAATATATTCTTTTCCTAATTTTCAGTCTATAAACAACATTTATTAGACCATAATTTTCTTGATTATGTATATTTGTCAACTAACTGAAATTTGATTTAATACTGTATCCGTATACATACATGCAACATAGGTGTTAAGTTCAACTAAAGTATAGTTATGAATTATTGTATCAACAAAACGAAAATTCAAAATAAGAACAACAATTGAGATTAATAATAGTTGAAAGTGATGAACAGTAATTACCTTCTGATGTGTGACATCGGGGAAGACATAAACCTCGCCTTCAAAAGAAAGAGTGAGTTCACCAATACGTGTTGCAGCTGCAGCTGCAGTTGCAGTTGCAGGAATTGAAGTGCCTTCAACGTTCACTGAATTACCATTTGTTTCTTCATCCAATTCATCCATAGTATCATCACCATCATCAGTATAGTCCTCATCGTCGTCGTCGTCATCAATAGCTGGAATTGTTGCAGGATCCTCAGATGGAAGAGGTTGTTCCGCCATAGAAGAGAGTTGAAATGAAACCCTAGTTTTGAAGATTGCTATCAATTTTCCAAGGAACTCATAACGAGACTCAAATTTTTATTCGGCGTCAGTGACTCGTGAATTTTGTCTCTGCCTCTTCTTCTCTTTTTTTTTTTTTTTTTTTACTTTTAATTTTAATACTAGTCCTTTGTTTCTTCTTGTTCATGCACGATAAAGACGTTTTTTTTCTTTCATTTGCTCTTTGTTTTGATTTTCTCTCACTATTATCTTGATTTTTACGTCAAAACATATATTTCATTGTATTATCTTAAAAATTGCTTTATAATATAGTTGTTCAAATAATATTCTTCATTGAAAAATTACAATATCTTTATCAATTGAACTAAGCATATGGAAACTAATTTTCTATTTTTTAAATGCGTAATTTTAGTCCTCGTTTTTAATTTATGACAAACCCTTTATTTTCACTATCCTATTCGGTTTTTTTTTTTTTTTTTGAATAAGAAACGATTTTATTAAATCAAATTATCCTGAAAATACAAAGAAGAGATTGCTAGTGGCACCTTCTCCATCCAAACCTTATTAGGTTCAGAATGGGCTAGTTGGGCCAATCTATTAGCAACTTTGTTTCCTGATCTAAAAGTAAACTGAAATTGACAAGTGTCGAAGCTAGATTTGGCTCTGTGGATTTCCTGTAACATTAACCCAAGATAAGATCTATTTTGAATATAGTCTTCTCTCACCATCTTCATTAGCTTCTCATTATCACCTTCAAAAACGACCGTTCTAAACCCACAATCCTTAGCGAAGTGCATCCCTGTGAGCATAGCATAAGCTTCGGCCTCCAAAGCTTTATCATTTCCATTTGTTTCCCAAGTGCTTGCCGCCATAACCAGACCAGCTTCATCTCTAATGATGATGCCTAAACCCCATTTACCATGAATTTGCAAGTTCGCATCAGTGTTAACCTTCACCATTCCTGGAGTTGGACGCTTCCATTTGGGATTCTTAGCTGGAGGATGCTGCGAACCGGAATTAATACCCGTACGAGACAGGGTTTGAGGAGCCTGGGTATTTGCTTGATGATAATCAGAAATGCATTTTGAAGCTCGCTGTATGATGTCCATCTCAGGTATCATTTGATCTTCAAAAACCTTTAAATTCCTAGCATGCCATAAATTGTAGATGATTGCTGCTATTTGGATGATGATACTTTCATCCTTGTGAAGAATAGCATCATAAAGCCAATTTATGAAATTAGGATTAGGATAGTTGTCGAAATTAATGCAAAGGTTAGAACCAAACCAGACTCTTTTAGATAGAGGGCAAGTCATGAATAAATGAGTGATGGTTTCAATTTTGGAGTGGCATCTAGGGCAGAGAGGGTCACACTGAATTCCCCTTTTACTTAGTGCATTTCTAACAGGAAGGGAGTCGTTTAAAATTCTCCAAAGTAACACCTTGTGTCTGGGTATAGTGTGCAGAGACCAAATCTTTTTCCATGTATGTGTCTCATCACTACTAGATGATGTGTAGTTAATATGTTGGTTCTGCCAGGATCTTATAGCATTATAACCACTCTTGACAGAGTAAATCCCAGTTGGTTCATGCATCCACATGAGAGAGTCAGGATTGGTATTGTTGACAAGAGGGATTTGAGAGATTTGATCTTTGTCAATGCATAAAAACTGGTCTTCGAGGAGCTCTTTGTTCCACGAAGAATCCTGACTGTTGATTAGGTCCTTAACTTTATTAACAGAATGATTAGGCCCTTTAGTTGTCATAACTTTGAAACCCTGATAAGAAGGCACCCAGTTGTCTTCCCAAATGTTGACTGAACCTCCATCACCAATCCTCCAGCAGCTTCCTTTAGAGATAACCCAGATAGCATTCTGGATACTTCTCCATATATAACTAGGGTTGTTTCCTACACTGGCTTGTAGTATGTTAGTGTGTGGAAAATATTTAGCTTTAAAACATTTTGCAATAAGAGAGTTAGGATTAGTATGAAGACGCCACACTTGTTTAGCCAGCATAGCTAGATTAAAATCCCTTAGAGTTTTGAAGCCCAAACCTCCTGAATGCTTAGATCTGAACAGCTTCTTCTTGGACACCCAATGCATCTTTTTATTTATGTCTGTAGAACCCCACCAGAAGGAGCAGATGGCTTTTTCTATTTTAGAACATAAGCCTTTAGGAAGCATAAAACAGCTCATATAATATGTAGGTATAGCTTGAGCTACAGCCCTGATCAGAACCCCTCTCCCTTCAAAAGATAGGCACCTTTCCTTCCATCCTTTTAGCTTTTTCCATATTCTCTCCATAATAAAATGGAAGTCTTGCTCCTTTGATCTGCCAAACTGAATTGGCATGCCTAAGTACTTGTGAATACCATCACTAATATTGACCGGGAGGTGCTTTTGGAATTCCTCCTTGAAATCCTGAGATATGTTGGGGCTAAAAACCATCTCAGATTTATCTAAGTTGATTTTTTGGCCAGACATTTGCTGATATGTGTGAAGAATCTCCATAATAGTCTTAGCTTCATCAATTCTGGCTCTACAAAATAATATACTATCATCAGCATAGAGTAGATGTGAAATGGCTGGGGCATTAGTTGCAATGGATATGCCTTTAATCTTGCCATCTTTCTGAGCTTTATCTAACATCCCAGATAATACCTCTGCACAAATGATGTACAAATAAGGGGACAAGGGGTCCCCTTGTCTAAGGCCTCTGGTAGGTGAGAAAGCCTCAGAAGGTTGGCCATTGATAAGGATGGAGAAGGAAACAGATCTAATACAGTCCATAATTGTGGAGATAATATTGTTAGGAAAACCCATGGCTCTAAGAGTAAGCTCTATGAAGTCCCATTCAAGGCTATCATAAGCCTTAGCTATATCAAGTTTTATACCAACATGACCATTATTTTTCTTCCTGGGTTTTCTAATATAATGAAACATTTCAAAAGCAATCAGAGAGTTATCAGTTATCAACCTCCCAGGAAGAAAGGCACTTTGGAACTCATTTATGATATTAGGCAGAATTTTCTTGATTCTATTGGCCAGGGTTTTAGTAACAATTTTAAGAATGACATTGCATAAACTAATGGGTCTGAATTCAGAAGGTAAATTTGGAGCATTTTTCTTAGGAATCAAACAAATTAGAGTATGGTTTATGTCATTGACAGCACCTTTGTTATTAAGGATGTTCAGAGCAAAATCCACAATATCAGACCCAATAATTTCCCAGTAATGTTGGTAAAATAAGGCTGTGATACCATCAGGACCAGGAGCAGAATTGCTCTTGAGAGCCTTGATGGTATCATATACCTCTGTAGCTGTAAAAATTTGGTTTAAAAATTCATAGTCTTGGGTGGAGACCCTGTTTTTGACCATATCAAAAGAATCAGGTCTGATATTTGGGTTGTTGCTAGAAAAGATATTATTGAAATAATCTAAAAAGACTGAGTGAATGTGATGACTATCCTTCCAAACGATGCCTCTAGGGTCTTGAATACTGTAGATATGATTTTTTCTCTTTCTTTGGCTGGCCTTGTGGTGAAAATACTTAGTGTTTAAATCACCCTGTTGTAGCCAATGTACTTTTGCCCTCTGAGCCCACCATGTTTCTTCTTGTTTGAGTAGCTCATCAAGTTTGTGTTCCATCTCCTTTATTTTGAGGATACAGTCTTGTGTAGGGATCCTATTTTTTAATGTAGCCAGGCCTTCCTGCTGAGACTTAATTTTTAGGGGAATTTCTCCATATTTACTTTTCCCCCATATAGTAACTTGATCTAGGGAGTGTTTGAGCTTCATAATACTATTTCCTCTGCAATCCCCCCAAGCGTCCTTGATAACTGAATTGCTCTCCTTGTCTTGAGTCCAAATGTGCTCAAATCTTTGTATTTTGGTTCTGATATAAGGGTTTCTGATGTTGCTGATTTCATCAAACTCTAAAAGGATGGGATTATGATCCGAAGTGTATCTGAGCAGATGTTTGTTAATATATCTAGGAAAAAAGGAAATCCAGTTAGTGTTTGCACAAAATCTATCCAGCCTTTCCTTTATATGATGTCTATTTGGTTGGTTATTAGCCCAGGTAAATTGAGAGCCTTGATAGCCTAGATCTAGCAGATCACATGAGCTTAGAGTATCATTGAAGAGTTTGGTCAGATTGAAATCCAAATTGTTACCTCCCAACTTTTCAGAACTTTTAAGAATGAGGTTGAAATCCCCAAATAAAAGCCATTTATCAAGACTTTTTTGATGATACAGATTAGAAATAGCATTACAAGTGAGATGCTTTTTGGAATTATAAGGGTATCCATACATACCAGTAGCATGCCAAGAAGTATTAAAATTACTAGAAGTAATATAGGTATCAATCATCATATTATTGCTTTCTAAAATATCAATTTGAATTACATCTGACCAAAGCATGGCTAGCCCACCTGATCTATGACCTTTGTTTATCTTACAATCAACAATAAAAACATTTGACAAAGGACCACAAGATAGTTTCAACTTAACTTTTGAATCAGAATTTTGTAATCTTGTCTCCATAAGAAAAACTAAATCAGGATTCTGGCTTCTCAAGAGCTTTTTTAAGGCTCTAACTGCAGAGGAGCTCCCTAAACCTCTGCAGTTCCAGGATAAGATCTTCATATCTGCTGGCTGGCCTTGTTAACAAGGCCTGCCATGTTAGTGTCCTGGGATGTCACGTGAACTTCAGTTGAAACTGCCATTTCCTGTTTCCTTTTCATCTGTTTATGCTTAATCTCCATAGCTTGATTCTGGTCTGGAATGCTGGCCTTCATACCTAAGTAGTTGAAGATCTCCATCTTGGTCTTTCCTTGCTGGGGTTCATAACACTTTGTGGGGGATTGTTTGGGGCTGAAAGTACAGTTTGCTTGTCCAGGATGTTGTGCTCCTTGTTTGTTCAGGTTCATGTTTGCCATTTTACCTATGAGACCTTTAGGAATTGGGCTGAATTGGCCCCCACTGATAGATTTAAGAGCGTTGCTGCTGAATGTTTTTTCTGGCCTCTCAGTGATTCTTCTGCCATAAATCCTTGACCTTAACCAAGCTCCTCTAGGGTTTGTGCCACCTTCGTAAGGGAGATGTTGGTTTCTACAGTTTTCAATATTGTGTCCTACTAGACCACACCCAAAGCAAAACATGGGGAGGTTCTCAAACCTGAAATCAACCCATGTGATTCCATCTGTGTCGTTGCCAATAAACATTCCTGCTCTTATTGGTTTGTTGATGTCTACCAGAACTTTGACCTTGACTGTCTTAGCATTTTCAGGGAACTCGTACATGCCTACATCCAAAACTGTTCCAAGTTGGCGCCCCATTTCCTTCCCCATTGTGAGAGATTGACAGTGTAGAGGTAGTCCCCAAAACTGGATCCATATGGGTACTTGAGAAAAGTTCAAGTCTTTAATATCCACATTTTTGTTCCATTGATGTAGAATCAACCAACAGTTTCTAATGATCCAAGGATTACCTTTGACAATTCTTTGTATATCTTCCTCCTTGTCCAATTTGATTTGAAGTTTTTTGCCCTCTAATTCATTGATTTTGAGGCCTGATGGGTTGCACCATATTCCAGCTAGGGTGTTGTGTAAAACTTGAATAGAAATAGGCTTATCAGATAGGATTTTACCAATGAGACTGTTGCTGCATTTTTTGATACTGTCTTGAACATGATCTTCCTGATAGTAGAAGTATGGATCTTCATCAATTTCTTCTGTATTTGTTTCTGACTGCTGCTGTTCTTGTTCTTGGGCAGGTGAGGTTGTTTCTGACTGAAACTGATGCCCCACAAAAAACAAGATAAATCTTTTAGCCCCAGAATTGGAATCTCTAATACATAATGAAGACAAACATGACAATAAGGAGTGTTTGGATAGATAACTTGCGCAGCAAGTTACTATGCCCTAGCTAGCTTTCATTTAGTTTTCAGTTAGTTAGAAGAGTATTGTTACTCTATGATACAGCTCATTGTAATATTGTGCACCTCCTAGCAACTATATATAGGTGTATCTTGTATTCATTCAATAATAATGAGAATAATCTTTGTTCATTCTTTCTCTCATAATATGGATCTTCATCAATTTCTTCTGTATTTGTTTCTGACTGCTGCTGTTCTTGTTCTTGGGCAGGTGAGGTTTTTTCTTGAGGTTTGTTATGATGAATGCCACTGGTGCTAGCCTCAGAGTATTGGAACACTTCTGGTGAAAAACCACCCTGTAGAGGGTTAACCACTTGCAGTTTCTGAATCTTGAAAGGCCTAGAAACCGAGGGTGACTGATCCAGTTGGTAGTCAGAAGAAAGATTGGTGTCTGAGATGACACCTTTGTCTTTGGATGCAGACATGGTGATCAGAGAGGGAAGATGCAAGAAATTGGAGGAGAAAGGAGGGGAAAGGATGGTGAGGGAGAAAGAAGATAAAAGGAGGGATTGAGGGAGAAGGACCAGAGGAAAAGGGAGGTTTAAAACAGAAAAAAGGTTAAAACACCGAACTAAAGAAAACTGCCACACCACAAGGTGGAAAATCAGACCAAAATTGGAGAAAACTGGGTTGCAACTACCAACAATCTAATTGATTGATGAAGGAAAACTAAAAGAAAAAGGAAAGGATTAGGCGAGATTCATCTTAGGCAAAGCCTAGAGATGAGAGAGAATCTTGCGGTTCTTGGAGAACGATTTGCGATTTTCAAGAACCTTCGTCAATCTTTTAGATTCTGAAAGTGTATCCTATTCGGTTATTTGGTGATAAACTAGATTAAGTGACATGAAACAAAGAGTCTACTAAGAGTTTTACAAAATGGGAGTTAAAAAGAGTCGTAACTCAAGAATAATGTTTGAAATGAAACAATGGACCGAAAGGACACTTTTCTTTTGTATCACGTCATCAAATTGGATGTGATACTCTATTGTAAAATAATTTTACACGAAAAAATCATTTGCCAATTATGACATGTATTGGGAGAAATTCAACTACACGGTTATTCTACTTCCTCCAACAATAAATTTTACATTTGAAAAATAAAGAAACCTCCTTCATTTTTTTTATAGAAAAATGTTAATCAGTGCTAGTTAAGGAAACAAGTATAGTAAAAAAAATGAAACTTGTTTAATCAAATACTTAAACATGTAGAAAATGTCATTTTCAATACAAAAGTTACATTTTTTGTTTTCTTAACTAGTGTGACACTGGTCTCACTAGTTAAGTGCCACACTAGTTAACATGACCCTTTTTTAATAAGAGTCGCATTTTATTTTTAAGTCAAAATTTTGAAGAATATGTATGAGTTTATATAAAAATAATAACCAAAAAGTTATGACAATATTTTGAGGACCAAAACTTGCAAAAAAAGAGATTAGGAATAGTTATAGATAAAAAAAAAACTTATTCAACTCTAAATCAAGTAAGATCAATCTCTTTCTTCAGGGGAATACACTCTTCCAAAATCGTCGCAAAATTCTTAGTTCTGCATTTTCCAATTCCTCCTTCAAAACTGAAACTGATGCCCCACAAAAAACAAGATAAATCTTTTAGCCCCAGAATTGGAATCTCTAATACATAATGAAGACAAACATGACAATAAGGAGTGTTTGGATAGATAACTTGCGCAGCAAGTTACTATGCCCTAGCTAGCTTTCATTTAGTTTTCAGTTAGTTAGAAGAGTATTGTTACTCTATGATACAGCTCATTGTAATATTGTGCACCTCCTAGCAACTATATATAGGTGTATCTTGTATTCATTCAATAATAATGAGAATAATCTTTGTTCATTCTTTCTCTCATAATATGGTATCAGTGACTTTTCCCAATTGGTTGGAAAAGTTAGTTACGATTCAGTTACATCGCTTCCGCCATTAAAGCTTCATCTTGAAGCTTTTTCTTCTTCCTTCTTTCTTTCTTGCTTCATACTGAAGCTTCTCGTTCGTTCTATTGCTTCATCTTGAAGCTTCTTGTTCCTCTGTTTCTTCAGCGTTTTTCTTCGCAGTTTCTTCTTTCTTCTTCTCTCGTTTTCTTCTCTGTTTTTCCATGGCTCCACGCAACAATTCTCCAGATACTGATTCTCCATTTTACGTTCATCCTAGCGAGAGTCCTACATCTCTCACTGTTTCTCCCAAATTGGATGGATCCAACTACCTTGCTTGGAGCCGTTCTATGAAACGCGCTCTTGGCACAAAGAACAAGCTTGTGTTTATTGATGGATCTATACCAATTCCTGATTTTGATGATCTTAATCGAAATGCTTGTGAACGTTGCAATTATCTTCTTCATTCTTGGATTCTGAATTCTGTTTCTGAATCCATTGCACAAACCATTGTGTTTCATGATACTGCTATCTCAGCTTGGGAAGATTTGAAAGAGCGTTTTGCCAAAGTTGATCGTGTTCGTATCTCTAATTTACGTTCTCAAATCAACAATCTTAAGCAAGGTACCAAGTCTGTGTTAGAGTATTTTCTTGAGCTTCGTACTCTTTGGGATGAATTGAACTCCCATCGTCCTATTCGTACATGCAACTGTGTTCACACATGTAGAAATGATGCAATTCGTATGGCAAAGAATTATAGAGTTGAGGACCAGATCATGCAATTTTTGACTGGATTGAATGAGTCATTCTCTATGGTTAAGACTCAAATTCTTCTCATGGATCCTTTACCTCCAATAAACAAAGTGTATTCACTTGTGGTTCAGGAAGAAAGTCAAAATTCTTTACTTCCCACACCTATTTCCCTTGATGAATCTAGTGTTTCTGTTAATGCTTATGATTCAAAGAAGTTTGCTGGTAACAAGGGTAAAGGACCTGTTAATGCTTCTAACAACAAATCAAGTGGTAGATATTGCACCTTTTGCAATAGATACAATCACACTGTTGAATTTTGTTACTTGAAACATGGGCACCCCAACTCTACTAAGTCTCATAATTCAACCAATGCCACTAATGTTGAAGCTTCTGATGCAAGTAAATCTTCCTCAACTTCTAATATGGTAGCATCTGGTTCTAGTTTCAGTTTGACACAAGAGAAGTATGATCACCTCGTGGCCTTATTGCAACAAGCAAATTTACTTTCTTCAGCTTCTCCCTCTTCAGGACCTGTCTCAAATCACATCAACACCTCTTCATTCCCAGATCATTCATCTGGTTATGCTTCTCAGACAGGTAGTTTCAGTGTCATTTCTTGTTCTATTCAAACAAATTGTGATTTTTGGCTTTTAGATTCTGGAGCTAATGATCATATATGTTCCTCTTTATCTTCATTTTCTTCATTTTACAAAATTAAACCTACATATGTTAATTTACCTAATGGTAGTTTTGTTATAGTTGATCATGCTGGCACTGTATCCTTTACTTCTCACCTATACTTAACTCATGTTTTATACTGTCTTTCTTTCAAACTCAATCTCATTTCAGTTTCCAAATTGTGTGAATCTCTTTCCTGTATTGTATATTTTTCATCTAATAGCTGTACCATTCAGGGAATGAATTCCAAGAAGATGATTGGTTTGGTTGAGAAGACAAATGGCTTATACAAATTGGTGTTGCATGCTTCTACTTCTAGCCAACCTTCCCTTTCCAATAAAATTTCCCCCACCCTTTGTAATTTTTCTGATTCCAATAAATCTTCTTTCAATGTAATACCTTCTTCAGCCATTTGGCATTTTAGGCTTGGACATATCTCTCATCAGAGAATGTCTCATATGAACCATTTGTATCCATCTATTACTTGTGATAATAAAGCTACATGTGATATTTGTCACTTTGCTAGGCATAAAAAGTTGTCTTTTGTTCTTAGTAAATCTCATGCTTCTTCAAAATTTGAATTGCTTCATTTAGATATTTGGGGTCCTCTTGCTATTGCTTCAGTTCATAACCACATATATTTCTTGACTATTGTAGATGATTTTAGCAGATTTGTTTGGGTTATTTTACTCAAATCAAAATCTGAGGTTTCCCAACATGTCAAAAATTTTATTCACAATATTGAAACACAACATCATATCACTCCTAAAACCATTAGATCAGACAATGGCCCTGAGTTTCTCATTCCTGAATTTTATGTTTTTAAAGGGATTGAACACCAAAGATCTTGTGTTGAAACACCCCAACAAAATGGTAGGGTTGAAAGAAAACATCAACACATTTTGAATGTTGCTAAAGCTTTATTGTTCCAATCCAAACTCCCTAAACATTTCTGGTCATATGCAGTTCTGCATGCTACCTTCTTGATCAATAGAATATCCACTCCTTTGCTTCAAAATCTTTCCCCTTATCAGGTCTTGTATGATTCATTACCTGATATTAACTCTTTTAAAGTCTTTGGCTCTTTATGTTATGCATCCACCCTTCAGGTTCATAGAACTAAACTTGATTCAAGAGCCAGAAAATGTGTTTTCTTGGGTTACAAGTCAGGTTTCAAGGGCTTTGTTCTTTATGACTTGAACTCAAGAGAAATCTTCATCTCTAGACATGTCACATTTCATGATCACATCTTACCTTACATCAATCCTAATGTTACTCATTGGGAGTATTTTCCCTCAAAACCTTCTCCTGTTTCAGATACTGCACCTGATAGTTCATCTGTTGTTCATCCTTCTACTTTTGATGACCTTCCCTCTCAGTCTCCATCTCCTCCTGCTCCACCTCCTGAAATACCTCCCCTTATCAAATCCTCTAGAACTAGAAATCCACCATCACACCTCAAGGATTTTGTATACCATCTCTCAAATCAATCATTTTCTCCTTCCTGCAATAATATTTCTGCTTATCCTATTACTGATTTTCTTTCCTATAATAAATTGTCTAACCAACATTTCAATTTTGTTTTGTCACTTCAAACACACACTGAGCCCAAATCATATGCTGAAGCAAGTAAATTTGACTGTTGGAAAAAGGCCATGGAGACTGAACTTACTGCTCTTGCTCAAACTGGAACTTGGCAGATTGTTGACCTGCCTCCCAATATCAAACCTATTGGCTGCAGATGGGTCTACAGGATCAAACATCATGCAGATGGCTCCATAGAAAGATTCAAAGCACGTCTGGTTGCTAAGGGATTTAACCAGATAGAGGGTTTGGACTATTTTGATACATATTCACCTGTTGCCAAGATGACAACAGTCAGGCTTGTCATTGCTTTGGCCTCCATACACAACTGGTTCGTTCATCAGTTAGATGTGAATAATGCTTTTCTTCATGGTGAATTGCAAGAAGATGTGTACATGCAATTACCACCAGGCATCACAGTCTCTAAACCTAATCAGGTTTGCAAATTGGTTAAATCTCTCTATGGATTGAAACAGGCTTCAAGGAAATGGTATGAGAAGCTGACCTCTTTATTATTGGATCAAGGATACAAACATGCCAACTCAGATCATTCTCTCTTCACTAAATCAACTGCTACTACATTTACTATACTACTGGTTTATGTAGATGATATCATTTTAGCAGGCAACTCTTTATCTGAGTTCAGTATCATTAAATCCATCCTTCATGCTTCTTTCAAGATCAAGGATTTGGGTCAACTTAAGTATTTCCTGGGTTTGGAAGTTGCTCATTCTAAAGAGGGTATTTCTTTATGTCAAAGGAAGTATTGCTTGGATCTCCTATCTGATTTAGGTCTCACTCACTCAAAACCTATCTCAACTCCCTCTGATCCTTCCATCAAGCTATACAATGATTCTAGTCCAGCTTACACTGATATTTCTGCTTATAGAAGATTGATTGGAAGATTGTTATATCTTAACACAACCAGGCCTGACATTACATTTGTTACACAACAATTAAGTCAGTTTCTTACCAAGCCTACTCAGATTCACCATACTGCTGCCATGAGAGTACTCAAGTATCTCAAATCCTCTCCAGGCAAAGGCTTATTTTTCCCTAGAACTTCAACTCTTCAGTTGTTTGGATTCTCTGATGCTGACTGGGCTGGTTGTTTGGACTCCAGAAGATCTATTTCTGGGCAATGTTTTTTTCTGGGCAAATCCTTGATCTCTTGGCGCACCAAGAAACAATTAACTGTTTCTAGGTCCTCCTCAGAAGCTGAATATAGGGCACTTGCAGCTGCTACTTGTGAGCTTCAGTGGCTTCTTTATCTGCTTCAGGATTTAAAGCTTCAAACTGTTAAGCTGCCTGTCTTGTATTGTGACAATCAAAGCGCCTTACATATTGCAGCTAACCCTGTCTTCCATGAACGCACTAAACACTTGGAGATTGATTGCCATCTTGTGTGTGATAAACTCCAGGCTGGTGTAATGAAGCTGCTTCCCATTTCTTCCCAAGCACAGATAGCTGACTTCTTCACCAAAGCGCTTCTTCCTCAGCCTTTCAGCATTTTATTATCCAAGTTGAACATGGTTGACATTTACCATCCTTCAACTTGTGGGGGGCTAATACATAATGATGACAAACATGACAATAAGGAGTGTTTGGATAGATAACTTGCGCAGCAAGTTACTATGCCCTAGCTAGCTTTCATTTAGTTTTCAGTTAGTTAGAAGAGTATTGTTACTGTATGATACAGCTCATTGTAATATTGTGCACCTCTTAGCAACTATATATAGGTGTATCTTGTATTCATTCAATAATAATGAGAATAATCTTTGTTCATTCTTTCTCTCATACTAATCTCCAAAGTTGAAAACTTTATTGAAACATCACATCATAAATTCAAAAGGTAAAACGATAGAATTAAATCCCTCGCAAAAAAAAATTAAAATTTAATCATGGTTTAAGAGGAAAATTAGGGACGGTTTTGGGAACGAAACTAAGTCTTGTATCTAAACACAATTCTTCTTCGTTATGAATAGAACCTATTGACTGATCATTATTAATTGGGGAATTAGTCACTTTAGTCCCTGAATGGGAAATGAGTAGTCACTTTAGTCCCTGAATGCAGAGAAATTGCAAAACAGTCCCTGTATATAGACTATGTTAGTCAATTCCAGGGACTAAAGTGACTAACAAAACCTACATTCACGGACTAAATTGACTAACAGAGTCTGTATTCAGGGATTAAATTGACTAACAGAGTATACATTCAGAGACTATTTTGCAATTTATTTGCATTCAGGGACTAAAGTGACTAATCTCCCTTATTAATTAATGGGTGAGGTGTATAGATTTGGTTTTGGATAGATAAACAAGAGGTAATGTATCAGTAGAATTATTAATAATAATACTAACTATGGTGGTGTTTAGCCTGGGAAAGCAAAGTTGTTTCCCATGATGGAAAACTTTGCTTTTTACCTGCAGCTGGCAGTCATGACCTGTTGTGATAATAAAAAATAATAGTAATTAATTAAAACATATTAAAATGCCAAATAAATGACTTTGCATTCTCGAAGAACAAATTACTCCTCTGTTGTCATAATACTAATCCAATTGCACACTGTTGGTCATAATACTAATCCAATTGCACACTAACAAAAAATTAAAAGAAAATGGTTCTGATGAAAATCAAATATTTCATGGTTCAATGTTACAAAATGCTCGGCTCTTCTTCTCTGCATCTTTCTTATTGTTCCTCTTCTCTGCTTCTTCCTCCACCATATTTTATACAGTTCTGTAATCTCTGTCCTGCTCTGTGTTTGTTTGTCCGTAACCGTGAATCCAATCGCAAATGTTGAGAATCTAAAATAAAAAACAACTCTTATCGGCGGTTCCACATGTAACTGTGTGGTCGTCGGTCGCCACAAGATCCAAACACAATGGTGGTCTATCCACAAGATCCAAACACAGTGGTGGTCTATCACTCATCAGAATTCGGATCTGGCGGTTGTTGTGTGAGGCACAATAAAAATTGGGATTGTGATTTTTTTTTATACAAATTGATATTTTTGACACAAATTAATTCTGATACAAAAAGAATGGTGAAAAATGAGACATTAATAGTGTTAATTTATTTAAAGTGAATTTAAAATAAATAATAAAATCGTTAAAATAAATATACAAGTGTTTATTACTTTTTTGATTGAGGTCTCATTTTTGTTTGAGTATTGCCATCAAAAAGTTATGGCCATTAACAGGTAATGAATCTCAACCATTGAAATAAAAAACTAATATATCTATGGTTCTGCATAAACTTTCCCATCATGGGAAACAAATTTCCTTTCCTATTGAATATTTAGCAACACTTGAAAGAAGAAAAAAAATGTTTGACTAGACAATTGGCATTAAAAAAGCAACTTTCCCATGGTGGGAAAATCTGTCCGAGGCTAAATGCCACCCACAATTTCACAATAATTAAAGTATCAAACTAAAACTAGTGTCCACCCAATGAAAACTAAATTAAGTCATCATTCAAATTCCACTTTATACATTCCGAGATAAACAGCTAATTCAACTAATCCAGGAGCATATTTTAAATAGATCTCATGTGTTGACGAAAGCCTCTCTAGAGCTGTACATTCTATCAGTCGAATCCATTGGAATTACAATAAATTTGCGAGTGCCAAAGCCAATGATTGGAAAACTCATTGATCGGATACCACAGCTGTTTTATCATCAACAGATTCGTTATGCGCAGGAGCAGTCCCACAGTTCAAGTCCTCATTACCCTCACCGACCTGATCATCAAATGTAAATATTGGTAAACAAATGCATTTACTACCACTCTGAGTAAACAACAACCCAATGAAGTCAACATAAGCATACCTGCTCAGGTTGTGGAAGAGGGTGCGGTTGGTGGTTTCTCTTTGAATTAGATAGATCCCTCATACCCTGCAAAATTTCTTAGTCGGAATTTGCAACTAATGTACTGGCAACTACACAATTAAACAATAATCCAATCTAGTGAATGACAGCATACCTGCTCAGGTGACGCAAGAGTATGTTGTTCGTGATTTCTCCTAGCAGTAGATAGATCCCTCAAAGTACCCTACAAAATTTCAATGTCAGAATGTGCGGCTGCTGGCAGATCCACAATTAGAATCATTGGCTTCACGGTTGGATAAATTTGAATTTAATGCTTAAAAGAATATAGATTCACCTCCCTTGACATGCTTTGAAACTATGTTGTCAAAGCGAAAATGTGGCGCGGCGCGGCCACCCCACAAATTGGTGCGGTACGGTAGAGGGCGCTATTTTGTGGCGCGGACACTAGTATATTTAATACTAAAATACCATATTGTTCAAAAAGAAATACTAAAATACCTTAAACATTACTTAAAATTCATGAAGTTAATGTTTCAAAAATTATAAAACTACCCTTAAAACCGTTTAAAGTAATGTGCAAAACCGTCTTTCTGCGTGGTGTGTGTGTAGCGGCTGCTTTGGCAGCATCAAATTCCCCCCGCACTCCTGAATAGCGGGCCGCTTTTTTTCGTCGCGGCTAGGAGCGCTGGGCTGTTTTTTTCCGCTCCGCTATAGCGGGCGGCGCGGCCGCTATTAACAACAGAGCTTGAAAGGGTTAGGACTGGGTGACTTTGTGGAGGCAAAGTTGCCATGACTTTCTCTCTATCTATCTCTCTCATCCTAACTACCCTTTCTCTTTCATCTTCCTCTCTCACAAAACACCCTAAAATACACTTAAGTCACCATAACTTTCCCTTCATAAAGTCACTCAATTTCAACCCGCTTTAAAATGGGAGGTAAAGGAGTATAGATAAATATTTGCCATTCATGAAGAAAATAGTTAAAATAGCACATTGAAATTGATATCAATAAACAGATATCACACACAATGATTTTAGGGAGAAAGAGTTCACAATGCTGATATTTTAGAATGAATGAAAATGCAAGTCTTCGATGTCATCTCAAAATGAAACCAACTCTCAACCAACAATTAAAAATTCTGTTTTGCAATTCCAATAAAATGAAAGAACAGGTGACTTGATGCAGAGTCCGTCCCTAGGTCCTAACAGCAAGGCCGGGGGAGCCTTCTGATTACAATGAGAGTTCTGTGTCTCACATCTAGCTGATATGAGACTCACACTTCTACATCAATGCCATCTGGTGGGAAGAAAAGTTTGTCCACACTGCAGGTGGACAATCCATTCTTTAATAACGAAGTGAAGTGCGATCCAAGACCTGCCGTTTAACCCATAGCACTAAAGAGACATAGGAAAAAGTTTATCTTTTTTTTTTTTTCTTTTCAATTTCAACTGCTTTAGATAGATGAACATGAACAAGAGGTTTTCTACCCAAAACAAAACATATGGATGATGAATACTTACCCTATTTGCCCAGAAAAGCCCACAAGCATTGCATAGTGTCCTAGGGCCAGACGGCCCCCTTCGCATCATAGGGGTAGATTTTGAACTGATTCCACAGTGTGTGCATCTGTAAAACCATGTAAATCAAGGAGATAGTAAAACATCTAACGGCAAATCTAAAACAGCACCACAAGAAACCCATATTCAGTCAAAAACTTACGACGTTTCTGATTGAACCACATCTTGCCCTGACTCTGGATCAGAACCCCAACTGTTACCTCCATCTTGTTTCTTAGCTGATGTAAATTGACCCTTACTACGTTGCATCCTGCATTTTAAAAATAGAAAAGAAATAGGTAAGGTGTAAAGAAATTTGAACAGCTACATTGATGGCGATAATAAAAATTGCAGGACATTAAATTATTATGAAGTAACAGGCACCAAAGCACCAGGCCATTTGTCAATACAATCCAAATAACTAGAACATCCCAATAAAGAGGAACACTAGCACAGTCTTTTGGAGCTACACTTTAGCATTGGTATATTTTTTAAGCCAATAAACTTTTGAAAAAGTGATAAATATATGAGTGTGTTTCAAAAAAAGTGTGTTGAATGAAGACACCAAAGAACCAAATCACAAAGTACGGAATATAATCTTTCATTCAAGCAGGCAAGCAATACAATTGTTGGATGTATCAAGCATCCAACATACTGATGGAGGATGCTATTACAGTATGAATTATACTTGAAGTCACTTTGTATTTAATTAAGGATTAAAGATGTGCAGATGTCAAGAAGAACCAAAAACATATAAGAGCTAATGTTTGTTGTCTTAACCTTATTATGGCAAATATTTGTCTCCTAAATCAGAAACATGGAAATACAAAAATAATGTGGTTAAGGACAGAGACAAAACACGGATTGAAGTGTCTGCCCCCAAAAATGCTATATGTGAAATAGTAAATGGAAGAATGACACTGGCTGCTAGCAGAAATGAAACAACTTGGAAAACTATAACACACCTAATTAATATCCTAATGGCTTTAAACCTTTGTACTTCAAAACAAATCATCAGTAAAAGAAGTTTCAATACACAATTGAAAACAAGAGCTGTTTGATCAGCAGTCTGTTTGTAAGATAAGCAGCGGGAAAAAACAACAAATTTTGAGAGGGAGATGTATGATGAAAACAGGCAGAATGGTGCAAATCAGAGGAAGGAGTGTCACGCGTTTCAGCCAGCAGGAGCTGTTTGCAGGACTTATCCATAACAGTGAAATGCTCTACCACAAGCAATTGGAAGCAATGAGGGTGGTGCATCAGTGTTTAGTGTTTTTACATGTATAAATATCTGTTCTATTTAATTTATATAACGTCTACACCTTAATTTTTGCCTATCATATCATATTAGATTCACATATATGTGTACATAAAAATAGGTAGAAACCAAAATCTTTTCTATCATCCGATTTTGAAAATAGCTTTGTGTAAATCACTCATTGAAAGAAATACAAGGGAAGAGCTTTCGGAGTCTATTTACTGAGGGTGCTTTTATTTCAGCCTAGAAAAAATACTGCTTCAAGGAGTGAATTACAAGACATACAAACAAATGAAATGAGACTGAATAATGCACATGCATTTGTTACACCCACAAGATTCAACAATATTCTTTTGAAATTAGAAGCTTATAAGATATCAGTTTGCATAATATGTCAGCATAGCATATCATAATTAATCATCAAATTACGATAGATTCCTTCAACAATTTTGGGACATTTTTTGTGTGCAAATGTGATCCTTGTATTGAACGGAAGGAGTAAAATTTTGAATTTAATCCACAGCAGAATTGCCCCTTTAATCATGTCATAGAATAGTCCTAGTTATTCACATCGCATCATCACATGGTAGCAAAAAGATAGATTTTTTATCAATTTTCAGACAAGAGAAATGCTAAGGTCAAACTCTCTAACACACTCCATTAAACACACTTCAATTAATTAATGCAACACCACCCACTTTTTTAATTTTTACCTTTTAACCGGTTCTTCAAGTTGGAGAGCGGTTGTTTTAATATTTTATTTATTTTATATTATTATTTGGGCTGAATTTTTCATCTTCCACATTCCCCCACTCCTCCAAAACTGTACCAGGTATCTATCAAAAAACAAAAAGAAAACTGTATGAGGTCATCATCTCTGTAGCTTCTGTCGTTCATACTACACTGGAAAACAGTTCCAACATTAAATCCCTCTTTGCAGATGTATCAACTACGTGTGTGGTATTTTTCCTTATGAAACCCACCATTCCTTTGCTTTCTTCTCTTCTACAATCAGTACCAATTGTACCCTTGTACTAATTACAAAACTTCAAATTCACAAATTGATTAATTGTAGAAGATGATAACTTGATACAATTTTGGTCTTTTGGAGGAGAGAGTGAATGTCGAAGACGTGAAGTTCAACCCAAATAATAATAGAGCATTGCTATTCATTTGAGAGAATTCATTTCGAACCGATCACGGAAAGTGTTTGACCAATTAAATTTATTCCTTACTGGAAAACATGGGAAGTCCTCGGTATAGTTTAGGAAATATATCAAGTAAACGAGTGTTTGTGGCTGGGTTTTCTGTCGCGACAACTAGCAATTTCTGTAATAATATAAAATAAATTAAAAATCTCTCTCTCCAACTTGACGAACCGGTTAGAAGGAAAAAAATTAGAAAAACGGGTGATGTGGCATTAATTGATTGGAGTGTGTCTAATGGAATGTGTTAGCGAGTGTGACTTTAACATTTCCCTTCCGACAAAACTTCAATTAACATTGTGCATACTATCTCACAGAAAAGTATATATTTCACATTACTTCACAGTGAGAACACACTGTAAAGCACATCTTGTTGGATCTCTACCATACCAATCAATATTCAATAATATATCTATTACTTACAATTAGCCAACCCCACTTAGTGGGATAATGCTTGGTTGATGTTGTATATCTATTACTTACAATTAAAATGGTTTTAAAAGAAACAAATCCGTTCCAAACCATCATGTGCAAAAAAGATCATAACTAAGAACGATTTTTAAATATAACAGCGCACGATAAATTTTAACTAGAAAATAAGTACGCTTACAATAAGATTCAGACCTTAGTGCAACTTCTTGACGCACTTCATATCTAACTTTCTTATCAAAGTTTCGCTCTTTCCTCTTCTGACGAAACCTAATCAAGGACGCTGCTCGTTGCGGCTGACTACATCTTGTAGGAAATTCAGCACCACTCTACACAAATACCCAAATAATTTAAAAAAATAAAAAATTGTCAGTAACTTCATCCTGGGAGTCAAATTCTACAACAATAATGTATAATTATATATCAAAATTTATATTTATACCCTCTGATTTAGAGGCGATGTGTCCAAACATTGTGAACCCGGATTTAATTCACATCCACCTAACAGTAACAGCACTGATTGAACCTGTAACAAAACAAAAAAAATCAATCTTTCACAATTCACAAGGAAGAAACTAATTAAAATTGAAAAGGGGAAAATAAAAAGGGGAAAAATTGAACCTTTTCAGGGGTAACAGAATCAAAGACATAAACTTGGCCACGAAACGAAAGTGTGAGCTGGCTAGAATCGTCGAATTGTTGAACAGACATATCAGGGTGGTTTCCATCGCCAGAAACATAAACATTTTCAAGTGAAACATCAGTGATTTGACCTTCACCTTCGCCGGAAGCATCTTCAAGGGTTTGTGACTCGAAATGGATGTGATTGTTGTTGTTGTCAGGATCTTCGTTGTTCTTGATCTGGTCGGACATGTTCATAGAGTTGTACATTGTTGGTGATAGTGTAGAATTTGGGTATTTTGATGCATTCGAAGGTGAAACCCTAACCCTAATCCAAACCCTAACCTGATTGATAGAGGGGAAAGAAATGTGTCGGACAGAGAATGTGTTGTGTTGTGAAAGTGTGTGTGAAAGCTAACTATGTCGGAAATCGGAATGATGAAGAGGGGTATTGTTGGGACGAAAATAACCCAAATGCTGCCAATATTTACGAGGTTGTTTCCAGCTTTTTTGATCTTATGATGAGACGAAAAATAGTACAATGTAAGAGGTTCGAATAAAACCGATGAAACCAATCAAACCAAGCTAAACTGAACTAATTTTTTTTTAAGTTTGGTTCAAAAACCGAATTGAAATAACGAACCTTGAACTTGATTGGTTCAGTTCTCGATTTTCAATTATGAAATCTAATAAACATAAATGTCATCGACTTGATTTAGGATTTGAGACCATGGAGCAGGTCTCGTGTCAAATTGAGCATAAATGAAAGAATAACTATCTTTCCAAATAAAACCGGTAGGAACACTGGGTAAATCATTTCCATGGCCAACTTTTCAACCAAAAATATTGGATGAGAGGTTCGATTAAAGACATGTTGGCGTGCCTAGACCAAAGAATTTGCTCCAATAATCGGGGTGGATGATATGATCACAATTGTTCAACTGCATCGCTGACTCTAAAGGTTGCAGTGCATACATACGTTGTTTGTTAACGCAAACATTTTAAGAGCAAGGTTGCACTGCGAACATACATTGTATGTTGACATCTGTTATGATGTTAATTCCTAAAACATTTTTAAAAATATCTACATATATAAATTGTGATTGGATGTGTGTATGAAAAAAAAATGTAGGTATATGTTAGCAACAGATACCAAAATTAGTCAACATTCAACGTCTAGCATATAACAAAATTAGCAATTATATTTTCTAACATTCAACATACAACAAAAATTTTGACATTCAACATTCAACACATATTAGAACCAGAATTAGCAATTATACACTGAAATTTTTAAAAGTAATTACTAATAAGCGTAACTAAGCTTCATTAAAAAAAAAATAAGAATCAGAAGAACTTCTAAACATGAAACGAAATAAAAAATATATATTAAGCGAAAGAGAGGTGTTAAGTGAGATGAAGAAACCTAAATGTGTACTGAAGAACAAAAAAGAAGAAACATATATATTTTTTTTTATTTGAGTGGGGTGTGGCCGTGGGTATTAAGCTATAAATATTTTTTAGGCCCATGAATTTTGGAGGCCCGACTTGGTTGAGCTGTTTGCACTTCCCCAAGGTCGGACCTGAGTATTTAGTGGCAGAAATAGAGAGCTCATAGGTTGAAAGAGAGTGGATTAGAATACCAAATTCTTCCATGGTTAGGTTGCTCATATGAGAAGAATTAATTCTATTTCCATCATGGCTAATGGGGAGAAAATTAAAGGGGTGCTTGAGTTTAGAAAGTTAATTTTCAGCCATTTTCATAACCAATTTAAATCTAAATCTTTTTCTAGGTCATCACTAAATAATTTGCCTTTTAAAAGTTATTTTGAGGGTGTGGCGACTTCCTAACATTGTCTTTCTCATCCAAGAAGATAAAGAGTGTGGTTTGGAATTGTGATAACTTCAAGTGTCCAGGTCTGAATGATGTTAATTTTGAATTTTTGAAGTAATTTTGGAAGGTTATTTAGGAAGACCTTTTCTACAATGACTTTTTATATAATAGGGAATTAGTTTGATTCGAGGGTTGAATTATACATTTATAGTGTTGATTACAAAGAACGATAATCCACAATCGTTATCTGACTTTAAAAACATTTCTTTGGTGCGTTGCATTTACAAAATTTTATCAAAAGTACAAGCTAATAGATTGAAAAACATTATTGGAATCGTGATTACTAATGAGATGGTGGATCAAGAAGAAGAAGAAAAAAAAGAGGAAAAGAGATCTAGTTATATTCAATGTCTATTCTGAGAAAGTGTTTGATTCGGTAGGAATAGAGTGTCTTGATATGGTTATTTTAAAATTAATTTTGTGCTTCGTTAGAGAGAGTAATTCTCTAAACAGTCACATCATCAATGTTAGTGAATGGCAGTGCAACAAACGAGTTTTCCTGTGGACGTAGTCTTTCGACATGCAGACCCTTTGTCTCCTTTTCTATTTTTGATAGTAGTTGAAGGGTTGAGTTCTATGACGAATGTGTTCAATGCGAAGAATTTGTTTTGTGGGTTCAAGGTTGGGCGGGATGAGGAGTTTAGAATCTATCATTTGTAGTTCGTCGATGATACCTTGATAGTAATAGAGATTTGTAAAACTTTTTGATCAATAAATGTGAATTTTCATAAAAATATGTTGGTTTGAATAAATTTCAACTTCTCTTGGTTGACATGATACCTTGACATGGTGGGATATTGTTTTTGTCCAATAATTGAATACGTATATTGTCAAGTTGAACATATATTATGATATGCAAGACTAGCTCAACTAACAATGTTGATATTGCTAAACTAAATATCTTCATCCGATTTTGAACTCAGAACTTTAAGTAGTAATTGTGTTCTATATGTGTGAGTTTTAGATGATGTTTGTTAATTAATCTACAAAGAAAGAAAAAAAAAAGTAGCATATACTATGAGATATATGGACCTCTTTTATATGAAAGTGGACCTATTTATTTTAGATTTTCTACAGATCGTTTTTTATGTAAAAGTAATTTAGAGATTATTTTTAAAGATTTTTTAAAAAAATAAAAGTCATAGTTGAAAAAGATTCAATTTGAAAACTGCATGTTAAAATAATTTTTAATAAATAATGTTGAAAAACAAAATAAACATAAATTATATTTTTCTTTTTTCCTCTATTAGAAATGATTTTCTTAAAAATTAATCAAAATAACTATTTCATTTTCATTTTTCAACATAATTTATTTGAGAAACTCATTTTTTAGAGAGAAACATATAACAAACAGGCACATACTATTTCAACATATTTTAGTAATAGCCTCATGCTTCAACTAAGAATATTGTCTAGATGTGTCGGATTAGTTTGATTTTTTGTAAAATGCCACACAAACACAATAGACACCCAACTCAGAGCATAAAGGAATTTTCTTTGGTGGTGTGTCTTGTTTAGCCAAGCCGTATTAAATTGTAAAATTTGCAGAATACATTCCACAATTTGTACCCAAACAACAAGAGTAGTTTACAAAATACATTCTACAATTCGTACCAAAAAATCAAGAGTAACGTATCAAACCGTATATATGATAAATTATTGATATTTTTGCTTACAGACCGTTTGCATTGCAACAGTCACTGATTACAAAATTTCAGAAAAAAGTCACCAGATATTTCTCTCTCAAATGTTAAAACTCTTTCATCTCCTGGATTGATTATTATTATAGAAACTGTAGCCCCATTACAAAAGCTTGATGCGGAAAGCAAAAGCAACTGGGTAGATGAATCCCGCTGCTGAATAGTATACTTAATTTATAATAGTCCTCAGAATCTATACTGGTCCTTTTACAGTAGAGTACATCACATTAGCGAGGATATATTTTTGTTGTAAGATAAGGCATTCAAGCCCGTCTGTACAAATATACTTCTGTTATGCTAACCAAAAAACAATAAAAATAGTAGTACCTCAAAGCTACAATTTTAGTGCACATGAATCCCCAAAATCCCATTGAAGAGTTAACATAATGTACATTTATAAACAAATCCCCCAGTCTGTAGCTCCCGGTAATCTAAAACACAAACCGATTTGGGGAATTAATGTCTCACGATGCTCAGGAAGTAGAAGATAAGCAACTTGGTTCCTATAATCCAGTATGAAAGATGTCAAACTATGTTTTCTATATTCAGAAAAAGCTGGTGCTCTCACGTCTCATTTCTGTATGCCACAGGCCGAGCACTTTGTGGGATAACATCCAGAACTCAATAAAATGGCAAGATCAATTAACCCAACATGTAGTCAGTGGGTGTACCTGTAATAGATAACGGAAGAATATTCATTAATATGCAATCATGAAACATCATACTCCGTACTTAATTAATTACAAATATCATATACTACTATACTAGATTATATACATAATACAAAGATTAGCAAATACAAATCACAGGACTTTATGGGGGAAAGAAATTTGGTACTACATTTTCAAATGGAGTGGGACCAGAAGATAAACAGTCTCAACTAATTTTATCTTATTTAATGTCATTAATAAAATATTCTTCAATTAATATGCTTTTATTTTTCAAAGCATATTAATTAGTATAGATAGAGATGCACAATCAACCACAAATCCTGATATTGGAGAAGAAAGAAGGAATCAAGTATTCATAAATGAATGATTACCTGGGACAGTTATCACGGAACAGCTCTAACTGTTAAGATTCCACATGCTTCTTCCGCATGCATTGTTATTCTATTCTATTAAGTTTTTGATTTCGTACTTTTGCTGTGGCTCGTTTTCCGTAGCTGAGGATTTTCTATCGAATACACAAGGAGGCTTCCATCTTTTGTGCCTGCTAAGAAGCATTCTTCTGGGGTTACTGTCAAAGATGTTAAAACCTTTCCAACCCCCTGATATTTCTTAACAACTTCTAGTGTGTTTATAGAGCGGACAACGATCTGGCCCTGGTCACCTGCAGCTACCAAAAACTCACCACATCTGCTCAATTGAATAGTATTGAGACGTCCATTGGATTCGGAGGTAGCAAGGTGTTTTCCATTTATTGAATACAGGTGCAAACTAAGATCATCATCAGCATAAATCACAATCTGACCATGCTGAGAGACAACAAGCTTTGATATAGGACTGCCTGATGGATGCCGTATGGATCTGACATATCTACCTTCTCGCAAGGTATGGAATACACATGTACCATCTTTTGATCCACTAATTATGATATCAAGCTCATGACTAACATGTAAGCAAGTTATTATATCATCGTGCCCACAGAGGATATGACATGGAGTTTCAATTATGACATAGTTCTTACGAGGTAACTCAGACTGACTGTTCCGAATTCTCTTTTCTGTTTTACCACGAAAAACTTCCCAAACCATTACCGTGGTATCATAACTTCCAGTTGCAAGGATACTCCCATCAGATGTAACTGCATCACAATTAACATTCTTTAGCCAGACACAAGAAACTAGAAGGTTGAAAATCACCAATTCAAATAAGATCAACAAAAATCTCACAACAAGCTGTTAAATGAAAGTTATGTCTGTGAAAAGTATTAGGAGCAATCTTCAGATATTAAAACATCCCAATTCAATTCATTCAACAAACAGGAATAAAACATATTGGGAAAAACTCATCATAATGACTGCAAACTTGTGACTTAAGGAGCTGGAACATTCATTTCTCTTTATTGAACAGGCAAGATCACATAAGAAACAAGAGTTAAGGGACACATGCCCCTATTCAACAATCAAGACAGTGCACTCAAGTACATCAAATGGTATGGTATATTCATGGTTATCATACCAGGAATCAATCTTAACCAGGAAAGTACCTGCAATACAGCTCACCACATCCTTATGCTGTCGAATACTTTGCACCATTCTGCCATCGCTTAATGATATGACCTGGAAACTATTTTCCCAATTGCCACATGATATTAAGAAATTCTCTGAGGGCGCCTGCATTGTTGCAAAGCATTGTTCTCCAAGTTCAACATGTTCAGGCACAGGAATACCAATTTTACGTGGTGAAAGCATTTCGGAACCAACTCCAAAGAAATGGTCCTGAAAAAGTTGGAGGTTGTTTCAACATTCATCATACAAAACAATTCTAATCAAAAAGTAAAACACGCTACACAGTAAATCCAAATGCATTAATGTCTGATCAAACCAAAGCCTGACCTGTGAACCAGAAAATGTAAAGTTTCCACCAGATTGCAGTTGAGTTGATACCCACGTCTTAACAGACAAGTTGAGACCCTCATTCACAAGGATAACATTTGAGTCCATTAGACCAACATACAGTATAGCTGATGAAGATTGACTTGTATTAGAAACAATGGAAGTCAAACTAATTGAATCAGGAGCAAAGTACAGAGGACGTGCAATTGGAATAGGTGGCCCTCTTCTTGGGTGTTTCTTGCGAAACATCTGAATTGGGGTCTGACCAAAGTTGGCTATTTGGTCTTCTATAGCAGCTCTTTGCAAATCATCTTCCGTTGTTTCCAGATCAACAGCTCCTTCGTAAGTTAAGTAGTAGAATATGTTCGCTGCCTACAATTAAAATTTTAACAACTTAACGAACCTTAACACTTACAGTATAGCCAATTCTGATTTGCATGAATTACTGAAAAACAAACAACTGCGGATCTTGATGTATACCTCTACAGCAGGTTTACCACGTTGCTTGTATCCAAATACCAAATCTATCCAGTGATGAAGATTTGAACTGACATATTCACTTTCAAGGGCCTCCCGGTTTCTCCTAATGAATTCTTCAGGGGAACCCTGTGCAAATCACGATTTGAAACTAAGTACTGTCTGTTCGCTAAATTAGAATGTTATTAAAAGAAATTTCTGTTTGACTTTCTCTACCTCATGTAAATATTTCAAAATTGAAATATATAATGAGATACACGCACTAACTGAGTTAATATTTGCCGTATCTTGTAGTGTATGTGAGAAGAGAATAAAATAAAAACATAAAAACCTCAAGAATCAATTAACTTTTATCAACTGATATACAATTTAGTCCACAAAAGATGTTATTTGTGTTTGCTTTGATCAAAGTTTCTATTACACGCATTGGTCCCCGAACTCGGACAAAATTGTGGAAAAATATCATATAATATAATTGCCAGCATTATTTATGTATGCTGCTCTATTTGCATGTTTGCATAGTTGATTTTAGGGTATTCACATACCTTCGACCATGGAGGGAGGAAAACATCCCCAATAGGTTCACCATCCTGTCTAACTCCTAGATGATAGGAGTTTGAATTCAAGAGAAACTCAGGCATGTAAAAGAACTCGGGTATTAACTCCTTCACATCACTGGTATTTGTAAGGCAATTTTTGAACGTGCCCTCGATGCTTTGAAACAGTCTGTCAGCGTGATCAAATTTACCACCCTGACAAAAAAAGCATTACAAAAATGAATCATGAATTGATGCAATGAGAGGAAGGAAGAAAACTAGCATAAAACAAGAGAAAACACACAGAAAACAAAGAGGTAATGTCTTTGGCTCGTCATTCCCTTGGATCCCAAAACAAGGTTTGATTTAAAGTGAAAAAAAAAAAAAGGTTTGATTTAACATGGATCAAACCATGATTTGTAAACTAAAACCGGAAAAAACTACTATTCACAAAGGCTCTATTATCATTTAAACAACCAATTCCCCTAAAAGCTTAAGCTGATGGATCACCCGAAGATGGTTTATTAATCCAGAAATAACAATTCCTTATAAAGTCACTGGTTGGTGGAGTACATACAAACAATGACCACACATCATTAAAAAAAGCACAATAAAACACCAATTGCCTGTTACCAGCCCAGTAATGGTGCAATAAAAATGGCCTATCAGATCTAAAATAGTCTCTGATAGACTGATGCCACCTTAGAATTTGGTTTGAGCCTAAATCAATCCACAAAACATGCCTGTAAAGTGAGAATTGTCCCCTCATTTTATATATCACTACTATCCAGGCCACCACTCTCCACTGTGGAACTCTCAAATCTCAATAGTAAACTTTAGCTTGAAAGAGACTGTTACAATATCTACAAAATTACTTAAGGAAATGAATGATGCATAATAACATGTTATGGTGTTTTTAAAAGGCAAAATAGATATATATTATTAAACAAATGATGAGGCAAGGCACAAGAAATACCAAAGCCAACATAATGATATAGTACGATAACAAGTTATGTTGTCTAGGGATAACCATGTTTCTTATTTTTATGGATACTAACTTTAAGAACCTTATCTTAAACTAAGTGATTTTATTTTATCTCTAGAAAGTCATTTACTCAACATTATCCCTAGTGTTTATTTGGCGAAACAATTAGAAATTACAGGTAGTTCAGAATTCTAGATGCTTCGATTGAATTCCCTTCGTTTGTAAATTTTTTGTTTCGATAGAGTAACTAATTAACAATTTTTATAAACTTGTGTGTGTGTGTGTGAGTGGGTTAAAAAATAAAAATTGGGGTAAAATTTATAAAAGTTGAGAAACCAATCTGCAAATTTCTATAAATATGTAGGCACCAACCTACGAGTTTAGGAAAAAAAGTAGATAGGGGCAAATCTGTAAAATTTGAATACACGCACACACAACATACAGGGACCAATAAGCATACAACAACAACAACCAAGCCTTATCCCACTAAGTGGGACAGGGACCAATAAGCATAATTAAAAAAATTATATGGACCAATTTGTGAGTCACAATTTATAGGGTAAGGAAAGAATTTCAAACTTAGTTTTTAGGTGATAATAATTTTTTTTTTATATATATCAATTATAAATTATAATTTTTTTAGGTGATATTTGAAATTCCCTTATTAAGTTTTTAGATTGGGTCTAACTCATCCTTACAAAACCAGCTTGTAAGGTGAGGGATGCATCTCTTGATAAACTCTTATCAGGCCTAAAATCTCTTTTCTATGTGGGACTTGAGTTTTTTCCAATACACCACCTCACACCCAGCACTATTGGACTCGGTGTGTGGATATATATGGTGGATGATAGGGTCTGATACCATGTTAGGTTTTTATATTGGTCATAACTCATCCTTACAAAACCGGCTTGTAAGGTGAGAGACGCATTTCTTTATAAACTCTTATCAAATCTTATATCTTCTCTATGTGGGTTATGGGTTTTTCCCAAAAGCCCAAACTTAGTTTTAAAGAAAATATGTCATAAAATCCCTTCATTTTGAAAATTCTCTGAATTTATTATCCAAACAAATTTACATTGAAGTCTTTGAATTACCCTCGAAAATTATATTACCTCATAAAATTCAATCATCCAAACACAAAGTGATATAACCAATTAATTTAATAATGGATTGTTCTGAATCTTTATTTTATCTCTCTCTCTCTCTCTCTCTCTCTCTCTCTCTCGTTATTCTCTCTCTCCTTATTCCTTCCTAACCTAAACTTAACAATTTCAACAATGATTAGTTTCATAAAAATTATTTACTAAAAACAGGGGGAAGGGATGATGATAGTTTCTATTCCTTGCTTCTAAATAATGAATTCTAACGTTTCATGCTAGTGCAATTTTGTCATGCAAATTGAAGTTGAACATGAGAAAAATTAGTTAATGCTTAAAATATGTCACGTGACAAGATACCTGCAGATTACGGTGAAGAGAGGTAAAGGGCTCCAATCTAAGAAGGTAATAAAGCACAATGCCCATACTTGAGTAATGAGATCCATAGTAGAAGCTGCATCAGTAAACAAGCATAGGCACATAAGAGAGAGTTCTGTGTGTAGAGTTAGAAGAAAAAGGAGTTTGACCATTTGTATGTTGCATTGCAGGTCCAGATTTGTTCCTCTCACAAGGACATGCTCTCACCCAATATGCCGTGTGTGTGTGTATTAGAGGATAACAAGTGAATGTGTGATAGGAGCTAATCATAACTATTCGAGCCTAAATGGACAGCAAGATTAAACTTAAACATAGCTGCAGTACCAGTAATGACTAATTATATGGTTGTATGATCAACATTAACTCCTCACTCTCACATAACGTGTATGTGTCGGAGAGAGAGAGCTAAATAAATAAAAAATAAAGGATTAAAGTAAATCATAAAACCAAGCCTGATAATTACCTGGGTATATCAGGGTCACAGAAGTTACGGTATCTATCTTCAAACACCTAAATGTAAGAAGCATACACTAAGAATAGATACTAGTAAAAAAATCGAGATCATTCCAATCAATATTTGAAGCAACTAAATCAGACTAACCTCAAATCTTTTGGTATCAAGCGCTCCAACAGGCTTTGACAGATCTCGAAATGTAGATGACCTATTATAATCAAGAACCTCTGACGTGTAATCAGCCAAGACCCAGGGAAATACAGGATATTGGGTCAAATCATTAAATGATCTTCCAGCAAGTGTGTTGAGAATCATCAAATATTCAAAGTTTGTTATATCCCTTCTCCTCCAGCTTTCTCTGGCCGTTTCTGCCATTTCCTGTGCCACTCGTCGATCAACAAAATTTATAGGTCCATTCTTGTCTCTTCCACTTCCTTTGGGAAATAAATATTCATTTCTGGTAGCAACTATCAAGTTTCCTATATCTTTTGCATCTTTCTGTGAGGCAAAGTTCAGAAATACTGGGGAAATTGAATCACTGAAGAAAATCTCTATTGCAGTATATCTGAGCAAATATCGGGTCCAATGAACAGCTTTTATCTAAAACATTAATCAGTCAAAGAATCAACTCCCCCAAAACAAAACAAAAAAGGTATCAATTAGTAAAACTACAAAATTTGAGAAGATAATGAAACCAAAAAACCAACCTTAGCCAAGCTCCACCTTCGATGGCGTTTAACACACCTCATAAGTTTAACAGGCCCATTTCCATTTATTACCTCTACATTACCAACTGTAATTCCCTTCTGAAGATCCATATCAGAAGCAGGCCACTTCATTGATCTTTGCTTCTGAACGGACTTGGTCAGATCAGAATTATTCAAGGCATCAAAGTTTCTAAAAACAGATGATCCACCGGTACCTTCTACTAAGAATTGGGCAAAGAAATGCAAAACATTTTTCATGACTGCCAAATGACCAGCTAATTTTCTCTTTGGAGTCACAAGAACACATGGAATTGACACAAGCACCTGCAATGGAAATTACACGTGACAATCACAATTGTAATACAGTTTCAGATTCCCTTTAAATACCAAAGGAGCATATTCCTTGATACCACATACCTTGCTGGCTTCTGTCTCAGGTGAAGAGGGAGTGTCTCTTCGTTCATGCACAACATCCTTTCTGTCACTGTTATCCTTTAGTAAGTCAGAAGAATGGGAGTCTGAATGGTCAGGGGGAATTGATGTATTAGGTCCACTTATTTCAGTATTGGTTTCATTGGAGTCAAAGGTTCCCTCATCAGTTATTTTTCTTATCCCTTTCAGCAAGAGCTGCTTCATTTGTTCTGGTATATTACCCACAAATCCGGGATTACTTTCATTAACAGGACTAGCAATTCCGCTAGCAGTGGCCGAAGGAGGATTACAGAGATTTTCATCAAAATGATAATTTTGCCTTAGTTTTGGCCTCCTACGCCATGTGTCTTCTGTCTTGTCAAGTTTCCAGTGTGTTGCAATACAATTTGGAAAAGGTTTAGTAGACCATGGACCTCTCTCATCAATTAATGATCGAAACATGTGTATCCATTTTTCCTGTAAAAGCAAACCTAATTGTTTATACGTATATTAAAATTAAATCAAACACCTTTTATGAAAAGAAAGCATGGCCAAAGGAAAAATATTAACAGTGAAACAAGGATGTTTTGCATACAGCAACGTTTTGCTGCTCCTCCTCATAGGTAAGCTGGAATTCAGCTCTTCTGCTATCATCTGAAGAAAGAATGGAGTTCAAGCTATTCTGGATCTCATCTTCAAGAGCTTGCTTACTAGAAGATTCTGCCAAGGTGTTTTCATCTATTCTAATATGAAGTTCCTGTACCTGCTGGGCGCGGTCAATTTTTGATATCTGTGTATAATTAGCTTCATCGCTGATCTGAAAAGTGATAGAAGTTAGTTAAAAACATGAAATAGCACTGGTAGACAGAGAAAAACCAGGATCGAAAAGGATGTATGGCAAAAACAATGCCATACACAGAAATGAATTAGTCAATTAGGTAATAAATAATAATTTCATATTTCCTATTGATACCTGATCACGTTATAACTCGAATTCTAGGTATGGTAAGCATAGACTGCTATTTACATGAACTCATCAGATAAATTTCTTGCAAAATCATAGTTGGAGATTTCATATTAACCCAAAATAAATTTTAATACGTTGTTTGAAGATGTCTTGAAATTTATCGTATATGATATTTTTCAAATTAAAAATATCAACAATTTGATCATCAACTTATTCTTTATTAAATTTTTTTAAAATAGCATTACATCCCTTCCCTGCCCCCACAAAAGCGTGTGTAACACATATCGACAACAATATATCTTGTTCAGGAAAGCATTTTAAGACATACTGCTGCCAGAACTCGATCCTTTTGAATTAAATTTTGAATGGATCCTGCATCTTTCAAATTGTAATTAGGATCCAAGGTGTCATCACGGCTCACAAGGCTAGTAGCAAGCATTGATTTTCCAATATTGACAGTCTCGCGGATCAAATGTGATAAAAGATGAAAACGAGCTCCATCATCCAACATTCCATACTGTGACCTAACAAAAAGCAGTACCCTACCAAGTGCAAACATAAAGTTAGCTTGTGATAGGTCAATCTTAGAAATTGAGAACTGACTCTCAAAAAAAGAAAATAATAATATAATCCATGATAAGTAAACTTGTAAAATCGTATACTTGCTTTATGTACTTGCTCGCAATATTACCAGATGATAAGTTGCAGCCTAATCTTGCTTTGCTCATCATCAGCAGTTAAAAGACAAGGTAAAAGTGAGGTGAACTGTTGGACACATCGCGATGCCTTTTCTAGAGAAGATTTACACAGATAAAGAATAACAAGGTGATAAATAATTCTAGGGCATCTCTCTCCTCGTAAAATCATTGCTTTATCAACATTTTTATTAGGTTTTGGGGTCAAAGCATTGCCTATCATCCCTCCTGATACAACAACTGCAGCCACCTCCGCAGCAGGAATGTTTAACGACTCAACTAAACCACGAGCCCTTTGACCAAGAGATGGTCCTGCAAATGATGATGATTTGGGTAACACGCTGCTGGGTCCCTTGCCATTCATCTTGCTAATAACGACCCACAAATTGTCATAGAGATTCCACCATTTCTCTTCAATTGTATCGTCACATGGTACTGGCTGCTTCAAAGTTTGTGATTTTCTGAAAGAATTCAGGACCAAATTGTAAACAATGATATCCCAAGCATCAAATAACTATGTTTTTCTAGTGCATGTAGTGCCATGAGGGGTAGAGCAGGGTTCAGTGTTTTAATACCTAGACGTTTGCTCGTCAACTTCTCCTATCAACACATCTTTTAAGGCAGAACTGTACTCTTTATGACATTCCATTTCCAAATCAAGGTGAAAATCAGATTCACTTCCAAGGAGCTGCAAGGGAAAAATATTAGCATATCTTTGATAAAATACTATCAATTTTGAATATTGTAATAGGTTCTAAACATAATTATACAAAGAAATCAAAACATGATATAAGACCTAAATATTTCATAAATGCTGTTATTGACATGACATTATCCTATTGCAGGCTTAGGGGGCTCGTATATAAGAATGAAGTTTGGAGAAAGTTTATTTGTACGCTGTTTCACAGTTTGGAACATTCAGAGTAAGACACGTTGGAAATCCACTTCAACTGTGATGGGTGTGAGTGGGTGTGTTTAGTCCCACATCACCTAGTGAAATTGTCTAATTAGTGTTTATAAAGCTTGGCCATTTCTCACCAAACAAACAAATTTTGAAGGTTTGGGTTAGGACCTAAGCCCAATTTATAAGCTTTGTTTTTGGTTTTGGAACAAAAGTGTTAAGAATATAATAGAGCAGTTCAATGCTGCAGAGGTGCACTTGTGGCTCTGTTGTTGTATGGTTTAGTAGAGTTCCAATACATCAAGCAGAAGTTGTCCTGGCCCACCTAACTATGTGATTCAGTTGCCATGGTGGCGACTATACAATGCTGAGACCACGACTGTTTCAATAAAATTTGAGTATTCTGTTGCAGTAATGTCCACCTTTGATCTTTTGGATGTTTTTTATGAAGTATATCTCATCCTCCACACATTTAATTTACTCTTATCGAGAGCGAAAACTGAATAATTCATGCACTAAAATTGTAGGTTAGCCAAGTACCGGAAGTTCTTTATCAATTTCGGAGATCAGCATCTCATCTACTAATTTCAAAAGGTACAGTGTATTGTCTCGACAGGGTTGTGAAATGAAAATATTATCCGAAGCTGACAAATCGACCAAATTCTGAATCACATCTTCATATATATCACGGAGAAAGAACCGATATGAATTGCCGCCCTACAAAGAGAGTTTCAAACAAAACCGTCACTTGAATAAATAAGTATATGAGCCAGACCATAATAACGAAACTAGAACAGCATTCTAAAAACATTATAGCATCATTAAAGGATAAAATGCCAACAAGTGGCTTGATTCCAATCATACCTCCTCAGAGTGCATGACCAGGAAATTGACTGTTTCTTCCAACTGCTGCCAGCCGCCTTTTACAGAATGCAGATAGTGACACAGAACTAGAGAAAACAAATTTCTCACCACAAGCAGCTCATCCATTGTACTGTTACCATGATTAGGCAACTTGACATTTTTGTCCGTTAACACACCAAGCTTTAGAGAAGATGTTAGCCAGGCATTCCACCCATATTCCTATTAACAATATCATGAATCAAAAAATAATTCACCAAGTCAACAACTGTTGGCGAAAAAAGAACTTACAATGGCCATACCATAAAAGCTTCGATGTTTGAAGCATTTGAATCAAGAAGGTCAAGTATATCTCTGATTATTTTTATTCTTGCATCTGTATCCTCACAACCCGACAAATATCTAAAAATCAGAGGCAACATCTGAGGAAGTAAAAAATGAGAGCTACTTCCCTTGCTTTTCACCCTCTCAAGGTGGCTGTGTCTTTGTAAAACCTGGAAACCACAATTTACTTAAGCGATTGTTACCAAGTGACCACCAAATAAAGTAGCACAGAGATAATAACTAATTCACTCAGTCTTGTCAAACACATCAATGTTGTTCGAGAACTCTCGTAAGAATGAATATTGAACTAATAGGAGGAAAACACGAGATTTCAGGGAGAGGGGTCCATATGACACATTACCTGTTTGGGGCTAGCACCTCCAAGAAGAACATCAAATAAAGTAGCACAGAGATTTTCTGTCTGCGGAAAGCTGAAAAGTCTATCAGATATAGCTAAGAAAATTGGTTGCATTCTAATTTTCCTATAGTTTTCTGAAATAGATTTGGATCTTCCCATTGGGAGATTGAAGAATCTTGACCCCTTCTTTTCAGACGGTAGGCCAACTAAAAGCCTTCCAAGGAACTGTAAACTCAGCAAGCGGATAGACTCGTACTCCCTTACAAGACAGAAGAATGCAAGAAGGCATAAGAACCAAATATATAATGTGCATGCTTTATCAGAAAAACAATGAAGATGGTGGACTAAAACAGCATATATTGTTGACGAGGAAAAAGAGAATTCAAAATAGATTGGCCCGTAAATAAGTGAACATCAAAAGGTTCAAAGTTGATTTATCAATAATCATTCATTATTCCTATCTGTTATTAAAATGCATAAAAAAGAATGTTAGGCGTGATATACCTCTGGAGAAGGTTGACAAAAACCTGACTACCATTGATGATATTAACTTGTTCGAGGAAAGAAGCAAGTAGAGATTTCTGAGAAACAGCGCGAATAATCATGTGCAAGACATCTTCAATACAGGTCATATCCTGACTTGTCTCAAAAAACGCTATGAGAGCTTTCATGTCTCCAGCAGCAATATTCTGCCTGTATATCCCAAAAATTTGGTTGAACAAAAAATGTGTAGGGTTGAAAAATTACAGTGGTGAATGTTCACTGAAGGAGAGACGAGAATGTAAACACAGTTCATATCGAGCAGAATAAACCTTACCTGAGACTCATTTCACCAAGACTCAACAAAAGAAGACGGATCTTGTGCATTTCTTCTTTACTAGGCCTTTCCCCGATAACTTTTTTGCTCACGGGATGTTGAAGAAGGTTATTTCCAATAAATAATCGAGACTTTACATTATCACAATAGAATTGGTGAATTATATCAAGAACACGTGGAAGCCGGCATAAACTTTTCAGTAATCTAGGATCATTGTCAAACTGCTGGATCAGAAACATGTATAATTCACGTTGCACCTTGTAAACAGTACAGACCCAGATAAGAGGATTAAGAAATATGCTCGATATAGCCTCCTCCACAAGCAACTCTGCCAGCCCTGAGGAGCATTCCAATAGAAATATAAAGACAAAATAGTGGCAAAAGAAAATATCATTAGATGAAAACTATCTGTGCAAGGAACGGGAACAAACTGTATACCAGAATTAGAGACGACATTAAAAAGATGCTTCAAAGCAGAAAGAGTTTCTAGATTCAGTTGTTGTGGAGGAACTGATTGTAACAAGAATCCCAGGACTGAAAATCCAGACACAATGTGCATCTGCTGTTGATTTGCTACATTTTCATCTAATAGAGAGGCAATAAGCTCAATAACTTCACCCATCACGCACTCCCTCGTTGACTGCATTAGCGGTGTCTTTTCAGATTCCCCAACTTCATTTTCAAAATTGCACCACTGGGTGATAAGAGGAAAAAGCACAGATACACCACCAACGCAATACATTATTTGCTGCAGCATGCGTCTAGAGCATAATTGAGTCCCACCAATTACAGTTGCTTCAAAAGAATTCTTATCTACTGCATGACTCATTATCGGTGAAACATTAAACAACATTCTGCCAACACTTGCCTGAAGAAAAAATAATAAAGAAACATGCTTGAGTATAGATATAGATGAAATATGTCTCAAAAGTAACTCTTCTATTGAAAAAGAAACAAATAATAAATGAATATGCATGCGTAGGCATGTATAAAGGGAAAAGAAATGGGTACAGGACCTGAGCATTGAGTCCAAAGATAATTCTTGATGCAAGACCATCTTTGGCATCAAGAATCCCACTAGGCATTTTATCACCAGAAACTGGTAAAGCTTCGTTATCAAGGAAAGAGTACATGTAACTTGGACCTAAAGAGTAGATACTCTGTACTTGTTCAGAAGAAATGGCATCATTGAATAAATAAACAGGACCAATTTGGCCAAAAAATGGGCATGAGTCACGGATGGATTCAAACGTGAGTGTACTGTCTTCATAGTTAGGCATCTTAAGTTTAGCACCAACCATGCAACTAGTTAACGGTTCACTGATTTTTGCATACCTGAATAAATAAAGCATGTAAATCTAGTCAGAATGCCGCAAGAAACAATTTCGCAACAGCCCACAAAAAAAAAACTCAATTGAAAATATATTGGGGTTTGAACCTGCATCTTTCTGATGAGACAAGACCACCATCCAAGTAACATCTTAACAGGCTACCCCCAGAAAATGCTCTTCCAATGCTATGAGTTATGCAAAGAAAATGCCATCTCCTCCTGACTAAATTAACGTGCAGGTCTGAACGCTGTCTCTTCAGGTTGATTGACTAACAAACATGAAAGGCAGAATCAAGTCAACAACAACAGGCACAGAAATTAGCAACAAAGGGTGACATAAATGAACGAATTGCACTTGTATAATCTGAATGTTGTGAAATTATTTTACAATGAAATTACCAACTGATTGTTTTTTCTTTGTAATTTTCATTCTTAAAAAAAATCACATTTAATCGATTGTTTTTGTTTTTGGGCACAAACCCATAATTGTTAAATGTGGTCAGATTATTCATACAGTAAGATAATAATTGTTAAATGGCTTAGTAAAAAAAACATGGAAGGGTTATTGGGGTTAGAGTAACAGCGAAAGTGAGAAGTAGAATTGGAATCAGAACGGACTCAAGGCCATTGAAGAGGAGAGGTTGGTTTATGGAAGAAAGGAATTTAGATGCGTTTATGAGAAGCAATAGGATAGGAAAAGTCACATATGTTCTTTAAATTGGACTTTTTAATCTCAACCATTTATTTTTTTATCCAAGTGTTGATAAATATTCCTGCCAATTTTCACATATAAAAGGCATTATATTCTCACTATATATATATATATATATATATATATATATATATATATATATATATATATATATAGACACACAAACAACAAACAAGCCTTATCCCATATATATAATGGAAACGTAATTGGAACCTCTCAAGATTAGAAGCAAAAAAAAAAAAAAAGACAAACTATCTAAAGAAAAAATATATCAAATAGTAAAGAATAAATGATTATTGAAATTACAGTCAACATGAACAAAATTTTCAGAAGATTTAATTCCAACCTCATATGTGAGCTTCTCCTTTGAGATCACAGCCAAGGACCCCCTTCCATTTTCTGTAAGAAAACCGAAAAGACCCATTGTTCCATTTCTAGGGAAGTTCTCAATCCTGAGCCAACAGGAAAACGAAAAGCCCTTATTGAGAGGCCACTGCAAAGGTGTTTTCAGAATAATACCCTACAAGGATTTGAAAGAAATGAGATGATAAATCACTTACAAGTAAGAATGAAGCAAACAGACAAGAAAAGGAAAAAAAAATGTAATTTTACAAACACAACATACATCATCTACCAACAATTAACAAAAACGATGTATCCTACATCCAAGAGTAATTGATATTTAACTTAAAGCAAATCACGAACCTTCCAATTATTTTTCAAAATGCATGACTAAATGCAGATCCATAGTCCACAATAAGTCAAAATATAAAGAGAAGTAGATTCTGTCGAGACATGCACATAATTTGCAGATAGTTGGAGTCTTAAGGGTAAAACGTAATGCCAGGTCAGTGTTTGGGGCATCAATATGACTAAATCTCCATTGAAAAATGGGAGAAGGGTAGATTAGATTTCCAATTTCCCCTATCATCTAAACAAAGGGATTGGACAGCTCTACTGAGGTAACCATTCAATTGTTTATCAAATTGAAGCTGTTATAGGGTATTACATCCTCTTTAAATCTTCTCTCTTTTAATATCATCATGAATAGAAAGGTGTTCATTATTCAAACACGGATTTTCTTTCAAAGATGTCAGCAAATGACACCATATAGAATTACTCCCTCCGTCCCTATATCTAACCACCCATTTGACTTTATTTTTGTCCCTAAATCTAAACCCCTTTTCAAATTACTAGATGCATTTATTATTTTTTTCCTAAACATACCCCTAATTAATACTACTAACTTGTTTTGAAATGTAAAAAGTCAAATTTAATACATATACAAACAAAGGACAATATGGTAATATTAACACACAAAACAGACATAATAATTACATTGTCAGCTTTTCTTAAGAATTGTGAAAAAAAGCAAAGGGAGGTTACATTAAGGGACGGAGGGAGTATAAGATACACCTTTTATTAGCATCTACCCAGGATGGAAGAAAAAGTACCGTAGATACAAAATACTTCGAAATAGTATATAGAAGAATCAGGACTTATAGACAAGTTTACAATGGCTTCAGGACTTACAGAATCAATCCCATTGAGATCAAAAAAGGCAGTTGGTCCTTTCTCGTGTAGCATCGACAAGAGACTTGTTAACAGAACAGAGCCGTAGTGCCTCCTCATCCCAACTTTCTCACTTCGGAGTAAAGCAAAAATTTTACGGATGTCCTTCCCTGATATACTATGCCCACCAATGGCTTGAATTAACTGGGCAATCTGAAATATCACACTATCATTATCTTCTTGGCAAAACCAATTCAAAAGAAAATCAAGCATCCCTGCTCTGACACAGGAAGCTCTATTGGAAATTGAATCTCTTAGTAGTTGCTGAAACACTTCCAGCCCATTATGCTTCAACGACTCACTGCTCTGCCCAATCACAAAATAACAAGCAATAAAACACATGTTACTATTTTCTCAAAGTTTGGCAACCACTATATCACCATGATGAAAAAATAATAATAAATGAAAAAGGAAATTAATTGCAAACCTTTTGCAACACAGTCAGATATAATATGATCACATCTTCATTCTGAAATCAAAAACAGAAAAATAAGATAACACTAAACTAAGATTTATAAAGGAAGATTTAACAGAACTAAATAAGATGCAAAAATGATGTTTTTGACACACAATTAAGGAAACCATATTCCTGACACAGTATACTGCTGTTCACTCTATGTTTGGTGATCAATGAAGTGCAAATACTTGAATAATTCAGTTTAGTACGTCCTATTAAAAAAAAAAAGAATAGTCTATCATGCGATTGATCGATTAACTATTTTTGCTTTCATAATTAATTTCTTTTTTCACAACAGAGTAAAACATACATGGTTAACGAATCTACAAATATTCGGTTAACTAAGTTCATTTTGAGGTTGATGGGTTATCAATTTGTTTTTGACATAATTAATTTAATTTTCCACAACAACTAAAACGCACATGGTTAATGACTATTCGACTAACTCAGTTAATTATGTGGTTAATGGGTTATCAATTTATTTTTGACATAATCAATTTCATTTTTCAGAACCACTAAAACGTACATGGTTACTGACGTACAAATATTTGGTCAAACCAATCCTTTATGTGGTTATTGTTAGCCACTAATAACCACTTTCAACATTGTATTTTTATAACTATATCAACCCAATAAACTAAGTGTGGTTCATGATCTTTTATAACTATTTCACAAGTGGTTAATGTAGAATCAAAGTAACCCATTAACTATAAAATGAACTGAACTAACCAAGTCTTTACAAATCATTAACCAGGCACTTTTTAGTAAGTTGTGGAAAATGTAGTATCAAAATAACTCATTAACCATGTAATCAACTAAATCAAACAAGAATTTGCAAGTCATTAACCATTACTCTTTAGTAGTCGTAAAAAATAGAAATTAATTATGATGAAAAATTGATTAACTCATTAACCACAATGAACTGAATTAGTCAAGTATTTGCATGTCATTAACCATGTAATTTTTAGTGGTTGTCAAAAAATAAAATATTTGTCAAAAAAATGATAACCCATAAACCACTTTAATAAACTGAATTGACCAAGTATTGGCACACATTAACCACATTTGATGATTTGAATAGCATACCGTGTCATCATATTATGTCATTGGATTTTTGTCAAGATATCATCACTGAAATAAGATATAGCATTTGGATGCAACAAATGCAACTTTTTTCAGTTTCTTGCTATAGAACATGAAACCATGCAAGTGGATTAAAAAATGTACTAGCATATCACCTTAATTATAGGACTGATCTTGATATCAAATTTACCATCAACAAGCATATCAAGCAAAGCATCTAAAAGACATTCACTTGAATGCCACTGGCAAAAATCCAACAGCAGGCTCTGCAGCGTCTGGTACCCCTTTCCAGCTAGAGCTCTAAACGCGGCCTGGCAGAGATAGTGATACAGTAAGGGGACAGTTGAAGGCCATTGATACAAAACCAAGTACAAGAACACAATAACTATATAATAAATATCAAACCATGTGAAGTAATGCAAAACAGACTACAGTCTTCAAATAAATTGAAGAAAAGAAAATGCTATCAGTAGGAAATTAGTCGAAACTCAGATCTGTATGCCAATAAGCAACTGTGACTTATAATGCTCAACTAGAATCTTTTACAGTATAGGATAAGGTTTACTTCATAATACAAACACCCCAAGCTACGAAACAAATATGACAATAAGGACTCTTGCTAGATTAAAGCAAGGATGTCCCGAATCCCGAGGCACCATTGTAAGGGGAGGTTCATTAACAATAACTAGGAAGATGTCATTCATGAAAAGCATACATTAAAGCACCAGTTCTTGGATCAAGGGCAATTGGATGGTCATTTAGACATGCTTCATTTAAGCCTACATATTTTTGTTGCTATAGAGGTCACATGCCTCTGAAGCATCCAGGCTCTAACCTAATTTTTCATGCATTGCCCATGAGAGAGAGAACGCTCAACTCTTTAAAATCTAGGATAGAAGATAACCAAAATAAGTTGAGAATGGACAACCATAGGTTCTATAGTACAGGTGTGTCTGGATTAGTTTATTTAGTGTTAAAAGAAGCTTTTAAAGAACTTCAGAGAGATTTAAAAAGAAACAGTTATTTCCCAAGAATTAATCGTATTACCAAACAAGCATTGGAACCATCACTTTCAGGTTAACAACACAGACAATCAAATCCATGAAAGAGCATCGACCAAGAGCATAATTTAACCTTTTTTTTAATTTCACAAAAAAATCAATTTATCAAAAGAGCAAAGAAGATTGAATCACAAAAGAGAACAGTGAATCATCTTATATTATTTGTTTGCCTAAGCCTTTCAGGGGAATTAATTCTTATGGTGGTATGATAGGTCCTTGACCAAGTAGTCAGAAGTTCTATTCTTCTAAATAAAAAAATAATTTCAGCTCATACGATTAAAACAGAGCTGCTGCATGGGGGGCATTATAGAGATGTAATGACATGTGTGTCTTTACCAGCACAACAGTAAAAAACAGCCCAAAGGATAACTTCAGAAAGAACTTTCCGACCAGACATAACAGTACAATCCATTAACATATGCACTTCATCAAAACAAAATGGAAAAAAAGAATAGTAATGTGGTGCCTACAACTATTAAACACAAGGGAAGAAAAAAAAGGAGAAACATAAGACAGCAATGATGAAAGTACCTTTGAGGTATCATTATTTGCAAGCAGATGAGTAAGTGTTTGGAGCACATTTAAAACTAATCTCTCCCCCTTTCCCTCGTCTAGATCACTGTTAAGTAATGATACAACATGCAAAAAGCATTCCCCATCACGAAATAGAGCCTGGTAGTACTGAAACATTAGAACATAAAAAAAAAAAAACACTCAGTAAAATTGTAAAATGCATATTCATTTAAGCTAATAAAATTGAGAGATAAATCAACATCAGATGCATACTGCTTGATTAGCCAGAAGCATTTCTCTCATTCCGGCCAACATGTCAACAGACAGATCAACAAAAAATTTCTCCCGTTCTTTTATTTGCGTAAACATTTCCAAATACTTAGAGCATAACTGTAACTTTGCTTTTTTATCTTCCTCCGAAATTGGTATAATCTGAAAATTAACAATAATAAATATAGCAACATATATATTATACTTGCAAGATAATTAAAACTTAGATTATGAATTCCAAAGTTACGTTATAGCTCAAGCCAAAATCAAGTAAAACTAATTTTTCACCTTCATGAGATCAAGTATGTGCCTAAGTACATCATCTCTCAAACCTTCTATCCAAAATAAATCAAACAAGCAATCAATGCTTGCAAAACTATGCAATATAAAACTCTTCGTATCTTCAGCTGATGCAAAAAACTTGGTAAAGAACTCCATGCACATTTTCATGCAACCAAACCAATTTTGCACGGTCTCAGGTGAATTGCATTTTGGTTGATCAGGCACTGATTCCAAAACTTCCAAGCCACTATTTACACTGGAGGGGTCCATACTTCCAGATCTTTTGCACTCTTGTGCTTGAACACAAGCAACTTGTAGAACCCGAGAGACTGCATTCAAGGTTTTACAGGAAGTAATAGTTTTCTCAGGGGAGAGCTGCAAAATACGAACCAAACTCCTCACAAGAAGACCAGCAATTTCAGGATTACAAGCAGAATGTTCAAGTGCATCCAGCAAAGCGGACAATTCAGTCTATAATCAAAATAACAAATAGATATTAGATACAAATGAGTAACACACGCATGCGAAATGATATGCACACGGTAAATATTACATTAGCAAAATAATAAGGCATAAAGCCAATTAACAAGACAGGTAGTACATAATTTAAAACAAATATCCAACACGTGCAGCTTAGGAAAAACTTTTGACAAGTCACAGCACTTCTGTTCTGTAAAATGATTTTGTAATCTATTATCTATTAAGAACAAAGTTCTACATACTTAAAAAATATTTTTTGCAGATCACTGCTCTCCGCTGCATAGCTTCACATACATTTTTCACCATATAGCTGTATTTTATCTCTCTTACAACAGATATGAAATCTGTGTTTAAGTCTCAATTTCACAAAATAAAAGAAATTTTAGAAAGATGCATCCTGGGGGGAGGGGGGACCCACCATGTTGTGTGTATTTCCATTAGAAGTTGCAGCAAATTCCACAAATGACATTATTTCCATCTGCAGACTTCTAACCCCATTGAGTTCTGGTGTGTCAACTGTGCTACTTGAGGCAGACAATAATTCAGACTTCTCATTGTATGCAAATACCTGTCGAGCAGTTTCTTCTAAACCTGATTCGAAGTAAAAGAAATTTTCTGAAAAGATAAGATCCCATATTCCCTCTTCACGAAAATTTTCAAGTGACGTGGGAGAAGTAGAAAGAAGATTTCTAAATGCATTGAGAACTGTGTTCTGTAAAATAGTGACAAAGACCCTGCAGAAAATGGGAAGAAAAGCAACAACAAAAATTAGTTCAGCATATGAAGTTTTTACTACATAACTATAGTAAGAAAGTAATTTGCAATAACTGTTTTTTTATAGTTAATTACAATTTTTAAGCAAACAGCACAAGTAAAGACAATGGAAACCATTTATAAAATTCACCTTAAATAGCTTGGCAAATCATTCTGATTTGAGCAAGCTTTGATGCAGGGAAACAATGTAAAAAGAACCCTTGTGACCCATTTGATTGACAATTCACAATATGATGAGGAAACAGGCAATGCAAGTCGACCAGAAGATAATTGGATATTAAGAGATTTTGAAGCTCCGGGAACTATAAGAAATGAACAGAGACTTCTGCTCAGCATAAGGACATAATCATTCCAAAAATGAGAAAAAGAAGTGTCGGGTGTAAGGCCAGCAGAAGCAATCACTGGATCAAATTTCATATTGTTTTTATTTTCATGAACATCAAGACCAGGCACACTGACAGCTTGCTGTCCAGCAAAATCCTCCCCCTGTCTCAAATCTTGAAGAACAAAAGCCGGCGAACAAAAACTATTTGCAAATTTATGTATCCTACCGTTTTCACAAAGAAATTGCAAGTTGTTCATGTTCCCAAAGCTGTATCAATGTCAAGGTCTCAAGCATCAATAATGTAATGTTAAATTTTAATGACATTCAAGAAGAAACAAGTTTCCAAAAAGTAAAAGGCCAAACAAATGCAAAATGGATGATGTTAGCATATATTCCATGGGAATGAAATTCAGAGAGGAATAATCAAGAATGACAAACATATATAACTTGTATGCTATGAAGCACCGATACGCCTAAAAGGCTACTGAATCCAATACGCACCAATATGCCGTCGATATGTATCAAAGGAGTATCGGAATTTTTTTAATTAAAAAAAAAAACGATACGTCGCCGACACGCTGCGATACGCCTCAGATACATCTCATGACTGTTCAGTTTTCAGCTTTCCCACCTTAATTACTATTCTCTAACTTTTAATTATCTCCTCTCTCAACTTTAATTGATGCATGTAAATTTTGATGCACCCATTTAATTTATTAGCATTTTTCAATATTTGTTTATTTTTCAAGATTGTGCTCTGACTTATGAGTTTGGTTTATGTAAGACAATGATTTGCAATTTCCATTTTATTTTAATTAGCCAAAGTTTTCTCTTGAGTTTGGTTTGAAATTCACCACTTCTCGAGTTTGTGTTCAGATTTTAGTTAAAATATTTTAACTAATGTTTACAACTTTATTTTAATTTTTATATATGTAACTTTAAACGTATCGTATCCAATATTTTTCAATGATAGACGTATCGCCGTGTCGGATAGGTATCGTATCCGATACCCCGTATTGTGTCCATGCTTCATAGCTTGTATGATACAGACTTTAAATGTTTCAGAACTTTAGTATGCAATGGTGCTGATGCAAGGTTTTAAATTCATCAAAATGATGGTAAATGAAAAGTGAAATTCATCCAAAATTAGCAAAGAACGAAGGATACACAGCTTCCCTTAAAACTTCCAGAGCAAGAATATGAAGCTGAAATATTTTTTGCAACGGTTGATCATCCCTGCGAAAAACCAAGCAAATCAATTTCTCAAAGACTATACAACAAGTTGTATGATATAATAATGTAAATATAATACCGACATATTGTGCTCAAAGAGTGACAGAAGTAGCAAAATACCAGATAAATTTACCTAAATACTTGATACAAGTCAATACAAGTAGCAGAGATAACATGTGAGTGTAATAGTATTTATAGAACAGACAAAAACTCAGAATGTGATGCATAATCTCAGACACTTCACCAGAATCAAGCTAGTCATTCACTTATCAAACTCAAACTTTAAAAGTTGCAGTAATCCCTTAAGAATAATGCATGTACAATTTGCTCAAGAGAACCACACCATCTCCTACCACTAAACCAACCAAAGAATAATTGGCTTGAAATACATGTAACAATACCTGAATCCATTAGTCAAAACATATTTACGGTAAGTTGTTGCATAATTTGATGGAAAGCCAAGACCATCCAACAGCACTTCCAACCCTCCAATACTTTTAAAATGATTCTGACCCCGGGGATTTGCAGATAAGGCCAACGAAAGGATTTTCAAGCTCAAGTACTGAAGTGAATCATCCATCAACAGTTCTTTCAAGCTGAATCTTCTACAAAGGCGCAATAGTTCTGTGGCAAATTTAAGTTTGGTGAATACAAAACAAGTCCAACATGTCCTTATCTCTAGCACGTCACCACACACAAATACATTATGGTGATAAAGGGTCTACAGAAACCTACACCCATGCCAAGAAACACTTTGGCCTAAAAGCATAAGTTATTTGAAAGAGCTTCGATAATGTGCTTTATCTTTTAATTCTAGTTGGTAAGAAAAAAGGTCTTTGTCCCTTCTTTATTTTTAAGTTAAAAAGAGTCAATATATATGTAGTTATCTTGTACACACACTTCAATGTGATAAGGAGAACTATGAGCAATACATGCCCTGGCCCCAATCTCAATGACACGGTTTAAGCATAAATGGATTTATCGCACAAACAGTGAATGCATTAAAATTTAAGGTTAAACTACTTTTGAAGTCCCTACAGTTTAAATAAATTTCAAAAGCTCCCCAATAGTTTAAAAGTTTTTAACAAGAAATTGATAAAAATATCAAAAGCTCCCCTTTAGTTTAAACGTATTTAACAAGAACCTTATAAAAAATTGATAAAAATTCCAAAAGCTCCCCTTTAGTTTAAAGGTATTTAACAAGAACCTTATAAAAAAATATCGAATAGACATCAATGATTTTACTGTTCTAAAATTTCAATTAGATCCTAACAAACTATGAACGTTTATAATTAAGTCCTCGAGACCTGTAACAGTAACCTAGAACCTACTGATAACTGTACATATATTATGGCTGTCGGCCAATCTACCTATTTTAATATATATATATATATATATATATATATATATATATATATATGGACCCCATCAGAAACAACAAAAGAATAGGGACCTGCTCAAAAGTTTAGCTGGAACTACAGCAACCTATAGGTTAGTTTAACCAACATTTAATAATGCATTAGTCGAATTAATTGAACCTTTCATGTATATATATTTACCTAGTGCAGAACTGAATATAATTTCCCAAGTTGGAAAGTCAACCAGTGAAACAACAAATGCCTAATAACCTCAAATATCTAAATATAACAGATGCCTACCTTACCTACTAACCAATTTAGACCACCAGCTTCCATCACAGAAACAATTGCTTTCTGACGCCAATGTAACCTTGCTTCAGTAGACAAAACCTTTGAACTATTTGAAGAGCTGATTGCAGCATCAACACGTGAAATAAAGCCTACAAGACTGCAGAACAGCTCATCCTTTTTGTCTATATTTGAACCCAAGTCAATGAAAACATAAAATATTGACACGACGTATATCAGAATTTGTTGGAGCAGCTTAATTTTCTCTAGAACAAAGTCAGACAAACTTTCATCAGCAGAAAGGGCACCACTTATGGTTTTAAGTTGGACCACAGCCCCTGCAACCAATTAACCCAGAGTAAGAATAGACTTCACTGTTTTTGCCTTATAAAAGAAAGATATTTGAATCAATAAATCATAGGACCATAGTCAATTTTGAAAGTATAGACTTAGTATAATGAATGGAAGAGTGGAAAGTAGTATTTGGGGATTAATACTTGTCAAATATCAGAAAATTATTTTATTTGTATGCAAAATTGAACAAAATGTATAAGAGCGCAACATCCATTAAGGAAAGAAAATGTTAAAGAGAATTAAATTGAGGAAAGTAAACTTCATATTGCATAAAATGGTTGAATGTTTGTTACAATGAATAGATTCAACTGAATCTAAGACTTCATACGAGGCCTAATCCTACACCCAAGGGCGGTTTATCCTACACTTAGCTGTAACTAACACGAAGTTAGTTAGGCTCATGTGGCAGTTTGGATTTAGCCATGGGTCAAATTATTATTAACATGTGCTCATTTGTTTGCATAAAGGATAAAAGAAAATTACTAGAACCCTCTTGAAACTTTTTACCTCAAACAGAAAACAAATAAAAAACCATGAAGCACCTGTTAAATTATAACAATGGAACACATAGATCTTAGCCTTAACATTAACAGCCTAAAAAATGCTAAAGGGTTATAGAAAAGAAATAGGCGAACATGAAACTTACACCAATTTTCAGGAGGAAAAAAATATCTACACTTGTACCTAAAAGATGCACACAAAGTAATCAAAATTAGGAACCCAAAAAAATTATTATACCTTTCATTAGTGCTGTAAGTTTTTGAATTCCACCATAGTATCCAAATACTCTACAATTGTATAATGAACGAGCAATAATTTTCAATGCATCCAAAATTAAAAACCCTTCAGATGTAATATATGACTTGGTTGCAGCCCCAGACAATTCTGTCGATTGCAAAATGCTGGTGCTCACTGAAAAAACAAGAGTAGACAAAAATTGCATCAAATTACATGTCAGCAGTAACAGTACCACAACGAGTAACAAAAATTACCCTCTCTAAACATTTAGGTCAAAAACACTTTGTCATGACCCTAGCATATTGGGTTGCCCTTTATAGATGGTATTAGGCCCAACCTCTAATTTGTATTGCATGTACAAAACCAGTTGGACTTACTTATAATGAATGTTAATTAAGAAAGAGGAAGGTGAAGATAATACGAGGATGGCAATATGCATCTTACACTCAGTGACTAGTGAGCTTAACTGTGTGACCTCATCAACTAATACCCGAATGACTTCAACAGGATGTCCAGCTGAGCAGCCAACGACGACATCATCAGCAGATGAAAATTTCTCAACAGAAGCAGACTCTAATAATATTCCTGAATTTATAGGTTCCCAATCCTTGTAGACAACTACAAATTGCTTGATGAAAACATGAAGCAACCTTTTTTTCTCCACCTAAAACATTAAAGACTTTTTGTGAGGAAAAATTACTAAATAAATGACTAGTGTCGTGAGGAGAAGAAAGCGTGAATTTAGCATCGTTCTCAACTGCAGCAATCCAAAAAATATTGAACAGAGATAATATATAGATAGATAGAAAATAGAGCCAACAGATTGCATATCTTACAAGACTTAAATTTAAATGAAGTTTGTCAAGCTTTGGAATTATATATTTGACAAATAAAAATGTAGGAAGCATAAATCCAATCATACCTTATCATCATTTTTCTGATATCGCTCCCAAAGAGTATTTACTATTGCCTCATCCCCAGCATCACTGGAAGAAGTCAATTCAAATGAAATCATGTACGATTAAATGTATTTTAGCAATATAATCACAAATTATTTTTTAAGTTATTTCTTTGGTGAATCTCTCTCAGTTTCTAACCAAATCCCCCCCCCCCCCCCCCCCCCCCCCCCCCACCCACCCACCCACACACACACACACACAAAGTCATTGTTCAAAATCTATTCATATCTAAAGCTCCATCCAAGCTGAGCGTTTTATATGGATAGCAGTTATTAACAGCATTAACAAAAATTGTTTTCAGCATGCAAGGCAACCACCTCTGGAACAATCGTTGTGTCCTTTTACAAAAGATCTGTTTTTTTCTGGTTCACTTAAAATGAATTGGCAAGAGTAAAATGCCAAAATTATGTATCGATATGCTATTTGGCTATTTGTGTGTCAAAAACCCATTGGCTTTCAACCCCAAGTAAATCAAATGTCATAACATTTAGGTGGTGTTTGGAATTGGAAGAGTTTAATTGGTTTTATTTGATGACATGAACATGTATGTAAGTGTTTGGGAGAGTTTATAAAAAAAGCTTATGATGTGCCCGTGAGTTATTTTCAACTTATTTTAATCAACCTTTTAAAAACTGGACCGAACTGGACAGGTCAACAGGTTGAATCGGGAACTGGCCAGTTCATCGGTTGGTTTGGTCCCAGTTGTACAGCAGCCTAGTTGAACCAAGATTGAATTGGTTTGAACTGTGGTTCAACCGGTTTTGTTTTTAGCGCTTATTTATTTTTATTTTGTCATTCAATAATCAATTCAACTGTGGTTCAACCAATTAAACCATGGCCTGGAGGTGTCACCCGTTTGATCTCCGGTCCGGTTTTTAAAATATTGATTTTGATAAACTTCGTAAGATAGGTAAGGAAACAGTTAATGTGAAGCCTATACCCCCATCCCGTCGTTGATTTCCATCCACCTCAAATTCTATTTTTATAGTGTAAACAAATGACAAATAGTTTTTTACGTGCATATCAAACACAAATAGCTCATTGAATTAAAGTGAAAAGCTCTTATATGATAAGAGCTCAATTAAGTACCCAAGCTTCCCCTTGATAATTGAGAATAGTATTAATCCAAGACAAATAATCATTCTAAAATTTAGGGTAAACCTAACTCAATTCCACAATACGTCAAGACCCACTTGTAATGTGGGTGTTGCCTCCCACTTGTGAACACTCTTTCACGCCATAACACTTCCAGCCAGGACTCTGAACAACTACTACGCGAGTTTCCTTCTTTAGTAAAAACTTAACTGGATTTTTCATTTATTCTCAAAATGCAGTAATGAAGAATCCCTGTTAAACAGCAATTCACTCCCGATCTCACGAGGGATAACACTTGCAAGCCCAACACTGCGGGTTACAATCCCTGTTAATGATATGATATTAACTATGAAGAATACGCAAGTGATCGTCCAACGCAATTTATTCCCATTTCATTGGAACACTCAATGAAAATTGTATAAACGATAAAATTCTCTTTCCTAAAACACTACTCAATCGTAAAAGAATCCAGCCTTGATAATCACCTAAACACTCCATACGTCAAAAGACATAAATATCTAACAGAATAACTTAATCTTCTATCACGTCCCAGTGAAACAGCAAGCATTACACATTAAATAATTTCAAGAAACTTGTAATTCAATTCTGTGGTATTAACGCGAGCATGGAGCTTTTTATTTAATACTTTACCTGAAACGAATCTTAGGCCCAGGAGGAGAGAACTTCTGAGCATGAAAACCTGATGATTCACCACTATGCCCAGAGGAAGTTCTTCGTATAAGGTCAGCAACACCCTTAACGATATTCATCCTTCCTCACCGCAATCTATTTGCGAGACGTCATTCCAAAAACAACAGTTCCAGCTATCACTTCACGCGTGAAACTAATTTCAAAATGTGATATAACACAATCTAGTTCAGTGTTGCACAGTGTTCCAAATTCACAACAAACACTGTTCAAACCTAATGACAAAAAATCAAAGCGAATTTAGTTGAAAAAAATATCAGAAAATCAGTATCAATTTCTCAGTTCTTACTCTAACTTCAACCGTTGAATTTTCTTAGCTCAATCAAGCTCGAACAAAGACATAATTGAATAATTTCGAAAATATCACAAAAATTAACGAATTCAATTGCACTCGATTGAACGGAAAAAGAAGGTTGAATGATCGAAAATGAGCATATACCTGATTAGAAGATGGAAGAATCGATGAATGTTAGGGTTTGAGGATTGAGAATATGAGATCGGAGACGGTGATTCTACAGTAATAACGATGCAAATTGATAAAGGAATAGAATTAGGAGAAATCTTTTATTACCGTAAGAATTGAACAATGCGTGCGTAAGAGAAAGAAAGGAAAGTGTTGTAAACCAAAACTGGTATAATTTCGGTTTTACCCTCGCTTCGGTTTTGTGTTAGTATTATTTTCCTTTTCGTTTCACTCTTACATGTTGCGGAAATGGTGAAACTGTATTCAGAGGCTGTAAGATGAACTTACTTTACCAAAAAAAAAAATATGTTAAATATCAAATACTATAATATATTTACTATTTTAAAATCAGAAATTATTCACTTTTTAATCTATCAAAAAGAGAAAATTTTCACTTTCTATAGATGAATATTTTTATTACTTTAACGATTATAGATGATTCTTTTTATTACTATCAGGGCCGACTCAACATGACAAGAGGCCTAAAGCAAATTTTATAATGAGGCCTCTTGAAATTAATAAAAATAACAAAATGTTTATTAAAAGCATAATAAATCAAGTTTTTATTGAATCCAAAATTTGAACTTAGAACCAAAAGGATATTTGAGGCCATAAAATTAACCAACTTAGTTAGACAAATATTGTTTATTAGTATGTTATAGTATATGCTTATAGCTAAATTAACTTATTTTGAGGCTTTTTTTTAACCTAAAATCTTGAGGCCTAAAGTCCTTGTTTGGGTGGCTTGGCCCTTGAGCCGACCCTGATTACTATGATAATTACATCTTATTATATTACTTTTTCTACTCAATGTTATATTCCTTAAAATATTATATTATATATGTTTTTCTATATTAATTATATTACTTGCTTTTTCTACTTAAATTATAGTACTTTCACTCATATCATATTACATTATCTTTACTTGCTCATAAGTGCTTTCGGCGGCAAAACACATTGACATAAGCTCAATATCACCTTTCCATCTCTTATAATTTTTGGATGTTGACGTGGATACTTCTGAAACTGAGTGTGTGTTTGGTTCAGCGGTGGAGAGAATTGATTTTGATAGAATTGAGTTTGACAAAATTGATTTTGGGAAAAGTGAGTTGAATGTGAATTGATTTATGTTTGGATACATTCACTTAGAATTGATTCTTAAAAATTCTTGTTGTTTGGATAGTTTGGCTCAAAATTGATTTTGAATGCATAATTACCAAAATGGGTATTAATATCTTTTTAAAATTAGATTTTGTTTCTATTTTATATAATTATTCAAATTTATGTTGCATTATCAATTTAATTATTTGTAGATTAGAAAAACTTCTAAAATAAAATGCAGATTAATTTGATAGTTTAATTTGAATTAGGTATATTATATAAATATTTTTACACATATTAATTAACAAATTTTGTCTCTTTGTAAAAAAATAACAAATGTTGTCAAACGGTTTTTTCTCAAAAAAAAAATCTGTAAAAAATTTAAGGCTTAATAGCAGTTTTGGCCCCTTATGTTTCAAGAAGCTGCGATTTGGCCCCCTAACTAAAATAATTTGATTTTGGCCCCCTATGTTTTGCCCCCTTTGCACTTTTGGCCCCCTAGGCCAATTTTGACAAAGTCAATGCTGACGTGGCGCCACATGTGTAATTTTTTTATTTTTTATTTATATTTTTTTAATTAAAATTTTTTTAATTAAAAAAAATTTATAAAGTTTTTTTAAAAAAATTAAAAATAAAAGAATTTGCACACGTCGCGCCACGTCAGCATTGACTTGGTCAAAATTGATCTAGGGGGCCAAAAGTGCAAAGGGGGCAAAACATAGGGGGCCAAAATCAAATTATTTTAGTTAGGGGGCCAAAATCGCAACTTCTTAAAACATAGGGGACCAAAACTGCTATTAAGCCAAAATTTAATGGGCTTGCATAAGAGGAGAAATTAACTAACGGGCCTTTAGAACCCAATTTCATTTTGTGAAAATTGAAAGAAATTGCTTTTCTGACAATGAAAACTTCATATTGACACAAGTAAAATACTAAAATGCCCCCAGCGGCAGTTAACAACCGTTGGGTAAAGCGCCGGCAGTTAACAACCGTTGGCCACCAGCGGCAGTTAACTGCCGCTACGTGCGTTCTTGGATGCACCGTCCTTTTCATCATTCAACCTCTTTTTTCATCATTCATTCAACCTATTTTTTCTACATTCAACCTCTTTTTCCATCATTCAGCCTCTTTTTCCATCATTCATTCAACCTATTTTTTCAACATTCAACCTATTTTTTCTACATTTTTCCCCTATAAAAACCCTCACATTTCCTCACATTCTCTCATTTCCTCACATTATTTTCTCCTTACTCTCATTTCCTATCATTCTCTCCTCTTTACTCTCATTCTTACTCTTTCTTTCTTCTACAAAATGTTGGTTTGTCATCATTCGCCTTTCATTGAAAATTTGAAAATTTCAAGAGGTTTCTTTGAATTGGTTTTACCCCAGGATTTAGGGTTTAGGGTTTATGGTTTGTGGTTTTTTGCCTTTGTTTTAACCCAAGCGGTAGTTAAATGTATTATTAAACAACAAGAGTGCAAAGGCGAGGAACAATTTTGGGTCATTTTGGTGTTGTCTTGTATGAGTATCTTGGAAAAGGGTAATAAAGATGACTCCACCTATTAAGGATTTAGGGTTTATGGTTTGTGTTATTTTGTCTTTAGAGTTAAATGTATTATTAAACAACAAGAGTGCAAAGATGAGGAACAATTTTGGGTCATCTTGGTGTTGTCTTGTATGAGTATCTTGAAGAAGAGTATCCAGAAGATGACTCCACCTATTAAGGAACTAATGTACGACGAAGATGACTCCACCTATTAAGGAATAAATGTACGATGAAGATGACTTAAGGAATAAATGTACGATGAAGATGACTCAACCTATTAAGGAATAAATGTACGACGAAGATGACTCCACCTATTAAGGAATAAAATTACGACGAAGATGACTCCACCTATTAAGGAATAAATGTACGACGAAGATGTTATTTTTAATGTTATTGGTACGACGAAGCAGATTTAGTTTTACCCCATTGTAAAAATATTATTATATTAATAAAATGTGATTTTATATCTATTACTTGTGTTCCTTTATTTTAGTTTTTATTTGCATTTATTTATATGAAATACAAAAATTCAAATAAAAAATGTGTATTAAAGAAATATAATGTGAATTTGAATAAAAACTAATCAAATCTAACGTGAATTCAAATAATTAAAATTCCATATTCTAATACAAACTATTGAAATCTAACGTGAATTCAAATAATTAAAATTCCGTAATGAATAAATAAATTCGAAAAAGGAATAAATAAGATAATTATCACATTACATTCCGGAATGTACCTTCCAACTGCAACAATTATCTTGCCCCTGAATGTGGCAAATTCAAACTGGCTAAGCAGTAGGACTCCAACATACGATCATCATCTTGAATGATTGTATTCAAGTGCCAACGAATTGAGGTCCATTCCTTGACACTTAATACCTTCATCTAAACCAGTCTAACAAAACTTTAATCTTTTCAAAGGAAAAACATGAATGCCGAGTGAAATGCTTGAGTCCTCGCCGTTTGGCGAGTTTGAATTACCCCATTTTAGAGGTAAGACAATTGTTGTAGTTGGAATGCACCTTACCCTAACTAATGACGATCTTCTGGCGGAATCAAGTAGTTGATGATATCTTCAGTTGATCTCAGCAACGTTACCCGCATATCGATCCACTATAACATGTTGTGCTCCCAAAGCATGCTTGTCACGTTTCCGTCGTTCTTTAACTCCACCTAAGTGAATGATTTTCTCCCCTCGTCGAGCTTTGGACGTTTATACCGAACTTTTTGCACCCTCCTTATGTCTCTGGGGTTGAGTGCTTGGTTGAATTCATTCAGTTGATCCTTGAGACCTCTTAATGTTACGTCAAGACACTGAATCTTTAACCTATGAGGTTCTCCGCCGTTGAATTCTGCATGAACGTCGATCCACCCGTCCATAGCTTCAAATATACACAATTAGAAATTAAAAATAATCAATGAAAAACTCATTCAAACACTTGTAGTGAAAATTTGACATAAACCCTAAAAATCTTAAACAAACCCTAAAAAATTTATAAAAATCGAAAAAAATTATAATTTCAAGCAGTATAACTTCATTATAACAAGTATTCATAATATATGTTAATAACATTTCAGATCTACAGCATAACTATATTAAAAACAAATATTCAAACTCTAAAAAATTTATAAAATTCAAAAAAAAATTATAAATTTAAGCAATATAACTTCATTATAACAGGTATTCATAATATATGTTAATAACATTTCAGATCTACAACTTAAATATATTAAAAACAAAAATTCAAAAATTAAAAATTAAACAACAACTAAAATTATAAACATATAAACACATATACTAACTAAAATGTATGACAATAGCATAAGTGATAACTTGTGATTTAGTGGAAGAAATTTTGGATGATTTGGTAGAGTTTTTTAGAGAGAGTGAAAATTTGAGAGAAAGATGGTGATGGTGATGATGGAGTGAGTGTCTGGATTATGACTACTGACTTGAACATATCACGAACACAACGGTTGTTAACTGCCGCTGGAATCCAGCGGTTGTTAACTGTCGGCGCTTAGACCAACGGTTGTTAACTGCCGTTGTGGGTAAAAACGTCATTTACTCGTGTCAATAGGAAGTATTCATCGTCAATAAAGCAATTTTCAAATTTAAATAAAATAAATAAATAAATAAATACTAATCCAATTCCATCTTCTTTCTCAAAGAAAGAGAGAGAATGTTGAAGTTTGCAGGGTAACATGAAGGCAGAAACAGGGTCGAGAAAGAATTTGAGCAACGCAAAATTCATCACTTTGACTGTGTTTTATACAACTTTGTCGAAAAATGAAAAAAGAATATCATGGGTAATTTGGGAAAGTACGATGTTGTTTGGGTTTCAACAATAAAATTGATTCTTATGCTCCAGACTCACGTTCATCGGAAGCAAGTAATAGTAGCTTTTCCAGCTGGTGAAATCTATTTTACAAACTCAATGTTACCAAATAATATAATATAAGTTCCGCAATTACTCCTTATATTATATTTAGATTATTATTATGATTTTGCTGAAAATATTGTCCGTCAGAAAGAAAACGTAAATTATAGTTATATTTATAATTTATGAATACGAAATAGAACATGCACATTTATTTTACATACTTTATTCCTCAAAAAAATTCTTTATATTTATAATATAACATGCACATTTTATTGAATAATTTTTTTTATTCAAAAGAAATATATAACATGCACATTTTATTGAATAATTTTTCTTTACTAATTTTTTTTTACAGTATTATCAAATTCAACAATGCAATACTATAAATTTTGTCAAAAAAAAAAACAATGCAATACTATAAATAAAATATATAATTGTCTCTGTGAGCTTAGCTCAGTTGTTAGGGACAATGCATAATTTACGAAGGGGCAGAGGTTCGATGTAACACCCTGTTTTCCCGACATAAAAATTCGTAATAAATCAGAGTTTTTCCTCACAAAACGGAATGTCACATTTCTTAAAAGTCATAAAGTGGATAATTAACATTTATCCTTCAAAATTCAACATCATAAAATCTGAACTCCGCAGTGGAAAATAGTTCAACATAATAAAAGTCTTTGGCACGCAGACCTCATCAGAAAAATCTCATAAGTTCTGATTCAATATTTATTCATAAAAAGTTCATAAATGACACGTAAGGAATAAAAGTAAAAGTAAGCCCCATCCTGTTACGTATCAGAGCACCTAGACACAATGTGAGGAGTCCACTCACGACCGCAACTAATCTTGGTTACCTGCAAGTTACCCATACGAAGAGCAACATTTTCAAGCAAAGGGGTGAGATGTCACAGTCGACAAATTAAACATATAATTCATCAAAATGCATTTAACAACATAAAACATCATTAACAATATCAAACATTTATCACTTAGCATCATATCAAATCATAATCAAATATCATATTTAATTCATAAGCAAATATCATCTTAAAATCATCAGACATTTTATTCAACTCAACATTTGACTCGACGATGCGACTCAACTTGACAATGCAACTCTTAACATCTTAAACCTTTGTAAAAACTTCTTGATATGCAAATGCATGTGGTACCATTCAGGGCATCAAGCCCCCAACATATATGAGTGTAAATAGGCTCTTCGACAAAATGAGCAAAAGCTGTCGGGCCTCAAGCCCCCAACGTAGTTTGAGCATTAAGCTGCCGGGCCTCAAGCCCCCAACGTAGTTTGAGCATTAAGCTGCCGGGCCTCAAGCCCCCATCTTTAATGAGTATGCAATGGACTCAATCTTCCTACAACTTAGACAACATCATGAACATCTCTTATAACTCCGTTAACATGGACCACTTCTTAGATATTTACAACTTGAACCGACTCATACAACTTTGTAACATTAAATGGTCAACAACAGCAAACAACGACAAATGCAGCATATAACAGTGCTTGAATAACATATCATCATTAAAGGAATGAATCATATCAACTTAACATCATAAAACATCATAATATCATGTATCATACAATACTCACATAATGTATTCCAACATATCAACAACAATAACCACATATACATTAATCAATTACATTCATATCAAAGTCCAAAACATTCTTCAAAAGCAAATCAAGTTTGATCAATGAGACATAAGCTAAATACTCATAAAACACCTCAACTAAATCCTTAATACTTAAGTTGAAGTTGGGAAACCAACCATAAGTTTTTGGACTAACTTAGGATTAATTATGCTAAGTTTTCTTAAAGTTTTCTGAAGACCCACTTGGACTATTTTCTTCATAACTCAAAATCTACACATAATTTTTCTAGTCACTCCAAATCCATTAGAAAGCTAACTCAATTATCTACAACTTTCATGTTTACACCAAAAGCTAATTCAACACGGAAACAGGTGAAAAAGACACAAGAACATAAAAATCAAAGTTCTGACAGCACGCAACGAAAACACAACAAGCAGTCACCCATGAGGGGCTGCCTTGCTGCGCTCAAGCGTGGAAAGCTGCGCCCAGGCGTGGGAAGGCAGTAGCCAGTGACCTGCGCAGCAGCTCTGTGCAGTCCTGGTTTTTCCCGGTTTTACCGTTTCGTCCGTAAAAACCTAACCGTTACCCCGATTCCAATTTCGTTTTCGCCTACGCGTTCTATTCGACAAATCCTATCATATTTTACTGAAAAATCATATTTTTAAATCACCAAAACAGCTTATCCTAGAATCACTTATTTCTCAAAAACACTTAAAATCACTTTTTCTCAGAATCTCAATTTTCATCAAATCTCATGGTTCTATCATCCAAACAGCATCTAATTATCCCCCTATGGAATATCTAAGGTCTGTACACAAGTTCCACATCAATCTAACAAGTTCTTATGGTTCAATCATCAAAATCGGTCATAAACCCTAATCCATAATTCTCACAAAACTCATCCTAATTCATGCTAAATCCATTTTTCAGAATCATACACTTAATAATGTTGAAAGTTAGTCTCACCTTTACCTTAGATTGTTTTTCTGAAATCAAAAGCAGCGTTCTTTGTTCCCAGGGTTCTCTCTCTGAGTTCTCCTCTTTCTCCTCTTTCTCCAAAAAGCGGTTTAACGTAAAAACTCTTTCTAACCTAAGCTTCCTTGTTTATATCACTCTTCCTAAATCTATTTAGGCCCAATAACTTATTCTTCTTTCTATTCTAACCTCCAATTCTACTTACACTAATAATTCTCATATTCTAATAAATAATAGAATAATGCCACATAATAAAATACTAACACTTCATATATATAAATAAATCACATAAATAGATTATAACTTAAAAATATATAAATAAAAGGAGGGCGTTACATTCGAACCCCTGACACCCCACTTATCCACGTTTAAAATGTGTGAGCTTCAACCAACAGACTACTTGACAATATATATATATATATATATATATATATATATATATATATATATATATATATATATATATATATATATATGGGGTTTGCTACAATAAACCCACCTTGTTTTATGAAGGTCTATTTTAGCAAGCAACACCTTTTCATTTGGACCAAAAAACCCAACTTTTTCTTTTTTGAAGTCATCAAAACTCAGGGGTACATCTGTAATTGGCATTGTATCATTAATGATTTTTATTTCCAATTTATTTCTTCTTCTCTGCCTTTCACGCTCTCTCTCCTGCGTTTCCCATTTTCCATTCTTTCTCCATCATTGTAGCTTTTTTAATCCAACTCTTTGGTTCAAACTAAACACCAAATCACAAGTGAAATACTTCAAGGAAACATCATTAAGGAAGAAATCAAAAGTTAATTTTTATGCTTATTTCAATCTGAGCTTTAGTTTTCGACCTGGGTTTAAGGTTGTCCGAGGAAGTATAATCCAGCTGATGGGTTCCAACGGTGGTGATTTTTGTTAAAGAATGAATGAAGAACAAAGGTCACCATTAACAAAGAAGCTCTGAAGCAACAGTGAGGGTAAAAACTACCTTTAATCATTATCTTGTTTTTGTGCTAATTGAAAAGTAAATTTACCATGGTGGTGTATAATAAATTTAAGGTTACAAAAGATTATGATTCAATTCCTCAACAAAAATTCCCATGGAAGTTCCTTTCATCTCTATTGGTACATTGAAATTGAAACAAAATGGGAATCGCAGGAGAAAGGGTGAAAGGCAGAGAAGAAGAAATAAATTGGAAATAAAAAACATTAATGATACAAGGTCAATTACAGTTGTACCCCTGAGTTTTGATGATTTCAAAAAAGAAAAGGTTGGGTTTTTTTGTCCAAATGAAAAGGTGTTGCTTGCTAAAATAGACCTTCATAAAACAAGGTGGGTCTATTGTAGCAAACCCCTATATATATATATATATATATATATATATATATATATATATATATATATATATATATATATATATATGGGGGCTGTTAACTTGCACCCACCTAAAAACACTAAGGTGCAAGTTAACAAGCTGCACCTACTTGTACTTTACTAAAACACCATTTTGTCTCTATTAAACTTTATTTTAATTAAAAGGACATTTTTGTAAATAGCATAAATAATATTTGTTTATAATAGAAAAACATGGGTGTTTTGGTAAATAACTAGTAGGTGCAGCTTGTTAACTTGCACATTAGTGTTTTTAGGTGGGTGCAAGTTAACAGTGGGGCTGTTAACTTGCACCCACCTAAAAACACTAAGGTGCAAGTTAACAAGCTGCACCTACTTGTACTTTACTAAAAACCCATTTTGGTAAAACCCAAATTATATATAATTCGAAACAACACATGTAAAACCCATTTTGTTAACAAGCTGCACCTAATTATATATAATTCGAAATACAACTAAAACCCATTTTGGTAACTACACATGTAAAAGCAACTTTCATCCCATTATCCAAACAACACAATCTTATTGGAATCACTTTCGCATGAAGGCATCCAAACATAAATTAACTTACACCCAACTAACTCATTTTTGATCGAAATAAATTCTATCAAACTCAATTTTTACCACCGCAGAACCATACATACACTATATTACTTTTTATAGATGATTTTTATTAATGATAATTTTATAACGAGTTAAATATGTTTTTAGTCCTACAAAATTATCAAATTTCATTGTTTTTTGGCCAAGTAAAAAGTGGCAATTTGTTGTACCTACAAAATCTTCTTGCATGCAGTCTCAATCCCTACTAAAACCAAAATTTGTTTGAATATCTTTAAATTATTAAATTTTTGAATGATTTTTTGCATGCATGTTTAGAACATTATAACTTTCTTTTACAAAAATTTAATTTTCTTATTTAACATGGAATAAATTACATATAAACATTTTAAATATGAAAAGTTTAAGATAAAAATTATAAAAATATGAATCGTTCCAAATATGTTTGCAAAAATATCATTAAAAAGTGCATGTTGATTTAACACTACGGGATAAAAATTTATGCAGGAAAATTTTATAAAAACGATAATGTGCCACTTTTTTGTATGATGATGAAAAACAAAAGTTATGTAATTTTGTAGAGACGAAAATAAATAATTATCCTTCATTTGATTGATTTTGATAAATAAATATTTTTTTAAGAAGTTTGTAACACCCCGTTCTTCCAACAGCGTAATATTAGTTAATTTAATCAGAGTAACCACACAACGGAGTGTCACACTGCTAATCAAAATTTCATAAATAGGAAATATCTATTTATTTAAATACCAACATTTAAATTATCTTACAAACTGCAGCAGAATAATTCTTTAAAATATAAATTTAACCAAATTCAACATCAATAAAAATCTTGGCACAAAGGCCACAACATAATTCAACTTTATTCTAATAGCAAGTCCTTTCCAAAATATGTGATACATAAAAGAAATGAGAAGACACTCGCGACGATCCCCATCCTAATATGTATCAGAGCCCTAGACACTTGAGCCAATCAACCTACAAGCCATCATTACCTGCACATTACCCACGGTCGAGGCAACATATACGCAGAAGGGGTGAGAAACTTATCCAATAATAATAATATATAATTCATCGAATTAATGAAAACAACAACATATCACAACATGCATCATTAATAAAGTATATAAATAAATACATAAGCAACAACATAATTAATTTCAGCAACAAGGTACAACAACAACAACAACAACATTATCCACAACGACACCGAAACTCGACAATGCTACAACGACAACAACGACTCAACAATGCTACGACAACAACAACGACTCAACAATGCTACGACAACAACAACTACTCAACAATGCTACGACAACAACAACTATGCATCATGCAGGTGATACCAATCTACGCGCGTTGAATGCTAAGCATTCCAGGGCATAAGCCCCCAACAATTTGGATGGTTAAAGCATCCCAGGGCATAAGCCCCCAACAGGTGAATGATAAACATTCCAGGGCATAAGCCCCCAACGGGTTGAATGATGAACATTCCAGGGCATAAGCCCCCAACAGATGTGAGTATGCAAATGGACTCAACTTGTGTATATCAACATACAACTTCAACAGCGACTACAACAACAACATATGTGCCTAAAACAATTATGACACACTCCCCAACTTTGACATTAGATGATACAACAACGTCAACAACGGAATCAACAACATAACATATATTTATAAATCAATTACATTCAGCTCAAGTCTAAAACATCCCCCAAAAGCAATTAAGTTTTGATCAATAGAACATAAGTCAAATATCCATAAAACACCTCAACTAAAGCCCTAACGCTTAAGTTTGAAGTTGGGAAACCAACCATAAGTTTTTGGACTAACTTGGGATTAGTTATGCTAAGTTTTCTTAAATTTTGCTAAAGACCCACTTGGACTATTTTTATCATAACTCAAAATCTACAAATCTTTTCCACTCCAAACCAAGGCCATTAGAAAGCTAACTCAATTATCTACAACTTTTATGTTTACACCGAAAGCTAATTCAAAACAGAAACGGGCGAAAAAGTGAGTGTTTTCCAGTTTTGACTGACAGGAAATCGGGGCCCGATTTCGGCAGTTCGGGGCCCGATTTTTGTCGAACCAAAGCTGAAAAATCAGCTCAGAATTCGGGGCCCGATTTTGGCAGTTCGGGGCCCAATTTTGGCCATTCACAGCTTACGGGAAAGACCAGTTTTCACTCCAAAAACCCAATTTTTGATCCCCCAATCACCCAAAATGAATTAGAACAATGTTTACAGGTTTAGTATACATCATAGGGGTAAAACAACCTATATTCATACAATTAAACAACATGTTTTATCATAAATTATCATCTAACATAACCTCTCAAACCCTAAACTCAAGAACAACAATTTCATCAATTTTCAAATTATATATCAAGATTATTGAAAGGAATCCCACCCTTACCTTAATTCAGCAACACCAAACGACAAGCTACCGCAATCGATTCCTTCCTAGCTCTCTCTTTGCCTCTTCTAGGTTTTCTCTCCAAAAGCAGGTTTTCTTCTAATGTTTTCACGTGAAAATGTTTCTCTCCCTTTTTCTTTCTTTTTACTTCAAAAATATCTCTCTTTTCTTTTCTCACCCAACTCCCTTAATTTCTATTAATTTCCACTTAATTCCCATTAACCAAAAATAAATACTATTTCTATAATATTTCTATTTCTCATATTATTTCTATCAAATAATAACAACATTCATTTAAATAATACACAACCCCAATATTCATATAATAAAATTGCATCATAACATATTTCATATAAAAATCATATAAAACATATATTTCACATAAAATCATTTATATAGCAATTAAAGTCATATATAAAATATTCACACATCTACTAAAATATTAGAATAAAAATGGGGCGTTACAAAGTTAAACTAACTCACTTAAATTGACACCGCAGAAAATCGAACATAAGACTTTGAGAATGAACATGTTTCAATGTCCTAGGGCAACACCATCAAGATAACCCAACCGAGTTAGAGTTATAGATAAATAAATAAATTTAAAAAAAAAACTATGTTATGATATAAAGTACATAAAAAAACTCACATCCAAAAATTGAGGCAAGAACATCCCTAGCCCCAAATTAATTAGAAGGGAGTGAAAAATATATGAAGAGCGGGAGCTATGAAACACCACATCAACAAAGAAGAATAGATCAGTTGAACGTAGAGGCATCGAGAATATTAAAGACAACTTTGGAAAGATTTGAAGAATCAAAATTATGTTAAAATTGTCGTATTTTTAATGAAGATAATGGCTCATGGGATCTTCTACCTTATAGGCATGAGAAAAGGACACCATGTATTTGCATGTAGATAAAGTGATTTTTTATTCACAGTAAGATGTTGTGATTTTTTGTACCACAATGATCCATCTTTGATTATACGTATATACATTTAATTTTTTTTACAACATCACATTTTTTGTCAGTGTAATGTTCTTTTATCTAGCAAACTAGTCGATATACCCGTGCTATAGCACGGGTAGCGCGGCTTCGCCACGCTGTATGGCCGCGGCTCCGCCGCGTGTCGTGGGTCGGTTGTGTTTGGTATAGTGTTTTTTTGTCCATAGTGAAAATATGTAAAGTATGTCAATTAATAATGTATCTATTGATCTTTAGTAATAAAAATTTATAAAATAATTAAATTTTAATATGAAAAAATATATATTAAATTTTAGTATTGACGATATTAAAAACCTAATAAATAAAAATAATCATAGTTTTTATTTACTAATATGTTTTAGTGTGAAAAATATTAATAAGCATCTAGTGAAAAATCATAATTAAAATATTATATAATATTGATATCGTAAAATACATTTCATAAATAAATATATAGTAACATATTCCCGTAAAAAAAATATAGTGAGATATATTTTTGTTAATATATAGTTCATATACTCATTTGTATTCTATCAATATATATTTCCCATAAAACAAACATATACTCATATATATTTTTATTAATATATAGTCAATACACCCACATATATTTTATTAATATATTAATAAAACTTAGGTAATCGTAGTGTTTAATTAGAGATATTTAAAAAGTACTAATAAAAATTGATCACTCGTTTTAGTTATTAAAATGGATATCGTGTTACAATTGTACACTCCAAATTATAATAATGTTCTTGTTTTAGTATTGACGCATGGGTACAGTGAAAATATTAATCATATAATTTTTTTGTAAATATATTAATTAGGATATATGGAATATGTGATATATATATATATATATATATATATATATATATATATATATATATATCATTCACAAATATTGGTTCAATAATTTTTTATATTTATCATTTACGGATATTGGTCTTGTAATTTTATATTCTCCATTCACAAATCTTAGATCCCGTGTTTTTTTAATTTATAAGTCAAAATTTTTGGTCTCATTTTTTGTAAATTTATCATTCGAAATTTTTGGTTCGGTTTTTTTTTTAGATTTATCATTCACATAATTCTCATTAGATAAGAGACCAAAAAGCTAATAAAAAATACTAATAAGCATCTCGTAAAAAAGCTAATAAAAAATGCTAATAAGACATGAATATTAAATTAAATAATATTATATAATGCATGGAAGTGGATGAAAATATAGTAGCAGAGGACAGCTCAAAAGAAATAAAATAGAGTAGTTGGATGTTTCGTGAAGTGTATATCTTGATATATAATGATATTTTGACATTTATTTGATAAAAAATTTGTTGAAAACCTTGCTTTTCTCAATTTTTATTGGTAAAAAAACAATAGAGAGAAGTTTAGGAGCCACAAACTTGTATTTGTGTGTACAGTGTGCCATGTTGTGTTTTGCTTTTGTGTACAGAGACATTGTAAAAGTGGTGGCATTTACTATGCACACTGCACAAATTTGTGCATGATTCACAAAGATTGTCATAAATCAATAGCAGCCATTGATATATATTAAATCTAATTGAATGGTCATGATGTTTGATTGGCAACCTGCTAGATTCCTTTCCTTTAAACACGGAAACCGAGACATTACCCCACCATAACATTAATTTATAATATTTTTGCCTGGGCTCTAATGTTAGAATGTGTGCCGATGTTTTGCCCAGAAACATTTTCATTAACTTAGTTTACTTCTTCATCTTCATGAACTTGTTACCCATTAACACAAACATTTTATTCAAAAAATTAAAACCCATAAATCATAAAAAGAAAAAACTTCAAACCGTTGTCCAAATTCAAAACATATATAAAATCAAAATAAAAAAAGAATATAGTTTGTTAAGTTCACACACAGAATCAATCGATTGAATATGATTGAAGCAAAATTAATTGATCTTTTGAAGCTTCTTGATGATGCGTTTAGGAACTTCAATTGGTTTTGAGTTTTGAGAATTAGATCTGCGCAATATTTATACGATGACGCAACCGGCAGAACGGCGAATTGAATTTGTTTAGAGCACAACATATTCATGACGAATTTGCGGTTATTGAGTATGATTGAAGTAGAAAATTTCGCAGAGCTTTGCCCTTTGAGTATTATTACTGAATATAAAGCTTGAAACTCCAGCAGAAAAATTTGAGTGAATTTCATAGAGTTTTGTTTCAAACCTAGCTTTGAGTGTATATCTGAAAATAGATCCAGATAAGAAAATTTCATAGAGCTTGAATCTTGCATTGTTGAGTGAAACAAATGAATTGAAAGGAGGTGTATTTCTCTTTCATCACAGACGAGAGTGAGTTAGCAGCTAACCATTATTTGCAATTAAAATATGTTTTAGGTTTTTTTTTGTTTTTTTAATTCAGCAGGTTTCTAACAGACAGCTGGCCTTAATACATAAATTTGTGCATGGCGCACAAATTTGTGCAGTGTGCATAGTAAACGCCACCTGTAAAAGTTACTTTAGGAGCCACAAACTTGTATTTGTGTGCAATAAATAAATTAATAAATGCCACACAGCCATCTTCTATACACCGATCACTAATATAAGTAAAAATCAATTTTTTATATACCTTCAATTAATTATGTATGTAGTCTTTATTATATATCACATACATCATTAATTAAACTGGATTAAAAAATAAATTTTTGCTTATATTAGTGATCAGATAGTGTAACTTATATAAATATAAATGCCGCACATGTAAACACAACACAGGCAAAGAACAAAAGCATTTTATTTATAAATAAATTATGTTAAACACAAAATGGTAAACACAGACACAGGCAAAGTAGATGATAAGAACGTTTAATAAATAAATGGTGCACAGCCTTTTGAGATTCCTTTTGTTTTCTTTCTCTTCTGCACACAGCCAAGCCACAAGTTCATTATCATCTATCCATTTTTTTTTCCATCTTTCCGCCCTTAACAGACCAAAGCAGAGAAGCTATCTTCTCTCCCACCGTCACAATTGTTTGTACCCCTGCACAACAAACCTATCAGCTAATAAACTCCCTCTACATTCTTATTCCGCCGTTGAAAACACTTATAATCAACCATCAGGATAACCCAACCGAGTTAGAGTTATAGATAAATAAATAAATTTAAAAAAAAAACTATGTTATGATATAAAGTACATAAAAAAACTCACATCCAAAAATTGAGGCAAGAACATCCCTAGCCCCAAATTAATTAGAAGGGAGTGAAAAATATATGAAGAGCGGGAGCTATGAAACACCACATCAACAAAGAAGAATAGATCAGTTGAACGTAGAGGCATCGAGAATATTAAAGACAACTTTGGAAAGATTTGAAGAATCAAAATTATGTTAAAATTGTCGTATTTTTAATGAAGATAATGGCTCATGGGATCTTCTACCTTAGACCAAGTCCAATGGGGGTATTGAATGGGTATTTAGAGTTGTTGAATGATTGGAGAAGAGGGTATTGAAGATGAGATGGAGGAGGGAAGTGATGAAGCCATTCAATAAGTTGAAGCCTGCACCGGATTGCCACGCGGCGTGTTTCTGTTCGTCCAGGCAAGCGCGTGTTCCACACGCACCGACAGGGCGCGTGGGACTCTGCAAACGCGGAGAGAGAAGAAGCTTTTGAATAAAGCTGTGACACGTGGTGTTATCTGGTTGGCTGCCTGGATTTTTATCTTCTTAATAATTTGGACTCAATTATTTCATTGCAAATAATTTTTTTATTTTTTTATTTTTTACCAAAATTCGTAATTTTTTTTTCTCTATAAATAGAGACTTGGATCATTTGATTTGGACACAGAAAAAAAATCAAGTTTTTCACTCTCTTAATCTTATTATTAGCCTTTCTTTTGAAATTTTAGTCTTTGATTAGTGAAATGGATCCCAACAACAATCAATTCAACACCCAAAATTCTTCTAATTACCCATTTAGCTACCAAAATCCCAACAATTATCAACACCCAAATCAATTTCCCAACCAACATCCTCAAAACCCAAATCAATTTCCCAACCAAAATCCTCAAAACATGCCTAATTTTGGTTATGCCTCAAATTTCAATCACCCATCCTCTGTTCCAAACAACTTTCATCCATATTCTAGATCTATGATGGGATATTCATCTCAAACACCCCCATTTAACGGTTATATGCCAATGATGAATGAAAGTTTTCAGAGTGTTGGTGAATATCCTGAATTTTCATCACAAATAAATCGTGATGGAATGACAATAGCTAATGAAGTCACTCCAGAGGATACAACTCCTAAGAGCAAGAAAAACCAACAACCAGCATGGAACACTGAACAAAATTTGGTGTTAATTAGTGGGTGGATAAAATATGGAACATGCAGTGTTGTCGGGAGAAACCAGACAAGTGAATCATATTGGGGTAAAATTGCTGAGTATTGTAATGACCATTGCTCATTCGATTCTCCACGCGATGTCATTGCATGCCGAAACCGTTTTAATTATATGAGCAAATTAATAAATAAATGGGTTGGTGCTTATGATACCGCTAAGCGTCAGCAAGCAAGCGGTTGGTCGGAAGATGATGTTTTGGCAAAAGCCCAAGAAATATATGCAGGTGGGAAGAATGTTCAATTTACTTTAAAGGAAGAATGGCGTGCTCTCCGTGATCAACCTCGTTATGGCAGTCAAGTGGGAGGAAGTGTTGGCTCAGGAAGTAGTGGATCTAAGAGATCTCACGATGACTCTGTAGGATCTAGTGCTCGTCCAATGGGTAGGGAGGCAGCTAAAAAAAAAGGAAAAGGAAAAAAGAAAAGCAAGGACGCTGGCTTCGAGGAGGTGGAACAGGAGTGGGTTCAATTCAAAGAAATGAAGGTGCAAGAGATGGAACACTTTAAAGAGTACACCGAAAAAATGGAAAAGTACACCGCAGTGCAACAAGAGAAAAACAAATTGAAGAAAATGGACATGTACATAAAGTTAACTTCCCAAGAGCATCTTGATGACAGGAAAAAAAAATGGTGGAAAACTTGGAGCGTGAGCTGTTTGGAAATTAATTCACTAATATTTGTTTGTATTCGGTCAAAATTGTCAGTGTTGTCTAGTCCCCAATGTTTACTTTAAATAATTGTCAGTGTTGTGTAGTCCTCAATGTTGCTTTAAATAATTGTCAGTGTTGTCTAGTCCCCAATGTTTACTTTAAATAATTGTCAGTGTTGTGTAGTCCTCAATGTTGCTTTAAATAATTGTCAGTGTTGTCTAGTCCTCAATGTTGCTTTAAATAATTATGCATAATATTTGTCCCGTGACTTTTTTCACAAACTTTAATTTCACAGCCCATGGTATTCCTCACTAGCCCATGGTATTGCTTTAATTTCACAAACTTTTTTCACTATTTTGTCAGTGTTACATCCATGGTATTGCTTTAATTATGCATACTTTACTATGCCACAGCCCATGGTATTGCTTTACTATGCCACAACACATGGTATTGCTTTACTATGCCATAGCCCATGGTATTGCTTTACTATGCCACAACACATGGTATTGCTTCACTCCCCGTGCTTCACCTATTTGCTTATATATATAGGGACTTGAATAACATTCATATCTACTTCCAACTTGAATATTGTTTAAACTATTTCCTTTCTCAAATTGCATTCCAATATCTACTTCCAATATCTACTTCCAATATCTACTTCCAAACACTATCAATTGATCCTTTTGGTTTTGATATGAAAGCCTACTTCGAAAAACGTGATGCTGAAGACACGTATATGGTCAACCGATTTATTCAGCGTCGAAAAAAACTAGAGGAAGGTAGTGGATCAGGTAGTGGATCTCGTAAAAAAAAATATTTAAATAGAGATCATGCAGCAGCTAACCAAAGACTCATTGACGACTACTTTGCCAATGAGCCTACATATGACGATGCAATGTTTCGTCGTCGGTTCCGGATGCAAAAACACGTTTTCCTGCGAATCGTTGGAGACCTTTCAAGTAGTGATAACTACTTCACCCAGCGAGTTGATGCCACCAACAAAGAAGGTATATCACCATTAGCAAAATGTACCACAGCAATGCGAATGTTAGCATATGGTGTGGCAGCAGATGCGGTCGATGAATACATCAAAATAGGAAGTAGTACAGCATTAGAGTGCTTACTTAGATTCTGCAAAGGAATCATACGCTGTATGAGCAAGTGTACTTGAGAGCACCAACCGAAGATGACCTGCAAAAAATACTACATGTTAGTGAAATGCGGGGGTTCCCAGGGATGATCGGGAGTATTGACTGTATGCACTGGGAGTGGAAAAATTGTCCTAAAGCATGGGAAGGTCAATTTACCAGGGGGGATAAGGGAACCACCACAGTTATTCTTGAAGCAGTTGCATCTCATGATCTATGGATCTGGCATGCCTTTTTTGGATGTCCGGGAACGTTGAACGATATAAACGTTCTAGACCGGTCACCAGTGTTTGATGATGTGGAACAGGGAAAGACTCCAAGGGTGAATTTCTTCGTGAATCAACGTCCCTATAATATGACATACTATCTAGCTGATGGTATCTACCCTTCTTATCCAACTTTCGTCAAATCAATTAGACTTCCTCAAAGTGAACCCGATAAGTTATTTGCAAAACAACAGGAGAGCTGTAGGAAGGACATCGAACGTGCTTTTGGAGTGCTTCAAGCTCGATTTAAAATCATCCGTGAACCAGCTCGCTTGTGGGACATAGCCGATTTGGGTATCATCATGAGGTCATGCATCATATTACACAATATGATTGTTGAGGATGAACGAGATACATATGCTCAACGTTGGAGCGATTTTGAGCAATCTGAGGGAAGTGGATCTAGTACACCGCAACCATACTCGACCGAGGTGTTACCCACTTTTGCAAATCATGTGCGTGCTAGATCCGAGTTGCGTGATCCAAATGTTCACCACGCATTGCAGGCAGATCTAGTGAAGCACATATGGACAAAGTTTGGAATGTTTTGAGTTTGAAGATCATTTGTATCGTACTAAATAAATTACGTGTGTGTTGTGTGCTTGTTTGTTGTCTTGCATTTTAAGCTAATCGTGTGTCGCGTGCTTAGTTTGTTGTATTGCATTTTAAGTTAAGAAAATAAAAATAAATTATTTAAAAAAATATTGTTTTTTTAAAAAAATTATTTGTATTATTTTAATTTAATTATAATCGATAATTATAATTTTATGCAATTATAAAAACAAAAATTAAATAAGAATAAGAAATAAAAAGTGGTGGGGTAGGGTGTTGAATGAAAACTATTGGAGTGGTAAAAATTGAATGGGTGTTGAATTAAGAGAGAGAAAATGATGTGGAGTGTTGGGAATTGAAAAAGTGGGTGTTGAAGGTTATTGAATATTTTTTGCCATTGGACATGGTCTTATAGGCATGAGAAAAGGACACCATTTATTTGCATGTAGATAAAGTGATTTTTTATTCACAGTAAGATGTTGTGATTTTTTGTACCACAATGATCCATCTTTGATTATACGTATATACATTTAATTTTTTTTACAACATCACATTTTTTGTCAGTGTAATGTTCTTTTATCTAGCAAAAGTGCATTTGCGGTTTTCTTTTTGTCAGTGTAATGTTCTTTTATCTAGCAAAAGTGCATTTGCGGTTTTCTAAATCAAGTGTTTGTATTAGATAGGTCGTCTAACTTTCATTTGTCTCACATAGTTGATTCAAGTTTCAAAATATTTGCATAGTTGATATTTATTTTTTTATTTTTTTTAATTTTGTTGAAAAAACTCGCGATTTATTATGAGAGTAGTTCACATGTATCGTCCTAAAGCTAATTATAAAACTTTGTGGTTAGACATTCTAGAAAACTTTCTTGTATAGACGAGTGATGCGTCTTGCTCTTAGTTTTTTTTTTTTAACTTTATTCAAACTAAGTATACAGTACAAATGTGAACAAGGACCGTACCACAAGGGTTGGGACATTCTCCACCAAGTAAGTGACCCCGTAGTTTTTCCAACCTAAGTAACCTCATGCACAAACTCGTTACCAAAAACGGCTAATGTAATAAAAGGAACACCGGTCATTTCGGAAAACAACTGTAGACAATCATTAATAATAGAAGGAGCAATGTCAGATAAAGATGAGAACCCTAATGAAAGCAATTAACCACCACAGTTGCGCCAAATTCGAATATGACATTGCTAAAATTTTGCCCCACTGTTGCTTGAAGTCCCCGTGTGAAACCTATAAGCCTCAACTACCACTGCTTCATGCACCAAGTATGTTCTCTTTGACGGTGCAAAAACCATCTCTACATCATGGTTTTTGATAACAAAGCCCCAACTCACCCTACATCAATGTTGGCCTTAAGAAAATTTTGGTTCATTCTTACTTCCTGTTATGAATTATAGGATTCCATGGTTCTAGATCAAATGCAATGGAAAGGTAGATTCTATAATTCTCTCTAGGAGTCATCACAAAGATGCAAATGAATAAAAGATGTGAAATAGTACATAGGTGTAGCTTATTTATAGTGATTTGGAGTAACTAACTCCCTAACTAACTTTCTACTAGATTACTTGCTCTCCAAGTTATCTAGATTGCTTGTACCCCAAGCTACCTTGTCACTATACTCTAATAGTCCCCCTCAAACTCAAAATGGGAAAATGCACCAATTTTGAGTTTGAAATACAAGGAAAGTACAATGATTATTCAAACTGAAGAAACTAAGTAAAATGGGGGTTAAAACTAGTAAATGACAAAAAATGAAATGAAAACAGAGAAGGCCCAGATTGAGGCCCAGTAAGGTTCTGATGAAGCACTTGATCAATTGAGAGAAGAGATTGCCAAAGCAAGCATGATGATTTTCTGAGTCCTCAAAAACGTGATTCTCTTCACAAAGCTACTTTCTTCTTCTTTCTTCCTAAAAGTTGCAACCAGCTTGCACAAAAAGTGATTATGCAGAAAACAACTCATTGAATCAAGTAGCTAAACCATGAACAACAAATCCCAAAAGCACTTTTATGTTGCTTCTGCTAAAAAAAATGATTCTGGAAATTGATTCTTGCCAAATGCTTGTGCAGATGTAGCGATCCAAACACGAATTCAACATCACTTTCTTTCCAAACTTGCATCTTAATTGAATCTGAAAAAGTAACTGAACCAAAATAGCTTTTCGCAAACCGTGTCTGGAATTGAAATGAAGAAGGATAACTGAGAAACATGCGTGCTTATTTCTTTGATATGTTGCATCGAAAAAGTGATTATGCCAACAGACTTAATCGAATAATGCTTCTGCAAACAGATGCCACTGAAACATTCTTCGCCAAACACAAAACACATCGCCAAACGCACGATTCTCTCAATTGAAGTGAAATTTGTTATCTTCGTCCAGAAAAGAAAAGCCTCAAACCTGAAATTTGTTATCTTCGTTGATGCTGGTGAAGTCAAGAACGCAAGGTGTTTTCTTCCTCTATCCCAAGGCATCCACCGTAACCGAAAAGAAGTGTTACGTAGGACCTTGTAAACGTAAAACAGCGAAATCGAAGAGCTTCCACCGGGATCAAAATCAACAATGAATTCGTCATGTAGATTGAAGAACTGAAACTGATTCTTGTTGTTATCTGCAGAAGCGATTTGTTCCTGTTTTCCGACGAAGCAGCAAACGCCGTAAACAGGTCCAGAGCATGAGAAAACCGTATTGATGATGAGATGCTTCGAGTTCTTGGCAACGGCTACAGAAACTGTGAACTCAGATCCGCGATTGTTCGAATTCTTGGATTCGGCAGAAACAGTTAACTCTGAATCACGATCTTGAATCTTCTGGTTTTCATCCGAAACATCAAACACAGATTCATGATCGATGCCACAAGAATCTTCCAGAAAACAAGGGATGTCACCGATCTTGATGGTGAATCCATCAACGACTGGTGCGATCCATGGTGAAGGAGGAGGAGGAGAAACCGATTCGCCGAAACTACCGAAAACGATGGAAACTTGTGAAGCTGAAGAACACAAGGTTGCTGATGCGGAAGCTTCAAGATCTTCTTCTTCATCACCATCGGAATCTTCTTCTTCATCGGAAACTGGATCAAATTCGCTATCACCATAGCGCTCTGATACCCTTCGAAAAAAATTAAATATCTCGAGTGGTTTATTAAAAAAGGCTTAATACATCATTTGGTCCTTTAACTTAATTCTTTATTTCAAAGTGGCCCCATAACTATAAAACGTTTCAATTTGGTCCCTTATATATTCTACTGTTATCTCTTTTGGTCCTTTACCTTAATTTTTAACAGCAAACGTCTAAGTGTCCACCATACACCCTATTAAATTTTTTAATTTTATCCATTTGATCTTCTTTCTAAAGGGAACACCATTAGATCATGCACGTCTATTGTATCTTACAAAAAACCACCAACAATTGATTTTTTCGCTTTTCTTGGTCTACTTCACTCATCTTCTTATCATCTTCATGTTTTCTTCATCAACCTTTATATAAAAACCCAGAAAGCAAAAAAAATATCATTCTTAATTAATCAACTTTATACATAAAGAAGCATCAATTCATCACCCACCTGGCCACCTCCACCCCCTTCATCTCTCTCTCTCTCTCTCTCTCTCTCTCACATGGAGCAAACTCCATCCCCAACCTCCAACAACACTAGCAAGTCAATCACGCGAATGGATCCTCGACAGCCAAATCAATTTATCACCTGTTGAAATGCTTCTCAATTTCATAGATCTAAATTAAATTCATAACAATATCATCACCTATCACACAATCTGAAACAACTCAAACATAATCTATAATATGAAATGACATAGATCTTCAGAGTCGACATAAATCTTGCTATCTGCAACAAAAAATAGAAATGGGTCAAAGATTCATTGTGTGTCTGTCTTTAAAAAGTAGAATACGACTCCTTCATCCATGGTGTATCTACCTCAATCAAAGGAAGGGAAAAAACCCCAAATTTAACAGTAACCCAACAAATTGATTTTCCAATTAAGCACAAATGAATAATTTTCGTAACATTACTAATTAATTTCGTGAAAATCAAAGTTAATTTGGAATTGTTAATATGAAAAATCGAAAGAGAGCCTATGAAGGAGAAGGAAGATGTTGGCAAGATCGAAAGAGAGGTGGCGCACCCGTGAAAACATAGAACTTGAAGCTATTTTATGATTTTTTTTTTAATTTTTGTATTTAATATCTAAGTCATAGGATTAATCACAAGGCTCAGGGACGGAGCCAGAAAAATTATTGGGGGTGGCGAAAAGCAAAAGAAACTTCACTTTGATGGAGAATGTGATAGCGCAACTGCACAAATGAACACAACGTCGCAATTTCAAGCGCGCGACTGCATGTTGCTTTAGTAATTGTTTTCTCAATAGTGTTGAATGTGTTGTAATTCTAAATTTGAGAAGATTATTCTTTTTCATTGATTAATTTTGTTCGACCATATCGTTATCTCTTCTATATTTTTTAGAAAATCAATCTTTTTGTAAAAGTTAAACCTTATCACTGCCAAAACAAATATGTACCAATAAAATTTGCAGGTTTTGATGAAAAGTTGGGAGTTAAATTATTTATATATTAAATGTTAATTAACTATTACTAATATTATGTGGGATTGAGTTTGTTATTGTAAAAAATCAATAAAATAGGATTGAGTTATTGGGGTGGCAGATGGCTTCTTCTATATAAAATACCATTACAATTTACTAAGTTGAGGGTGACGGCAGCCCCATTTGTAATATACCTGGCTCCGTCCCTAACAAGGCTGATTTGGCGATGATGTTGTGGTTGAAGAAAATGATTTGATTTTGATGAGTTTTTTTTTTTTGGTTGGATTTTTTGAAGATTGATGAAGAATGATGAAGATGGTATGAAGATGAGAGAAGAAGATGAAGAAAAGGGAAAAAATTATGTGTTAATGGTTTATCGTAAAATACAATAGACCTACATGATCATGTGGTTCTCTTTTAAAGAAAAAGATCAAAGGGTTAAAGTTAAAAAATTAATAAGGTCTACGGTGAATCACATTTAAATATGGTTCACTTTAGACATTTAAGGTTAAAAACTAACGGAGAGGACCACATTAGTAAACGGAGGAAGACTTATGGGACCAAATTGAAACACTTTATAGTTAGGGGAGCAAAGTGAAAACCAAAAATAAGTTAAGGGACCAAATGATATATTAAGCCATTAAATAAAGACCAAATTAAATCTGCCATTTCAAGATGACATCTTAGAAACTCCTTAAAAGTTATTAGTGCGGCATATTCAATATTTTTTGTATAGATGTTGAATTAAAATATTTGAGTGCTTGTAATTTTTTTAATAAATGGGTCACATGCATGATCCATTTAAGGATAACAACTCTATCATGTAGAACATAATTTACCAACGAACCCCAGGACAATGTATGTGGTTTCACTTCTTTTGTTTAAATCAAATTTTAAGTAAAATAAATTTGAAAATTTAAAACAGTGACTTGATGGTATACACGATAGTGTAGATTCGACGTCAATCATGTCATGCTATTTATTTTTGCTCGAACATTAAAACATATAGTCCTATCTGCCATGGCGACAACAACGAGGTACTATTAGGATTAAGGGAGAGGTCATCGACATTTGGCCAACAAATGTGGTGTTTTTAATCTAACTTAACAAAGGTCCTTAGTCCTACGTAGCTGTAAGTGGTTTAGGAAATCAGAGCTACGTAGTTCTCTCTCGTATTAGTGAAGTGGGAATGAAAGAATTGAATGAATTGTGGAGGTATGTGACCTCTTATTTGTAGAGTTAATCATAGGAGTAGTGGGGCGTTGAGGATTTAGTGGAGGGTGGAGGAGTTGGTGGAGAATGAATGAGTTGAAAGATTACGGGTCTCTCACCACTCTACCTCTCTAGACGAGTTAAAGGAACAAGTTGTTGCATATACGTGAGTTTTTTCTCCTCCTCGTAGTATATGACTCCAGGAGTTAATACAACGAAGCGCATATCTATACTTTCTTGTGAGCGGAGGTTCTATCCTTTACAATTAGTAAGCAAAGCATAATTATAGGAGAAAGGCGTGATTGTTACTAACGATGAAAAATAAGGTTTCCACTATGCACAATGAGTATTACGCGGGCAAAGACACTGAAATAAAGCATGTGACAACTTATGTTTGATCATATATAAACAATTAGGGCTGATTCCACATTTTAGAAATGAAGTTCACATAAAAAGAGCGAGACACCTATGAATTTTAGTTGATAAGAAAGTACTCTTGTGTTTTCTTTCCCACCACCACCATTGGCATTGACTATTTTGCAACTCTCCAATCCGTTACAAGTTAAATCAACAGTGCACAATGTCACAAGTTCACAACCAACCACATTACATCACCATCACATTCACGTTTTCTCTGTGTTTTTCAGTTACCAGTACCTCCATTATTATTAGCACTAGCATATCACATTTCCTCTTTATCGGAAAACCATATCCCGCTTTGAACATCGCAACTACGCGATTATATTTCTCAAGAGTAAAATGCAATTCAGCTTCCAACTATATTTTATGCATAATAATTAGTTGAAGTGCTGTTATTTGATTGTTGCAATAAGAGTGAGGAAAGAAGAAGAATAGCGAAGAGGACGGTGTCGGTAACGGCCAAGTTGACGGAAAACAGTTTCCGTTTGTTTCTTGGTTTGCTCCGTGGCGCAAGAGGCTCGTGAGTGAAAATGCCCCATAGAGCAACTTACTTTTTCCCGCGTCAATTTCCGGAGCGAGGATTGGATGAATCATCCAAAAAGCTATTAGATCAAGATAAGGACAAAATCGTCAACTCCATCAAATCTCCAATCGAAAACGACACTCCAACCACAAAGTCACTTTCGTCGTCTACTCCTCCAACACCAAAAAACGACGCCGTTTTCTCCTCCGGCAAACACTCCGCCGCCGGTGATAAACTCCGATTCAAACAAAAGCAAATATCTGCTTTCTGCGACTGGTTTATCGACAAAAAACGACACTCCGGTCATCATACTCACCACATCCACCGCCGCTTGTCAACCTCCTCCGACGATCACGATCACGACTTTTTTCATTCTCAGCCAGGGACAGCCGTCAATGACACCGCAATCGACCGGAATTTCGACCGTCAAGTTTCACTTCCGAGGCTATCGAGCGACAGTAGCTATGCAGGGAGTTTGTTTTCCAGTGACATTAAAGAGGAAACGCCGTCGTCTCAAGTTTCCACCATTACCGCAACCATTGCGAGGAGGCAGAAGGAAGAGGAAGAAAACAAAGACGGGTTGGTGAAGAAGTGTGAAGAAAGCTATATCCTGCAGCTTACGTTAGCGAAGAGGCTTGCTTCTTTGGCAAGTCTTGTGTCGGAACCTGTTCTCACTCCTGGCACTGAAAATTGGGATGCTGAGTCCGTTTCTTATCGTCTTTGGGTACAAAACTAAACAAGATTGCACAACCGTTTCATTTTTTAACTATGTCTCACCATCGCCATCACACCAATGGTTTTAAACCGCGGTTGTGGCTCTTACGCGGTTGAAACTATGCAGACAGAGACTTCAAAATCCGCAACGACATGGCGATTGTGATATTGACTGCATTATTTCGCTGCAGTTTAAAACTATTGAACTTTATGTTGCGGCAAAACATTGCTGACGCAATCAAAATTACAAATGCCATGTGGTTGTGAAAGATCTTAAAATCTTTTATATTGCAGTTGAAGCAGCTGCAGACAACAACTTAAACCATACTGCAACTAGAGTTCAATAATATTTGTTTGATTAAATATGCTGTTTTTGGTTATCAGGTGAGTGGGTGCTTGTCGTATACGGATAAGATAAGTGATGGATTTTACAACATACTGGGGATGAATCCGTATCTGTGGGTGATGTGCAATGACGAGGAAGAAGGTAAGAAGATACCTACTTTGATGGCACTTAAAGCCGTTGAACCAAGCGAGGCATCTATGGAGGTGGTGCTTGTCGATAGACAAGAAGATTCTCGCTTGAAGTTGCTTCATGATAAAGCTCAGGAGTTGTATCATTCTTCGGAGAACATCTTGGTGTTTGTTGAACAACTGGGAAAACTTGTTGCCATAAACATGGGGTAGATATAGTAGTATTCTTCAATATAATCTTCACATTTTTCCTTATTGTGTTGTTGCTATTCTGAGTGTATATATTATTGAAGGGGTATATTCCCAGCGGAGCAAGGAGATCACCACAAACGGTGGAAGTTAGTTAGTAAGAGGTTGAGGAATTTTCACAAGTGTGTTGTACTTCCCATTGGTGGTCTATCTTCTGGTCTTTGTAGGCATCGAGCGATTCTCTTCAAGGTTAAGCATTGTACTGTATTGATGTGTTAATTTACCGAGTTATTGCTTTGTGGTGTGTGTAGATAATTGATATGTTAGTAGCATATCAATTATGAAACCAAATTTTACTATTTTATTAGTCGCACAAGGACGTTATTAACTATGCGCAGGATTTGCCTGAGTTCATTTTGCACTGAGTTTTGATGATGCATTAATGTTTGTTGAAAAACTTGTTACAGATTTTTTATTCACTGCTTAATTAGTTGGTTTTTGAATGCAGAGATTGGCTGATTTTATAGGTTTGCCTTGTCGCATAGCTCGTGGTTGCAAGTATTGTGTTGCAGATCACAGATCCTCTTGCTTAGTCAAGATTAAAGATGACAAACAGATTTCAAGGTTAGTAAAATTTTGTTATAGATGCGACTGATAATTTCTTGTGCATAAGTTTTTTATTCACCTCATTCCATTGTTCGGGTTATGGTTTGTTATTTAACAGGGAATATGTAGTCGACCTTGTCGGGGAACCAGGAATTGTCCATGGCCCAGATTCCTCCATTAATGGAGCATATGTTTCTTTTATTCCTTCGCCGTTTCAAATTTCTCATTTTAAGGAATTACAATCACCTTATATAGATGATGAAGCAAGTTCTCAACCACCTATTTGTTTTGACCAAAGTTCTTTTGATCCTGAAACTCATCCTTATTCAGGTACTTACATTTATATCATGAATATTGATCTTCCAATTTTCACATGTATTTCAGTTTCAAGTGCAAAGAAAGAATCTGTGATGCCATAGTTATATTCTTGGGCACAACCTTTAGGATACATCATAGTATCATACTTAAACTTCACTACATCGATTACTTGCTCAAATGATGTTTATAGACACAACCACTGTATGTCCTTAGCCAGGTGTTTTGTCTTTTTTTTCGTCACTGCAGAAGTGAGCTTCCTTCCCTTCACCTAGCTCTAGTCTCAGTGAATAGATTTGAAGTTGCCTGTAGTTTTTTTATTCCTTATCAAATTTGTGGAGCATGTTTGAATTTAAATTTTGATTTTAACCCTTTGGGAACATGGTGACCTGTTCTCTGTTAGTTCTGTTCAGTAAATCTTATAGCTAGAAGAGCAGAATTCTAGTTTGAAGCTGATCTTGGCCATTATTCAAATATCTGCAGGTTGTGGACAGATTGATCAACAACTTAAAGAAACTGATTTGTTGAAAGGTCAGGGTTCCTTCAGTGCTTCAATTGATCAAACATGTGAAGGAACCAAACCACTTCTAACTCCTCTTGGTTTAAAAGAGAATGATGAGGAATGTGCAGTTCTAGGTTCAATTTTGCCTACCATTCATGAGGATGTTTCTAAAGTTTTTCCTGTATCCGAAGAATCATTACATGAATATCCAAGGCTTAGTGAAGATGCAGTTGTGTTACAAGAAACTTCCAGCAATGAGATCATCGTAACTGGAGGTTCTGTGGTAAAGAGTACTTTCAAGCAATGTATACTTAGTTCCTCCTGCCAATCAGAACTGATGCAAGTAGACAATAGAATTGAAAACCAGGACTATTTACCAACTGGGAATATTCCAAGATATGTGAATCTTGAACCATCACTTTCAATGGACTGGCTTGAGATATCATGGAATGATTTACGGATTAAAGAGCGTGTTGGTGCTGGTACTTTTTCTGCTTCTTGAATTCACGTAGATTTGGTATAACAAACCTGTTTCCTCATTTGGTGACTCTAAATGCTCCTGTCCTTTTAACTATGTAGGCTCATTCGGAACTGTGCACCATGCTGAGTGGCATGGATCAGTAAGTCATAATTTATTCGTACAGTAAGCACATTCGAGTATATAAACACAGTTTCTGATGTCTTCATACTGCTCGCTTTCTTTGTCTGTTCGATTGAAATTGGATGAATGACATTTAGCCTCCAATACAAGTTGACTATATTATATTTAACTATAGATATGTCTTGTGTTGTATCTGAAATACATTATTTGGCCAATATGGCCACAGTTTGTATGTATGGAGATCTACTCGCTCCAGGAGTAACTCGTCATAGATACTCCTCTCAACAGCTCTTTGTACATATTGAATTTTATTGGTTCAGTCATTGAATATTATTATGGAACAATTGAATCTTCCTCACCCTATATGTTTGCTTGTGTCTCCATGCGTGTGTGTATTTCTTTTGAATAGTTCATCTATTTTATAAATTGCAGGATGTTGCAGTCAAGGTCTTAACAGTTCAGGATTTCCATGATGATCAGTTGAAGGAATTTCTGAGAGAGGTATGTATCGATTCTATTCATGATATAAATGTATTGAGTTTCCTCATTACTGTATTTGTCTGTGATTTGGATTGTATTAACTAAGAGGCTCCAGCAAGAGGATACCAGCGGGTTCACCAAAAAATACTTTTATGCTAATTTGGCAACAGTCACAACATTGCATAGTTTATGAAGCACACTGAAATTATTGATTATGTGTTTTACTGTCATGCTTGAGACTTGTATGATCATTTTCTCCAATACTAGTTTGGACATAATGAGATAAAATTTTAAACTTGTTCTTAAAAAACCCATTTATTTTCCCCACTCTATTAAATTGTGAAAAAAGCTAGTTATATTCAAGTTGGTATTTGCATTGATTTAGGTTGCAATAATGAAACGTGTTCGCCATCCAAATGTGGTGCTCTTCATGGGTGCAGTTACAACATGCCCCAATCTATCAATAGTGACAGAGTATTTGCCTAGGTAAAACAATCAACTTCTTGTATCATTGATCACATTATTGTATATTCTTGCATGAAGATGTGATAGTCTTACCTTTCCTGGTACATTTTTTACAGAGGTAGTTTATACCGCCTAATACACAGGCCAGCATCTGGTGAAATTTTGGATAGTAGGAGAAGATTACGGATGGCTTTGGATGTGGTTTGTGTCAAATAAATATGTTAATTTATTACTGTAGATAGTTATCTTGTACATGATATATTGTTGATCTGATTGCAGGCTAAAGGAGTCAATTATCTCCATTGTCTGAAACCTCCAATCGTGCACTGGGATCTCAAATCCCCAAACTTGTTAGTGGACAAAAATTGGACTGTGAAGGTGGAATGAAACTGATTTAGCAGTTTATTATGAGAATTCACAAAATTTTGTACAAGTCAGTGATTTCCTTTTTCATTTCATCTACAGGTTTGTGATTTTGGACTGTCCAGATTTAAGGCAAACACTTTCATACCCTCAAAATCTGTTGCTGGAACAGTTAAGTCTCTGACTCTACTCATCAGCGTAATGATATAAGCTTCATGAAGTTATAGTTTTCCATCAATTTAACTCGTGAATTCTCCACTTATTTTCTTTCTTTCCTTCTGTGTTTGAGTAGCACTCTCAAGTTTGAATTCATGAAGAAAAAACAATTGTTACTTCTTATCCTTTTGCTACCAATATTGTCCTAAGACCAATGATACTTTTGTGTTTCTGATTTATGATTAATTATAGTATTATGGATGTTAATCATTTGATATTGGTAAGTCTTTTTGATGAGAATAATATGCATTTTTAAGCGTGCATGAAAGTAACATTGAACATAGTATCCTGTATTTGGAGTTGGTAGATTTTGCATGTTAGCATACATATAGAGGCAAATTCCTTTTAATAGTGAAATTGGTAATTTTTCTCAATATTTCACTCGTTGAGTTTTTACTTCAGGTACCTCACTTTCCATAAATTTGTAACCGTTTATTTTATTTTTAGCCTGAGTGGATGGCCCCGGAATTTCTCCGTGGAGAACCTTCGAATGAGAAAGCTGACGTATACAGTTTTGGAGTTATCCTGTGGGAACTTGTGACCATGCAACAGCCATGGAGTGGACTTAACCCTCCCCAGGTAAACTTAATGGGTGTTATGGTCTAAATTGTAAATATTTGTAGCCAAATATTTATTTAATGTGTTTTTTTTTTGTGGTGGCCGGGGTTCGAACCCCAGACCTTGCATATTATTATGCTTTGTCCCTACCAACTGAGCTAAGCTCACGAGGACATTTAATGTGTTTACTAACAGTAAAGTTCATTTGCAAAAAAAAAAAAAAAAAAAAAAGTAAGTGGGAGAGGTATACATGTGAAATTAAACTTCCAGTTTTACCAATGGATTTTGAAAAATAATAACCATCATGTGAACTCTCAGGTGGTTGGAGCTGTTGCTTTCCAGAATAGGAAGCTTGCTATCCCTTCAAACATCTCCCCAGTATTGGCCTCCCTCATGGAATCTTGTTGGGCTGAGTAAGTTATAGTAATGCCAATTTTTATTAAAAACATTGTCAACGTGTTTGACCTATTATTTGATTCAATTTTATACTAGTATATTGAAAAATACACCATTTATTTGTTTTTGTTCTAAGACAAACATATAATAATAATTGTGACCTTAGAGCAAGAAAGTTATAGAGAGGGAATTGAAAATTTTGGAATACTTATTGTTTAGTCCTGGCTCCTGACAATAATATGAGTGTTGACTTGACGGGATAAAATTGATTTTAGCAACTACTGTTTTTAATTGGAGAATAGAGATTCCCTACGCACATCAGAATAGTTCATGTTATTTTGTTTGGTCAACTGCTGTTTTTTTTTTTTTTTTTATGGTTCTATAAGCATTGTTTTGTTTACTTGGCAGTGACCCTGCTCAGCGCCCATCTTTTGGAGGCATAATTGAGTCACTAAGGAAGCTCCTGAAGTCTCCAACAGAGATGATAAAAATGGGTGATACTCACAACCCATGATTGGTTTTCTTGTTGCTGAAATTTGTTGAACTAATAAGGAAACATTGGTGGTCGTATATTATCTGAATGACAGAACCTTGGCTGTTTGCAACTGTATGTTGTAATTTAAAGGCTCAAATAGGTGCTTGCTGTCTTGGATCCTCTACAATTTACGACTGCGGTTGTAGAGACCATTAGATTTATAGAGAGAAATCCCGTTATTTCTCTCTAAATTTAACAGTTCATACGGCTATAACACCATATGGCTATAGAGGATTCATGTCCGTATCTTATGGGGTTCCCGAGCGTCTGAACATATATATTAATAAGCTCCTGACCTCAAGCTCCTCTGTGGATAACTCCAAGTCTGAAATATTGGAGGATCTATGTTTTGTAACATTGTTTTCTTAAAAAATGTTATGTAACATTGCAATGTGATCATTTGTGAAGTGCTACACAAGAAAATTGTTTTTGAAAATGATATTCAAAAAGTATAATAAATTAACATTTGGAATGAAGTATTATTAAATTTTTTTGTCATGGATTCCACCCTCAATAGTCAGAATTAATTTGTTCAATTAAAAATTAAAATGTTAATTTACCTTTTAATCAATTGTATTTGTTAGTTGTTACTGATTTTGAGAGTGGACACTTTCATGTCCATGTGAACGCTAGTGTTAGTATAAAATAAATAAGCCATATAGGCATCACATGGAGAAATCTTTTTTTTTTTTTTTCTATTTAAAAGAGTCACATATGTATACGTTACTTATTGATAATTTATAATAACAATATCTAATAAATACTCAATCTTATCAATTCAACATCTCACACAAATTTCTTAAATAAGATTCATTAATCATTTATCAATCAACTCTATATCATTGTTCCTTAAAAAAAAAAAACTATATCATTGTATCTAATTTTTTAATGTTAAAGGGGTGGGGGACCCACATCAAAAGAGAGTGTTTATATGAGACTCTTCCCGTTAGGCACTCAAATTGTTTCCCTTCCATTAGTGGTACCTATGTTTATGGACAGTGACGTATCCAGGACCCTGCATCAGGGGATGCAAATTTTTAAACCGCATTAATCATTAATATTATAAATTAATATATATTGATCTACCCATTTCTCTTAGTAACTAATTAATATGCATCGACATCACAATGTGAACTTATTTCACACATGCGTTAAATAATGTGTTATGGCGTCATTTAATGTGAGCGAAAACACATAAGTTATCATATTCATTAGTAATTGATATTAAAGCACATCATTGAATGCATGTGTAAAATAACTTTAAAGTATGTGCAAAGAAAGTAAGCTCTTTTCTTGTTAATTTAAACTACTAAATTTACATTTGTGTTACTTTTACCCAATAAAAAATTGAGTTTTTTTTATTCTTTTAAATAAATAATCACATTAAATTTTATGATTTTTGACAAAGTGTAAATTCAAGTATTTACCACTAGGAATTCAAAAGAGTAATATCATTTACATCACTTTATAGGAAAAAGAATAAAAATAGAACTAGAGAATAGAGAGTGAAATGATTCCTCTAAAAACAGAGTAGAAAGATTTTTGTTTTGAATAATATACATCACGTAACTTATTTGCAAATATATAACAAATGTGTTTGATTGGTCTAATTGGATGGTTAATTGCAGATGAAGCCCTATACTATAACATGAATTCGATACCAGGTTATTTGTTTTTGGCTTTTAAGTGATAAAAATCTTCCAAATAATAAAATAAGGGTCATGTTAACTTGTGCCCTAAGGGCACAAGTTAAGAAGCCTAAAGAGGAAATTAAAAATAAATTTTATATTAAAAGGATAACTTTTGCAACTTTTAAGATATTGAATGCACAAGTTCCAAGAAAAACTTTATACATTTGCCTTCTTAACTTATGCATCAAGGGCACAAGTTAACATTTTCCATAAAATAATAACACTTTAAAAATTAAAACATATGTAGTACTGGTGGTACATGTGCTCGTCAGTAAACTCAGTATGTACACACACCAACAATATAGAACCTTAGTCAAACCCACTCTAGTCTTAGGTGAGGTGCAAAGCAAGAATATCAGGGTGTGCAAATAGCATTGAATGTAGGAAAACTGGTGCAAATAGCAGAAATCCAGGGTGTGCAGGTGCACTGTAACGCCCCATTTTTATTTAATTATTTTTAGTAGATGTGTGAATATTTTTATATGACTTTATTTGATATATATATATATATATATATATATATATATGTATGTGTGTGTGTGTGATTTCATGTGAAATATATGTTTTCTGTGATTTTATGTGATATATGGTGTAATTTTATTTTATTATATGATTTAAGGAGTTGTGTTTTATTTGAATGAATATTGTTTTATTATTTGAGGAAATAATATGAGAAATAGAAATAATATAGAATTATTATTTATTTTAATTAAAGGGAATTAAATAGTAATTATGTGAGTTTAGTGGGAGTTAAATGAAAAGAGGGGAGGTTATAGTTTTTGGGAGAAAAAAAGAAAGAAAAGGAGGCAGAAACATTTTCACGTAAAAAACTTTAGAAACTGGTTTTGAGAGAAGGAAGAGGAAGCTAGGAGAAGAGCTAGGAAGAGAGAATCCAACCATTTTTGCTGTAGAATTTGCTGAGATAAGGTAAGGGTGGGATTCCTTTCACTAATAATATGTATAATTCTGAAATTTAATGAATTGTTGTGTTCTTGATTTTAGGGTTAGCAAGTTATGCTAGGTTGCTATAATGAAATGAATTATGTTGAGAATGCATGTTTTCTATGTTGTTTTGACTGCTATGTTTCCCATAGAACCTACAAACATTGTTGCAGATCATTTGGGGGTTTGGGTGATCAGAAATTGGGATTCATATTCTCTAATCTTAAGTATGTTTTCTGAAATTGGGTTTGGCAAAGGTTGCAGGTTGTGAGTTTTGGGGATTAGGGTAAATCTTATTTTGATGTTCATAGTTTTGGTTGTTGAGAAATTAGGTTTTGAAGATGGGTTTGGTTGTTAATAGAATAGAAAATTCATTGAAGTTATGTTAAATTGATGTTCAGGTCTTAGATTTATCATAGGCAATGTTCCTTATCAAATTTAGGGTTGGGTTGATGAAAATTGAGATTATGAGAAAAAGTGATTTTAAGTGTTTTTGAGAAATAAGTGATTCTGGGATAAGCTGTTTTTGAGATTTGAAAATATGATTTTTCAGTAAAATATAATAGGATTTGTCGAATAGAACGCGTAGGCGAAAACGGAATCGGATTCGGGGTAACAGTTAGGTTTTTATGGACGAAACGGTGAAACCAAAAAAAAATGGGACTGCACAGAGCTGCAGCGCAGGTGGCTACTGCCTTCCCACACCTGGGCGCAGTTTTCCACGCCTGGGCGCAGCAAGGCAGCCCCTCATGGGTGACTGCTTGTTGTGTTTTCGTTGCGTGCTGTCAGAACTTCGATTGTTGCGTTCTTGTGTCTTTTTCACCCCTTTCCGTGTTGAATTAGCTTTCGGTGTAAACATAAAAGTTGTAGATATTTGAGTTAGCTTTCTAATGGTTTTAGTTTTACATGAAAATGATTCATAGTTTTTGAGTTATGATAAAAATAGTCCAAGTGGATCTTCAGAAAACCTTAAGAAAACTTAGCATAACTAATCCCAAGTTAGTCCAAAAACTTATGGTTGGTTTCCCAACTTCAAACTTAAGTGTTAGGGATTTAGTTGAGGTGTTTTATGGATATTTGACTTATGTTCTATTGATCAAAACTTAATTTCTTTTGAAGGATGTTTTGGACTTTGAGATGAATGTAATTGATTTATATATATGCTATGTTGTTGATTTCCGTTGTTGATGTCGTTGTATCATCTGATGTCGAAGTTGGGGAGTGTGTCATAATTGTTTTAGGCACATATGTTGTTGTTGTAGTCGCTGTTGAAGTTGTATGTTGATATACACAAGTTGAGTCTATTTGCATACTCACATCTGTTGGGGGCTTATGCCCTGGAATGTTCATCATTCAACCCGTTGGGGGCTTATGCCCTGGAATGTTCATCATTCACCTGCTGGGGGCTTATGCTCTGGGATGCTTTAACCATCCAAACTGTTGGGGGCTTATGCCCTGGAATGCTTAGCATTCAACGCGCGTAGATTGGTACCACATGCATGATGCATTAGTTGTCGTGTTGTCATTGCATTGTCGAGTTGTCGTTGTTGTCGTTGTCGTCGTCGCATTGTCGAGTTGTCGGTGTCGTTATTGATAACGAATTTGTTGTTGTTGTTGTTCTTGATGATGTTGTTGTTGTTGTTCTTGAAGATGTTGTTGCTGTTCTTGATGACGTTGTTGTTGTTCTGACGTTAATGGATGATATTAATTGATGTTATATAATGATGAATATATATGTTGTTGATGACTAAGATGTGGTAGGATGCTCTATCCTTATTAAATGATGTTAAGTTGATGATGTTGCATAGTCGAGTTGGTGTTCTTTGTTGATAATGACGTTGGTGTTGTGGTAGATGTTGTTTAAATGTTGTTGAAAACGAATATGATGCTGAGTTATATGTATATATGAACTTGATAATGCTTGTTGTTGAACTGTTGTTATTTTCATTAATTTGCTGAATTATATATTATTATTATTGGATAAGTTTCTCACCCCTTCTGCGTATATGTTGCCTCAACCGTGGGTAATGTGCAGGTAATGATGGCTTGTAGGTTGATTGGCTCAAGTGTCTAGGGCTCTGATACATATTAGGATGGGGATCGTCGCGAATGTCTTCTTCATTTCTTTTATGTATCATATTTTGAAAAGACCTCGTTGTTGGATTTATTATTGTTGAGGATAATGTCTATTACGTTGAGGCCTTTGTGCCAATAATTTCGTTGACGTAGGATTTGGTTGAAACTATATTTTTAAAGAACTATTCCGCTGCAGTTTATTAAGATATTCTAAACGTTGATTTTAAATAATTAGATATTTCCTATTTATGAAATTTTGAAAAGTAGTGTGACACTCCGTTGTGTGATTACTCTGATTTTATTTATTAATATTACGTTGTTTGAGAACGGGGTGTTACATGCACACCCTCAAAGCTACCTAGATAAGAACAACATTATGGATGGTCTTGTCTCGCCATTCTTCAAACATATGAAAAGAACACAAAAATGTGGGTCCCATAATTTTTAACTCTCTTTGATTGTTCTTCAGATAATATCAAAGGACGGTGTTGTCTGTCGACAATTTTGAAGCTCAATCAAACATGACAATAGTATTGTCCCCCTCTCTCTTCCATTATATGTGCGCATATTTTCTAATAGCATCCACAATTGGAATAAATAAATAAAAAATCATTAAATTTTAAAAACTTTTGCCGGGCCTAGTTTTTTTAGTGAGAGAAACTCCAACTTTTCTCTAAGTTTTCCTTCTCTTTCACTCATCGAGGAGGGGTGGTTTTAGGTCAATTTTTGACCTAAAATCACCCATCTACATCTTTTTCTCCTTTCTTTCAATCACAATAAGTGATTTTCACAAATATCAAGTGTTTTTTTTGTGTTTTTTCGTGATTTCGTCGTCTGAGTGCGACCTTGTGTTGTTCGTCGTCTTGTGCGGCGTTGTTTGATTTGGCATCTTGTTGCGGTGTTCGTTGGTTCATATTGAAGGATCAGCTTCAGTCAATCACAGATTCAATCAATGATTTGGACGTCAACGTTGCAGATCCAGAAGCAAGAGTATTCTGGTGATTTAGATTTTATCATATTATTTGTAGGCATTTTGCCGTTGTATGCTATTAACTTGGGTGCTGTGAGTTTGTTTGCAGATTCATCCTTTACGTTTTTAGCGATCTTGATTCTGATGTATTCTATCGATTTGAATGAATGAATATCGTTCTGTTTTTGTCAAAAAAAAAAAATCATTAGATAAGTCTCACATGTATGTATCATCTATTTATAGTTTTTCAATAAAAGTATTTAATGACTCGATCACTCGGTAACAATAAACTAAAAAGAGTCCCCTAATATCTACTTTAATACATGCATTTAAAAAATGGGTTTATTTAACATGTGCAACATTGCACATGTTAAAACAACTAATAGTAATAACTTTTTTGTGGTAAAACAACAATTATTTGTTCAAAAGATTTATATTTAATATTAAATGTACAACTTTCAATATAAAATTTCTATTTCAATCTTCTTAACCTGTGCAAATTTGCACATGATAGAAAAACCCTTAAAAAATAAATAAAACGATATTAAGAAAAGCAAGAATCACATGAATTTGTGATGGTGAGACAAACTTTTATCTACTTTCTTTTCAATTTGAATCGTGTGACTCATTAGTTGTTAAAGTGGAAGAGAGTTCTTATATTGTTAGACTATTTGTTATTCTGTCTCTCCTCGTCAGCACAATAGAAAATCATCCTTCAAACACTTAGATCCTCATTGTCGCTGTACGTTGCCGCCTCTAGGAACAAACTACCTAAACCCAATGACAATTTCAACCATTTTGAAGCATATTTCATTGTCGAATGAAACCCTGTTCGGTTTCAATTATGGTGTCTTTGCTTGCTCAAAGAATCAAGATATATCATTTCTTTTCATTTCTCTTGCTTAGGAAATGATGATTTCCAATTTATAAGCAATACATTTGAATAAAAATGTTACCAGATTGTTCTTCCATCAAACAAATGAGTTATGATTGAGATCAGATTGTTTTTCATTTAGCAAATGATTTCAATCCTTTAAAATGGTGATTATATCATTGAAATTGTTGTCAGGTTTGAGTAGTAGGCTACGGAGAGTGAGGTCAAGGTTTACATCTATTCGTGCACTAGAGCTAGGAAAAGACATAGGTACATACTTTCACGTTAACCTCGCAGTCCCCCGATCCCTTAACTACCCTAAACTTGATGACAATTTCAACCATTTTCAAGGATTTTCAACCATTTTCAAGGATCGTATTTCATTGTTGAATGACAAACCATCTGATATTGATCATGTCTTTGTTGCTTGAAGGGAGAACCAGTATCTTTTATCTTCATTTGTCATGCTTATGAACTAACGATACACAATTCATAACTATGACAAATAAAATATAAACAATGTTGGTCGGCCATCCTAACAAACAACAAATGCATGATCATAATCAAATAGTTTTTCATTCACAATGAATATTGATCCTTTTAAATGGAGACCATATCATTGGATTTGTCTTCGGGTTTGGCCTAATTAGGGTATGGGGGAGTGTGAATGTGAGGGAAGTCTGATTCTGTTCCTAGCGGCAGCGGCGTGTGGAACAAACATAGGCACATACCTCTCCCCTTGTCGCCACACTCCCTTATTACGTTAACTACTCAAAAATAGACGACAATTTGAATCATTTTGAAGAATTGTACTTCCATAATGAAAAATTGTTTTGAGGTCCTCAAGGTTGGAGGCGGTTTTTATTACTCTTCTTGCAACGAGGAGGTCCTTCAATTTGCCTATGACACAAATAGAAACCGGATTGCTCCGAACACTAAAGCGGTGCAACAACTGCACCCCACAACTGAACCACCAAAACTTTCCCTTCTATTATATACAAATTTCAAAAAGTCGTGGATTGTGGGGATTCTTATTCTAGTGATTCTACTGAGTGTGTGTTTGTTGTAGCAGTGGAAGTGAAAAAACACACCTTTGGACTGATGCTACAATTTGCAGCTTTGTTATTTTCACAGGAAAATTGCGTAGGGACGCGAGAATCTTGCTTTTGTTGCATATCCAAACAATGCATAAGCTTCAAATATCGTGACCTTAAAATGTGTGGCCATCAAAAGTATATACCTCTCTCAAAATATACTCAAACAATTTTTGAATTGTGATGATTCTTTTGTTCGAATATATCACCAAAAAAATTGATATGTCTGCCCCTAGTTGAAAACTATTTATACAAATACCCCTGTTCTTCATTTTGGATGGCGAGCATAACCTGTTTTTCAACATTCTCTGCAAGCTTACAAGCTTTATTCTGAGCAATCTACATTTAGGTTGGCGAGCATCATTTTTTAAAAGTTTTTTTTCCTGTTCTTCAATGGAAATGGCGAGCAGCCATTTTTTTAGATTTTTTTTTAATGTTCTAAGTTTAGAATGGCGAGCATGCCATTTTTTTCCAATTTTTTTTTGTCTAACTTTTGTTTTTTTTGTTTACTATTTTTTTTATTAAAAAAACTACATTTCTTAAATTTAAAAACACAACCTAAAATGACTTTTTTGTTCGAAGTAGTCCAAGACAAGAGTTATTGGCCTCCGCATGAAGGTCCAAAACTTTGCCACAATCCAACCATGCGAAGATTAAAGAAAGGTCATCCAAACAATACTCGCATCTTGACTAAAATGGATGTTGCATAAAAAACCCCGAGAAAATATGGACTATTTTCCAAGAACGGTCATATTCGCAGGATCGTCCAACTGTTAATCATCATAGTTAATTTCCTTCGTAATGTATTTTATTTCGAATTATCTTAATATAATTATTATTATTATTATTATTATTATTATTATTATTATTATTATTATTATTATTATTATTATTATTATCATTTTGCTCATCTATTTATTAGTAATGTTTAATTTTTTAATTAAAAATATTTATATACAATGTAGGTAATTTCATTAAAAAATAATACACAACGTTTACATAATACATTAAATTAGATGTAACCTTCTTATAAAAACAAAATTAAATTAAAATGGCATGGTCGCCATTTTATATATAGAACAAGGGCATGGTCAATTAAATTAAAAATGAATGTGCTCGCCAATTGAAATAAGGAACAAGAAAAAAATTTAAAAAATTCCTGCTCGCCAACTTAAATGTAGAACGCAGCATAATTGTTCAGAGAAAGTCTGCAAAGCCTGCAAGTCTGCAGTGGGTTGTTGAAAAAATGGACATGTTCGCCAAGTTAAAAGAAGAACAAGGGCATTTATAACAATAATTTTCAACTAGGGGCAGACATATCAATTTTTTTTGATGATAGGGGCAGAAGAAAAAAAATTTCGTTCTTGTTCCTCACACGCTCAATAGTCAATACTCACACCTTGATGTCAACAAATCTAAAAGCTATAGCAACATTTAGACCTTTGTAATACTTGAATTACAAAAAGGAGGTAATGATACTCTTCCTAGTTGACACTTACACAGGGCCCTCAAGGTGTAGATTGCTCAATTTTTGAAAAGATAGCATATGCCACAATGGCTGAAGAAGCATGGGATGTATTACATTGTCATGCAAATGAGTGAAGAATAAATAAAAAAATCCAAGTATTGAATATAAAAAATATGAGATCTCCAATTTAGATAAGTAGAAGGAAAACTAGATAGCAGAATTTAAGCAAGTTATAATATACTTCGATATCAAGCTTTTGAGAAGAAAAAAAGAAAGAAGATGTACTACTGTACAATTGGATTACATAGTGCCACCACCTAGACAATTGTACTCCCACCGTTTGGTCTTATTTGCATCAATTGAGTTGAAATAAATATAAGTGTTGGTGTTTTCCTCTAAACCTAGACTAGACTAGCTTTGAAGAATTGTGGATAGTTTATCTACCATTAGAATTAGACACACAAATACACTCACATGTGGTACTTACTACAAATTAAGTTTCACTTCACTTATAAATTTATGTTTGTGGCTAATTTTAATTGGTTGTTGGGTTAAATATCCACAATTCATTAAAAATAACATAGAAAAAGCCTTAAAAAACAAACCTAATTACTCTCATTCCTTTACGAGACAGATTAGTAAATGCCACACCATAGGTAAGTCCAAGCATATGTATTTGAGTGTTATTGCTTTTTCAGGCCAAGAGAGAAAAAAAGTTTGACCCAAGAAAGTAGAGCTGTCAAAACGGGCGGCCCGGCCCGGTCGGGAAACGGGCTTTTTAGGGCCGGGCTAAAAAGCCCGTTTTGAATATGGGCTGGAATTATGGAACCCGAGCCCTATACGGGCTCCCGGGCTAACGGGCCGGCCCGGATGTACTTTTTTTTTTTTCATTTTTTAAACACATTTTTTTTAATATTGGAAGCTCTGCAGTGTTTCACACACAGTCTCATTTGAGTGGTTTTTATAGTCCTGTGAAACCATTCCCATAGGTTTTTTTTTGTCCTTTTCAACCTCTGGTAAAATTTTCATTCATTGTTCTTATTTTAATTTAGATCCTCATTCAGATTTTATTCTCACCTTCCTATATTATTATAGTTTAAATCAATCATTAGTATGTATAACTACTAACACTAAGTTTCCAATACTGGCTCCTTCAAAAAAAGTTTCAAATACTGGTGCCTCCTTAACCATATATTGCCAAACTTTGACAAAAAATTACGTTGTCTAATCAAAACTGGAAATGAAATTGCTACTTAAAAAAAGAAACAAATGAATAGTTCAGTTTTGAACTGAAATTGCATGTCCTGATAGGGATGATTGCAGTGAATCATTGGAGGAGGTAGAACAAGTGCTGTGGACTAGCAAACTAGCACTGTGTTTTGGACTAAAAAAAACTTATTTTTTTCGGGCTGGCAGGCCGCCCAAAGCCCAAACGGGCCGGCCCTAACGGGCTGCGGGCTTTTTCGGGCTGGGCTAAAAAGCCCTGAAAAAATTCGGACTGCAATTATTCGGCCCAGACCCTACATTTTATTCGGGCTTTCGGGCCGGCCCGTACGGCCCGGCCATTTTGACAGCTCTACAAGAAAGACACTCTTGTGGTGACAGATTTTTCCTAAAACAATCTTGTGATGATAGAGTTAAAAAAGAAAGAGTGGACCCCAAAAATAGCACATCATTCTTGACTTCTGTGATTAAGATAGCTGAACTCGTGTGCTAAGGTCCACTTATTTATTAGTATACATTTGCTATTCTTTTCTGTTATTCTATGCAGTATGCACATACCTAACAATAATATCTATTTTTATGGAATTCATCTGTTTTTTACTTCATCGAATTACTGCATTACATAACTCTTCCTATTATATTTGAGAAAACAAAGTTTTATAGATATGTGAGACGTTGTGTCATTGAAATTGGACACACAGCTTATTTACCTCCTTTTATCAATAATTTTGTTGATTAAATTGATCACAAAAAAACACATTCATAGTTAAGTTGACTATCTACAAATAGTTTAAAGACAAAAATTATTAATAAAAAATATATTTATAAATGTATTTGTAATTTTGATGCGTTGAATTTAAATCATAATTGTGACATATATTACAGTCCTATTCAATTTAAAGAATTAGTCTATGTAGTTGAAGGGGAAAAAATCCAGTTTACATTAAAATAAAAATTAAACTGGTAGTTTATCCTATCAATTTCTTCTAGAAAAAAGTATAATGATATTTATTTATTTATTTTTGCGATAGAAGATAAGCTTTTAAAAACAAAATGATAAGCGTGGCGGCTGCCGTCTAAGGTCAAGTTGAATTTAAACTATTGAATCTATAAACTTTTGAATTCCGATTCTCAAAACACACACACACTCACACTTATTCTTCTTCTCACACCCCCAGAAAAATCTAACACCCTCACCGGAGGAAATTTCTCATCGGAAAAAATGGAGATCACTGAGAAACAAGCGATGTACCGCGACATCGGTTTACAAGTCATCATGATCCTCGCAATGGCTTTAATCTTCCTCAGCATGCACGGAATTCCACAAAAATTCCTCGCTAAACTCCGATTCCAAAACCGAAAAGCAATCAAAGCAAAGCGTCACTTCGTACGTGGCGCTCAGCTTCTCACACAAGCTAGATCTTCCAAAAACAAATCCAGATCCGCCATCAACAACCTCGCAAACGAAGCCTTAGGCGAAGCCGAAAAAGCGATCGAACTCGATCCAAAAGACGCCGCTTCGTATCTTCTCAAAGCTATGATTCTCGATCTTCAAGGTTTTCGTACTTCCGCTCTTGAATCACTCGACGCCGCGTTGTCTCCTCTCGCCGCCGGTTCGCTTGAGCAAGGTGAACGTGGCGATGCGTTGTTTAAGAGAGCTGAGTTGAAACTCGCAACGAGTGAACGCGGACGAGTTGACTCGGCGTTAGCGGATTTGACTGAGTCGGTGATTTTGAGTCCGAAGAACGCGAAAGCTTGGTGTGCGTTGGGAGAGTGTTATGAAGGGAAGAAAATGGATGAGGAAGCAAAGAAAGCTTATAAGGAAGCTCATGAATTGGCGCCACAGTATTCTGTGCCTGTAGAAGCACTTAACAGGTTGGGTTCATAATCGATTTTTTGTATAAGCTTCTTTCAGATTATAATTATATCGTAGTACTTAACTTAAATCGTTGTTGTTAAATGCTAAATTAAAAGACTTATGGGTCAAGAGTAGGCGTTAATAAATGATTCTGGCGCGTGTCAGTTATAATCTGTTGAAGTGTAAAATATCATGAAGAGCAAAGTTTCGGCAAAAATCGCTTTTGCTATGAAATATTTATTCTTCCTTCTGGATTAAGAAAGAAACGATTCACTGCTTTATTAAACGAATCTTTGAATTTGACTTATCCGTTCGTTGTTTCAAAACCAACTGAAAATAAAACGAGAGGAACATCAGGACGTTGAAGTTAAGTTGTGTTAAAAGGAGGACATTTTTTGCTAAAATTGGAAATATCGATTAACTAATGCAGTTGTATCATAGTTAAAGTGTTTTTTTTTTATTTTTTGAAAATGAATTATTTGAACGTAATCACATGTATCGGTGTCAGGTCACTGCTGTTAGACAGCGGACACGCCTTTGATCAAACGTGTCTATGCTACCATGTTTGCTTTAATCGCTTTTTGCTCTCTTGATTCAAATTGAATTTTTAATCTCCTTTCGTTTGGTAAAATGTTATATAAATGTAATAAAAGGGAGCAACTCTTCGACCCACATTTATAAAATTAACACGTAGTTCTAACATTTTTTTTTTTTTTTTATGTGTATGCGTTTGAAGTGATTTTGAGAGTGGAGAATGCTCCTCTCCTCTCACGATAAAATATGCCAAAACAAGAAAATAGAGTTCATATACTTGCTATTTACAGATTTATTATAGGCATCCTTTTCAATTTTCCATGCCACAATCGTAATTAGGACTACGAATTATTCAAAAGGTGAGTTAGTGTGGACTACGTGAACCCCACAATCTGGTTTTGGTTTTGGTTTCATCATATAATTTCATGCACGTAATCTGATGTTGCTGTTTGATCATCATCTAAAAATGTTGGAACCAGTAACTTGGATGTCAATATTGAAAATTTGGTACCAAGTTTGAATTTGTCTATTTTAAGAAAAGTTTTCCACTACATGCCTAGATTTTCACACTTTTGTTTCTTGCTACTGTTTTTCCACGTCTGTCTAATTTAGCACTGAGTCGTTGCTACTTACCAGTAATATTCTCTTTCAAAAACACGAGAAGCCACATGGGATGTTGCTTCTCCTTCTATTATCAATGGCCAATTTTTGTATTTTATAATTTGCCAAATTTCAAGGTGTATCTCTTCCGTGCAACTTTTGCTGTCTTGAGAAAATTGCTTTTTTTGACCCTTTCACTTGCAATTTCATGACGTGGTTGTGAATTCATGGAAGCATGGCATTTAAGCTTCAAATGATTGAAAATTATTAATTTTATTAATTGTTAATTCCTTTACTTTGTTCCTTCACTTGTTTTCTCTTTTGGGTCATGTTAACCGGTGCCTCCGGGACATTGTTTAAAGAGGCTAAAAGTAGAAATTGGAAGTCAAAAAAGACACTTTTTAAGCTTTTAATGTATTGATTATACAGCTTTCAATTTTTCAATGCAAATATTACTATATTTGTTTCCTTAACCAGTGCCCCGGACATTGGTTAACATTTCTCTACTCTTTTTAGCTTTTGATTCACAAATGGTAGTTGTTAATTATTTTTTGATTGAAAACTTGTTTTAGTCATTGACAATAATTATGAGACTTAATTTAGTCCCTACCTAAACAGTTTAAGCATTGTATCTTCAAAGAATGTTGTGAATTAAGTTGTCTTAATTTTTTTTTAGAGATTAAAGGTTTTTTTTTTTCATGAACTTTGGGTTTCACATTTTTAGCCATAATAAAAACAAGTCTTCACTCGTGGGTTTGTATTAGTGGGACGTAATTGAACTTATTACTGATTTATAACCTCAACCTCATGTCTTTTCGCTTGTATAGAAGTATAAAATAATCTCTTAAAGAGTTTTGACTATAACTATTGACCAACAATTCATGGCATCACGGTATGGTTTCATTAGCAAGTATTTTGTTTATAGATCTAATGTAGTCATTTAATTTTTTTCATCAACAACAATAGGACTCATACCACCGATTGTCTCTGATACTAACTTTGTCTATTGAGTTTGATTCAGCAATGTAACAAAAGATACGGAGCAGTCTTGAACTTCTATTGAGGAAGAATGTATGTTGGAAAGGTGTTTCATTAGCTATGGCACCATGTCATTTCGGTGTTTCTTGGCTTTGGCAGGATGTAAGAAGCAAATGTGGCGGCGCTTTGTTAAGGCTAAGCAGTATATCAGCAACATCAAAGCTGTTCTGAAATGAAAAATAAATAAATTTGTGTACCCTAGTGTTGGTTTCTACTTGGTTCTCATTTTTAGCCATAATTTGTTATACATCACTATAAGACATGTGAAATTGAGTACTTTGTTGAATGAAAAATTTCCCTTTTAACATAAGACTTATCATTCGTAAAAAAAATGCATATTAAAGATCGCATTTTCTCAAGGATCATACAAATTGCACCTTCATTGCAAATTTGGTAAAGGAGTGAGATTTGAACAAAGGGATATCACTCATAAGATACATAATTTAGTGTTGATGGTGTTTAAAATAAGTTAACCAGAGCAATCATAGTATCAATATCCACACCTGTGATGTCAACAACGACCAAAAGTTAAACAGTTACAGAAATGTCCTTTATCTTAAACAATGAGTGAACCATCTTCATAAAGTATATCTTCTTTATACCATAAACAAACCAAGGTCACTATAACTCTTCATCATTTAAGCACTTCAGAGTAGGCAAAACTTTGACAATAAATGACGTGAAGTTCTCATCAGCGACTGCATTTCCTGATATGTTCAAATCAGTCAAGTTCAAGCTTTCAAATATCAAGAAAGCTTCCCAAAACTTAGTGGCACTATAACTGCCACAAAGGATTTCAAAACGGTCCCAGGCAAATACTTCAGTATGTGCTAAAGGCGAAGAGCATAGGTATCGTCTCGTGTCAATTGAGTGAGAGCCTAGCTCATTGCAAGAAATATTCAACACTTTAAGCGACTCTAGCGATCTGAGAGGCCCCAAAGCAGTAAAACTACCAAGTTTATTATGACTCAGATTTAAACAATATAGAAGTTGCATGGCCTCCAACCCTGTCAAAAAATTCAGTGTCAGACCCTCTTCCAACTTCTTAGAAGCAATGATAGCAGCTAAAATTGCCAAAAGTGATAGGAAAAGTGGATATTGCAAGAAACAAAATGAAAGTAAATTTATTAATTTTCATTCAACCATTAACATCAATATTCTCATTAAAGCTTGGGTTAGCAAAAAGTGGATAACTTGAGCGACAGCAGGATCAAGCACAATGGCATATTAGAGTTTATGTTGATGACCACACCCAGTAATAATAACGCTAAATTATAGTGGTGTTTGAGTGGAGGGAAAAGGTAAGATATAAAAAAATTATAAATTATAGCATTTCTACCTTCAATTGATCGAAGTTCATTGTGGCTAAGGTCGAGCATTTGCACCCACAGTAAATTCTCAAAAGACCCCATTCGTGACAATGATAGATTTTGTAACCGTAGACACACATAACTAGTATTTGTTTCTGATGCGTCTTTATAGTAGTGGCAATATGGTAGTAAAGACTCTCTAGATGAAGTTATCTGCATGATCCTCATAACATGAACAAATAAAATTATTTATGGTGGAAGGAATATAAAATTTGAAATATTACAATCGTTGCTTCAAAAAAAAGCTTCTAAATTGAAGTGCATTTTCATAGAAAAAAACAGTTGACAAAAAAAAAAAAAAAAAAAACAAGTAGAAAATTACATTCAATCTGAGAATTCAAGCTCGGAGTTCGTTCTAAAGTATTTTCTTTTCCACTTTTTTTTCTCATAACCAGAAGAAAACCACAGAAGGAGTAAATTATCAGTCGTGCATGTACGAGGCAGAGATGCTCCCATCAGAAATTCAGACAGCCAATTCTACAATTGTGCGCAGGGCATAAATTATAGGCCCTGTCACAGCCCATTAACTCAAAAATATTCTCCATCATCTAATTTTTTGGTAAAATTTCTTTGTACTTGTCTCTTTTCCTATTTCAGCATAAACTTTTCTTTTGACTGCTGAGCAATCTCATGAACATTCTACTGTTTGAATTGTTCCATTTCTTTCATTCCTTATCTTATTCTTTGACTTAGACTAACACTCCAACTTGTTAACACATTTTTTCAAGCACAGAGTTGGCTATAAAGTATTTTTGTTTCCACATTTTTTCTCATATCCAGATTAAAATCACAGAAAATCTTTAGTTTTTTTTTTTCTTCCAGAAAATTCATTAAAAATAAATACACTAAGAGATGTTCAATACTGAAAGAGAGTAAATTACCTGCCGAAGTAATACCAGACTGTGCTCATCCTTGTAGTATAGAGAATGTGTTGGATCCAACTTCATCAGCTCGGTGTAAAGCTTGAGAACTTCTTCGGTATGATTTTTTCTTTTATCATGTTGGGGTGATAACAAATCAAGAGCAGTGAAAAGTCTTGCAAGTGTAAGCTTTCTAATTTTACTACAAAAATCAAACAAAGCACAGCATCAAATTGAAATATAACTGGAAAATATGGGAAAAGAACTTACTAGGTGGCATCTCAAACCATAAAGCAATACATTTATCGGATCCACCATACCAGTCTGACAGCGAATCTTGAAAATTAGTTATTTCTTGATCAATTGCCTCCATGCACCAATTGGAAGTTGTTGGAATATGGTGATTAGTGGATACAGCGGAATTTGATTCTTCAAAATGATCAATTTTTCGGAAATCATTGTCCTTCCATGAAGTCAACTTTCCACGTTGCCCGTCAACAGGTTCTGTATGAGCAGTCTGTACACACACTTCAAAAGTAATTTGGGAAGGATCCCCATAATGATATCCATTTGAAGATAAAATACCCGTAGAATGTCCAACGGTGATCTCTATAGAATAGGTTTTCGATAGTTTGAGCTCCATATTTCCAATGTTTAGGTACACGACCCAAACTTGAGCAGTACTCGAGTTATTCGTAGAAAGTGGTTTCCAAACAAGATCTTCCTTCAAGAGTTCAGATTTAACAGCCACTGTAGATGAGTTCACACCTTCAACTGCTTGATTGAAATATAGAATTACTGGAAGTGTTTTAGTGTCTGATAATGTACTATTCAACAGAGACAAACCAGAACCATGTAGGTAGTTGTTTCCATTCAGGGTTATATTAGCTCCATGAGATGGCCAAGATGAAACGAGTAGAGGAGAATCATTTTTCACGGTTTGATCAATAAGCCAAAGATGATAAAACCAACCACTCTGATCATCTGAATCAGTAAAAATAGCATTTTCGACATACTCATACTCCTCTTGCAAAACCTTTTCTTTATGGGAAAATCCTTCAGCCTTTCTTTTAAATAAAGTAGATAAAAGCACGCTGAAAAATTATCAATGGAATGGAATATGTATTAATAGAATTGATTAATCAAGAGCCACATTAAACAAAATCTCAAAGAATGTAATTTGTTGGCTACAAAAAAATTATACTGAATGCAAAACGAAAAAAAAGATTCTGCTACTATAAAAGCATAGTACATATGGCCTGGATGTAGTACACACATGTCACAGACCATAAACTTCCTTGCACTGTTGAAACATCTCTCATATTCAAATGATAAAATGCATTGCATCATGATCATTCAAGATATTGGAAGCACCAGAAGGGTTAAACTTTTAAATGCAAGCAACGGTATACAATGAGATTGTTTATGGGAATCTTCTAGAATGCTCCAAAGGTAGCAGCCAATTGATTATTAACCATACCAAAAGAATATTTTTTTTCAAATACCTAGATGGGTGTAGGCATGCAATCAAACCACTGTTGTTGTCCACAACTTATCACGCATAAATACCAGTACATATCCAAAATATATGTCAATGTTTGTTTCCAGAACATAAATAAAAAAGCAAACAAAAGTGGACAAATCAATTTTGTGTATGCTAATATGTAAACAAGATATGTGATAAAACAATGTATCATACAACATCGTTCTTAACATTGAAATTTACTGCTTTTTCAGAGACAAGCAAAACAGTTTATGACAAATATTAAAATGAGCGAAATTGCATCGATGAAACACATGCAACAGTTTCAACCATCACTATAATGATCTGCTGAAAGAGTGAGTTTTTAGCATACCTCCTATTATGCCACGCAGAGTAATTACTAAAATTAACCCCTATCACTTTCTCTGTGTATTTCAACTCATCCTCATCGGATATTTTCATTAGTGCAGTAACAAATCTGAAAGTAATATCAAAAAAAAAGTGTCATCATCAGCCTCTCAAATTGCAAATTCCTTTTCTTTTTATCAAAAGGGATAAATATTTAACCTTCGGTAATTCCAAGCGTGAAAATTCCGTGCATCAGCCTTCTGAAAATCATCCAGAAGGCGCAATTCATTATCTGTGGATGAATGCCCCTTGCTAAGCACCCATTTTCTATGATGCCATGCACCATAGGACTTGAAATTCTTCTTCAACGCATTCTCCACCTAAACAATACAAAATAACCAATCACAATTCCACATTTTGCAATGACATAGAACATTGTTCGGATTTTACATTAAATCTACATATATACTATTCAATTCAATTCAATTACTTGAAAAAGTAAATAAAATAAAAATCTCACCAGTTTGAGCTCCTGATCAAAGAGAGATGTAACGGAATCGGAATCGGATTGAGAGAGATTGTGTTGAACGGCGAGTTTTCTGTAATTCCAAGCTGTGTAACATTCTGGATTAATTTCTAGAAGCTTTGCGCTCAAATCTAAAGCTTCTTTGGTATAACTGCAACCAGATTTATTCAAAAACCAAAAAATCAAAACGAAAATAAAAAAAATAAAACCAAGCGAAAGAGAAGAGAAGAATGAAAAAAAGAACGTACATGCGATTTTGGTGATTGGCGAGGAATTGAGATTGAAGTGAAAGAAGCTTTTCAGCTTTGACTGATAAAACTGATTCATCTTCTTCCTTCAACGGTTTGCGAGGTCGACCGTGCATTTTGTTCGAGTAAGGGTTTTTGTGTGGTTTAGTTAGAAGTTGAAGCGAAGTAGCTGAGGGAAGAGGCGGTGCAGAGAACCTAAGGCGCGGCGATGGCGGAGTAGAGAGAGGTGGTTCGCGGATCGGAAGGAGCAGAGGGAGGGTGGCTGACAACGGAAATCAGTGGGTTTGTTTGAGAGGAGAGTAAGAGATCTTATGTGGATGCTGTATTTATAGAGAAGTATAACTATATTACTTAAGAATTAAGAGTAGAAATATGTGTGACGACTTACAAGATAAGGAATATGGTGTCATTTAAGAGATAAGTACAAAAAAAATTTCTTTTTTATTTTGTAAATGAAGTGGTAAGTATCATTGAAACTCACACACACTCTTACGCTTTAGATTTGAATCCTCTTAAAAGTGTTATATGTTTTGCATACTTAATATTCTATCCAGAGTATTTAGATTAGATGGTAAATGTCATATTTCTGATCAATAAGAGGTTTCGAGTTCGAATTTAATCTACAAATGTAGCAATGTTAAATTTCTTGAGGGAAAGATTTTCAATCTTCGTGGTCCTATCAGATTCGAGAGATTAGTCTCTGCAATTGCATACAGAGGATACCTATTCGGTAAAAAAAAAATACTTATTTCAAACTTGATAAAAAAAACTGTTTTAGTCCCTGCTAAAATAAATTTTGTTTAATTATCCTTAAACTCTTAAATTTTTTAACGATTCTTTTTATACAAGTTTAGAACACTATGAAAGGTTCATTTACTAAAATCTATAATTTTTTAACATGAAATAAATTAAATATGAATTTTTTAAAACGACAAAAGTTTAAGATATAAGTAACAAAAATATGGACGTAGAAATCAACTTTTTGCGATATTTTTTTCGGAGGACCTTTTAATAACGTTCTTAACACGCCTGTAAAAAATTGTTGAAAAACTTAAGAGTTTAAGCATAAATTAAACAAATTTGGATTGAGTAAGGACTAATATTGAGTGCAGAAATTTTTTGTAGAGATTAAAAATGCTATTAAAATTAAGTAAGGACTAAACTTACAAGGTCGCAATTTTGTAGGGACCAAAAACATAATTAACCCTTTAATGAATGTCTATATAAAACTTTTTTTTTTCATTTAAAAAAATTAAGAGTTGTGTAGATCCTCTTTTTAATAACTTCATTTTTATCTTTATCTCTCTAACCAATCAATCTTTGTTATCTAAATAATTTTAGTTTAAAGGTTGAAAATTCATTTTCACATTGACTAGCATCTATTTGTATTGAGTTCTTAGAGCCAATCTAGAAATGGATTGAGGTTAAGTATAACTTTTATGCAGAAATATCACCAGTAGAGATCATGAATCAGTTGGAAACGCATGTGATCAATGAATGTTTTTTGTACGAGCAAAGCAACCAGCCTTAGCTATGGTAGTAACCGTAAATCACTCAACCAAGTGTAACTTAATTGGATTGGATTAGGATCATTTCTAGTTACTTGATGGTTTAAGTAGGTCCTCATCAAAGCATCCACACCTAACCTAATCAGGACTCCCACTAAGATGTTTTTACAAAAGGATTTTATTTTACGGATATACATACAAAAACTATATAATTACACTGTTTATTTCACTAAAAAGTTAGACTGTGTTATGCATACAATCCTCTAAACTTTTTGGACAACATTATTAGAATATTATAATGCACTCTTTAATCACGTAGAAGTTTATTTATGATTAGTTAATTTATCTCGTGAGACTCCACATGCAACTTTATAGATTAATATCAACACATCCACACATTTATTCTGTATTTTTTTAAGCAAAAAATAGATAATTAAACAAAAAACAAGTACAAAAGTTGGAGAACATGAACCTGACCCAGCAACCATGAAATCAACCCTAAAATGATATTAAAACAAATGATACAAAAGTGATAAAACAGACCGGACGAAAATCCAGTTTATGAAACCACGTGTATAGGGACAATACACACCAAACACAAACCAGCAAACCCAGCACGGGGAACGAAACCGGATCGGAAAAAAAAAATTGTGTAAAAATCCTCAAACATTATAGCAAATCATAGATGAGCACATACTCATCTCTTGAGGAACGGTATCTGAAATTGACTAAATCGACTGTTAACACGGTAAGAATTTCCCCAATCCACAACTTACAACAAGTATGGTCATTTCTAGCCAAATCATTCCAAATTCATTCACAGAGGATTGAATCGGATATAACCATATCAAACTCAGTGCAGAAGAAGCAAATCCAAAACTCTGAACCCGACAGATCTCAACAAATCTGGAATAGAATCAAGAAATTAAAGATAGGACATCAATCCACCGCAATTCAATGATATGATGTCGGATCTGAAACACAAATCCGGAACTGAACACTCCGGCGTTGATGGAGCCTATCCGAAAGGGTTTGAGAGAGCCGCAACGAACAAAATAAACATTGTTTGAGCCGTCGACCATAAATCAGCACGAAACCATCCGCCGCCGCCTTGGAACCACCCAAAAATGAACCAACGGAGACGACGGTGGTGAAAAGAAACCAAACCAGAACGAAGCTTCTAAACAACACTAGAAGCATCGTGATAGCGGCTGCAATACAATAACCACCAAAGACCTCCGGCACGGCCCTCAGGAAGAACTGGTAAGGGTGGTGCTGGTGGCTATCCCGTCTGTCGCACAACCACAAACCTATATCTACATGGTGGAATTCCGATTTGGATCAGAAGGGAAGAGAAGAGATTGGAAGTTGGAAGGCGGTGGATTGCTAGAGAGAAGGCAAAGGATGTTTTAGAGAGGTTTTTTTTTACATTCATTCTGTATTAAACACAAGATAGCTTCAATATAACAGTGCATTACCATAAGTAAATAAATGGTTTAAAACACCATAATCAATTATAAATTATCAACTTGCTTTGGTTCATATATCATAGCCTATACTCTATTTTCCTGAGTGACACACCAACAAAGAAAAAATGTTGAAAATCCTCAAGCTTTCTAATCCTCTAATGAATGTCTGCTCCTAGTTGGATCTTTCTTCCATTGTAATCATTCAATTAATAATAATTAATATTAATACTTGAAGCCTCAAAACCCACCTCTCAGTACAATCATTCGCCAGAGACCATATCTCCATTGCAATTCTGTTTGTTCATCTCCACGCTCATCGCCAATATGTATCCCTCGGGAGCAAATGACACTTCTGTGACAACATTCCCAATATTGATCTCTTTGGATTGCAATTCTGTTAACTTCCCACTTTCAAAATTCTCTTGATTATTCAAAACAAATGACTGGTACATCTCTTTCTCATGAAGATTAGTTGATATATCGCTCCCAGAATTCTTCATGACTTCTGAAAGGAATGCTGCTTCAGATTTGATTTCCTGGATGCCAGCTAATGTCTCTTTCTCATGATGATTAGTTGAGACTCTGTTCTCAGAATTCGTCATGGCTTCTGAACGGAATGCTGCTTCAGATTTGATTTCCTGGACTGCAGCTAATGTCTCTTTCTCATGATGATTAGTTGAGACTCCGTTTTCAGAATTTGTCATGGCTTCATCTGAAGGGAATGCTGCTTCAGATTTGATTTCCTGGATGGCAGCTAATGTCTCTTTCTCATGATGATTAGTTGACACCCCGTTCTCAGAATTCTGCATCGCTTCATCTGAAGGCAATGCTGCTTCAGATTTGATTTCCTGGATGGTAGCTAACGTCTCTTTCTCATGATGATTAGTTGACACCCCGTTCTCAGAATTCTGCATGGCTTCATCTGAAGGGAACGCTGCTTCAGATTTGACTTCCTGGATGGCAGCTAATGTTTCTTTCTCATGATAATTAGTTGATGCTCCGTTCTCAGAATTCTGCATGGCTTCATCTGAAGGGAATGCTGCTTCCGATTTGACTTCCTTTATTGCAGCTAATGTCTCTTTCTCATGATGATTAGTTGACACTCCGTTCTCAGAATTCTGCATGGCTTCATCTGGAGGGAATGCTGCTTCAGATTTAACTTCCTGGAGGCCAGCTAATGTCTCTTTCTCATGATAATTAGTTGATGCTCCGTTCTCAGAATTCTTCATGGCTTCTGAAGGAAATGCTGCTCCAGATTTGACTTCCTGGAGGCCAGCTAATGTCTCTTTCTCATGACGATTAGTTGATACTCCATTATCATAATACTGCATGGCTTCCGAAGGGAATGCTGCTTCAGATTTGATTTCCTGGAGGCCAGCTAATGTCTCTTTCTCATGATGATTAGATGATACTCCGTTCTCAGAATTTTTCATGACTTCTGAAGGGAATGCTGCTTCAGATTTGATTTCCTGGAGGCCAGATTCATCATTAGCACTTGCCAGTGATTCTTCCCCATTATTGATCTTTGCTCCATCACCAGCATTGTCAGTGTTAATACGGCGCTTCTTATTTCTATGTGGTTTCTTCTTGGAATATTTCCCTTTAAAGCGTGATTTCTTAGACTTCGGAGCTTTCGAAGCCTCATCAGCAATGGATTCCGTTGCCCTTTTTCGGGATGGAATGACAGTCAAATGGCCAAACTGGTTTTCAGAAGCCTGGGATGCATTTGTCTGGATAGCTAATAAAGCAGTTCTCGCGGCTTTTATCTCAGCTTCCCTCTTTGTTTTTGCTGTTCCTCCAATATAGAGCATCCCTCCAATGTCAACCGTACACGAATATAATGGTGCCCTACCTGGTGGTGTGTCATCCTTTTTGCTCTGATACAATGGCATTGCATAATTCATTTTCTGTGCATATTCCTGAAGTAAATTCTTGCACAATCCAGTTTCATGCTGGAAGAAAACACCATTAAAATAATCAGAACCAGAAAATATACAATAACTCGCAAAGTTGTAATATATATGAATACAGAACTTAGTAAGGCATTTATATCTAGTGAAAATTGAATAGGGAACCTCAAATATAATATGCAACAGTTATATTTCATCTCATTATAAACTATCAAGTTTTTTTTTTTTTCTTTCTTTCTGACAATATAAACAAGTAACAGAAATATTTATCAAATGAAAATTTAAGAGTATCTTTATTTTCAGAAGAATAATATTGGTGATGAGCTCACGGGTAAGAAGGCAGAGAGAAGATACAGCACACTCTCAAGTCTTAATGAAAAGAAAAAAGAAGCAAATACCAATCACATCAACAAAACAATGTACACCAAACTGTTGCATACTAAGAACACTAGAGAAGCAACCATTAGCTAATCAACGTAAAGATGGCGAGAAGATAACCACTCTTGAAAGTTGAAAGTAGAAAAGACAGGAATTTTTCCCACAAAATAAAAACTTCAAATATCCCAATGAGCTGAAGAAATGTGAAAAATAATCTGCAACGGTCACTACACTCGGAACTTTCAATTACTACCAACAAAAAAATTATAATTTGTAAAGACTACTTACAACAGGTTGAGTAATAGACTGATTAACTTCACCAGTTTTAGCCAACTCCATCAAAGCAACCTCTGCAGCTGACTGCTCTGCTGCTTTACGATTAAAAAATCCAGTCAAAGAATCATACCGAACATCATTCATAATCACTGTTGACCTGAAAGAAGGTTCATGGGAAGGCCCTTCCTTAGTAGTTTCATACACAGGTGTGCCGAGTCCTGCTTTCTGTGCATACTCTTGCAATTGGCTCTTGAACACATAACAATTTGAAACACCTACCACTTAAAAAAGAAAGCAAATATGAGTTGAGCAACAACAATTAAGTCAGATGTTGAATGAAGGAATCAAATTACTGCCTGCCCTATGAAAGTTTAATTTTTGTCGTTAAACAGTCATCTGACACCTTAGAGAAAACCTAAATCGGCCACTTGTTGCTTCTCAAATCTTACATCTTGGTCCTAGAATGCATCTATTTCAGGAAACAATGTCAAAAACCACTGAGCCTTTTTTCACAAAGTTGGGTCGGATACATGAATCAATAAAGCCACAAAACCCTGTCCAAGGATAAACTATTTACTTGTAAATTACTCTTACCGATTTAATATAATTCTCGTTGGTCTCTCTAAATGTCTAACTATTGGACTTCTTCCGTTAATCATCAACCCTCCTTACTAGAGTCAATTTTCAAATCAATTACTTTGTCTTTATAATACTTTCAAAAGAATAATAATATTAATCATAAAACTAATTTCATTCCACCCCTTCAAACCAAGTGATTGAACTTAAGTAGTTAACGAGCTCCAGTTAAGAAATAATCGTTCACAAGACCCGAGTATGAATCATAACTGAAACAATTACGGACCAAAAGGTTAAAGACCAAAAAGAAATTCTGACCCCTCCCACAAAAAGTGAGGGAATCCCTCATTTTTTTTTCCTCCCTCCAAAGCCCTCCACTCCCTTTATCTTCCATCACTCTATAAGATGAATCAAGTGTTTCTGTCCTAGGGTTCCTAGATCGTTGCAACAAGTTTATCTAATTTTCATTAATAAATTAGTACTTTTTGTATCTATCTCTAGAAGTTACAATCTTTTTCATCTACTCGCCCATTCAAAACAATCAAAGATCAAGTTTTTACAATCAAAGATCAAGTATTATGGGAATATAAAATAGAAGTATTGGTGGTGAAAATAAGCAGAAAAATATGCTTTTTTTTTCACAATTGCGTTGCAAAAACAAACCCTGGGAAAGTAAAAGAAAAAGGAAGAGAATAATAGTTAGTACCTTGGAAATCTTCGTTAGTGGTGGACATGGTGAGAGAGGTTTGAGAAGATGAAATTGAAGAGTGGTTGGGAGTGATAATTTGTATGCAGTTTTTGGTATAAATAAAAAGTGAGAACAAAGTTGTGTGTACGGTGAGGCCTGTGTCGGAATCTGCGCCGTTGTGATTCTATGAAAAGTGTCTCACACGCGTTTTTCTTTTCTTCTCTTTTGTGAGTGAGGGAACATATCGTATATTATTTATTTTGGATTTTTTTATAAATCATATCGATCTAAATCTAATCTAAATTAAGAATATTTCTGGTGTTGTCAAGAATATTTAGTGAGATTGTCAAGAATAAGTGAAGTGTGAGATTAGTGTCAGGAATAAGTCAAGATTTGTATGGTGAACTTAAAGAAAGTGTCAAAGACCTTTGTTAACAATATAAAAGTATAAATAATTGATGAGTTTATTGAAGTAAAAATCAATTTTTAAAGTTATAATGTAAGTTCATTTTTAAAAGTTTCAACGTAATGAATACACAATATTTCTGGTGTTGTCAAGAATATTTAGTGAGATTGTCAAGAATAAGTGAAGTGTGAGATTAGTGTCAGGAATAAGTCAAGATTTGTATGGTGAACTTAAAGAAAGTGTCAAAGACCTTTGTTAACAATATAAAAGTATAAATAATTGATGAGTTTATTGAAGTAAAAATCAATTTTTAAAGTTATAATGTAAGTTCATTTTTAAAAGTTTCAACGTAATGAATACACGATGGTCAAGATTTAATGTGAGCAACCTATCAATAATTAATTAAAATGCTAAGAAAAAAAATTTAGGAAAAAATGCTAAGAGACATGATCTGACCTAGTTAGGAGAACAATGTATAGTACTGTAAGCTTCGTGTTAGCTTGAGTTTTAGAATGGAGGAGGTGATGTACCGACAAGCGCTCTGACGCTCGAGTTAGTTATTTGAGCAAAAATGAGGGTTAAGACTTAGATAAATCGTACTTTGGAGGGTGTTCATGATCTTGTTATACTAGCTCTTGCAGCTCCTTGGCCTTCATGTCGGAAACTTTTGTAGCAACGACCCCAAGACTGCTTGCTCCAATATAGGGAACCCCTTCGAATCCTGCTCTTTACCCAAACAGTTTCGCTCATTCCCAAAATAAAAGTCGAAAATGCCCCTACGCAACTTAACTTGCGCTAGTGCATTTGTTACGTATGTTAAGTCACGTTACGTGACTCAACATGCGTAAGTGTTATATGAACGTGACTTAAGTCACGCCAAACTACAGCACTAGCGCAAGTTAACTTGCGCTAGTTGGCCGGTGAAGAACAAACGTTTTTCCAACTTTGGTCAGCTTTTCAACATTCAATGTACACGTTTTTTACCACTTCACACGTTTTTTTTTACCACATTTATGTTAGATATAACCTAGGTTCACATTTCTACCTATAAATACCCCTCCATACTTACCTAATTCCTCACACCATATCACTTTCTCCCCCTCCTCACTCTCTCCCTCTATTTCTCTTCCTTCTTTTCTTTTTTTCAATATTCTCTTTTGGGGTAAAAGGTGATCAAACTTCGTCGGGGTAAAATAGTGAGTAGCCGACTTGGGGAAGTGATCGACCCTTGGGATAATTTTAAACCTGTTTTTTTAACCGCAGAAACTTTTTACCGTGGGTAAAAAGAACTTCTTGTGGCAAAAAAAAAACAGATTTAAATTTAGCCCAAGGGTTGATGATGTATTTTCCCCAAGAAGGCTGCTCACTATTTTACCCCACGAAGATTGTTCACTTTTTAACCCAAAAAGGAGAAAATAAGTAGATTTAGTGAATATCTTCAACATTATTGTATGACAATTGTTGTAATGTGAGAATTATTAATAAAATAAGATATTGTTATATTTACTTTTATTTATATTTAGTCCATTTGCTTTTATTTTTATTAATTTAGTGCATTTACTTTTATTTATATTTAGTCCATTTGCTTTTATCAATAATTTAGAATAATGTTAACAAAATAATTTCGGAATAATGTTAATAAAATAATTTAGAATAAAGTTAAGAAAATAATTTAGAGTAATGTAAACAAAATAATTTAGAATAAAGTTAATAAATTAATTTAGATTAATGTGCGCAAACTAATTTACAATAATGTTAAGAAAATATTTCAGAATAATGTTAATAAAATAATTTAGTATAAAGTTAAGAAAATAATTTAGATTAATGTAAACAAAACAATTTAGAATAATAAATTAATTTAGAATATAGGCCTTAAATGTAACAAAAAAAAAAAAAACCAAGGCATAATTGAAAATTATTTAGTGCATAGGTTTTATATGCACTAAATTCAGTCAAAAACAGTAAAAAAACGTGTAAAACACAATAAAATCATGGTTGAATAACCGACCAAAGTCCAAAAAACGTGTTCTTGAGTTGTGACCACCGGCCTAACTAGCGTGAGTTAACTCACGCTAGTGTAAATCCTGGGCGTGAGTTAACTTGCGTAAGTTATAACATCCAACTTATAAAATTACGGCCAACTTATAACTAGCGTGACTTAAGTCACGTAGCGTGACTAAAGTCACGTTCACCTTATAACTGGCGTAAGTTAACTCACGCCACGTGAGTTAACATGCGTAGGGGCAGTATGGACTTTTACTTTGGGAGTGAGCAAAATCATTTGGGTAAAGAGCAGGACTCAACCCCTTCAATGTCATCCGTGCAAGAATATAATGGTGCTATACATGGTGGTGCGTCATCCTTTTGCTATGATACAATGGCATTGCATAATTCATCTTCTGTGCATATCCCTGAAGTAAACCTTGCATGATCCAATTTCATGCTAGAAGAAAACACCATTAAAATTATCAAAACCAGCAAATATACAATAACTCACAAAGCTGTAATATATAAGAATACAAGATATATAGTAGGCATGTGTGTCTAGTCTAGAGAAAATATGGAACCTCAGATAAAATATGGACCAATTATATTTCTTCTCATCATCAAAATGTACAACACTTCAAAAAAAAATCATAAATCAAAATGGACAACAGTAAAGTGGTAGTGTGTGCAATAAAGTATGGAGGGTAAACTTAGGTTAAGCAAATACAGGAACCAATTTATGCGGTTGTGTTTCAAAATGGTATTTTATTTTTTAAAATCTGCACATTATATGAAGTATTTTTTTCTGACAAAATAAACAAGTAAACAAAAAAATTTATCAAATGGAAATTCAAGAGTAATCTCTATGAACAGAAGAAATTATATCGGTGGCTTAAGATAAGGCACAATCTTAAGTCTTAAATAAAAGAAAAAAAATATATAAACAAATCACACCAGCAAAGTAATTTTCACCAATCCTGTTACATTATGCATGCTGATAAAATTAGAAAAATAACCATTAGCTAATCAACATAAAGATGAACAGAAGATGATGACCAAGTTCGAAAGTATGATATTAAGGACCTTGTCCCACCAAAATAAAAACGTCATTTATCCCACATAAGAAATGCTAATAAAAACGTTTTATATATCGAGTTGGTTCATAGACCAAACAATTCGAATTATACACACTTTAAGTCTAACTCATTTGTTTGACGAACTTAATTCATAATTCAAGTTCGTTTCATTTGGTTCATGAACAAGTTCAACGAATTAATTATCAAATCGAGTCTCGAACTATTTTCAAGTTGATTCGGCTCATTGTTAGCCCTACCAAAACCTCCTCCTTTCAAAACTCACAAATAAAGACACTCTGATTTCGGTCTCCTTCCGCCTTGTGCTACCTTGGTATTTGACGGATAAAATATTGTTTTAGGTGCTATGTCATCCTTGCGTTGGTGCATCTTGGAAAGACGATTTCTTTCCAGACGTGGAGAGGAAGGTGGAGACTTTTTAGTTTGATATTCTAACTGGGGCAAACTCATTTTGATCCAGCAACTTAAACCACTCCTCACTCTTAAATAAAACAAACTTTTTCATTTGATACATCCATAAATAATTCCAAACTGTTTACATTACAAGTTTTTTAACAAAAATTATACTTTGCTATTTAGAATTAATGTCGGTTTTCTCTTACACCTAAAAAAAAGGGTTCCACTTGTGTAACATTGGCCATTTTGATGTTATATAACATTGTCCAATCAGGGTGTGCCACGTGGCACACCCTTTTTTTAAAAAAAAAAATCAATTAAAGCTGAAGGGGAAAACACGTGAGAGTAGAAGACTGAGAAAAGGTAAAAAACGCATCCCTCTTCTCCTTTTCAAAAACGCAAAAACCTGCTGAAGCAAAAATCTGTGGAGTTATTCCAATTGCTTAAATCTGTGGAGTTATTCTCAGTTGCTGCTGAATTTTTAAAAGAGTTTGAGAGTGTGAGGATTGAAGCTGTTCTGAATGATTTATAGAAAGTAAAATAGTGACCAACACAAGAAACACAGAGGCCATAGTGTTAATACCAGCCAAGCATTATAACACAACACTATGAAATTCATTATTTCACAGGAAACCAACAAAATCTACATCACCGGTTAAAAGGCCAGTGATCAACTTTAGTCTACTCCCTCTTCTTTTTGTTTTTTATGGCTCTAATCTTTCTCTTACAATTTAACATTTTGAGTTCTCTTCTCATGTCATGCTGAGTTTGAGGTTCTACATCTCTGTCTTGTAATAGAATTGTGATTCCTGATCTATCAGTGTGAGGTTTGACACCTAGAACCAAATCAACTTTAATTGTTTTCCCTCATTGAATCTCAAAATCCATTCCAAATCAAATTCATCAAATTTTGAAAAAAAGATTGTCGCAGGGAGAAAAAGAAGAGGAATGGTGGTCGACGGCGGAGAGGAGGACGGCGGCAGAGGGAGGTGGCGGCGGCAGAGAAAGTTGATGGTGGGATGTCGTAGGGGAGGAAAAGGAGAAGAGTGATTCTCAGTTTTCTACTCACGTGTTTTCCCCTTCAGCTTTTAATTGATTTTTTTTTTAAAAAAAAGGTGTGCCACATGGCACACCTTGATTGGGCAATGTTATATAACATAAATTGGTCAATGGTACACAAGTGGAACCCCTAAAAAAAATTCCGTTTTTCTTGTGAACAACTTTAGCGATCAAAACTACAATTAGTCGTTAAAATGTCTCTTGGTGTAGATGGAGTGTTTTAATTTAATACTAGTTTAGAGACCCGACGTTGCTCGGGTTAGATATTAAATAAGTTTGTATGAACGAATACACATGTAAGTATATTAATTGAATTTATTTATATAATATCTTAAAAATAAATATATATGCTGAGATGAATAACTGGGTAATATACAACGGTTTAGGTTTTTTTTTTTTTAGAGAAACATGGTTTAGAGTTTGCTATATATAGCCGAGTTTGCATGGAAATTAGGGTAGCCGAGTTTGCATGGAAATTAAGGTATTCTGTTTGTAAACGAATTAAATAAGTGTACAACAACTTGTAAAAAAAAAAAAGTCTAAAGAAACAATAGATATATACAAACGATGACTCAACATGATAGGAATGAAAAGCTCATCAGTGGGGAGAAATATTAGGGATTACTACATTATAAACGAAATTTGTTAGGTTAAATTGGTGCGTTGCATTTTAGATGAAATTTGTTACGTTAAATAGCTGCTAACCTAATGCAGCATTTGAGAGGGAAATTATTAGGTTAAGTTGCTGCAGACCTAATAAAATTAATAAATAAGGATTGATGCGATACATTTTTTTAGTATTAAATAAGTGTACAAAATATTTCCTTCAAAAAAAAGTGTACAAAATATTGTAAGAAAAAAAGCATGAAATTAGTGCGATGCATTTTTTTTAGTATTAAATAAGTGTACAAAATATTTCCTTAAAAAAAAAAAGTGGAACAAATATTGTCAAAAAAAAGGCATGAAATTGGTGCGATGCATTTTTTTTAGTATTAAATAAGTGTACAAAATATTGTAAAAAAATAAAATAAAAAAGGCAAGAGGATAAGAATGAAATTGGTGTGATGCATGTTTTTAGATGGAATTTGTTAGGTTAAATTACTACTAACCTAATACAAAATATTAGGTTAAATTGCTGCAGACTTAACAAAACTAGACCATCGATACGAAAGAACAAATATTACGTAAATATGAAAGTAAACATTTTACTTGAATCGAAAAAATAGTATAATTCAATTCATAAAATAAATTGCCAGAAACCTTTGTAATGTACCATATTAAACAATTTCCACGACATCGACCCTGTTACGGTAACATAACATATAAATTTAATGACATAGGGCTAAAATAATCACCCAGGTTAACTTTTATATATAAGAAGATATATAAGAAGAGAAGTTTTTAAGATCAAGGAGAAAGAGTAAGAAGCAGATAAGGTTATATTTGAAAATAAACATTGGGGTTAAAACAGTAAATCCAAGATTAGGGTTTAGGCTAAAATTAGGGGTAAAATAATCACCCGTGTTAACTTTTATATATAAGAAGATAAGAAGAGAAGTTGTTTAAGATCAATGACAAAGTGTAAGAAGCAAATAAGGTTATATTTGAAAATAAGCATTAGGGTTAAAACAGTAAATCCAAGCATTAGGGTTTAGGGCTAAAATAATCACCCAGGTTAACTTTTATATATAAGAAGATAAGAAGATATATAAGAAGAGAAGTTGTTTAAGATCAAGGAGAAAGAGTAAGAAGCAGATAAAGTTATATTTGAAAATAAGCATTAGGTTAAAACAGTAAATCCAAGCATTAGGGTTTAGGTTAAAATTAGGGCTAAAATAATCACCCGTGTTAACTTTTATATATAAGAAGATTAATAAATAAGGATTTTTTTTTAAAGTTTTTTGAATTTTTCATTAAATAAATGTTGAGCATGATGTGGCTCAGCACAGCTCTTTCGGTTTCATATAGTAGTTAGCTGTTACTATTATAATAATAACAATCAGTTAACAGTTTCGTTGACAACCGTAATAATAATAATAATAATAATATATAAGGACGGGCAAATCTAACACGATAAGAAACTGGTATCGGATGAGGTTCGCGGATGTTCTGGGAGAAGGGAAGCTGGGACAAATTGTGGTTATGAATTATGATGCATTTATCGTGTGATGAATTTTGTTCATATAGATAAAGATAATTTGTGAATTGATTGGATTTTGATCAATGATTAAAGTATGCATTAATTTCCAAATATTGTACTATATTTGTAAACAGCTACATATAGATATAAATTATTGTCGATATTAATGCACTTGATTTTAAATGGGATGCAGTGTGTGTGGATTGAGAAAAATTCAACTATTAAAAAAAACTATTAAAAAATGACCGGGGTTGGGATGCTCTCAATGGAATTCTTTCGATTTTTCTCAACTGGTACATTTACACCATTAAAATTGAGATACCCCCGCATGACATTCTGGATTTTTTAATGACAAAAAAGAAGGAAACGCATAGCTCTTGTGTTTATTTTTACCAATGTTGGCCCTGTTTTTATTGAATTGGATTGAGTCTCATACAAATCAATTAGGGTCATTATTTTATTGAATTAAATCTCATATAATTATGGAATTTTTTTAATGAATTGAATACTGCTCATGTTAGCCACAATCCATGAGATCCAAAACATTTATAGTTTGTTTATTTTTTAATGAATTGAATATTGTCCATGTTACCACAATCCATGAGATCGAAAACATTTCTTGTTTGTTTAATTTCCAAAAAAGACATATGTTTTTAGAGCATACTACACATCGGAAATCATCTCCAATTGTTTCTGATGTGTACTCATGCATAATACCAGATTCATTTTTTGCCTCGTGCCAGAGTCGTTCTAATCGTTTCCGGAATTGTGCCATAATAATCTCCATAAACTACGAGTTTTTCGACAACAAATCTGAATCGCGAACCACATCGAAAAACTCATAAGTTTTCAAAATGTTTCCAGAAAACGCATAAGTTTCAGGAATCATTTCTAGAAAACGCATCATGCAAATAAATCTGAATCGACAACAGATCTGGCACCACTTGATGATTTCCGACATAGAAAGAATACAGAAAAACAGATAAGTTGGATTTCGATTCTGTTTCCGCAAGACTTACTCTTATTTTCTCCTGCAATGCCGATTGACTTGATTTTTTTTTTTTAATTGAGGACAATTTTTTTAGGTTTTTTAGTTTATATATGAGAATAAAATAGTAGTTCATGTGAAATATAGGGGTGACGGTATAAATGTAGGGGTATTTGATAAAATTTCTATTTTTTTTTTTTGAAGGAATAAAATTTCTATTTGTTACTTATTAAATGGACAATTATTTTAGCTTGACGGTTCAGTCTTTTAAATTTGTGATGATCATCGTCACCATAAAAGACTATATAAGTTGTAAAATTTTAATTGGTAAGGAAAACTAAAATTATAAAAGAAATTTTGAATGGAGAGTAAATAAAACTAGAAGAACAAATGTTATGCCAATATATTTATTATTTTTTATATAAAATATAAATAAAATATTTAAAAATTTGACTTTTTAATTAAATTATTAATACAGTTAGTTTAAATGAAGTGCAAAATTAAAAATAAATTACTGCATCAAAAATATTATTCCCTTTATAAAGTTTATGTATATGTATATATTACTTTTAAAATGTTTTTTTAGACACGTAATTTTGCTTCAAATATTTTTAGATTTCTTAAAATAATTCTAATCCCATAAATTATAAATATAATGTTAAAATCACTCGGTATTTTTTAATTGAATATATGATACTAACATCAAGAGTCAAGACGAGCACTAACATATTTGTGTTTCCGTTTTTATTGAAAATTAACAATAAGATAATACAATAAAAAATAATGAACGATGTTACAACAAGACACAATTTTATTTTTTATTTTTTATATAAGGTCAAAATAATGATTTTCCATTGTGTACAGTACAATATTGATTCGCCGTGGATATATTGTTTCATTATCTTCCACTAGATTTGATCTCATTGGTTATGATGATAGTTTATATAAAATTAAACTCATAGTCATTTATTGCAATTTTGTTTAAATTTTTTAGCAATTTTGTTTAAAATTAATACCTGTTGATTTGACCAATATATAGCTAATTAATTAATTTGAAAAATGGTAGTTATTGGTCGAATCGTAATGAGTTAACTACTTAATTTGAATATTTTTTTACCCTTTTTCTTTGACATTTATTTTGGAATATCGGTATGGTCCATTTTTTAGCTTACAATAGATAGTTTATAGCTTCTCTCAAAAAAAAAAATATATATATAGTTTATAGCTCTAAAGTTTTAAAATAGATTTATTTGGACAAAAAAATTTCTTACAAACTTATAGTTTTTTTTTCTGTGTTAATCAATCGATTTTTAGGAGAAAAGAAACCCTAGTCGTTTAGAGTTCGACTGAAAGACATGTAAACCACTTAAGATTATTCCATACGAGATTTGAACTCAGGTTATCTCGAACAACTCGTTTTTTGTGGAGCTCGTTAACCACTGACGTTCAATGATTATTATTACTAAACAAAGTTTAAAGTAGTTAAATCTATTTGTATTGAGACAAACACATGCAAATATATTTGTGTTTAAAACTGTGTTATCTATATATAAAGAAAATAACATATTTAGACTCTTTTGAGCTGATTTTCTCTTTTTTCAAAATTACCCTAAACTTTCAATAGAAATAACAAATAAATAAGAGTAAATTCAAATATTACTCCCTCCGTTCTTTTTTAAGTGTCGTTTTAGAAAATTAAAACAAAAATAGCGAAGTGTATTTTTTCATTTTCTTCCTATTATACCCTCAATTTAATCCACCAATATATTCTTATTTTTTGGTACACACTTTATCTTTCCAATAAATTTAATATGTTATATTTCTCTCGTAATAAACATTTTTTATTTATTTTAAATATCGTAACAAACTTTTGTTAGTTACTATCTTTTTCTCCAACAAATTCTTTTTTTTTTTGCACACTCTCTCTCATAACAAACAATTGTCAAATCTGTTCTTCCTTTTGAACATTCATGGAGTTTTTTTTTTCAACGAGTCTTCCACTCTTTCTTCCTTTTGAACATTCATGGAGTTTTTATTTTTTTTTCTCTCAAATCTGTTCTTTTACTTTGCACTTGAAATTTTTAACAGTTATTCATCTTATTTATAGAATTTTAACTCTTCATAAAACCATTATTGAAGGTAAAACAAAATTGTTTAAATTTGAAGATAACAAGAAACAAATTTTGTTTTAAAAACAAACAAACAAACTTTGTTTAAAAGAACAAACTATAGTTTTCCAAATATATAACATTAATTAGTTTTATTGAAAAAGATAACAAAGAAAAAGATACGAGAAATTGACAATGGGTATAATTGACAAATCGTGCCCTTAAAATACCAAAACGACAGTTAAATAGGAATGAAAAATTCACCCTTAAATGACACTTAAAAAGGAACGGAGAGAGTAAAATAAAAGTGTAACAAACATATATATATATATATATATATATATATATATATATATATATATATATATGTTCAGTTTTTTTCCTTTATCCTTTCAAAAGTGTAATAAACTAGATGAGTATATATATACTTACTTTTTTATTATTCCAATTATACCCTTAAACAACTTTTTCTATAATAAAGATTGTTGTTTGTGTCATTAAAAATAAAAAACTTAGATTATAATTTTTTTTTTGTTATATTGTTAGTGTCATTGAAATTGATAATCATGGTTTGTTATAATTTGAAAGCAACAAATATTTATATTTCTTGTTTTAATCAAAATCAAAATTTCATAAAAAAACTTCATTCATAATTTTCAAATGTTAGTGCAATAAAATAAGCGCAAAGACGGACACGTGAGTGATCGTCTTTTCCCAAAATTGGGATAAGTGAATAGTGAACACCATATAACATTGAGAGGCGCTCACAAATTGAAATCAATAAAAAAAAAAAATTTAAGAAACAGCAATTAAGTTGTCACTTGTACAAACTGATTGTTGCAAATCATTCAAATTCAAATGGAGTATGTGAAAACCACAAAATAAATTTCTTTAAAAAAGAAGGGATGGTCTAATTCTGGAACCCTCTATTTATTCACCAAATAAATAAATAATGTAACCCTTCTTTATTAAATCTGCTAGGTAGCCGCAACCCCTCGTGAAGGGATGGTCTAATGAAGGGATGTGGTACAGTACAGTACCATCAATTCATTGAATGCAATATTTCCCTACAAATATTGAAATCAAGGAGGAACATATCCCACGTCAAAAACCAAACTACCATACTTTCAAATTGCAAAAACAACCTTCTCTCGTCTCTTTCTCTTTATTTGGAAATGGGTTCACTACCTAATTTGGAAACTCCTCCCCAAACTTCAAGAATTTCAACCGTAGTTCCAGCAACCCCTCGTGGTGAAGAAAATAGTGCATATAACCTAAACTACATGGATTTGCTAATGAAACTCCACTATATCCGATCCATATACTTATTCAATTCTAAAGCGGTTCAAAACCTCTCAATATCCGACTTAAAAGCACCAATGTTTCCACTACTTGATTCATACTCACATGTTTCAGGTAGGGTTAGAATATCAGAATCAGGAAGACCGTTTATCAAGTGCAACGACGCGGGGGTGCGAATAGCAGAGTCACACTGCGAGAAAACGCTGCGTGAATGGTTGGATGAAAAAGAGTACTCTGTTGATGAACTTGTATATGATCATGTGCTTGGTCCTGATCTTGCTTTTTCTCCTTTGGTTTTTGTCAAGGTACGTACAATACTATATCATGATCATGATATTAAGGAACATGTCATATACTATGCCTACCTATTTCATGTTTATATATTGGACATAATCATGTTATTGAGAAATTGTGATGTTAATCAATGAACCTTGTGCATACTATTAACCTTGTGACATTATTTAAGCCATCTGTTAGTTTGGTTTGGGGTCAAAGACATTAGTATTTGAAAAAGAAATTGTTAGTTCCCTGCAGTAATTTTTTTTCACTTTTTTTTTTGACAAAAACGTTTAATTTATGTTAGATAAATTAAGTCATTAAAATAATTCATCTATTTCAAAATAAATATTACTAATTTTGTTGGAAGTTCCCTAAAAAAAAACTAATTTTGTTGTGAGTTAAATAAATATTTTAAAATAAATGTCGTTATATATTTTTAATGTGTTTTTTTTTCTCATTCTACTCCTAAGTTAACTTTGACAACACCATTTTTAAATTATAATCGAGAACATCTTACATCATTCGAAGGTTTTGTTCTAATTTAAAAAACGGGATCCCTAATAAAAAGAAACATAAAAAAAACTTATAAATAACATTAGAGAAAAGAATTATATGCTTTCCTCAAAAAGAAAAGAATTATCCTTGCAATTAACAGCTTTAAGCTAATACCAATCTCTTAGTTACCTTGTAAAAAAAAAAAATCGATCGCTTTACTCAATTGGTAGAGGGTTGGGATTTAAACCAAGAAACACATCACTTATTCACCTTAAACGAGTGAATATCTAGCCACTAAACTACTTAACAAAAAAAAAAATCAATCTTTTAATTAAAAAACTCATCCTTGTAACACTAGCTATTTTAAGCTATGTAATAAAAAAATTATTTGAAGCATATTTATCATGGATTTTTGGCAGTTTTTTTTTAATGGAGAGACAGAGTTAACCGGATTTAAAGAAAATGAAAATTCCCTGTTAATTGTGATGCCCTTTGCAATTTGCGCAGCCTCATCGGTGGCCATGATAGTAAGATTTTACTATGAATCTATACATTGATTGATAACCAATATCGAATAAGAATGACATTATAAAATAAATTTTCTTTATTTGTGTGGAAAAACAAAGCATATTTTGAAATGAATGGAGTAATAAATATAAGAGTTTGTTTGATCACGAAAATATGGCCGTTCCAATAAAAAAAATATAACCATTCATTGATTCAAAGCAACTAAATTATGTAAGCTTTTTTTATAGTTCACATTCTTCAAATGTGGAGGACTATCCGTGGGACTGAGCTGGGCTCACATTCTTGGAGATGCATTTTCAGCTTTTAACTTCATCACCAAGTGGAGTCACACACTAGCTGGTCAAGCTCCACCAAAATCTCTTCACATGCCAAATCTCACTAAACCTCAGTTCTTATCAAATTCTATTTCTGATAATCCCATTTCCATTAAAAGGGCAACAACTGTTGAAGAATATTGGCTCGCTGCCACTGATAGTTATGTAGCTACTCACGCTTTTCACATCACTTCCAAACAACTTCATCATTTGGTAACAACATCCATATCAACCAATACCAATATCAATACCAAGACAAAGTATTTTGAAATTATTTCAGCTATGATTTGGAAATGTATAGGACAAATAAGAGGAGATTTTGGACCTAGGGTTGTGACGATATGTACTACAAATATCTCTGATCGCGCTGAAAATGAATTCCCGACAAATGGCTCGGTGTTGAGCAAAATCGAAACAAGTTTACCTCCTGGAGAATCTAATATATCAGAATTAGTGAAGCTAATTTCTGAGAAAAAAATGAATGAGAATCATGCATTGGAAAAAATGATGGAGGAAGGTGAAGGAAAAGATGATTTTATTGTTTATGGAGCAAAGTTAACATTTGTAGATTTGGAAGAAGCTAATTTTTATGGGATTAAGATTAATGGGCAGAAACCGATTTTGGCAAATTGTGATTTTCGAGGTGTGGGTGATCAAGGAGTTGTTTTGGTTCTTCCAGGACCAGAAGATGACAATGGTAATAATGGAAGGATGGTAACAATTTCTTTACCTGGGAAAGAACTTGACCAACTGAAATGTAAACTAGCACAAGAATGGGATATACAATATTGTTCCAGTCTTGGACTTTGTTAAGGGGTCTAATTAACTATGTTCGGTATATCTCCACATGGTGCTATTATATAAGGATTTAGTTATTAATATTGATTGTGTTATAAGGAATGTAAAATGGAATTAGAGTCGTTTAATTAGAAAATTATTGTATGGTATGTATGTTTTTCTTTTTTCAAATAGTTTAGGAAAAACTCTACAAGTGCTCATAAGCTTGGAATTGCATGTTTGAATTGGTGTTCCAACAAGTTAAATACCATTCCACTCTTTACAATTACAATAATGATATATTCTTGTGTACGAGATTGTAAGTGTTATTTTTTGAAGGAAGTGTTATTTTTTCTAAGCTAGTATATTGAGCGTTGTAAGTAACATACTAAATTTAAATGACTAGAATATATGTAATTTTAAATACTTTTGAATATCATTGAAAATCGATATTAAGTATTTGAATAATGCTAAAATGCACGACTCAACTTGTCGTGTAAATCCCACGAATGATAATTGGCATAGTGAAAATTGTGGTCTCTCAAATTTTGATCTAATGTATCACATCTTCATTATATCAATTATCATTCGTGAAGTTTACATGACAAGTTGAGTCGTACATTTTATCATTATTATTCAAATACTTAATGTCGACAAGTTCAGGTGTTGCCACTACCATTGCTGCTGTTGCTGCCGTCAAGAAAGTTCAGTTTTCCGGCAACAAGAAGTGTCGGTTCTAAAATCCCCTACCAAGTCTCTGCGCACTCCTTTGCAGGAAAAAAAAAAAAAAAAAGTCTTTGCACACTGCATAGCGTGGTGCTGCTACTACTAACATCTCAAAACTAGCTACTTTCAACTCTCACTCAATGTATTTAGTGGTGGAGCCAAAAACAAAAATTCGGGTGGACCACTAAAATAAACTATAATATATAAACACAAAATTAAAGTTGTAACGAGCTTTAAGCACGAAGTTGAAGTGGCAGAGTATGACTAAAAAGCTCAAGTGGATAATTTAAAAAATGAATTACATATTTTACTACTAGTATAAATTAAGAAACTTTTTTTATAGTACAATTGTTAATTGATGGAATTTTCAGTTAACGGGACGATGAAAGGGATGTTTGAAACCTCCGCAAATTAAAAGGTTTGTAAACCTCCGCTAACCAGCCATGTATAAGCATGAGAAAAATAACGTATGCCACTTTTGGAACCGACAAAAACTAAAACCGTTGAAAAGTTATTAAAATCTTGCAAAATGGAACAATGACTTTTAATTTTTTCGGGTAGACCATTACTCTACTTTGCGGGGATTTGGATATTTTGAAACCTAAAGTAGCCGCAAAATTGTTTAAAATTTGGCAAAATGGACCCATATGATTGTTAACTTTTAAATTTTTACCGGTGGACAGTGGCCCGTCCCAGCCCATGAAGGGCCCCACCACCGAGTGTATTTATCATGCCATTGACGATGTCGTTGCTTTAATTGTCTTCATGGTTGTCTGTCGTTGTTGTTGCAACACAACTAGCATTGGTAGCTCCTGATATAGTTGTTGTCAGTGTCTTCTTCGTCGACGAGACTGTTGTTGTTGTCATTGTCACTAATTTGTCGTCGTTGTTTCAATTGCAGTCGCCGTTGTTGCGTCACTAATATGCTCACTCTCACGAAGGAAGTTCCATGGTTGCAAGAGAACACCTATAGTTTTATGAATATGCGATATATTAGATCAAAATAATTTGAGAGACCACAAATTTCACTGTGCCAATCATCATTTGTGGGGTTTGCACGACAAGTTGAGTCGTGCTCTTTATGCTCGTGGCTTATGCACCCCTGCAATGTTGGGATACCGGAATTGCGATTCTCCCATTTGTTTAATCTTTTTTATCAGATACACAAATGGTTTTAATATATTTTTTTTAGCGAAAATGGTTATAAATAGTTTTGCTTTTCTTAGAAAAAAATGGTTATGAATAGTTGTTAGGTTAATATTTTTCTTCTTCATCAGAGTTGAATCTAGACAGCGTGTCTCCTAAGAAGTCATTTGGTTAAGAGTTTTCTCTTCAACCTCCATGTACTCAATCCGAGACTTGGGCACAGAGTATTCAATCTGAACCCTTCAGCTCTTTCAATGCTTGATCAAATCAACTGATAATATGCCATAGAAATTAAAATGTTACAGTCCCGTTGAAATATTGCGATTTTTTGTCCACGTCAAAGACCTTTCTACATCTTAATACCTCTATTTAGGTTACAAACTTGCATTAAAAAGCTCAACTGATGAAATATTGTGATTCTCCCTTTTATATTGATGCTTTTTGTGTCACCACTTGCTTTTTTTTTCTGGTAAAATTTCCCATAGCCAAGTTTCTCAACCCTCAATAAAATTGTGTGTAGCCTTTGGATTGGTAGGTTGGATCAGTTTGATAAAAACTTGTAGTGCATACCTAAAGCTAGTTTGTTTGCTTGAATGAGTTTGATAATAGCTATAACTAGTTTGTTTGTATCAGTTTGATAAATGGGTCCTCACAATCTAGTGCCTATTAGAATATGAAGGATGATTAAGTCAAATTGATAATGCTGGTGAGGGGACTACTAAAGTTAATGACCTTCTTTGTTTTTGACACAACAATGACAACCCTTGATGAATTGAACCATAAATAGTTCTAACAAAGGGGAAATGATGCTCAAAGTTGGAAGCTGAAGTGCATGGCTAGTTGTATGTCAATATCAACATAAAGAAATAAGGTGGATGATCTTGACCTTTGAAAGATAATAAAAGAAGAAATGAAATGAATGGACTGATCAATGCTTAGTCACCGCACTTGTGTTCATTTGGTTGGAAGAAATGAGAAACAGTTGAATAAAATAGATAGTGAAATGTCATTTATTTCATAGTTTTATTTTAGGGTTAATTATGTTTCTAGTCCCTATAAAATAGCGACCTTGTAAGTTTAGTCCCTACTTAATTTTAATAGCATTTTTAGTCCCTAATTTTGTTTTTCTGCACTGAGTATTAGTCCCTACTCAATTCAAATTTGTTTAATTTATGCTTAAACTCTTAAATTTTTGAACAATTTTTTGCAGACATGTTTAGAACATTACTAAAAGTTCGTCCGCAAAAAATTATCGCAAAATTTGATTTCTACATCCAGATTTTATTACTTTTTATCTTTAACTTTTGTCGTTTTAAAAAATTCATATTTAATTCATTTCATGTCAGAAAATTCTAAATTTTAGTAAACGAACCTTTCATAGTGTTCTAATCTTGTCTCAAAAAAATCGTTCAAAAATTTAAGAGTTTAAGGATAATTAATCAAACTTTGTTTTAGCAGGGACTAAAATTATAAGTAAATTTTTTTTTATAGGGACTAAAAATGCTATTAAAATTAAGTAGGGACTAAACTTACAAGGTCGCTATTTTATAGGGACTAGAAACATAATTAACCCTTTATTTTATAGCTCTTTTGAAATAAAAAATTATAGGTATACTATAAGATTTTTTTTAAATATATATAAATTTTTATGAAATGGTTCACATCTCAAATTAAAGGCTGAAATATCTAACTTTTACGTATACTATAATAAAACCCCCTTTTTTTTTAAATGAAGACTAGTTTATTTTTTGACACCTTGTTAAAAAAGAAATAGAAATTGTATATATGATATGTTGGTGATGCAATTGAAAGAAAGAAAGAAACAGATAAAAAAACAGGATACATAATGAATGTGTAAAAAATAAAATGTGTTCGAATATCATTGTTGATTCTAAAACTACTTTGATTTCAATTTTCATAGTGATTCGTTTGAATATCATCCTTAATGTTGAGGGATTAAGCAAATTGAGATGCTACATACAAAACCATAGCTTCAGTAGTGGTCGTTGAATTGATCCAAAACTCGATTAATAGCAACAAACCTAACATTTGAAATTCTTCTGGATGAATTCGCTATGTTTGTCCATCGGGACATATAGCACTACTGAAAGTTATCGGAAAATGCTTCCTATCGCGATAGGATTTAAAGCGAATTTATCTCGAACAGTACAATTCCCACATGCATGTTATTGTAGCAGAATCCTCTTTTAAATCCAACCATCCGTTTATTCCGCCAAAGAACAATCTAACGGTTGACATTCTTCTGGATGAATTCGCTATGTTGTCAATCGGGACATATAGCACTACTGAAAATTATCGGAAAATGCTTCCTATCGCGACAGGATTTAAAGCGAATTTATCCCGAACAGTACAATTCCCACATGCATGTTACTGTAGCAGAATCCTCTTTTAAATCCAACCATCCGTTTATTCCGCCAAAGAACAATCTAACGTTTGAAATTATTCTGGATGAATTCGCTATGTTGTCCATCGGGACATATAGCACCACTGAAAGTTATCACTCTCATCAAACACCACATTGCTTAAACCCCACTTACCATAATTTGGAAAGTGAACTTCCTAAATGTGAGTGAAAGTCTATTTTGATTCCAAAGAAATTGAAGATACCCATTTTTTTTGGAAAGAAAGAGACACAATCTAATCACTCAAGAAATAAAAATCATTTTTAGCTCCACAAAAAAAATTTGGATTCTCAAATAAACGAATTGGCAAGTACATAGCCTGACTCCACTTCAAGAATAAAGCTCAGTTTTTTTTTGTTTTGACAAAACCAAAATCAACACATTTCATTAATAATAATTGTCTCAATATAAGATGACGTATGACCATGAATTTGAGAACTAACATAAGATAATGATGCTCTAGCTAACAAATGAGCAACATTATTTAACTGTCGTCAAATGAAACTTATAGTTTTGATAAATTCTCGGTGAAGCTTTGCAAATCTCTAGAATAACGCCGAACATGGAGTTGGTGTTGAGTCTCCTAGCGATGCCGTCAACCACTCACTTGGAATCAAGTTCGATAGACACGTTAGACAAACCCAAACTACCAAGCCACTTTATCGTGTCCTTTAATCCTATTGCTTCCGCCTCGTGAGGTTGTGGTAATCCTTGAAACCAAGTTGTCCTAGCTTTTATATATTCTCACACTCGTTTCTCTCTAACGTGGAGTACCTTGAGTTTGAAGAACTTTTGATAAGTGATTTGTGACCTATTTCTTTCTATGAAAATTTACTATGTACACACAAGAAAAAATAACTAACAACCAACGACTAGAAACTAAATCCTTTTGACAGCTTTGGCTAGCTTTCCACATGTCCTGAACCTTTGGTCTTGCCTTTTCAGAGAACTTCCTTTTGGTCGAAATCCAGGCTATTGTTGAACTCAATGTGTTGAAATCTTTATGCCTCATCTTGTACTTAGAAAATTCTATGGCTTTGACAACCATACTGCCCCCTCGAAATGCATGTTAGAAAAATACAGACTAACAATATGATAACGTGTGAATGTTGTAAACTCTAAGATATTCAATTTTAAATGTTGACCCAAAAAAAAAATTCAATGTTACTCCCTCCGTTTCAAAATGAGTGTCGCTTTAGCCAATTGCACACAGATTAAGGAATGAAATAAAGTAGTCAAATGTCATAGCAATTTTACTAAATTATCCTAATCAACTATTGATTTGTTTTTCATTAAAGAAAAAAAATAATATTTTGAAAGTAGTGTAACATAGTATTAATTAAATGGTACAATTGAAAAGAAAAAATTATTATTGCATTGAAAACCGAAAGTGACATTCATTTTGAAACAATTTTTTTTGGCTAAAGCGACACTCATTTTAAAACGGAGGGAGTAAATATTATTAGTATGAAAAAAAAATGTTAAATGATCAATTTTTATGAACACTCCATTTTTAATTGAGTTTTTCTATTTGAAACCACAAAACTTTTTTTGTTGCTTTTTTTTTTTTAGGTTTATAAACGAAACAACAGACACCATAGAAAACTCATACTCACAAGTCACAACTATGAAATCGTAATTTTTGTTTTTTTGAAAGAATGAAATCGTAAATTTTAAATTCAAGTAAAATTGTTCAATTAACTACATAAACAACGTGGGTTGAATTAAGTCTCACTATGGACATGGTTATTCATATTTAAAATCAAAGGTAGTCCTAAGATGAAGTCTTTAATATCAACCATCGAAGGATTATTTCAGGAAAAAAACCATCAAAGGATTATTGGTAAATTTCTTTTATTTTTTATTTTTGAGAGAAGTAAAAAAATAATTAATTAACAAAATTCTCTACTTTTCGTAAAAGAAAAAAAGAGTTATTTTTTTACTGAAAGGTGAGATAAAGATAACGCAAAGCATTGAAATTTTTGTCCTAAAAAAAGCAGAGAACTTTTATTTTGTTTGACTGTAACATTGAAAAGTTACAAGAAAACTCCCATTTTTATATTAGTAAAAAAAAAGAAAAATAAAACTCGCTTTTTGTGGTAGATGTCAACGCCGCGAGAGTTCGTCTGGTTCGATTTGTCGAAATTTGCATACACGACATTCATTTGACACCATTCACAAATCTCTCTCTCCACCTTTATTCTTCTTCTTCTTCTTCCAGGTTCAGAGAGAGAGAGAGAGAACAAATCTTGAACTGATTTTGACTCAATTGTTGACTCCATCCATGATTTCTTCCAATTCCGATTTAGTCCGTACAATCGAATCCGTACTCGGAGTTTCCCTCGGCGACTCCGTTTCCGATTCGATTGTTCTCATCATCACTACCTCCGCCGCCGTCATAATTGGACTTCTCGTCTTTCTCTGGAAGAAATCTTCGGATCGGAGCAAAGAGTTGAAACCGGTTATAGTTCCTAAGTCCTTGGTGAAAGAAGAAGACGATGATGCTGATATTGCTGATGGAAAAACCAAAGTTACCGTTTTCTTTGGTACTCAAACTGGTACTGCTGAAGGATTCGCTAAGGTATAAGATTCAATCCAATGCGTTAGATCCTTTTTTTTCTTTGTTGTTGTTGAATTGAATCTATTATTCTAGAATGAATAAAGGATATTATTATTATTATTATTATTATTCCTGTTGTCGTCTATGTAGAAGCTCACATAGCTCAATTTATTGGTCTTTATTTTGTTTCTTGCGGAAAAAATTATACTATTCATTTACGTGTGTTTGTTTACCAAATGATTACTTTTCCTGCTATGAAATTAATTGAACTAGCTTATGGAATAAGAGGTGTAAAATTGGTTATGAAAGTTTGGTTGCTCTCGAGTAGAATTGATTTTGTTCTGACCTAGAAATTGTAGCTTTTGATTCTAGAATTGATTCTTTCACTCAAATTTATTTTTCAACTCATTTATCGAAACATAAATCACTTTAGCATCAACTCACTTTTAGCCAGAATCATTTCACTCAAAATCAATTTTTCGTCACTGCTGAACTAAACACAGTTGTACACTTAACACGCCTTTCGCTGCCTTTAGCTTCAATTAGTGCATGTTTGGAATCATGGTGAATTTGGTGGAATCACAGGGTGCCACTGTGGTTTTGGCTAAAACTACACTTCAGAGTTTCAACAAAGTTAATATCATGATAGCACTGTGGTTTTGTCACACTCACCGTGATTCTGAACATGTACTAAATTATTTTCAAATTGCCACCGACAACACCAACTCAAAAGCAGAGAATACGTCATAAAAACAAAATTGATTTCGTAAATATCATATAAATGTTAAGTAATATTGTGAACGTCGTTATTTTTTTTTTCCTTCAAAATCAAAATTGCCATATCCAAACTTTCTTTTGAAATCCTCCGCTGTTTTCTTCGAAGATCATTTCATACTTGAGGAATGTCTTTCTTATTGCTAAATGTTATACTAGATGGTAAAATAGTCAAAATCTTGAAGAGTGTCTGTCATTCGGTTACTTAGCAGTTAGTAGTTTAGGGTTTGGTAATTGAAAGTTCTGGTTTTCTATTTTTACAGTGAATGTAATGTTTAGTAGTTAGTTAATCAATACAGGAAACTAGTTAAAAATAGTCATATACTAGTAATCTATTTTTTTCTTTCTGATTTGATTGCTTTTTGAATGAAAAAAAAACCCATGTTTTGTGCCTATTGCTTGGCCATAAAATACGATTTCGTACTTGGCTAATTCTAAACATCATATTTTAGCTAGAAATGATTTTAGCTTATGGAAATGTACCTACAAAGATGAAATTAGTTTCCCTTTTTCCAGTGTGGTTGAAATGTTCAACCCAGGGTACCAACCACATTCTCCCCACAGGGCAATACAATTCATCTTCAAATCTATGGGCCGTATAATTACTTTTTTATTTTTAATACAGGCATTGGCAGAGGAGATCAAGGCAAGATATGAAAAAGCATTTGTCAAAGTTGTTGATATGGTACGTTATATTAAAGTAATGAAATTTCCACAATCCTTCCCTTGTGGCTGTAAATTAGTGAGCCATATTTTTTTCAATGTTCGATTTCTCTCTAGGGGAGTTCTGGAAGGCATGTGATATTATTTTTCAGGATCTTCAATTTTTAAATTATTTCTTTGGCTGAAGTACTGATATATGTATTTTGAATCTGAACTAGGATGACTATGCAGTGGATGATGATCAATATGAAGAGAAGCTGAAGAAAGAAACTCTTGCATTTTTCATGCTGGCAACGTAAGATTTCTGTACATAAAAAAGATTAAAATGCATTTATTAATTATTTGAAATGTATGATAATATGGTGCATTTGAACTTGACACGGCAGTTATGGAGATGGAGAGCCAACTGACAATGCCGCAAGATTCTATAAATGGTTTACTGAGGTTTGTTGTTACATTACACCACTTTTAAGTAAATTGTATGTTTTAGGATTGTATATGGCTTAAAGTGATTCTAAGTTTTGGAGGGCCTTAATTGTAGGGTAAAGACGAGAGGGGAACCTGGCTTCAACAGCTCACATACGGTGTTTTTGGCCTAGGTAACAGGCAATATGAACATTTTAATAAGGTAAAATACAGTGTTTTCATATTATAAAAGGAACAGAGTTTCATCATCTGATTCTGATGTTGTTGTTTTGAAACAGATAGGTAAAGTTGTTGATGACGATCTCAGTGAACAAGGTATTTTATTTCATAATCTGTATTTTCAAAAGTATTAAATTGGATTGGTAAAAAAAAGTGTTAAATTGGATTTCTGCCCCATTTTTATTGATTAAAACTGGAGCATGATACATCTTGTCATTTTTTCCATTTGTACTTTAGATTCCTGTTTAAGTTCACATGCCTCTTCGCAAAAATGTTCACATACATGTGTTAATATTGTTGTAAGTGGGGAAGGAGGCATTGTTGACATTTGTAGTAGAACTGTTTTACAAGAAGGGAACACTACCCTTGGCAGTGCTATATACCCTGATTATTTGATTCTTCCTCCGCAATTCTTTCTTTTTCTTTCTCTCAACTCCGGAGAGCACAACAAAACACCATAGTGCTTTGAAGTTAGATGCATAGCTAGTAAAAGCAGCACATATCTAATCTAAATAGCAAAACATATATAAAAAACTTAAGAATGGTGTTAAAGTAGTCACTGGCTTTGCATAGGTATCTTCTTACATGTATTGTTGTGTTTCCTGCAGGGGCAAAGCGTCTTGTTCCACTTGGACTGGGTGATGATGATCAATCCATTGAGGATGATTTTAATGCCTGGTAAGTATGCAATTTCTTTGAAGTGTAGTATGCAATTGCTGTACATAACAATTACACGAAATGTATTGCTGCATTTATGCATTTTAAATGTTATGAATTGGCTTTTGCTATGCAGGAAAGAATCTCTGTGGCCTGAGTTGGATCAGTTGCTCCGAGATGAGGATGATGTAAATACTGTGTCTACTCCTTATACAGCTGCTATTTCTGAATATCGAGTTGTGTTTCACGACCCCACTGTCACGCCGTCCTACGAGAATCACTTTAACGTGGCAAATGGGGGTGCTGTATTTGATATTCATCATCCTTGCAGGTGTTTGGAGTTATGCATGCCGATTTTATAACCATTCTCTTACTAAACAAGGCTAAAACAAACCTGTTGTTTCTTTTCTTGAAGGGCGAATGTCGCTGTTAGAAGGGAGCTTCATAAACCTCAGTCTGACCGTTCTTGTATACATTTGGAGTTTGATGTATCAGGGACTGGCGTAACGTAAGTTGGATTGTGTTTGTTGACAAATAGCCATATCATCTTTTTGTGGTAAACTGTGAAAATAATAACAATTCCAATGGTCAATTATTATTATTTTCTTTTACTTCAAATACATTTGTTAATTTTTTTACTGGATATCGTACAATTATTGAATCGATAAATAAGTCCTGGTAGGATACATTGTAGAATGAAATTTTTCTGTAAGGATTTTTTTCCGTCATTCTTGAAGAATAATTATTGTTAGCTTTTAAGATAAAAAAGAAACGAAAATGTTCATCAGTTTTCCAATTTCCCCTCTTCCCCATTTTACAATTTTCAAGAACTGACTGGAAAAGCTGTTGATGGCTTTTGTCTTATCTTTCCCAGATACGAAACTGGAGACCATGTGGGTGTTTATGCTGATAACTGTGATGAAACTGTTAAAGAAGCTGGGAAGTTGTTGGGTCAAGATTTAGATTTGCTGTTTTCTCTTCACACTGATAATGAGGATGGCACTTCCATAGGTGGTTCTCTTCTACCTCCTTTCCCTGGTCCTTGCACAGTTCGCACTGCATTAGCACGTTATGCAGATCTCTTGAACCCCCCACGAAAGGTTTTACATGATCTTTATTTCACGTGTTTGCCATTTGTTTTCCTTTCTTATTAAATACATAAAAATACATAATTGGTTTTACTGATTATATTCGTATATCCCAATAGAATTTGTCCTTGTTTTATATTTAAAATATGAAGAATTAGTTTAGATATTCTTGTTTTTCAGGCTGCTTTAATTGCATTAGCTGCTCATGCTTCTGAGCCCAGTGAAGCTGAAAGATTGAAGTTTCTCTCATCTCCTCAGGGAAAGGTAAAAGAAATTGCTATAGCACTGTCCCTATCTTGTTTTCAAGTTTGGAATTTTCTTTTCCCCCTACTTTTAATGACATTTTCAAATTTTGTCTTCCAGGATGATTACTCCAAATGGGTTGTTGGAAGCCATAGAAGTCTTCTTGAGGTGATGGCTGATTTTCCATCAGCAAAACCACCCCTCGGTGTGTTTTTTGCTGCCATAGCCCCTCGTTTACAGCCTCGTTATTATTCTATTTCATCATCTCCTAGGTGGTTATCTTATCTTATCCTATCAAATTATGTTACTGAAGCTTTATAAGATAACTGAATGAGAAATAATGCATTTTTTAATTGTCCAGGTTTGCCCCACAAAGGGTACACGTAACTTGTGCCCTGGTAGAAGGTCCAACTCCAACTGGCAGAATTCACAAAGGAGTATGTTCAACCTGGATGAAGGTAACCCCATTTGCAATTGGTACACTTTCATGCAATCATATGCTCCCTGTTTCTGCATGCTCGACCCTTTGTTGTCATGTTTAAGATCCCTTCCTTCCCCTTGGGTGCAGTACCCAAACATGCTATGCTGTATCTGACTTAAATCGCTCTCATGACTGATCAGAATGCTATTCCCTCAGAGGAAAGCCGTGACTGTAGCTGGGCTCCCATTTTTATCAGGCCATCAAATTTCAAGCTACCTGCCGATCCTTCAATTCCTATTATTATGGTTGGACCTGGTACTGGTTTAGCACCTTTTAGGGGATTTTTACAGGTATGTCAGTATTTTAGGGATATATGTAATTTTATGATTTTGATAAAACCAGACTCTTGGATGGTGACAATATGCAGCAGGGATGCGGGTTGAATTGAAAATGAATGATGGGAAACCATATTAGAATCAAAACTGCGAACCAAAATGAAGAGTACCTAATTTTGATTTTACATGATTAGGAAACTCTATATCACTATACTTTATAGTGTGTTTGCACTTTGCTGTATTGTTAAATGAACAGAAGCTACATATAATTGTAATAAAAGAACTTATTTTAATTTTTGAATATACATGGATAAAAGTCGCTTAAGCCGAAAATCTGTTGTTAATGAGTAGCAATAAATCGGTGCTTTCTCCTATGAAGCAAAATTGGATGCAGACCTTTTTTCATCCATACTGTCCTGTTTTAACTGTTCTTTTAGGCTTTGTTTGGATGACAATTGGCTTTGTAGTTTACAATTTTAATTGCAAGTATTTTAAAATATAATATAGTTATAATTATTATCATACAAGAAATAAAAACATAATTTTTATCAATTCATTCTCTGAATAACAATTCCGGTGAAACCAAATTGTTACCAAAATCTACTTGTTCTTAATTCTTGTTTGATATTTGATTTACCCAGGAGAGATTTGCTCTCAAAGAGGACGGTGTTCAACTTGGTCCTGCATTACTATTCTTCGGGTGCAGGAACCGTCAAATGGTAAATTAATTATGCAATGCACTTCCAGTCCAAATGGATTTCCTGAGCAATGTGTGATTTTTCAATTTTGCTATTTGTATAGGATTTTATATATGAGGATGAGCTGAATAATTTTGTGGAACAAGGTTCTCTGTCAGAGTTGATAGTTGCATTCTCTAGAGAGGGGCCTGAAAAGGAGTATGTTCAACACAAAATGATGGATAAAGTAAGTGAGGGTAGTGGGCTATTGAGGAACAAATTTCACTGAATTAATTATTTACTGCCTCAAATTTCTTATGTGCAGGCAGCATACTTCTGGAGTCTCATTTCTCAGGGAGGTTATCTTTATGTATGTGGTGATGCCAAGGGCATGGCCAGAGATGTTCATCGAACTCTTCACACCATTGTCCAGCAGCAGGTGCTGATTGTCTTTCATCATCCCTCCCTATTGGAGGCTCAACTTCTATTGTTCCTTAACATACACATAAAAGAATTTTTTATATATTCTGCTTAAGCCTCTTCACCTAGATTAAATGCTTAATAATATTGCAAGTGATGAGTATAATATTAAGTGATGACTAAAATATTACATTTATATGGTTATGGAAGTTGTCAATGGTTTATAAGTTAGTTATTGGAACACAAATACAGAAGTTGCTCTTTATGTGGTGAAAAATTCAGTACTAAATTGTTTATTTGGATCAACTCAACTTGAATTTTTGATTGTAATGGGATATGCACTCCGTACCTAACTAGATGAAACTACATCTGTTTGAATTTCAGGAAAATGCGGACTCTTCAAAGGCGGAGGCTACGGTGAAAAAACTCCAGATGGATGGACGCTACCTTAGGGATGTCTGGTGATTTTCCCGGTCGTTCATCTTTCTGGATTATGGCATCCTTGCTATTAGATATGTTATTTACAAGATGGCTTAAAGATGTTTTTTTGTGAGATTAAGTACTGCTTCTAGGGAATTTTGGGACACACAAGGGGGAGGCAGAACAGGTTTCCTCGAGAAGAAACTATTTTACAGGCATTTGCCTTTTTCTTTTCTATTATCTTATTATTATGATAGGTTAGTTCCTTTTGGACTAGGATTATTTTTAGGGGATTGTATGATGGACAGTCTCAAGGTCAATCAACAGTACATGCAGATTACAGTGGTTTGTAATTTATAATAATAGTGTAGGAATTGGTTACCAACTTACCAATAATCTTTTCATCAATGAAACTCGGGTATTTTTTTAAATAATATGGGTCATGTCATGGATGTTCAACACTAATCTTCCTGTGTTCGACACTCCCGGGTTTCAGTAAAATAGTCCGAGCGTGGTGCATCAGTGTTGATATTACGGTTATGCATGATGTCGAAATTGAGTATTATGTCGAAATTGAATATAGAACTCACATTGCTGTCTTGATCTTGAGCTATTAAGTAAGGCATCTTAATTTTTAATGAGCTATTAAGAAAGACGTCTTAATTTTTAAAGGAATTGAGTGAGAATTTAAAACTAAAGATTTTTTCAATTGCTTTGAACAATGCTTGATTTACAACTACAATACAAATGCAATAAAAATTGGATCGGCCCTACAAATTTCATTAGCTCTATAAAATAAAAAATAAAGAGAACTATTGAAAAATAACACTTTTTACACCTTTAAAAGTTTGACTAGATAATTTGTGCGATATATTTTTACTATGTGTTTCCTTAATTAGTGCCAGCACAAAAGACAAGGTTTACGGGTAGCACTTTGGTGCCATTAATGGCACCGTGTCATTAAATCTGGGCCATTAATGGCACTAAGATAGATGTGTTGTGTGGTCCAGATACAATGACAATGTGTTTGTGTGACCCAGATTTAATGGTTCGGTGCCTTTAATGGCACCAAAGTGCTACCCCATTTTTCTAATCTAAAATAAATACTCCCTCCGGTCACTATTATAAGCAAAAATTGACTTTTTAGGTTCATTCAATAAATGATGTATGTGGTCTATATATAGACCACATACATCATTTATTGAATGAATTTAAAAAGTGAATTTTTGCTTATAATAGTGACCGGAGGGAGTATAGAGTACTACAAGTAGTCAGAAGAGTGGTTAGGTCAAATTGATGATGTCACTGAGGGGACAATTAAAGTTGATGACAATATATTTCTTTTTTGGCATAACAAAGGTAATCCTTTGAATAAAAAGATTTTGGTTCTATATGGAATGGAACCCATTGTACTTTTTGTGTGGAATCCTATACATTTTCTTTTTATGTACGTTGTTTGCACAAGAAAATATTGTTGTTATTCTTTTGAGTAATGATATATGTACATCCATTTGAAGACAACTTTGTTGACAACCTTGTTTTTCTCTCTTTTTATTGGTCAAAAACAATGGAGAGAGAAAAAGAACATAATGTGAATATGAGAGAGAAAGTTGTACAAAAGTTGTCATAAAATGGTTGTACAAATATAATTTCTCTTCTTTTATTTGAATGTATTTGGCTCTGGTGGCACCTTGAGGATCGTTTTTCATCTTTATTTGTATGTATTTTCCGTGTGATGCATGACCTCTAATTTTTTATGATCACGCGGAAAAATGGATTTACATCTTTCCTTTTTGAAATGATTAATGTTAGTATAAAATACTAGTTTATTTACCCGGCATTGCCCGAGTTAGACATATAATTAAGGATTAGTGAAATTCGTTATGTATGGTATCCGAATTTTTTGTTACAAAATTACTTTCATCTTTTGATACTTATTGCCCCCCCCCCCCCCCCCCCCCCCTCACATAAAAAACATAATCTTAATATCTTTTAATTTGAAATTGTTTTTAGATTTTTTTTTTTATAGATCTTGGTTTTAAAAAAACAATAACAAAGAGAAATAATACTCTTAAAAATGATCTTTTTTAAAAGATATAACGAACAACCCCATAGACCATGTTTGTAACAAATTTAAATAAAAATGATTTTGACATTCAATAATTTAGAGATTTATTTTTACTATTAATTAACATTAAAAAATAATCAGAGCATGTTTGACATTCAAAAACAAAGAAGGAAGAGATAAGGGTGCGTTTGATGGTCAGGATAGGGAGATAGGATATGATACATTAATCATATCCTGCTTAAATCTCATATCCTTACTTTCCTTTGTAATTTCTATCCTGGGTATAGGCTGGGTTAGAAGATCTTTCCTTATTTATTATCTTGATATTCTGCCATTTTTAAAATATTGTCATTTTTAAAATAATGATAGCATGTATTTTCTATTATAATTAATAACATGCCATTTTTACAATATTTAATTAATTATGAGAGCAATTTTTTAATTTAATTATAATGATATCCTGTTTGTTAGCTAAAATTTTAGGGTTGAGGATTAGTATTTAATGATGCAAATTTAGAGCCAAAAATTTAGGATTGAGTTGTTGCAAACCTAATAAGGGATTATTGGAGGGAAAACAATTAGGTTAAGTTGCTGCAGACTTAACAAAATTAATAAATAAGGATATAACGAACAACCCCATAGACCATGTTTGTAACAAATTTAAATAAAAATGATTTTGACATTCAATAATTTAGAGATTTATTTTTACTATTAATTAACATTAAAAAATAATCAGAGCATGTTTGACATTCAAAAACAAAGAAGGAAGAGATAAGGGTGCGTTTGATGGTCAGGATAGGGAGATAGGATATGATACATTAATCATATCCTGCTTAAATCTCATATCCTTACTTTCCTTTGTAATTTCTATCCTGGGTATAGGCTGGGTTAGAAGATCTTTCCTTATTTATTATCTTGATATTCTGCCGTTTTTAAAATATTGTCATTTTTAAAATAATGATAGCATGTATTTTCTATTATAATTAATAACATGCCATTTTTACAATATTTAATTAATTATGAGAGCAATTTTTTAATTTAATTATAATGATATCCTGTTTGTTAGCTAAAATTTTAGGGTTGAGGATTAGTATTTAATGATGCAAATTTAGAGCCAAAAATTTAGGATTGAGTTGTTGCAAACCTAATAAGGGATTATTGGAGGGAAAACAATTAGGTTAAGTTGCTGCAGACTTAACAAAATTAATAAATAAGGATATAACGAACAACCCCATAGACCATGTTTGTAACAAATTTAAATAAAAATGATTTTGACATTCAATAATTTAGAGATTTATTTTTACTATTAATTAACATTAAAAAATAATCAGAGCATGTTTGACATTCAAAAACAAAGAAGGAAGAGATAAGGGTGCGTTTGATGGTCAGGATAGGGAGATAGGATATGATACATTAATCATATCCTGCTTAAATCTCATATCCTTACTTTCCTTTGTAATTTCTATCCTGGGTATAGGCTGGGTTAGAAGATCTTTCCTTATTTATTATCTTGATATTCTGCCGTTTTTAAAATATTGTCATTTTTAAAATAATGATAGCATGTATTTTCTATTATAATTAATAACATGCCATTTTTACAATATTTAATTAATTATGAGAGCAATTTTTTAATTTAATTATAATGATATCCTGTTTGTTAGCTAAAATTTTAGGGTTGAGGATTAGTATTTAATGATGCAAATTTAGAGCCAAAAATTTAGGATTGAGTTGTTGCAAACCTAATAAGGGATTATTGGAGGGAAAACAATTAGGTTAAGTTGCTGCAGACTTAACAAAATTAATAAATAAGGATTAATAAGAATTTTCAATCTTTTTATAGAAAGGAGGAATTTTCAATCCTTGGTATTTAGGGATGGCAATTGGACCCAGGTCCAATGGGCACCCGCAAAAAATACCCGCAATGGGTAGGGTAAAACCCCGCTTTTATGGGTATGGGCTTGGGTCCGGGTAATTACCCGCAAATTTAGATGGGTATGGATGCGGGTAAAGGCACCATACTACCCAGCCCCGCAACCCGCATATACATATTTATATAATATAATAAATATTTTATTTATTTTTGGTGTACAATTATTTAATTTATTTAGCTATTTAAGGATAAACCTAAACCTAAAAACTAATATGGTAATCGTTTCATCCTTACCTTCATAAGCTCACGAGCTACAAATTTATGATTTAAAGCAATTTGATGTTTATTTTAAGGAAAATGTTAACCAATGCCCCAGGGGCACTAGTTAAGGAATTATAAAAGGAAATATTGTATTGGAAATTGTGCATTCTACTTTTTGAAAGTTAAAAAGGTGTTCTTTTCAATGCAAAACTTGACTTTTCTTTCTACTTTTAGCTTGTTAACTGGTGCCCCGGGGGCACGAGTTAACTTATTTTAATATGCACTTTTTTTATATGTATTTTGAATGTTTTTATTTTAATTTTTTAGGACGATTTTGGATGTTTTTTATTTGGTTAAATACTACGATTTCTAATTATAAAAATAAAAAAATAATACGATTTCTACTATTTTATAAGTTGCTTTTAAAAAAATTGAATCATAGTTTTATTTCAATTGTGATGTTTTTTATTGTCTTTTTATAATTAAAGTGCGGGTAATGGGTACGGGTATGGACACTTAGGTGCCCACAGGGTATGAGGAAGGGCACTAAAGTTGTTACCCACGAGGGTACGGGCTCGGGTACGGGCATTTTTTGCAAACTCGGGTATGGGGAAGGGTACTATAGTACCCTACCCATTGGGTACCCATTGCCATCCCTATTGGTATTATTCTTTTGGAATATTTTGGAATGTTATTGTTGAAAGAGTAATTTAAAAATTTGTTTTTTTTTTTGAAATAATAATTTAGGAATGTTAATAATTATTAAATGGGCATTCCGTTCATAAAAAAACTAAACGTGCATATGTCACAAAAAATATAAAATTAAATATGCATAGAATATTTAATTTTATTGTGAAAAAGGAATATTTAATTTTTATTTATATGCTAGTCAAACAAATTAATGGTTGATACTTTTAAAAATAATTTCTACTTATTAGTGTGTAAAGAATTAAATTATTATTTTTTGTTAGAAAATGAATTAAATTATCAAGTAATAACTATTCAAGGCTAAGAATAATGCTGAACTCATTTTTTTTTTTTAGGAAAATAATGCTAACTTATTTTGACACACTCTTTCTAACATTTGCCTACAAGTCTCACTTCAATTTATTTATAAAAATATTGAAATTGTTAGGAAAAACGTTAAGACAAAGTTTGAACATCAACCAATTCATTTATGTGTGTAAGTTTTAAGAATTACCTGTCTTTTTATTTATTTCTCCAAAAAACTCACTATTTCTTACATTAACACGAGAGTCGTCCAAACTTTAAAATAGGGTAATTTTTATTTCTTTTATCGATTAGAGAGTGAAAGTCAGAAAGAGTTAATTAAAAACAAGTTAAGATTTCATTCATCATCTTCCCGAACGGTAAAAAAAAATAATCACATCGAAAGGGTGATCTTCTTCAACAGTCTCACTGTCACCATCACCAACTTTGGTCTGATCTCATTCAATCATAACAGTAATTACCTCACACGATACATACAATTAAACCTCTCTGTTTCTTTTCATTATTTATTATTACAATTATCTTTTCTCCTTCCACTTTTTTTTTCACTCTTCATTTTCATCACAGGGTTTAGGGTTTTGCAGCATATTTCAATTTCAATCAATTTGGGATCAATGCCAGAAAAGAAGTCTAAGAAAGTTACCTTCTCTGAAAACGCCATCGCCACAATCACACAACGGTATCCTCTCTCTCTCTCTCTCTCTCTCTCTCTCTCTCTCGATTTGTTTGTTTGATTTATTGATTTGATTATGCTGAATCAATTTTTGTGTTTTGCAGGTATGACGTAGCGACTGTGTTGACGGTGTTTCAGGAATTATCACATTACGCTGCTGACGAGAATTTTAATTGGAATGAATTAGTGAAGAAAACAACCACTGGTATTTCTACTGCCAGAGAATATCAGATGCTATGGCGTCACTTGGCGTATGGTTATTCCTTCCCCGAAGATCTCGATCAAGAAGCTCAACCTATGGTGGGTATCATACTACTTTGTTTTTTTTTATTTTTTATTAATGTTTATTAGAGATATTTCATGATCTAATATCCTTGTTTAGTTCGGTTAGCTATCGATGTTTGTGTCTCTTATTGTTGGAATGTTGCGATTGTTAATTGATATTTCTGAATATTTTCAATCACTTAAGGCCCTGTTTGGATAAATAGCTGATTTGCAGCTTACAGCTTAGCATTTATCATGATAAACACTTATGTATAAGCTATTTCGATAGAAAAAGATAAAATAAAGTTAAAATTGTTTTCCGTATAACCTATAAGCTGTTTCAATAAACTATCTTGGAGAACTTATTAAAATAAGCTGAAAACAGCTTATGAATAATGTCATAAGCTGTTTTCGTAAGTTCTTTGAAACAGTCTCATAAAACTTATGACAATAGATAAACTCAAATAAGCCAATACAAACAGGCCTTTAGTTACAAGTGACGGTGCTTATGTGGCACTTAACAAGCTGTTAGGAACAGCTATATGCCTAAGCTAAAACTACTATTGCTATCTGACATCGGTAATCAGTGATCATTCAGTTGAACATGCTTTTGAATTACTTGAATGTGTTGGAAGGCGCCTTATTTGTTGTCTACCCCTATTGCTATCTGACATCTGTGATCAGAGATCATTCAGTTCAACATGCTTTTGAATTACTTGAATGTGTTAGAAAGCGCCTTATTTGTTGTCTTCCCCTAGCGCTTTAGTTGTCGTAACTTAGCTGCCTTTATTTGAGCATTCAACTTCGTCAGTGTGCTGTGCCGGATGTGTTTAGTCCCACATCGCTTAGAGATATGGCGTAAGTAGTACCTAGGCCGCAGTCCTCACCTTACAAGCTGGTTTTGTTGTGAAGAATTAGATTTAAGTCCATATTCTATTACTAATCAGTTATAGTTACTTTCACAATACATTAATTTAAGTCCATACTGGATGTATTTTTATGCATAATTTACTTTCGGTTTATTCTCTGTCAAAATTTATGTGATTAATAGTTGAATTTTTGTTAGCAATATAAAGTTTCTCCGCATTCAGAAGATAAGAACATTGTCATTATTCTGTATATTGTTTTAGTCACAACCATCGTTTTACATGTATTGCCTTTGTTACTCTTCCAATTGCCATTACCATTTTCAACTGTCCTCTTATTTTTTATTGAATTTTTGTTTCGTAGATTCTTGAATAGGGATTGTACTTTCTTGTATTATTCATTCTTTTTTGGATTCGTATTTTCAGGATGATGATAGTGACCTAGATTGCGAGCTGGAATCATTACCTTCTGGATGTGCGGAATCTACATCAGAGACTTCAGCATGTGTGAAGGTGAACATACTAATATACTAACGATGACATTCCATTTCAATATTTTAAACCTGTGTTCACTACTTAGCTAGTTACTCTTTACTTATTAGATTATTATATTATTAGACTTCTATTAAATGAAACAGTATTTGTGGCACATTTCTCAAATTGTCTTGTTGGAATCACATATTTAAATTTTATAAATCTCTTTCTGATTGTGGGAAGCTTATAATTATATTCTTGGAAAAAAGCGGATTCTATCAGATTAATATCTGACAGTGATAGGACTAGTAATGTTTTATGCTTATGAAGAATCAGCAAAAAAAAAAAAGTGTAGCAGAAATGAGAATGTAGAAAAGGATGAGCAAGTATACTAGAAAATAATGACATTATGGATGAATATATGATACAAAGTTGATGTAGAACCTATAGTGGTTTTGGTCACATTAGAAGAGTAGTAGAGGTTTCATTGGAGAAATTGGATCAAGATATAGATTCTCTGATTAAAATAGGTAGAAGTCCTAAAAAAGTATAGAAGACTCCAACGAAAAAGAATTTTCTAATGGTTTTTCTGAAAATATGGTTTTTGATAGAGCCTATTTTTGTTGGTTGATCCAAGTAGATAGTTCCATTTAATATGGAATAAATAAGTTCTTATGGTTTCAATGTTTAAACACCGTGATTGTGCTATTTGTTGTTCTTTAAATCTGACTAGCCTGATTCTCTGGGTTGTTTAATCATCAGGTGATAATTGCTTCCCGCACACTAAGTGAATCTACCCCCAGTAGCGCAACAATTGAGGCTCCAATGACTGTAAATTTTCCCGTTTGCCATTCATCACGAACTTCAAAGATTTCGCAGCCCTCTATCTTGATGGATCAGTCAAGCATTATGTTTCCAGTTACTGTCCCGAGACAGACACTGCCAACTGTATCATCAACCGATGCTTTAGAAACCAAGGTAACAATTGGTGGTACCGCAGCTTCCAAAAGGAAAAGAAAAGCATGGTCAGAGGAAGAGGACAATTTGCTACGGGATGCTGTTCAGAAATGGGGTGAAGGGAATTGGGCTACCATGGCAAAAGGAGACAGCTTTCCTATTAAGAGAAGTGCAACACAATTGTCTCAGGTGTTTTTTCAATCCTAAAAGTTGTCGTATTATGTGATTTTTCTCTTCTAACATGGCAGCCTTGGCAGATCTATCTATACCAGCTAGATCTATAATTGGGAGAATTTACTTTAGCTTGAGTGCAGCTATTGTAGTTGTGCCTGTTGAGGCTGACCATATTTAGTGTACATCTGTACACTGTTATGTTATCTCTTCCTTGATTCTAAAAGGATGAAAGAAAAATCATCAGTTGGAAAACAAGTATGTGTTAATGCGTGCACAGTACTTGTCATTCTGTAAATATTATATTTTACTGGAATCTGATGACTGATGGTACTAAATTTATTTTAAACCGTTGTCATCTAGTCAGGTCAGGATGCCTGGGTATCACCCAGTTCTCCCGGGTTCAAATCCCGGCAACGGAGTTTTACATGTACAAAATGTGTAATCTGTGATGGTTTAGGTCATAGTAAAATGAGTATTTGTTTTGCGTTTAGTTTCGCAGGTACAGTTTTTTTGTACCTGTTGTTTTTGTTTCCATTTTACCTTTACTGTTAATTGACTATTAATACTACACGTTGTCATGGTCTATCCAAATACTCAGAGGTGGAGCGCTTTAAGAAAGAAAGACGGCAGTGCCAATCCTGGACCCACCACGACCACTGTGACCACCAACGCACAGTATACTGCCGAACAGTTGGCAACTCGTCACTCCTTAAATTTAGCCCTTGACATGCCATTCAAAAAGTTAACTGCTCCTGGAGGGACTGATCCTGGTAATTGTCATTTGACTCTTCTTATTTTAATTTATTTTCATATTAATCCAATTCCAGAATTTGCTAGCTGTATTTGTTTATTGTTTCTTTCTTTTCTTTTTCACTTGAAGTCTCTATCTAACTACCGACCGAGTCTCAGGTTAACTTTATGTTATGTTGGCTCTATTTGATGATTGTCTTCTCTAGACTTGGGAATAGGCTGTTAGTAGTTAGTAGTTAAAGGTACAATCAGTACAAAGAAATTATATCCCAAACCATTGAAAGAGATTTGGGGGAAAAGGCTAAGTTGTTGTTGCCATTGATTGTATCTAAGGATTTTGTTATCGGTAATATGAAAGCACAATTATAAGAAAACATCGAATGAGCACATTGCCGTCACCATCCTGCAGGTCATTTCTTGCAGTTCATTGCAGGAGTTTTAATGCCTTGGTGACTTTCCCATTCTCTGAATTCCATCAAATAGTAATACTTTTTAACCGTAGTTTGTGTTCTTTGCTACAGATTATTATTGTTTTGATGGCTTTGAAGTTTTTCTCTAAACTTAAGTATTCAATTTAATTTTTTTTTTTTTTGAGGGAGTATTCAATTTAGTTAACAGCTACTAAAGGAATTTTATACCTAATTAGGCGAGTAAAGTAAACTGTTAAATGTTGGCTCATAAATCTTCTGGAAATGTGTTGTTTTCAGTTTCAATTTTTCAATGTAAGGCTCGTGAATCTAACAAAAAAACTGTTATTTATAAGTCATTTATCTATTACTTTAGTGGAAATCTGAATAACTTATATGGTTGCAGGTAGGACATCCACATCAATAAAAAATCAAGTGCAGCCTCGTAATACGGCGCAAGTCTCCACAATTCATAGTTCTGTACCACCTCAACGTCCGGCTCAACAAGCTTGTGGTTCCCCTACGAAACCCAAACTGGCCTCTGAAAATTCAGTCTCAAAGTGTAATGCAATGTCAGCTCGTGAGTCAAAACCTGCCATTGTTCATTCTGGAGCACAAACACAAACTGTTTCGCGAACAAATGCTGCGCCACAATTGATGGTTTCGCAAGCAAAAAATGTGGCACATACTGTTCCTGCTGGCAGTACTTTGACAAAGACACCCATTTCTTCTGGTTTGCACCAAAAGATTCGTTCAAATGTGCCTGCTGGTAGTTCTTTGACAAAGACACCCATTTCTACTGGTTTGGCTCCTGTTCAGCCAAATGTAAATGTGCCTGACGGTAGGTCTTTATCAAGGACACCCATTTCTGCTGGTTTGCCTTCTAACCAAAAGGTTCATTCAAATGTGCATGTTGGTAGTTCTTTGACGAAGACACCCATTTCTGCTGGTATGCCTTCTAACCAAAAGGTTTATTCAAATGTGCCTGCCGCTAGTTCTTTGACGAAGACACCCAATTCTGCCGGTTTGCCTTCTGACCCAAAGGTTCGTTCAAATGTAGCTGCCGGTAGTTCTTTGACAAAGACACCCATTTCTGCTGGTTTGCCTTCTAACCAAAAGGTTCATTCAAATGTACTTGCTGGTAGTTCTTTGACAAAGCCACCCATTTCTGTTGGTTTGCCTTCTGACCCGAAGGTTCATTCAAATGTGTCTACCGGTAGTTCTTTGACAAAGACACCCATTTCTGCTGGTTTGCCTTCTAACCAAAAGGTTCATTCAAATGTGCCTACTGGTAATTCTTTGACAAAGACACCCATTTCTTCTGGTTTGCCTTCCAACCAAAAGGTTCATTTAAATGTGTCTGCCGGTAATTCTTTGACGAAGACACCCATTACTGCTGGTTTGCCTTCTAATCAAAAGGCTCATTCAAACGTGCATGCCGGCAGTTCTTTGACGAAGACGCCCATTTCTGTTGGTTTGCCTTCTAACCAAAAGGCTCATTCAAACGTGCCTGCCGGCAGTTCTTTGACGAAGACGCCCATTTCTGTTGGTTTGCCTTCTGACAAAAAGGTTTTAAATGTGCATGCTGCTAGTTCTCTGACAAAGACACCCATTTCTGCTAGTTTGCCTTCTAACCAAAAGGTCCATTCAAATGTACCTGTCGGTAGTTCTTTGACGAAGACACCCATTTCTTCTGGTTTGTCTTCTAACAAGAAGGTTCATTCAAATGTACCTGTTGCTAGTTCTCTGACAAAGACACCCATTTATGCTGGTTTGCCTTCGGACCCAAAGGTTCATCCAAATGTGCCTGCTGGTAATTCTTTGACAAAGACACCCATTTCGGCTGCTTTGCCTTCTGACCCAAAGGTTCATTCAAATGTGCCTGCTGGTAATTCTGTGACAAAGACACCCATTTCGGCTGCTTTGCCTTCTGACCCAAAGGTTCATTCAAATGTGCCTGCTGGTAATACTTTGACAAAGACACCCATTTCCGCTGGTTTGCCTTCCGACCCAAAGGTTCATTCAAATGTGCCTGCTGGTAATTCTTTGACAAAGACACCCATTTCCGCTGGTTTTCCTTCAGACCCAAAAGTTCATTCTAATGTGCCTGCTGGTAATTCTTTGACTAAGACACCCATTTCTGGTTGTCTGCCTTCTGACCCAAAGGTTCATTCAAACATGCCTGCTGGCAATTCTTTGACAAAGACACCCATTTCCACGGGTTTGCCTTCTGACCAAAAGGTTTATTCCAATGTGCCCTATTAATTTCTTACAACATGCAATTAGTATATCAAATATTTATCTCCCTAAAAAATGGAGAATTTTTTGCTTATTTTTGTGTCTATTGTCTCAACAGGATAAACATGTTACCTCTGTGAAAGAAGTGGAAAAAAGACTCGCTGAGCCTGGCTCCACACCAAAAGAGAATGCGAAAGAGGAAGCTTCTACATCTACTACTGAGGGCCAGGTAAATAGCAAACTGGATAAGGCGAGGCTAGATTTAGATAAAGCTAAAAGCATGCCCAGTGAGAAAGTTTTGGAACACAAAGCAGTGCCTCAAAATCCTGTAGGGTGTGAAGAGCGAGGAAGTGTTAAGAGTTCAAATTTTACTCCCAACAAGGCCACTGAGAATGGAAATGACAATTTGAATAAGGAAAGTCAAAATCTAAACCAAGACAAGACAAGTTCTGTTAATGAAAACTCTCAGCATCAGAACGCGAAAGAGAAACTCGTAAATTTGCCAAAACAAGATGAATGCCGTCAAGGTTTGGAAGTGCCGTGATAGTAGAAATTAAACACAGGTAGTGGGTATGGTATCTAGTGGATTTTAGGCAAATGTATACTGCCGACATTATTACTTTGCAATTGCTTTCCTTCTTTCTAAATTATGTATGGTTTCTAGCAAATTTTTACAGCATGAGTGGTAAAAAGATTTTTGTAGAAAACGTCTTCTTCAAAGTTATCTAAACCCCCAATATTCAATTTTGTTGATGTTGAAAAATACAACTAAACAAAGGTAAACGGTAAATGATACTCCAATACTCGCTACTCCCTCCGCCTCTTTTTAAAAGATTATTTTACAAAAATCACGGGTATTAAGAAAAATTGTTGGAGTAATAAAATCTGAAAAATGTGTTACTATTACTAAATTGCCCTTTTTGAATAAATGCATTCAATGTTGATTTTTCATATTCATATAGTAATTGGTAGTATTGTCCCGTAAGTGTAGCTCAGTTGGTAGCTACCACCACCAGGATAATTTATGCAAAGGTCAGGGTTTGAACCCCGGATTCCCCACTTCTCCACACATAATGTGTGTGAATCTAGCCACTAGGCTACTTGACAAATAAAAAGATAGTACTCCCTCCGTTTCAAAATGAGTGTCGTTTTAGCAAAAAAAATTGTTTCAAAATGAATGTCACTTTCAGTTTCCAATGCAATAATAACTTTTTCTTTTCAATTATACCCTTCAATTAATACTATGTTACACTACTTCCAAAGTATTATTTTTTCTTTAATGAAAAATTAACCAATAGTTGATTAGGATAATTTGGTAAAATTGCTATGACATTTGACTACTTTATTCCATTCCTTAATCTGTGTGCAATTGGCTAAACCGACACTCATTTTGAAACGGAGGGAGTAATTGGTAGTATTAATAAGGGTATAGTTGAAAAAAGAGTGATAAATGCATCTAAAAATTTGTAGAAGTCTTATATTTAGGGACTTTTTTTTTTTTTTTGAAAATGGTATTATGATTAGGGATGGACGTAGTATATTTCTTTAGTTTTTTCTCTCTTCTGAAACAGGTTTCTTTTGAAAGTCAAATATCACTAATCATCACTAATAAGTGATATAATATAGTGTTTATTTGGCTAGTAGTAAATTTATTTTTTATCTTATTACTTGTCTAATAGACACCATATTATATCACTCATTATCAGAGACGGACGTAGTATATTTCTTTAGTTTTTTTTTTCTCTCTTCTGAAACAGGTTTCTTTTGAAAGTCAAATATCACTGATCATCACTAATAAGTGATATAATATGGTGTCTATTAGGCTAGTAATAAGACAAAAAAATAAATGACTTATTGTACTTTTTGAATAATTAACAACAATATTGTTGGATAATGTATGCTATTTATGACTTCATATAAATAAATTTATATATCCAATTGAAAATGTATTTGATCATATCAAGTCGAATATTATTTGAGGAAGCAATTCAAACATTGCAGATTGTTTTAATATTTCGTTTTGATGACTTTTTGTCGTTAAATTGATTTAAACCATATTGCAAATATCCCAAGGTAAAATGTTTTTAATTTAATTGTATTCTGTCACCATGGTTCCACAAATACGAGATTATGTTCTTTTTGTTGGTATACAAGTACATGTAGTTTTTTTTTTTTTTTTTTGGTAGCCTGAGTTTGAACCCCGGACATTGCATATATTATGCATTGTCATTTCCAACTGAGATAAGTTCATGAGGATAAATATATATAATTTTAATTTCACCAATAAACTCTTCAAATTGTCGAAAACGTATATCTTTGCGCCCAAAAATACACTATCAGAAGCATACTTCTGGTAAAAAGTTGCGTTAACATAAAACTGTGGTGATGTAATTCTTTGCTACCAATGTAGAAAATGAGATTAAAACACAATTTTTTAAATGACATAAAGTCGAACTATTTTTAGAAAAGGTAAATATCACCTCACAAACTGTGGAATCAATGTAATGTGACCTTTGAAGTATATGTATGCAAATGTTTGCATGAATATTTAATATCTCCATTAAAATCAAGATACAATCATCTATACTCTCTAAACAAGTACATAGACACATGCAAGTGCTGGCTGACATGCTAAAAGTTTGTATATAAAAACATTCTCACTATTTAAAGCATAACTAATCTCAAAAGAAGAATTGAAAAAAATAAAATTCAGAATCTATCATTAATTAAAGCGAAATTAATGACTATTTTACTACCGTTCCCTAGAAGGTTTGAATATCTCTTGAGGATAAAAGATCAAATTCTTACCACTAAACTGACACCTCATTGATAGACTACATATATGGAAACATCTATATTGGGGCATCATTAGCTTCTGCTAGATCACTGTATTGTCTCTGTAGTGCTGGATTTACACATGCAAACATTGATTGCCTTTGTTTCTTCAACTTGATTCCGAATAAGAAAGACCTCAATGGCATTCTAGCGCGGCTTGTGGAGTTTTTATCATGATTGTTATCACCCATTGCTTGACTCAATTCTTCAAGTATTTTTTCAACTTCATTTTTAAGTCCTTTTACATAACTCAAACCTTCTTGTAGTTCACTAGAAACCTTGTTGATTTCTTGTTTCATGTTGAGAACTTCGCCTTGAAACTTTGCAGCTTGATGCTCACTAAGTTCTACTTTTTTTGACGATGAATCTGGATTCGCAGCACTTGCTATTTCATCTTGTAAGCTACACATTGATGGATGTCTAGCTTGTAAATCATCCTGCAATACTTCATTGTGTTCTAACCATAATGATAATTCAGTTCTTATTTCTCTCAAATGTCTAAATATTGGCTTTATTTCTGATTGTACAGCTTTTGACAAGTTCTTGTTATCTGACAAATTGTTATTCTGCTTTATTCTTCTTAGTTCTACTTTTAAGTCCTGTAAAGATTGTTGGAACTTCTGAATTTGATGAACTGAAGTGCTAAACCTCAACCAGAATTCTAAATTCTCCTCAAGCAAACCATCAATTTCGAAGCGGAATTTCTTTTCTAACAGTGAAAGGGAATGGTGTTTGTCAATTTGTCTCTCTCTCACCACAAAAAATCTTGTCTTTCCAATTGATGACATATCGATATTTCCTGTGTTTTCAACATGTTGGTGTTGATCTTCAAAAGAAGTACTAGCTATATCTGAAGATGGAATTTCAGTACCCTCCCTGTTATCTCCTTGAACCGCGTTTTCAAGAGGCGCTTCTTCGACTAGAGTGGTGCGAGGACTTTCATCCGGATTTGTTTCTGAACTGGTAAGCTTATTTTGTAAAATGTTTATCTCTTCATCCTTAGTGGCAACTACATTCTTCAGTTCCCTTACCTGCAGATATGCATAATGCATATCTAATTAGTTTTATGGTGACTCGAAACCTACTTAGTTGACTTTAACAAGATTATCATACGGACTTTTACTAGATTTGTTATGAAGTTGCATTGTTAATAACATGATACGTATTTAAGTAATTATAAGTAATAATTCTAAAAATTATACCTATATGTTAAATTTGTTAACTTATGGATCTTTTAATTTGACTTTACATGTTAAGAATGAATTTACTTATAAAGCAAGATATTTACCTTAAGTGCCAATTCAAAAATGCTGTTTCGATTTTTATTCTCCACATTGTTGAGCTTGCCCGTTACATCGTTATAATTCTTCAAAACTGATGTGTACTCCTCCAACATAATCTTTTCTCTTTCATCTGATCCATTTACAAACATCTGATTCAATTTAGTTTGATCTTTTTCCTCCTTAGTTTCCAGATCAAGTGATTCAACTTTAACATCACGTATTGTCTCAGAGAAATCATCGTTATCCTGTTGTGTTAGATCTTGCACACCTTCAGTCCTAAAATCAATATTATCCTTCAATCTAGACTTATCATCTTCATTTACAACTTCACCGATATTTTCAGCACGATCTTCCTTAGCATCATTCACGATTGCTAAATTATTATTAGACAGTTCATCTACATGTTTTTCAAAATCCTCACTTGGTTTTCCATTAGAAAAGCTTTTATTCTTGTAAAGTACCAAATTCTCCCCTTCCTCATCTAGTTTCACATTTTTCAATTTTCCTGAAAGATGTTCAAGATTAAAATTAGCTTCATGAAAGTGTGTTTTGAGGCTGTTATCTTGCCTTTCGACATTTTTGTTGAGAGTTTTAATTCTCTTCAACTCCTCTTCCAATTCTTTCATCCTTTTGTTACTATTTTCTGAATTTTCAATCAACATTTCCTTATCCTCTTCTAAGCTTTGTATATTTGTTTGAAGTTCATCTGCTTCTGATCTTAGTCTCTTCACCAATCCATTCTGAGAAGTAACTGCCGTTTCCAAACTAACAACCTTACCTACAAGCTCATCGATCATCTCTGCAATTTCTGTCATAGTAAGCGAGTTTCCAGAATCTTCCTCAAGCTTTTCCTTAATCCTCTCTTGCAACATACCTATATCATGTTCAAGCATATCTTTTTCAAAGCTAGCTATCTCTTCTTCATCTTTACTTTTTGTTTCTGTTTTTTCATCTCCCTGATTTGTTTGCTTGGAAATGAAGTTACCTCTAAGGTTTTCAAATTTGTAATGAACCTCCTTAACCTTTTGGTATGCTTCTCTAGCTTCCTCAGATGATCGTGATTGTACCTCTTTCAACTTATTTAGGGTTTCTTTACATGAATTTAACGCCGTGGCTGCCATTAAAGCCCGTGCGTCGTTATCTTCAATTACTGTACTAATACTAAACTCATCTTGCAAACTGCAAACTCTTTTTTGCATTCCTGTAACTTTGTCTTCAATTTCCCAATATTTTTCATAGGAATGCTCATACAAACTCCTTACAAACTCTTTCTCAGTTTGCAATGCCAAAATTTCTTTCTGAAGCTTGTCTATTTCAGCTAATGCTTCAACCTTACTCAAACCTGAACATTGAATTGTTGGATTTGAAACAGATTTTTCCGAGCTGACACTTCTTCTATGTGTTCCTTTTCTTGATAGCAACATAGACGGACTTCGAAAAACCTTCTTTGGGATACTTGGAGGTTTAGGGATGTTGCATTGTTTTTCTGTTTGGTTATTAGGGTTAGGAGGTAATGGATTAGTTTCAGGGACACTTTCTTCATCTTCATCTTCGTCTATTCTGTAATGGACTTGTTCAGGAAAAACGGTGGCAATTGTGCGGTTCGCGCTTTGTAGCTCCTTTGATAGATGATCATATTTCTCTGCTAATGCTCTATATGCTCTAAAGGCTTCTTCCACAAAATTTATCAGTTCTGGTCTTTTCCTGTAGTACATTTCCGCTCTTTGAGCAAATGAGTCCCCATTATCATCAATGATTTTAAGAGCCTCAGCCACTATCTCCTCCATATCTGTTAAATATTTGTTTGACATTAAATATTTGTTATTCTTCATGCTATTACTATATAACATGATTTTCAGATTATTTTGACACATTTATCTGTTTCCGTACATTATGAATCATTTTGTTTGATTTCTTTAGAATCCAATTATATATCTAAACAATGTATTCTGTTATATAGATGTATATCATGTACTACTAAGAAAATGGTAAACAACTAATAAAAGAATGAAAGTATTATCCCGTAAAATACAACTCAAATGGTAAAAGCCGGAACATTTGATATGATGAGAGACACAGGTTCAAACCCGCAATAAAATTAAAACGAATGACGAAAAAAATACTGCATTTGTTTAATTGATTCCATGGAATTAATGATAATGGATTACAACGTTAGCAGACATAAAAATGATATTCAAACCATGATGAAATTTTATGTAGCAAAAAACATACCTTGGAGACTTTGTTCCAGCCATTTTGATTGTTTTGTCCTGATGTGGCTAACCCACCACCATGAATATGCATTGGTTGCTGCTCTTCGCAACATATTTATCCTATGTTTTTACAATATAATCATACACATTGAGGTAAAATCTTGATTAGGAAGATAAATAAAACCAACAAGGTAACACAGAGATAATAAACACAGGTAATTTTAATGATATGGTGGTTAAAAAATCTTGTTCAAAAGAAAAACAAATGTTGATGACAATGCCTTCTTGTGGGGTAGATATGAATAGGAGGATACTTCACCACAATCATAGGTGTCTGTTGCATTAGATTTTTTGAGAACCAAAAAATTTGGAGGGCTTTTTGTTATAAATTTGTCTCCATTAGGGGTATTATATATACAACCATTCGAAATTTATAATTTGCTTATTTGGATTTAATTAATATTTTGTTTACGCAAATCTTTTAATTTAATTATAAAAAAATGTAAACATGAATATTGGATCCTTATATAATGTACAATAACAAGTCACAATGTGGAAATTTTGTTTGTTTGTGATTTGGAAAGATGGTTAAACATTCCGCTCAACATTTTAATCTAAAATTGTACAATTGTTAAATTTTTATATGTAAATTCTATTGTATTCCAAAAAATAATAATCCATTGTAAATCTCATCAAAGTTGGTAATTCTCCCTAAACCTACAACGGTGTCCTACCTTAACTATCTTTTTTCTAAATGGAATAATTTAATTTTACATAAAAGAGAATCACTGTTTAAAAATTTATTTGTATAGATGTTTTGTTTTTTTAAGTGACATTGCAAAAGTTTAATGCAGGAAGTTCCTATCCTTGAAACTAACACAACCACTAATTACTATAATTGCATATAACAAAAATAACATCGCGTTATATCAAGTCAAATGTATTCTCATTTAAGGCCTATATTTTTTTTTTGATTGAAAAGAGGGCCAACCGCCCAAAGGAAACAAATTACAAATTGATCATACGAGGCTGTGGAACCTTCATTTGATCAGCTACTAACAAATGTCTTAATTGAGTCGGACAAGACTCATAAATCATCAAAGTAGATCCCATATTACAATCAATATTAGCCAATGCATCTGCACAAGTGTTTGCTTCGCGGTAAGAGTGTTGAACTTTCACCTCCCACGCCATTTGAAGTAATCTCCTTATCTTTTGAACAAGACTATGATCATAGGACTGACATCTTCTTCATTTAAGGCCTATATTTGAATCCACAGTGGATTTATTATCATCCTGACTTATAGAAATTGTAGTTTCTCACCCAACTCAAAGTCACACATGATTTTCGAAAAATCCAAGCACACACTTATCTCAACAAGAAAAAAAAGCCTTGATTTTTTAGTGAGAGAACCTTTAACTTCTCTATAAATTTTCTTTCTCTTTCATTCGTTAAAAATGGGTGGTTTTAGAGTATTTTTTGACCTAGAATCACCCTTCAACATCTTTTTTCCCGTTTATTTCGATCTAAATAAGTGATTTCCACATATATCAAGTGTTTTCTTTTGTATTTTTTCGTGATTTCGACGTCTGAGTGCAACGTTGTGTTGTTCGTCGTCTTGTGCGGCGCTGCACGTCTTGTTGCAGTGTTGACGATCTTGTGCGGCGTTGTTTGATTTCGCATCTTGTTGCAGTGTTCGTTTGATTCATCTTGAAAGATCAGCTTCAGTCAATCACAGATTCAATCAATGATTTGGACGTCAACGTTGCAGATCCGGAAGCATGGACATTCTGGTGATTTAGATTTTATCATACTATTTGTAGGAATTTTGCCAATGTATGCTATTAACTTGGGTGCTGTGAGTTTGTTCGCAGATTCACCTATTACATTTTTAACGATCTTGATTCTCATATATTTTTTCAATTTGAATGAATAAATATCGTTGTGTTTTTTAAAAAAAAAAACTCATCACTTTAGTCTTTCGCATATGAGCCGAGGGAGTCAAATTACTTAAATAATATCAATCTATAAAAATATGTCTATTTTAGCAATGTATATTTATATAATTTTTTTGAGAATAATTTCGATAAAAAATTGAGAAAAAATATTAAAAATGACATTCTCGTGGAACAATGCACTACAAGATCAAATCACGTCCAAATGAATGTATCCTAATTCAACATAAAAGTGAATTAATGTTTGATTTTTAAAAATAAAAACCAAAAATATTTTCTACGGTAAAATTACATCTTAACAAAAAAAAACTATTATTTAACAAGGAAGATTTCTTTTTTCTTTTTTTGTTTTTGACATAGGAAGATTTCATTTTATAAGTTATAATGGTCTAGCAAAACAAAGTTGCAATCTCGATTAATTGAAACCACTGAATCCAAATCTCTGGCAAGTGGTTTAGCAGAATCCTCAAACCAGCTTCGTAGTTTGATTGCTTAAGGATCAATGCAAATGGTCTACACATATAATAATAATAATAGAGAAGAGAAGTATGCATCTCTCTACATTTTTTATTTAATTTGTTTAATTATATACAAAATCCAAGTGCATGATTGACATACACATGATATGACAAATTTCATATGTACAAATATGTTTACAATAAAGATTAAAGAATAGCAAGCTCACTCCATTGAACATGTATTCATCTTAATCCATATCTTTTCCTTCTCTTTTTCCAATGTTGAGATCAGAACAGAAGTGGTGCATCATTCTCAGACAGAACTATAGCAACAACACTGACCACATAAGCTCCTTATAGGATTTGGATTAGGCTAAACCCAAAGTTAAGCATATTAGCGTATGGTTTCTTAAAACGCAAGCAATCACAATTTTTAGGGTTTGATGGAGGAAGAAGAAGATGAAGTTGGTTAGAGGTTGTTGAATGAGAGAGGAATAGAATAATGGAAAGTTTGTTATTTCTTTGATTATGAACGTAGAGGTTACAAGAGTATTTATATACATGACTTAGAGTGCAAGTCACTTGTAACTAACTAACAAACTTATCCAAATGATAAAGCTAAACAAAATTAACTCTTCCAATTGTATATATTTACATCAGGTCATATTGCAGTACATGAGTTTTTTTCCTCCAAGTTTACAGTGTACAATTGTATATATTTACATCAGGTATTATTAAGTGAAGATATCCAACTTTCCACATATTTCTTGCTCTCTGCAGACAAACAAAGGAACCATACACATTAACATTTTAGCCACTCAAGAAAAAAAAAGAAAAGAAAACAGAAAGCACCAAATTTATTTCTAACAAAAACATTAACACTTTATCTAGCAATCCAATTTATTTCTAAATCTATCTTAGTGGTTTAGTTTAGCCTATAGTTTTATTTGGTCTTCCTCTACCTTCCGGGCTCTAAATATAAGACTATCCTTCATTTGGTTTACTCGTCTTACATGTGCTTCTATATGTCCCCTTCGCACATGTCCAAATATATCTATGCTATGAAAAATAAAAACAAGTTCTACGAAATTAGTATCGCATGTGCAAATTCCACCATCAATTAAAAGCATGCAACATTTGAATACTAATGCATATTTAACCTAATGTTAACTCTGAACTAGTGTATACCATAATTTTCAATGGCCTTTTAAATAGAAAATAATGTCTAAATATCCGGTTGTTAACAGAGCAAAGCAAACTTGGCGACAAAAGTGCTCTTACCATATGAGAAGTTCCCAACATTGCTTAGTAAGTTGCTTTTAGGACCCTCCTCCAAGATGGCACCGTAATTGTATCCATAACAAGGAACAAGCACAGCAAAACTGTTATCTGTTTCATGACTTTCGTCATTAACGTTAGAGAATCCGGTTCCATGTGGTTCCAACCAGCCAATAGACCAATCAGAATCAACAGATTCAGCGTCAGAATCAACGAATTCATAATCAGACGGAACAATAACAAAATCACATTCCTTATCAATTTTCGCCTCTTCCCTACTATGTCGTTCGTCCTTCACCTTTCTTGAAGTGGAAGGCACAATTTCCTCATTAACAAAAGGAAATCTCAAAACATTTGATTCCCTCGTAACAGAATCAGCTGAAGAATTTATTGAACACCCATTTGAGGTTTTTGGCTTTTGATGTTTTCTACCGGACAACCACCACGGAAGATAGGAAAAAGCCGCATCCATTTACTTGTGTGGTATCGATTTTTCATAAAGCGAAAATATTTGCATAGACTCTTCTCAAACCAGCAGTAATCTCTCGGAAGTTGAACCTATCAAAGCAAATTACTCATCAACTATAAATCAACAAAGGAATAAAAATGTGCAAGCCAACTAAAATCTCAATAAATTTAAAAGTGATGATGTTGCTGACAACTAAAATTAGCAATCAAATTCAGAAAAAAGTAACATTAGTGTTGGATTTCAAGCATAAGAGCAAATACAGTTCATTGTTACAACGCATAAACTTGTTCTTTCAGGGTATTTTCTATTTTCTACCACCAAAATAGATAGATATAACAGGTCATAGTCAACAAAAAAATCTTAAAATAAACATTTCTCCTAAAAATTATATACAAACCGAATAAAGACAGTGATTTTCATAGAAACCTGAATCAAAAGGAATCAAATGCAACATGATAGAATATCCAAGTAATGACAAATTCAAAGACAGAAATAAAAATAAAATGCAAACCTTGAAATAGCTAATAATATCTTTCTTTTTTTAATACGGCTAATAATAATATCTAATACTTTTTTTGTTACAATAATATAAAATACGCATACAATAATATGAATTTTATGACAATATTAGTAATAAAACAATCATTGATTGAATATGGTTAGTTTGATTATCCAATTTAACAAACAAAAATGAATATAACTATGTTTTGTTAGCAGAAACAACCAACGCTTTGAAGCAAAAGAAATTGAAAGTTGAAAGAACAATTAGAATTTAAGAAGAAAATTCAGAGCTGATATTTAAGAAAAAATGTAGATAATTATTAGTTAAATAGCTTATAAAAATGGAATAAGTTAGTGTGTCTTTGAAGGTTTGTATTAGAAGAATGAAAAGGAAAGCCTAGCTAGCTAACTTGTATCACACGGAACGATGTAATATTGTTTTATGGGCAAAGGTATGAAAGGGAGAGAGTGCGAATTTGCAATCACCTTTCAGATACCGTTGGATTATTCCCAATCACACGTGCCACTTGGGGAACCTTTTGATTGGTCGAGCCATTCTAATTGATGTGTTTAGACAAAGCAATTACTCCCTCCGTTTCAAAATACATGTTCAAGTCAACCACTTCACATATGCCAATGCACAATTTTGACCGTTAATATCTTTAATTACTAAAGTAAAAAATTATAAAAATTTAATATTTTGAAAATATTTGTCGAGACAAATCAAACAACATCTTACATGCTAATATTTGTACTTATACATTAGTAAAAAAGTATGGTCAAAGTAAGTCAAGTGAATAGTGCACATTGCAAAAATTGGACATGTATTTTGATACGGAGGGAGTATTAATTAACGAGAATCGCTTTAGGCAGGTTGGATGGTAACTTCTAGTTGACTTTTTTCCCAATGAGATTGTAACTATCAACAAGTTTATTTGAGAGGTTAGAACAATCCAATGAGTGCATAGAGAAAAATAGATCAAAGATAGTTGATGTATTTACGATCTTTTGAATCAAATATATCAACTTTCTTTGACACATTTTTACTTATAGGGTTAATTAAGTTTTTAGTCCCTAAATATACCGAATTTCGTTTTTAGTCCTCATAAAATTTTTTGACAGGTTTTAGTCCCTATAAAATTTTTCAGCACGTAGTTTTAGTCCCTATTAAATTAAAATTTGTTTAATTATGCTTTAAATTTTAAATTTTTTTTATAATTTTTAAATACTTGTTTAAAACATTCCACCGCAATAAGTTAGCTCAAAATTTTATTTTTAGGTCCAAATTTTCATTAGTTTTATCTTGAATTTTTTACGTTTAAAAAAAATTATATTTAATTCATTACATGTTAAAAAATTCTAATTTTTTATAAAAAGAGATTATTATAATGTTCTTAACATGTTTGTTAAAAATCATTTAAAAATAAAAAAGTTTAAGTATAATTAAACAAATTTTAATTTAACAGGGACCAACACATACTTTTAGTCCGTGTAAAATTAAAATTTTCTTAATTGTGCTTAAACTTTTAAATTTTTAACATATTTTTTACATACTTATTTAGAACATATACAAAGTTCCTCCGCAAAAAAGTAGCTCAAAATTTTATTATTATGTCAAAATTTTCATTAATATAATCTTGAAAATTTAGCTTTTAGAAAAATTCATATTTAATTCATTACATGTTAAAAAACAAAAATACTTTATAATAGAGTGTCTTACGATGTTATGAACATGTCTGTAAAAAATCTTTAAAAAATTTAGAATTTTAAGCATAATTAAACAAATTTTAATTTAACAGGGACTAAAAACACTAACGAAAATTTTTGTAAGCACTAAAAAGTGTGATTTGTTTTTATAGGGACTAAAAACAAAACTACAGATATTTATAGGGACCAAAAACTTAATTAACCCTTACTTATAAATAGGAATGGAGGGAGGATGTGGCTTCTCCCACATAGACACCACGCAATTGCAACGACATAATTTTTTTATAACTAAAAATTTTTATAAACTATTTGACTGATTTTAAATTTTTCAATTTTTTTACATCTTTAAGAATGGAACGTGGGAATATTTAGATTATCCCATTTGAAACGTCCGTGAAATAGAAACGGGATTTGGAGACTCAAGGTTCCACCAAAAATTAAGAGGATGATATCCATATGTCACTTGAATGCCCAATGATGGAACATGTTTGGAGAGCGGTTATGGACTGAGATTGTTAGCACACTGCATCAGATATAACATGACATATGTTATTTTTCAGCCACTTCAACGTTTGAATATGTCAAAATGTGAAAGATTTACTACCATACTATGGAGTGTTTTGAAGAGTAGGAACATGAGACTTTGGCAACGTGTGGAAGAAAATAAAAATCATATTGTAGAGAGGGCTATTCGCCTTCTTGAAGATTGGAAGATGGTGAATATTGTGCGCTCCAACGGTAATAGCAACAATTCAGCCACCACCACCAAGGGAGAGATGTAGCAGTGGACAAAATCGACGCTTGGAAGATTCAAGTGTAATATAAATGGGGTTGCACTTATGTACCATAGTGGATTTCAATGGTATATAACATTAGCTAATAAGGGTGTGTCACGGGCACACCCTTTAAAAAAAAAGGTTAATTAAGTAAATGGTCCCTGTAAATATTCAGAATTTTGTTTTTAGTCCCTATAAAATAAAATCACACTTTTTAGTCCTTATAAAATTTTCCATCAGCATTTTTAGTCCCTATAAAGTTTTTCCATTAGCATTTTTAGTCCCTATAAAAAATTTCCATCAACATTTTTGGTCCCTAAAATGGTTAAGGAAAATGTCACAGGGACTAAAAAGTGTGATTTTTTTTTATAAGGACTAAAAACAAAACTGTGAATATTTATAGGGACTAAAAATTTAATTAACCCAAAAAAAAATGAAACTACCAACACGTGAGAAGGAAAAAAACTCACACCATTTTCTTCTTCTTCCTTAATCCCCTTCATAACAAAACTCACCCACCGCCGGTCACCGCTTCCTCCGCCGCCGTCGAGGATATAAAACTTAATTCGGTGAGTTTGATATTCTAAAATCAAAGGTCACAAGAAAATGAACTTGCGAACAAGATAGATATATGGAAGGGATGGATAAGTACATACCAACACCAAAGTCCCAGGAATCGTCTTCACCTTCAACATTCAAACCTCCTGTATGTATGTTTGTTGAATTAGAGAGAGAGAGAGAGAGAGAGAGAGTTTTTGAATTTGTTGAAGGATTTGTTGTTGCGTTTGCAGATAAACGAAAAAATTTGCGCAACACAGAGCAAATAAACGTGACCTGGGTACTTCTTCACTAAGAATACACAAATATTCATATTCTATATGCAGTTGAACAGTATAGAATATCTGTGTAAGTTGAACAGTACTGAAGGAATGAAATTTATGTGTTTGCGGTATAATTTACTTTTGATTTGAAGAGGAAGGAAGAAGAAGAATAGGGTGTGGCGGTCGACGGCGGCGACGACCAGCGGTGGGTGGGTTTTGTTATGAAGGGGATTAAGGAAGAAGAAGAAAAAGGGGTGAGTTTTTTTTTTCCTTCTCACGTGCAATTTTCATTTTGTTTTTTTTTTTTTTTTTTAAAAGAGTGTGCCACGTAGCACGCTCTTATTGGCTAATGTTATATACCATTGAAACCCACTATGGTACACAAGTGCAACCCATATAAATGCCTCATTTTCCGCCTCTAGCAACAAAGTTGACATATATATGTGTATAAGGGACTACACGAAAAGCTTTGTTCTTGCGAAGACCTTTTGATTATCTCCTTTGTGTTCAGTTGACATTTAGGAAGCATTGGAGTTGTGTCATGCATTGATATGGGTGTCCGATCTTTAGATGGATAATATCAACTTTTTTTTTTTGAGGGAGGATAATATCAACTTTGTGTTTGACTCAAAGAAAATGATAGATTTATTGCACTTGCAAAGTAGAGACATCACAAAATTTGGTGTTATTATGAATAAGTGAAAAAATATTGTAGGATGTATTTTCAAAACTCTCATATCTGATATTTTATCACTTTATTTTATTATGTACGAGTTCGAGTTCCTAAACAATATTTTTTACAAATATTATGTGTCAATATGCAATTAAATTAACGTATATGTAAAACCTTTTTTGACTGGATATATCAGTTGAACTCTAAAAATTTTAGATAAATCACAAATTACATTTATAAACTATTTCAAAGACTTATTTAAGTATTTATTTATGTTATAAATAAACATAGATGAGTTATCTTTAAATGATATTTTTCTGGTATTTTTTAAATGATATTTTTTTTAGAGGAATTTTTAAATGATATTTTAATCTGTAGGAAATCATCAACATATTTTTTAAAACATTAATTAATATAAACTCAATTTAAACACGTAAAAGGAATCTAATCAACAAGTTGATCACAAAAATCTACGAAATGATTGAACTTTTAATATAATATTATTATGAGTGAGATTTAACTATTTTGTTGAAGGATAGTGAGATTTAACTATTAACTATGATTGCTTGAGCAGTATAATGGATTATCATTACAGACAAATGACTTTAAATAATTCTACACCATCAGTATCTCATGGGTTTTATATTTGTCGTTTTTTTTTTGGTTTTTTTTTTTTGGTGAAGCGTTTATTTTTTGGTTTGAATACACTTTTAGTTTCTCTATTTTGTCTGAAACAAAATTTTAATTTTTTTATTTCAAAATTTGGGTTTTTAATCCCCAATTTCACATATTGTTGCGATTTTGTTTTTAATATGGATTTTTTACTGCAGAAATTTGTGATTTTTCATCTCAAAAGTGATAATTTTTTGTATGTTCGCTATAGATATAAATCGAAGCCAAAAATCATGTTTTGGATCGAAGTTGTGACAATGTATGAAACCAGAGGACAAAAGCTCTAATTATAAATGGACGACTACAATCCTCTTTCAATTAAAATAGAGATTCAAAAGTGAAGACAACTACAATCCTGTTTCAATTATCAAAAGTGAAGTCTTAATTTTTTTTTCCTCCATTGAAGGAAGGTGGCAAAGCAAGTATCATAGTTTTTGTTGAGATATCTTAAGTAAGACCAATATCATTGAAATAGAAAGAAAAAACAATAAATTTATCAACCACATACAACACATCATATGACATATATGAAACTAAACCTTAAAAAGATGAAGAAAAAAACGCTCATAACAAAAAGTCATCTCATCATAAATACTTTAATAGGCAAATAATAAAAGTTGGTCTAGTCGATAAAGAATTGATTTATCATGTTGTAGATTCAGCTTTTCCCGCCGCCCTAAAATCTTACCGATTGATAATATGTAATAATTTTTTTAAGTACTCTTGAAGTCTATCGTGACTATACTAAATCCTCAAATCGAACACATCTAAACTTTTTTTTATAAAAAATACACTAACGTGAAAAACACAAAGCAAGACGTGAATTAATTCTATGAAGTAATTAAATAAATGAATTAATATTTAGAGTGAGAGAGTATTTCATAGCTTCTACTAACAAATGAGCTTATGTTTTCTGACAAAAATAAACTTATATCATTTCATTCATCGCAATACGGGAATATAAAATGTAATCAAATCAAAAATTTGGTGACTATCATATAATCGTGACACCTGTAACACCCCGTTTTCCCAACATAAAAATTTCATTTAAAATCAGAGTATTTTGATCACAACGGAATGTCACATACTTCATTTAAATCATAAAATGGATAATAATGATTATCTTTCAAATTCAACATCATGAAATATCTTAAACTATTGCAGCGGAAAATAGTTCAACATTTTAAAGTCTTGGCACGCAGGCCTTATTGGAAAATCTCATAAATTAGTTCATAAAAGAGACACGTAAGGAATAGAAGTAAAAGCAAGCCCCCATCCCGTTACGTATCAGAGCACCTAGACACCGACTGAGGAGTCCACTCACGAACGCCTCTAATCTTTATTACCTGCACATTACCCACGGTCGAGGCAACATATACGCAGAAGGGGTGAGATTTCATAATCAATACATTAAGCATATAATCCAATAAAATGCATTTAGCAACTTAAACATTAATAACATATCAACAATTAACAATCAGTATATTTTTCATTTCATAACAATACGATCATCAAATATCATTACTAATTTTCATCACAAATCATAATCAACTTAACACTCAGCTTGACGACACAACTCATCTTTGACCATGCAACTCTATCAACTCAACATCAACTCGACAACACAACTCATCTTAGACCATGCGACTCTATCAACTCAACAACAACTTGACAACTTAAACATCATGAAACTTCTTGATATGCAAATGCATGTGGTACCAATCAACAACAAATGAGCATAATATGCTCTTCAACGTGTGAGCACAAAGGCTGCCGGGCCTAAAGCCCCCAACTTTAATGAGCACAAAGGCTGCCGGGCCTAAAGCCCCCAACTTTAATGAGCACAAAGGCTGCCGGGCCTAAAGCCCCCAACTTTAATGAGCACAAAGGCTGCCAGGCCTAAAGCCCCCAACTTTAATGAGCACAAAGGCTGCCGGGCCTAAAGCCCCCAACTTTAATGAGCATGCAATGAACTCAAACTTCCAACGACTTAGACGACGACGTGAACAACTCATACGACTCATAATCATGGACAACTTCTTAAAATTCCAACAACATAGACCGACTCATGCAACTTCAAGACACTAACAGTCAACAGCAGCAACCAGCAACATTTACATCGTAAAACAGTGTTTAAATAACATAACAACATTAAAGGGAATGAATCATAACCACTTATCATCATAAAGCATCTTAAATAATTCTTATACAACATCATTACTAATCTCAGTCACCTAACAGACTTCTGGGACTTCTGAAAGCATCCTAAAAAACCCTCTTTCTTACTTCTAAGATCAACTCATGACTACACGTGCGAAAGGATCGCATCAGAACAATTTTGGGCAACTAACGGCCTAACTCGCAGTTGCGAGTAACTTTGCTCGCAATGGCGAGCAAAGCGTGCATTCTGGGTTCCTAAGTCATTACTCGCAGTGGCGAGTTATTCTGCTCGCAGTTGCGAGCTTACAGGTCACTCGCAGTTGCGAGTTGCATTGCTCGCAGTTGCGAGTTCTGGGTTCTAGCTCGCAGATGCGAGTGTTCTTGCTCGCAGGTGCGAGCGATGAATGTCAGTACGGCCAGAAACCTAAAAACTCCAACTTTTCACTTATTCTCCTAATTCTAACCTCAATTCAACATCTAATTATCATCTTATGGTATAACTAAGTTCTGTACACTAATTTAGCATCAACCTAACATCTTTTCATGATTCAATCATCCAATTCGGTCTTAAACCTAATTCCCAATTCTCACCAAAACTTAACCTAATCATGCCAAATTCATCCTATAGCATCATACCCTTAATAGTAATGAAAATTAGTCTCACCCTTACCTGATAATAGCAGAATCGCAGCTCTCCCTCTAGTTCTCCTCTTTTCTGACTTTTCTCCCTTTTTCTCCAAAAACGTACGTATTCTATTTTCTAACTTTTGTTGTCTATTTATCTCTTCTAATTACTCTTATCACTACCAATTGCTCATCTCACATCACAGCCCAATTTTTCATATTTTTATTTTATTTATCAAATCTTATTTTATTTAATAATAAAATAAGTCATAACAACATAGCAACTTCACCACAACAAAATACTCCACATTATGCAGTTATAAATCATATAACCCACTCAACTTCATGAATCATAAAATTCACACATATCAATCATGAAAATCACGTAAATCATATATATAAATATATTTTTAAATAATCGAATAATTAAGACGGGCGTTACAACTCTCCCCAACTTATAGAATTTTCGTCCTCGAAAATTTACCTCAAGCAAACAACTCTGGATAAGACTCCATCATCTTACTCTCTAGCTCCCATGTCAGGCTTTCACCAGTCGTTCCACTCCAAACAACTCTCACTAGAGGTATCTCCTTGCCTCTCAACGTCTTCATCTTGCGATCATCAATCCTCAAGGGTAAGGTCTCCACCGTAAGGTTGTCTCTAACTTGCACATCATCACTCTGAATCACATGGGATGGGTCTGGAACATATTTCCTCAGCTGCGACACATGAAACACATCGTGCAAATTCGATAAATGCGGTGGTAAGCCAACTCTATAAGCCACCGTGCCAATTCTCTCGGATATCTGATAAGGACCAATAAACTTTGGAGTCAACTTCTTTGACTTCAATGCACGACCGACACCGGTCGTTGGAGTAACTCTCAAGAACACATGGTCTCCCTCTTGAAACTCAAGGTCTTTCTTACGCTTATCATGGTAGCTCTTCTGTCGACTCTGCGACGCTTTCATCTTTTCTTGAATCATCTTCACCTTCTCAGTAGTCTGTTGAACAATTTCTGGTCCTAGAACCACACTTTCACCGGTCTCAAACCAACACAACGGAGTCCTACACCTCCGACCATACAAAGCCTCGAAAGGTGCCATCCCAATACTTGAATGATAGCTGTTATTATAAGTGAACTCTATCAACGGAAGATGACTATCCCAAGTTCCACCTTGCTCAAGTACACAAACTCTCAACAAGTCTTCGAGTGACTGAATCGTTCTTTCCGACTGACCATCTGTTTGAGGATGATAAGCCGAACTCAATCTCAACTTAGAGCCTAAAGCCTCTTGCAAACTCTTCCAAAATCTAGAAGTAAATCTTGGATCTCTATCTGACACGATGCTTGAAGGAACACCATGCAATTTCACTATGTCTCGAATATAAATCTCTGCCAACTGAGCCACAGGAAAACTAATATTAATCGGAAGGAAATGTGCCGACTTCGTCAATCTGTCAACAATCACCCAAATAGCGTCATTTCCCTTAGGAGTATTCGGTAAACTTGTCACAAAATCCATGGATATACTATCCCATTTCCATTCTGGTACATCTAACGGTGTCATCAACCCAGCAGGTTTCTGATGCTCCACCTTCGACTTCTGACAAATCAAACAAGAGTACACAAATTGTGCCACATCACGTTTCAATCCTGACCACCAAAACAGCTTCTTTAAATCATGATACATCTTTGTAGCTCCCTGATGAATGCTCAAGCTACTCCTATGACTCTCTTCCAGAATCATCCTTTTTATCTCGTCATTGTCTGGAATACAAATCCTACCTCGGAACCTCAACACACCTTGATCATCGACTTTAAAGTCACCATCTTCAGTTTGATTACTAGCAACCAACAAGTCCACAAACTTAACATCAACCTTCTGTGCATCTCTAATACTTTTCAAGAAATCGTTATCAATTTTCAGCATTCCTAACTTAACGCTCCGAGACGACATTTCACAAACTAAGCTCATATCTCTAAACTGTTCAAGTAATTCAAATTCCTTCACCATCATAGCAGACATATGTAAACTCTTCCTACTTAAGGCATCCGCAACAACATTAGCTTTACCCGGATGGTAATTCAAACTAAAGTCATAATCCTTCAACAATTCGACCCACCGTCGCTGTCGCATATTCAATTCTTTCTGATCAAACAAATACTTCAAGCTCTTGTGATCACTAAACACCTCGAATCTCGAACCATACAAGTAGTGTCTCCAAATCTTAAGGACAAATACGACTGCAGCTAACTCAAGGTCATGAGTAGGATAGTTTCGTTCATGAGTTCTCAACTGTCTTGATGCATAAGCAACAACTTTACCATCTTGCATAAGTACACCGCCTAAGCCCAATTTGGACGCATCACAATACACTGCAAAAGGTTCATCAGGTTTTGGCAAAATCAAAACTGGAGCCGTCGTCAAACGCTTCTTCAATTCATTAAAACTGTTCTCACAATGAACATCCCACACAAAGGTTTTACCTTTACACGTCAACTGTGTTAACGGAAGTGCCAACTTAGAAAATCCTTCTATAAATCTTCGATAGTATCCTGCCAAACCCAAAAAGCTTCTAATCTCTGTAACCGACTTAGGAGTCTCCCATTGTGATACTGCTTCAACTTTAGATGGATCAACTGCAATACCACTACTAGAAATAACATGGCCCAGAAAACTTACCTCGTCCAACCAGAATTCACACTTAGACAATTTAGCATACAACTTCTTCTCTTTCAGCACTTGCAAACCAATTTTCAAATGTTCCGCATGTTCTTCTTCTGTCTTAGAGTAAATCAAAATATCATCGATGAACACAACCACAAAGCGATCCAAAAATGCATGGAAAATGCGATTCATATACTCAATAAACACGCCAGGCGCGTTACTCACACCAAAAGGCATCACCTTATATTCATAATGACCATATCGCGTCCTAAAGGCCGTCTTCTGCATATCTTCATCTTTTACTTTAATCTGATGATAACCCGACCTTAAATCAATCTTGCTGAACACACGTGCACCCACCAGCTGGTCCATCAAATCATCAATTCTAGGAAGTGGATATCTATTCTTTATAGTTACTTTATTCAGTTGTCGATAATCAATGCACAACCTCATACTTCCATCTTTCTTCTTAACCAACAATACCGGCGCTCCCCAAGGTGAAACACTCGGTCTAATGAACTTCTTATCTAGCAAATCCTCCAACTGTTTCTTCAACTCAGCCAACTCAGAAGCTGACATACGGTAAGGTGTCATAGACACAGGCTTCGTTCCCGGAACAAGGTCAATAGAAAATTCAACTTCTCTTTCCGGTGGTACATCAGGGATTTCATCAGGGAAAACTTCAGGAAAATCACACACCACTTGCAACTTATCAATCACTGCTTGATTCTCCAATGATAAGGATGCCATCAAGGAAAACATCAAAATTCCATCGCGTGCTAACTGCTTCAGCTGCTTAGTAGACCAAACTCTGCTCCACTTTCTTCTTCGACAGAAGAGAAATACACCGACTTACTAAAACAATTAATACGAACATGGTTGTACTCCAACCAGTTCATACCAGGGATTGCACAACAAACAACAAACAACAATTAGGACAACATAATGACAGTACAAAAACTGTCAACTGACACAACGTGACTCAACTACTTGGCCGGACGGACCGACCTGCTCTGATACCAATTGTAACACCCCGTTTTCCCAACATAAAAATTTCATTTAAAATCAGAGTATTTTGATCACAACGGAATGTCACATACTTCATTTAAATCATAAAATGGATAATAATGATTATCTTTCAAATTCAACATCATGAAATATCTTAAACTATTGCAGCGGAAAATAGTTCAACATTTTAAAGTCTTGGCACGCAGGCCTTATTGGAAAATCTCATAAATTAGTTCATAAAAGAGACACGTAAGGAATAGAAGTAAAAGCAAGCCCCCATCCCGTTACGTATCAGAGCACCTAGACACCGACTGAGGAGTCCACTCACGAACGCCTCTAATCTTTATTACCTGCACATTACCCACGGTCGAGGCAACATATACGCAGAAGGGGTGAGATTTCATAATCAATACATTAAGCATATAATCCAATAAAATGCATTTAGCAACTTAAACATTAATAACATATCAACAATTAACAATCAGTATATTTTTCATTTCATAACAATACGATCATCAAATATCATTACTAATTTTCATCACAAATCATAATCAACTTAACACTCAGCTTGACGACACAACTCATCTTTGACCATGCAACTCTATCAACTCAACATCAACTCGACAACACAACTCATCTTAGACCATGCGACTCTATCAACTCAACAACAACTTGACAACTTAAACATCATGAAACTTCTTGATATGCAAATGCATGTGGTACCAATCAACAACAAATGAGCATAATATGCTCTTCAACGTGTGAGCACAAAGGCTGCCGGGCCTAAAGCCCCCAACTTTAATGAGCACAAAGGCTGCCGGGCCTAAAGCCCCCAACTTTAATGAGCACAAAGGCTGCCGGGCCTAAAGCCCCCAACTTTAATGAGCACAAAGGCTGCCAGGCCTAAAGCCCCCAACTTTAATGAGCACAAAGGCTGCCGGGCCTAAAGCCCCCAACTTTAATGAGCATGCAATGAACTCAAACTTCCAACGACTTAGACGACGACGTGAACAACTCATACGACTCATAATCATGGACAACTTCTTAAAATTCCAACAACATAGACCGACTCATGCAACTTCAAGACACTAACAGTCAACAGCAGCAACCAGCAACATTTACATCGTAAAACAGTGTTTAAATAACATAACAACATTAAAGGGAATGAATCATAACCACTTATCATCATAAAGCATCTTAAATAATTCTTATACAACATCATTACTAATCTCAGTCACCTAACAGACTTCTGGGACTTCTGAAAGCATCCTAAAAAACCCTCTTTCTTACTTCTAAGATCAACTCATGACTACACGTGCGAAAGGATCGCATCAGAACAATTTTGGGCAACTAACGGCCTAACTCGCAGTTGCGAGTAACTTTGCTCGCAATGGCGAGCAAAGCGTGCATTCTGGGTTCCTAAGTCATTACTCGCAGTGGCGAGTTATTCTGCTCGCAGTTGCGAGCTTACAGGTCACTCGCAGTTGCGAGTTGCATTGCTCGCAGTTGCGAGTTCTGGGTTCTAGCTCGCAGATGCGAGTGTTCTTGCTCGCAGGTGCGAGCGATGAATGTCAGTACGGCCAGAAACCTAAAAACTCCAACTTTTCACTTATTCTCCTAATTCTAACCTCAATTCAACATCTAATTATCATCTTATGGTATAACTAAGTTCTGTACACTAATTTAGCATCAACCTAACATCTTTTCATGATTCAATCATCCAATTCGGTCTTAAACCTAATTCCCAATTCTCACCAAAACTTAACCTAATCATGCCAAATTCATCCTATAGCATCATACCCTTAATAGTAATGAAAATTAGTCTCACCCTTACCTGATAATAGCAGAATCGCAGCTCTCCCTCTAGTTCTCCTCTTTTCTGACTTTTCTCCCTTTTTCTCCAAAAACGTACGTATTCTATTTTCTAACTTTTGTTGTCTATTTATCTCTTCTAATTACTCTTATCACTACCAATTGCTCATCTCACATCACAGCCCAATTTTTCATATTTTTATTTTATTTATCAAATCTTATTTTATTTAATAATAAAATAAGTCATAACAACATAGCAACTTCACCACAACAAAATACTCCACATTATGCAGTTATAAATCATATAACCCACTCAACTTCATGAATCATAAAATTCACACATATCAATCATGAAAATCACGTAAATCATATATATAAATATATTTTTAAATAATCGAATAATTAAGACGGGCGTTACAACTCTCCCCAACTTATAGAATTTTCGTCCTCGAAAATTTACCTCAAGCAAACAACTCTGGATAAGACTCCATCATCTTACTCTCTAGCTCCCATGTCAGGCTTTCACCAGTCGTTCCACTCCAAACAACTCTCACTAGAGGTATCTCCTTGCCTCTCAACGTCTTCATCTTGCGATCATCAATCCTCAAGGGTAAGGTCTCCACCGTAAGGTTGTCTCTAACTTGCACATCATCACTCTGAATCACATGGGATGGGTCTGGAACATATTTCCTCAGCTGCGACACATGAAACACATCGTGCAAATTCGATAAATGCGGTGGTAAGCCAACTCTATAAGCCACCGTGCCAATTCTCTCGGATATCTGATAAGGACCAATAAACTTTGGAGTCAACTTCTTTGACTTCAATGCACGACCGACACCGGTCGTTGGAGTAACTCTCAAGAACACATGGTCTCCCTCTTGAAACTCAAGGTCTTTCTTACGCTTATCATGGTAGCTCTTCTGTCGACTCTGCGACGCTTTCATCTTTTCTTGAATCATCTTCACCTTCTCAGTAGTCTGTTGAACAATTTCTGGTCCTAGAACCACACTTTCACCGGTCTCAAACCAACACAACGGAGTCCTACACCTCCGACCATACAAAGCCTCGAAAGGTGCCATCCCAATACTTGAATGATAGCTGTTATTATAAGTGAACTCTATCAACGGAAGATGACTATCCCAAGTTCCACCTTGCTCAAGTACACAAACTCTCAACAAGTCTTCGAGTGACTGAATCGTTCTTTCCGACTGACCATCTGTTTGAGGATGATAAGCCGAACTCAATCTCAACTTAGAGCCTAAAGCCTCTTGCAAACTCTTCCAAAATCTAGAAGTAAATCTTGGATCTCTATCTGACACGATGCTTGAAGGAACACCATGCAATTTCACTATGTCTCGAATATAAATCTCTGCCAACTGAGCCACAGGAAAACTAATATTAATCGGAAGGAAATGTGCCGACTTCGTCAATCTGTCAACAATCACCCAAATAGCGTCATTTCCCTTAGGAGTATTCGGTAAACTTGTCACAAAATCCATGGATATACTATCCCATTTCCATTCTGGTACATCTAACGGTGTCATCAACCCAGCAGGTTTCTGATGCTCCACCTTCGACTTCTGACAAATCAAACAAGAGTACACAAATTGTGCCACATCACGTTTCAATCCTGACCACCAAAACAGCTTCTTTAAATCATGATACATCTTTGTAGCTCCCTGATGAATGCTCAAGCTACTCCTATGACTCTCTTCCAGAATCATCCTTTTTATCTCGTCATTGTCTGGAATACAAATCCTACCTCGGAACCTCAACACACCTTGATCATCGACTTTAAAGTCACCATCTTCAGTTTGATTACTAGCAACCAACAAGTCCACAAACTTAACATCAACCTTCTGTGCATCTCTAATACTTTTCAAGAAATCGTTATCAATTTTCAGCATTCCTAACTTAACGCTCCGAGACGACATTTCACAAACTAAGCTCATATCTCTAAACTGTTCAAGTAATTCAAATTCCTTCACCATCATAGCAGACATATGTAAACTCTTCCTACTTAAGGCATCCGCAACAACATTAGCTTTACCCGGATGGTAATTCAAACTAAAGTCATAATCCTTCAACAATTCGACCCACCGTCGCTGTCGCATATTCAATTCTTTCTGATCAAACAAATACTTCAAGCTCTTGTGATCACTAAACACCTCGAATCTCGAACCATACAAGTAGTGTCTCCAAATCTTAAGGACAAATACGACTGCAGCTAACTCAAGGTCATGAGTAGGATAGTTTCGTTCATGAGTTCTCAACTGTCTTGATGCATAAGCAACAACTTTACCATCTTGCATAAGTACACCGCCTAAGCCCAATTTGGACGCATCACAATACACTGCAAAAGGTTCATCAGGTTTTGGCAAAATCAAAACTGGAGCCGTCGTCAAACGCTTCTTCAATTCATTAAAACTGTTCTCACAATGAACATCCCACACAAAGGTTTTACCTTTACACGTCAACTGTGTTAACGGAAGTGCCAACTTAGAAAATCCTTCTATAAATCTTCGATAGTATCCTGCCAAACCCAAAAAGCTTCTAATCTCTGTAACCGACTTAGGAGTCTCCCATTGTGATACTGCTTCAACTTTAGATGGATCAACTGCAATACCACTACTAGAAATAACATGGCCCAGAAAACTTACCTCGTCCAACCAGAATTCACACTTAGACAATTTAGCATACAACTTCTTCTCTTTCAGCACTTGCAAACCAATTTTCAAATGTTCCGCATGTTCTTCTTCTGTCTTAGAGTAAATCAAAATATCATCGATGAACACAACCACAAAGCGATCCAAAAATGCATGGAAAATGCGATTCATATACTCAATAAACACGCCAGGCGCGTTACTCACACCAAAAGGCATCACCTTATATTCATAATGACCATATCGCGTCCTAAAGGCCGTCTTCTGCATATCTTCATCTTTTACTTTAATCTGATGATAACCCGACCTTAAATCAATCTTGCTGAACACACGTGCACCCACCAGCTGGTCCATCAAATCATCAATTCTAGGAAGTGGATATCTATTCTTTATAGTTACTTTATTCAGTTGTCGATAATCAATGCACAACCTCATACTTCCATCTTTCTTCTTAACCAACAATACCGGCGCTCCCCAAGGTGAAACACTCGGTCTAATGAACTTCTTATCTAGCAAATCCTCCAACTGTTTCTTCAACTCAGCCAACTCAGAAGCTGACATACGGTAAGGTGTCATAGACACAGGCTTCGTTCCCGGAACAAGGTCAATAGAAAATTCAACTTCTCTTTCCGGTGGTACATCAGGGATTTCATCAGGGAAAACTTCAGGAAAATCACACACCACTTGCAACTTATCAATCACTGCTTGATTCTCCAATGATAAGGATGCCATCAAGGAAAACATCAAAATTCCATCGCGTGCTAACTGCTTCAGCTGCTTAGTAGACCAAACTCTGCTCCACTTTCTTCTTCGACAGAAGAGAAATACACCGACTTACTAAAACAATTAATACGAACATGGTTGTACTCCAACCAGTTCATACCAGGGATTGCACAACAAACAACAAACAACAATTAGGACAACATAATGACAGTACAAAAACTGTCAACTGACACAACGTGACTCAACTACTTGGCCGGACGGACCGACCTGCTCTGATACCAATTGTAACACCCCGTTTTCCCAACATAAAAATTTCATTTAAAATCAGAGTATTTTGATCACAACGGAATGTCACATACTTCATTTAAATCATAAAATGGATAATAATGATTATCTTTCAAATTCAACATCATGAAATATCTTAAACTATTGCAGCGGAAAATAGTTCAACATTTTAAAGTCTTGGCACGCAGGCCTTATTGGAAAATCTCATAAATTAGTTCATAAAAGAGACACGTAAGGAATAGAAGTAAAAGCAAGCCCCCATCCCGTTACGTATCAGAGCACCTAGACACCGACTGAGGAGTCCACTCACGAACGCCTCTAATCTTTATTACCTGCACATTACCCACGGTCGAGGCAACATATACGCAGAAGGGGTGAGATTTCATAATCAATACATTAAGCATATAATCCAATAAAATGCATTTAGCAACTTAAACATTAATAACATATCAACAATTAACAATCAGTATATTTTTCATTTCATAACAATACGATCATCAAATATCATTACTAATTTTCATCACAAATCATAATCAACTTAACACTCAGCTTGACGACACAACTCATCTTTGACCATGCAACTCTATCAACTCAACATCAACTCGACAACACAACTCATCTTAGACCATGCGACTCTATCAACTCAACAACAACTTGACAACTTAAACATCATGAAACTTCTTGATATGCAAATGCATGTGGTACCAATCAACAACAAATGAGCATAATATGCTCTTCAACGTGTGAGCACAAAGGCTGCCGGGCCTAAAGCCCCCAACTTTAATGAGCACAAAGGCTGCCGGGCCTAAAGCCCCCAACTTTAATGAGCACAAAGGCTGCCGGGCCTAAAGCCCCCAACTTTAATGAGCACAAAGGCTGCCGGGCCTAAAGCCCCCAACTTTAATGAGCATGCAATGAACTCAAACTTCCAACGACTTAGACGACGACGTGAACAACTCATACGACTCATAATCATGGACAACTTCTTAAAATTCCAACAACATAGACCGACTCATGCAACTTCAAGACACTAACAGTCAACAGCAGCAACCAGCAACATTTACATCGTAAAACAGTGTTTAAATAACATAACAACATTAAAGGGAATGAATCATAACCACTTATCATCATAAAGCATCTTAAATAATTCTTATACAACATCATTACTAATCTCAGTCACCTAACAGACTTCTGGGACTTCTGAAAGCATCCTAAAAAACCCTCTTTCTTACTTCTAAGATCAACTCATGACTACACGTGCGAAAGGATCGCATCAGAACAATTTTGGGCAACTAACGGCCTAACTCGCAGTTGCGAGTAACTTTGCTCGCAATGGCGAGCAAAGCGTGCATTCTGGGTTCCTAAGTCATTACTCGCAGTGGCGAGTTATTCTGCTCGCAGTTGCGAGCTTACAGGTCACTCGCAGTTGCGAGTTGCATTGCTCGCAGTTGCGAGTTCTGGGTTCTAGCTCGCAGATGCGAGTGTTCTTGCTCGCAGGTGCGAGCGATGAATGTCAGTACGGCCAGAAACCTAAAAACTCCAACTTTTCACTTATTCTCCTAATTCTAACCTCAATTCAACATCTAATTATCATCTTATGGTATAACTAAGTTCTGTACACTAATTTAGCATCAACCTAACATCTTTTCATGATTCAATCATCCAATTCGGTCTTAAACCTAATTCCCAATTCTCACCAAAACTTAACCTAATCATGCCAAATTCATCCTATAGCATCATACCCTTAATAGTAATGAAAATTAGTCTCACCCTTACCTGATAATAGCAGAATCGCAGCTCTCCCTCTAGTTCTCCTCTTTTCTGACTTTTCTCCCTTTTTCTCCAAAAACGTACGTATTCTATTTTCTAACTTTTGTTGTCTATTTATCTCTTCTAATTACTCTTATCACTACCAATTGCTCATCTCACATCACAGCCCAATTTTTCATATTTTTATTTTATTTATCAAATCTTATTTTATTTAATAATAAAATAAGTCATAACAACATAGCAACTTCACCACAACAAAATACTCCACATTATGCAGTTATAAATCATATAACCCACTCAACTTCATGAATCATAAAATTCACACATATCAATCATGAAAATCACGTAAATCATATATATAAATATATTTTTAAATAATCGAATAATTAAGACGGGCGTTACAACTCTCCCCAACTTATAGAATTTTCGTCCTCGAAAATTTACCTCAAGCAAACAACTCTGGATAAGACTCCATCATCTTACTCTCTAGCTCCCATGTCAGGCTTTCACCAGTCGTTCCACTCCAAACAACTCTCACTAGAGGTATCTCCTTGCCTCTCAACGTCTTCATCTTGCGATCATCAATCCTCAAGGGTAAGGTCTCCACCGTAAGGTTGTCTCTAACTTGCACATCATCACTCTGAATCACATGGGATGGGTCTGGAACATATTTCCTCAGCTGCGACACATGAAACACATCGTGCAAATTCGATAAATGCGGTGGTAAGCCAACTCTATAAGCCACCGTGCCAATTCTCTCGGATATCTGATAAGGACCAATAAACTTTGGAGTCAACTTCTTTGACTTCAATGCACGACCGACACCGGTCGTTGGAGTAACTCTCAAGAACACATGGTCTCCCTCTTGAAACTCAAGGTCTTTCTTACGCTTATCATGGTAGCTCTTCTGTCGACTCTGCGACGCTTTCATCTTTTCTTGAATCATCTTCACCTTCTCAGTAGTCTGTTGAACAATTTCTGGTCCTAGAACCACACTTTCACCGGTCTCAAACCAACACAACGGAGTCCTACACCTCCGACCATACAAAGCCTCGAAAGGTGCCATCCCAATACTTGAATGATAGCTGTTATTATAAGTGAACTCTATCAACGGAAGATGACTATCCCAAGTTCCACCTTGCTCAAGTACACAAACTCTCAACAAGTCTTCGAGTGACTGAATCGTTCTTTCCGACTGACCATCTGTTTGAGGATGATAAGCCGAACTCAATCTCAACTTAGAGCCTAAAGCCTCTTGCAAACTCTTCCAAAATCTAGAAGTAAATCTTGGATCTCTATCTGACACGATGCTTGAAGGAACACCATGCAATTTCACTATGTCTCGAATATAAATCTCTGCCAACTGAGCCACAGGAAAACTAATATTAATCGGAAGGAAATGTGCCGACTTCGTCAATCTGTCAACAATCACCCAAATAGCGTCATTTCCCTTAGGAGTATTCGGTAAACTTGTCACAAAATCCATGGATATACTATCCCATTTCCATTCTGGTACATCTAACGGTGTCATCAACCCAGCAGGTTTCTGATGCTCCACCTTCGACTTCTGACAAATCAAACAAGAGTACACAAATTGTGCCACATCACGTTTCAATCCTGACCACCAAAACAGCTTCTTTAAATCATGATACATCTTTGTAGCTCCCTGATGAATGCTCAAGCTACTCCTATGACTCTCTTCCAGAATCATCCTTTTTATCTCGTCATTGTCTGGAATACAAATCCTACCTCGGAACCTCAACACACCTTGATCATCGACTTTAAAGTCACCATCTTCAGTTTGATTACTAGCAACCAACAAGTCCACAAACTTAACATCAACCTTCTGTGCATCTCTAATACTTTTCAAGAAATCGTTATCAATTTTCAGCATTCCTAACTTAACGCTCCGAGACGACATTTCACAAACTAAGCTCATATCTCTAAACTGTTCAAGTAATTCAAATTCCTTCACCATCATAGCAGACATATGTAAACTCTTCCTACTTAAGGCATCCGCAACAACATTAGCTTTACCCGGATGGTAATTCAAACTAAAGTCATAATCCTTCAACAATTCGACCCACCGTCGCTGTCGCATATTCAATTCTTTCTGATCAAACAAATACTTCAAGCTCTTGTGATCACTAAACACCTCGAATCTCGAACCATACAAGTAGTGTCTCCAAATCTTAAGGACAAATACGACTGCAGCTAACTCAAGGTCATGAGTAGGATAGTTTCGTTCATGAGTTCTCAACTGTCTTGATGCATAAGCAACAACTTTACCATCTTGCATAAGTACACCGCCTAAGCCCAATTTGGACGCATCACAATACACTGCAAAAGGTTCATCAGGTTTTGGCAAAATCAAAACTGGAGCCGTCGTCAAACGCTTCTTCAATTCATTAAAACTGTTCTCACAATGAACATCCCACACAAAGGTTTTACCTTTACACGTCAACTGTGTTAACGGAAGTGCCAACTTAGAAAATCCTTCTATAAATCTTCGATAGTATCCTGCCAAACCCAAAAAGCATCTAATCTCTGTAACCGACTTAGGAGTCTCCCATTGTGATACTGCTTCAACTTTAGATGGATCAACTGCAATACCACTACTAGAAATAACATGGCCCAGAAAACTTACCTCGTCCAACCAGAATTCACACTTAGACAATTTAGCATACAACTTCTTCTCTTTCAGCACTTGCAAACCAATTTTCAAATGTTCCGCATGTTCTTCTTCTGTCTTAGAGTAAATCAAAATATCATCGATGAACACAACCACAAAGCGATCCAAAAATGCATGGAAAATGCGATTCATATACTCAATAAACACGCCAGGCGCGTTACTCACACCAAAAGGCATCACCTTATATTCATAATGACCATATCGCGTCCTAAAGGCCGTCTTCTGCATATCTTCATCTTTTACTTTAATCTGATGATAACCCGACCTTAAATCAATCTTGCTGAACACACGTGCACCCACCAGCTGGTCCATCAAATCATCAATTCTAGGAAGTGGATATCTATTCTTTATAGTTACTTTATTCAGTTGTCGATAATCAATGCACAACCTCATACTTCCATCTTTCTTCTTAACCAACAATACCGGCGCTCCCCAAGGTGAAACACTCGGTCTAATGAACTTCTTATCTAGCAAATCCTCCAACTGTTTCTTCAACTCAGCCAACTCAGAAGCTGACATACGGTAAGGTGTCATAGACACAGGCTTCGTTCCCGGAACAAGGTCAATAGAAAATTCAACTTCTCTTTCCGGTGGTACATCAGGGATTTCATCAGGGAAAACTTCAGGAAAATCACACACCACTTGCAACTTATCAATCACTGCTTGATTCTCCAATGATAAGGATGCCATCAAGGAAAACATCAAAATTCCATCGCGTGCTAACTGCTTCAGCTGCTTAGTAGACCAAACTCTGCTCCACTTTCTTCTTCGACAGAAGAGAAATACACCGACTTACTAAAACAATTAATACGAACATGGTTGTACTCCAACCAGTTCATACCAGGGATTGCACAACAAACAACAAACAACAATTAGGACAACATAATGACAGTACAAAAACTGTCAACTGACACAACGTGACTCAACTACTTGGCCGGACGGACCGACCTGCTCTGATACCAATTGTAACACCCCGTTTTCCCAACATAAAAATTTCATTTAAAATCAGAGTATTTTGATCACAACGGAATGTCACATACTTCATTTAAATCATAAAATGGATAATAATGATTATCTTTCAAATTCAACATCATGAAATATCTTAAACTATTGCAGCGGAAAATAGTTCAACATTTTAAAGTCTTGGCACGCAGGCCTTATTGGAAAATCTCATAAATTAGTTCATAAAAGAGACACGTAAGGAATAGAAGTAAAAGCAAGCCCCCATCCCGTTACGTATCAGAGCACCTAGACACCGACTGAGGAGTCCACTCACGAACGCCTCTAATCTTTATTACCTGCACATTACCCACGGTCGAGGCAACATATACGCAGAAGGGGTGAGATTTCATAATCAATACATTAAGCATATAATCCAATAAAATGCATTTAGCAACTTAAACATTAATAACATATCAACAATTAACAATCAGTATATTTTTCATTTCATAACAATACGATCATCAAATATCATTACTAATTTTCATCACAAATCATAATCAACTTAACACTCAGCTTGACGACACAACTCATCTTTGACCATGCAACTCTATCAACTCAACATCAACTCGACAACACAACTCATCTTAGACCATGCGACTCTATCAACTCAACAACAACTTGACAACTTAAACATCATGAAACTTCTTGATATGCAAATGCATGTGGTACCAATCAACAACAAATGAGCATAATATGCTCTTCAACGTGTGAGCACAAAGGCTGCCGGGCCTAAAGCCCCCAACTTTAATGAGCACAAAGGCTGCCGGGCCTAAAGCCCCCAACTTTAATGAGCACAAAGGCTGCCGGGCCTAAAGCCCCCAACTTTAATGAGCACAAAGGCTGCCAGGCCTAAAGCCCCCAACTTTAATGAGCACAAAGGCTGCCGGGCCTAAAGCCCCCAACTTTAATGAGCATGCAATGAACTCAAACTTCCAACGACTTAGACGACGACGTGAACAACTCATACGACTCATAATCATGGACAACTTCTTAAAATTCCAACAACATAGACCGACTCATGCAACTTCAAGACACTAACAGTCAACAGCAGCAACCAGCAACATTTACATCGTAAAACAGTGTTTAAATAACATAACAACATTAAAGGGAATGAATCATAACCACTTATCATCATAAAGCATCTTAAATAATTCTTATACAACATCATTACTAATCTCAGTCACCTAACAGACTTCTGGGACTTCTGAAAGCATCCTAAAAAACCCTCTTTCTTACTTCTAAGATCAACTCATGACTACACGTGCGAAAGGATCGCATCAGAACAATTTTGGGCAACTAACGGCCTAACTCGCAGTTGCGAGTAACTTTGCTCGCAATGGCGAGCAAAGCGTGCATTCTGGGTTCCTAAGTCATTACTCGCAGTGGCGAGTTATTCTGCTCGCAGTTGCGAGCTTACAGGTCACTCGCAGTTGCGAGTTGCATTGCTCGCAGTTGCGAGTTCTGGGTTCTAGCTCGCAGATGCGAGTGTTCTTGCTCGCAGGTGCGAGCGATGAATGTCAGTACGGCCAGAAACCTAAAAACTCCAACTTTTCACTTATTCTCCTAATTCTAACCTCAATTCAACATCTAATTATCATCTTATGGTATAACTAAGTTCTGTACACTAATTTAGCATCAACCTAACATCTTTTCATGATTCAATCATCCAATTCGGTCTTAAACCTAATTCCCAATTCTCACCAAAACTTAACCTAATCATGCCAAATTCATCCTATAGCATCATACCCTTAATAGTAATGAAAATTAGTCTCACCCTTACCTGATAATAGCAGAATCGCAGCTCTCCCTCTAGTTCTCCTCTTTTCTGACTTTTCTCCCTTTTTCTCCAAAAACGTACGTATTCTATTTTCTAACTTTTGTTGTCTATTTATCTCTTCTAATTACTCTTATCACTACCAATTGCTCATCTCACATCACAGCCCAATTTTTCATATTTTTATTTTATTTATCAAATCTTATTTTATTTAATAATAAAATAAGTCATAACAACATAGCAACTTCACCACAACAAAATACTCCACATTATGCAGTTATAAATCATATAACCCACTCAACTTCATGAATCATAAAATTCACACATATCAATCATGAAAATCACGTAAATCATATATATAAATATATTTTTAAATAATCGAATAATTAAGACGGGCGTTACAACACCCTTGCTAAGAAATGAGCAACATAATTTGCTTGTCTCATAGTAAAACTTATCTCAAAATTTGGACATTAATTTAAAAGTGATTTACATGTGCTCAATAAATTGCCAAATTCGAACTGATTCATAGAGTTATCAATTGTAACATGACCCATTAATTTATTTTTATTTTTTTAGTCTTGCTAACTAGTGCTATCAGGGCATTGGTTAAGGAATCTACAAATAGAAATTTTGTCATGAAATTATAAGATGTTATTTTTGATCAAGTATTGATTACACATCTTTTACATTAAAATTTATTTGTTTTGGATGTTTAACCAATGCCCTTGGGGCACTTATTAGCATTCTCCTTATTTTTTAACTTCTCTTTTGATACTTCATCCGTTTTAAAATGAGTGTCGTTTTAGCCAAAAAAATTGTTTCAAAATTGACGTCACTTTCAGTTTTCAATGAAATACTCTCCGTAGTGACACAATTGACATTGTCACACATACCAATGCACAATTTTGATCAAAGTCTCCAAGTAGAAATCAAACTTTTTTCTACCAAAAAACTTAATTTTTTCACAGAAATGAAACTAACCCTATTTAAATGGACATTATAGACAGCCATACTCCTCCAACGAGCTGCCGCTCCAACCTCCGTCAAGATTTGCACTCAAACCATTGAAATTGAAATTGAAATTGAAATTTAATACAAAGATTTATGACTGAACTCAAGTTAGAATTCTGTTTTTGATTCATTTTAGAAAACAGAAGGTCTCGTGGCTGTTTCTAAAGGGTTGGATTAATCCAACGACACATATACAACAAAAGTGAACAACACAAGGGAATCCCTTTCCCCGTTTAAAAGAAGGTGACACACAACGCTCACACTCACTCATTCAGAACGCACTTATTTCGGCAAAAACCCTGAAAATTGTTCATCCATGGTTTTCTCTTCAGCTCTCTCTTCATCTTTCACTCTACCCTCTCCACTCCGCACCCACTCCCTTTGCCCCACCTTAACATCTCGATCCTCCACTTTCCCTAACCGCAAATTCATCCAAACCCGAATGCATGCCCATACCACCAACAATGCTGCTAAACCCAAAGAAGCTAAACTTTGGGGTGGAAGATTCGAAGAAGGCGTCACCGACGCCGTCGAACGATTCACTGAATCCGTCTCTTATGATAAACAGTTATACAAACATGACATTAGAGGAAGTATTGCACATGCATCCATGCTCGCTAAACAGGTAGGTTCTCTCTTTTTACACTTTAATTATTCAATGCATGTTAGTTACTTATTGAATTTGTGTTTTTTTTAGGGTTTGATCAGTGCGAGTGATAGGGATTCTATTATTGAAGGTTTGGGAGAGATTGAAAAGAGAATCGAGAGTGGTGAGTTTAATTGGAGAGCTGATAGAGAGGATGTTCATATGAATATTGAAGCTGCTCTTACTGATTTGATTGGTGAACCTGCTAAGAAGTTACATACTTCCAGAAGTAGAAATGATCAAGTTGTTACTGATTTACGACTTTGGTGTCGCGATGCTATTGATAAGATCTTAGCAAGTATAAAACAACTTCAACTTTCATTGCTTAAGCTGGCTTTGAACAATCAGGGTCTTATTGTTCCTGGTTATACTCATTTGCAGCGTGCGCAGCCTGTTTTATTACAGCACCTTCTGCTTGCTTATGTTGAAGAGGTTTGCTCTATAATTTTATTCATGTTTCTCTTACAAAGTATGGATTTGGTGTGTCTAAAATGAGCTATTCAATTTTCGGTTAAATATTCTGAAGCTTTGATGTTCTAAGTCTAACACCTCATAGATTTGTTATTCATATGCATGTTACGTTTATTGTTGAAATTAACAGTTGAAATTGTTTATTTTACCTAATAGAGTTAATTGTGTACTTTAGAGGAGTTGAATCCTAACATCATCGTTATTTTACCGGTTTATTCATTCGCTTGTGGGGTACGCTGTTTCAGTTTGAGCTCATTTAATTTTATTGACCCCTCTTGCAGATTGAGCGTGATGCTGGTCGTTTGATTGATTGTAGAGCTAGGATGAATTTTTGTCCTTTAGGGGCTTGTGCGTTGGCTGGTACAGGGCTTCCCATTGATCGATTCATGACATCGGATGCATTGGGATTTACTGCTCCAATGAGGAATAGGTATCTTACTTTTTACTGGTTTGAAATTGATCCATGTAGTTGGACCTGGCATGGGACTAATGTTAAATATGTGAATGTTCACGTTTTTTTCTTGGATAATTGATTACATGTTGTCTTGTCATATTGAATAGTATCGATGCGGTTTCTGACCGAGATTTCCTACTGGAGTTTCTCTCTGTTAATGCCATCACAGCAGTGCACCTTTCTCGACTTGGTGAAGAATGGGTACTGTGGGCTTCAGAGGAATTTGGATTTATCACCCCAAGCGATTCTGTTTCAACAGGAAGCAGTATAATGCCTCAGAAAAAGAATCCTGATCCAATGGAACTTGTTCGTGGTAAGTCTGCCAGAGTCATAGGGGGTTTGGTCACTCTTCTCACATTGTGCAAAGGACTTCCACATGCTTACAATCGTGATTTGCAGGTAGTTAGATATTCAAAGCATAATGTTTAACTTTTCTTGCCTTGCGTGTTTTCTCTGCAGTTCTTGTATTCATTTTTGTTGTTGTTTAAGCATTATTTATTTGAGATTCATTAAAAATGGTTGCTTTTGGTTGTAAGTAGGAAGACAAAGAACCAGTGTTTGACAGTGTTAGAACTATTTTGGGAATGCTTGAGGTCTCATCAGAGTTTGCAATGAACATTACTTTCAATCGGGAAAGAATACAAAAGGCTTTACCGGCTGGTTATCTTGATGCAACGACACTCGCTGATTATCTTGTTAAGAAGGTAACTCATATTGATTTAGCCTTCAGTTTGAGGTAAAAATTATGATATGAAGTGAAAGCATGGTATTATCATTATGCCCGCCACTGTCCAAGTTCAGATATGAACCAATCTCAAATCCCTGTTAATGTAACCCAGTACCGGCTGCCCTTGTAAATCTAAACATTCAGTGTTCAAGAAAACAAAATCAAACATCTTCTCCCTCTCATTCCCAAGAACCATTTGAATGAAGGAAATAGATGTATACAAAGTTTGTATAACTTCAAATGCAATAAACTTCCTCTGTACTAGTTTTCCACAATGATTATGGTTATCATTAGTCATCAATTGTCAGATTACATGAGCCTATTATTACAATCTTTCCACTTTTACAGGTTGTAGTCACTCGAAGACACAACATCTGTATATGACAATATTTTATGGACTTTATTCATTGTTGTTAGTTTATTGTATCATTACATTTTAGGAATTATTTCTGACTTTTGAATCATGTATCCAATTTTCTTCTTATTCCGCAAATATGCCACCGATTCTTACCCTTTTTTCTTTCACATTCAGGGAGTGCCATTTAGAACATCTCATGATATAGCAGGAAAATCTGTTGCCTTGTGCACATCAAAGAATTGCCAACTGTTGGATTTGAGTCTTGATGAACTGAGAAGTATAAATCCAGTCTTTGACAAGGATGTGTATGAATTTCTTGGAGTAGAAAATGCAATCCAGAAATTTATTTCTTATGGTTCCACCGGGTCTGCTTGTGTTGCCGACCAACTCGATTATTGGATGAGAAAGCTTGAAATTAAGTGAAGAGTATCCTAGTTGTCACTGGGGAAGCTGTTTTTTATGACCTGAAATAATAAACTTGTGTTTAGCATAGATCATGTTGCATATTTGAATAGGTCAGTGTTACTGAATATTTGTGTCATTGTATGAATTTTAAATTTAGCCAAGGTTACTGAATGGGTAGTTTCAGAATCTCAAGAAGCATGCATGCCTTGAAGTCGTGAGCTTCTTGCATTATGAGCTGTTGTACAGTAATTTCACCATGCAGCCTGAACTTATGTATCTTTTTATGAAATAAAGTATTTGGATGGCTGTGTTGAGCAAAAAAATAAACTTAAATACTTAGCATTAATTAATTTAGCAACTACCAATAGAGTTGAGTCTAATGGAATGGGTTAGTCTGTCACAACGATGTGAATTAAAGTCTAAATCCCAATTGGGAGAACTGCCTACATTTAGTGTTCAACGTTTCGAATACCTCAAGTGGAGGAAACTTCTTGAAAACCAAGAAAAAATACCTTCAAGTTCAACCGCAACAAGTAAAGGAAGTTACTTGGCACCTATGATGGAGCGCCTGATATCTAATCCCCAAGAGTGCAGTAATGCGGATGCGTTATGTGAAAGGCGAAATGTCTTCAATTCTTTTGCTAAAACAAAATGAAGACATACTTAAAAAGGGAAGGAGTTTAATTGTGTCATGTGGATGAGAAACTAAAGAAAGTTACTTGGTAAAAAAAAAAAAAAAACTAAAGGAAGATGCAAGAGAGAAGACCGCAAGTCCGCAACCGCTATAGGAATTAAATTAGAGTCTCTTTATATTACCAAGTCCTTAGCTTATTGATTGTGTTTGAAGCAACGACTCTTCATTTATGATAGTGGAATCAATCAATTGTGGAGCACCTAACATATTTTAATAAAAAAAAATTGATGACTTGAAGAACAATGAGGTGAAGAAAATAAAACTTTGTTCAACACCTTTACTTGTTAGATGTAACAGTTCAAAATTACCAAGAGTTCAAAAATAAGAGTTACACAGCATAATCAAATTAAATGAAAAAAATCCCAATGAAAAACTCTTTCTAGGCCTTGCTTGTTTTGCAATATCTCATTTAGGGATTTATATCATCTCTTGATTGAATCCAATGTGAGGGGATTATGTTCATCATCTCACTGTTAAAAATCATTGAGTTCTACGATTTAAGAATACAGAATATCAACAAATTGACAGTTTTTTTGAACAAACTATTGCAATATAAGTGAAGACAAGGTACTAGTTATTGTTATTAGCACGGAAAAAACGGCAAGAAAAGGGTACTAGTGTTATTACAAAACCAGTTTAAAGAATAGAGAGCAAATCCCAAATTTAAGCTATCTAAGCCTACGATCACGACATAAATTAACATGTTTATGAGAAACATAATTTACTATGGATTATGTAGAATTTATAAAATTCTATTTTATGACAATCTGATTTTGAAACCACTCTCATGATACTAAACAAGAGATCCAGAAAACACAAGAGATTCAAATTAACAATGTAAATCACACTCAACAATTCAGCATCAGTATAGTTTTCAAAAACCAGGAATAACAAATTAAATGATTCCTGTTCTTTGATTTATCGCCAGAAAAGAAGACTGGGTGTGAAAACGAGAAGTTAATCAAACAGTTATCTTCCTGTTGATCTTCTTAAATGACGAAAATCAGCTGCTTTTCTAATGGCAGTCTCCAGAAGCACTCTTTCCTAGCTGGTTTCATCACCTAGTCCGATCTCATTGAATTATTTTTCTGAGTTTGAATTGTGTATGTTTTAGGTCTTGAGTTATTTTTCTGGAGTTGAGGACATTCCTTGGTAACAAGCTGAATTAGTGGCTTCCGAACAATCTTTTTCCGCCCTTGCTTTTGAGCATCTAAATTACCCTGCAATCAAATTGTCACGTGGATTAGTGAGCAAGTTGGGAAAACTGCAGCATATTCAAGCCAGATACCTTGATTTTACAGTATAGTAAATCTCAGCCAAGTCATTAAAATAGGTGCTAAATGCAAGAAAGGATTTTTCTGGTGACTAAGATCAGAGTTATGGAAGAAGAATACCAGTGAGTTCAGGATGTCACATAATGGCTTCTTGTTTGGCCCCTGGTTGTCTCTGCGACAGGCAGGTTTTTCAACCAGTGCACTCTGTAGTAGTTTGGCACATTCAGAAGCAATCACACCTCCATCTTTATTCGTAGAGCATTCTGAATTCTCTGATTTTGGTAATTCGTTGTCTGCCTATGATTTCAGTGGTTCCCTATTTGTGCACTTAGAACGTGTGCAGCCACATGATGGTCCGCAGCTCCCACCAGTGGATCGGCATTTGCACTTTGTAGTCTTGCACAAGGACTTCTTGCTGCATGAACAGCAAAGCCCTTCACGCACTCCTTCCCTCTTATAACTCTTTTCATATGAACCGCTCATTCCGGGGATATCCAATTTATTCTTGTCTTTACTTTCTTCAGAAAGAAGAAGATCCAGGCCCTGCTGATTAGAATATGCCACAATTTAATAAATAAGCAACCTATTTTACTTGTACTTCTTTAATAAATATATTTCTCCATAATAAATTACTTGTTTTAACTTTGAATCATATCTATTATACTAATACACTTCTAATTTGATGTCAATGATCCGAACCTGCTTCATTTCTCTGGAATCATGCTTCACCTTCCGCAATTGCAATTCTTTAAGTAGACCACTAAGGTTGTTTACTTGTTCCTTTGAAACTTGAATATCATCAAAACCCTTCTCGGGGATGTTAAGGTCTTCTTCCTGTGACTGAGACCTTGAAGTAAAAAAAAATGGGAGATGAAACACAGCATCAAATTAGAGTGATCTACTATGGTACTGCCAGCTCGTAGAAGTCAAGCAATACTGCAAAATGTAAACGAGTGAAAGTATACCTTGATTTTTCCTCTCTGTGCATCGCAACTTCTTCTTTCAGCTGTGCGATCTCCTCAGTCATCCTGACCATACAAGCGGTTAGAATAGAGGACTCTTAAAGTTATATACAATTCATGTCATGCTGACGACGATACTCTTCTAAACAAGTTTGTGACATACAAAATTATATTTTAAATGCTCTCAGATTAAAGGGAAGTTATCAGGTTATAGTACTGCATATGCATACTGGTAAAATATTGGTAAATATTAGCATGCTCATAAAACGAGACATGGAAAAAATGTTTTTTCGAATTATATACTTAGAATACTTAAACTACTGATGTATTATGGAACCGGAGTTGAATCTTTTGATTCATGGTATAATATTTGTTTATTTATGTTGAATTCAAGGTTTTGCTGGTAATTATTGGGCCACCAACAAGTGCCACTTGAATAAGTTTCTTCCCCATACCAATCAAATTTAATATCAAATTCAGTTGCCTATAAAACCAACTGTGCAAGCTACTAATACCTCAAACATTTGAGTAATGTAGAGCCAACTTGTTAAATTGAAGATAAATAAAGTGGCACCTCTAATCGAAGTGTCTAACAGAGTTCCGGAGAGTATATAATATTCAACGTTAACAGTTCAAACCGAAATATACACAAACTTCAGCGTAATAAAATCATCCCAAAATCTAACACAATTATGCTAACCTTTGAAGTTCAAACAATACAATAACTTTTTCCACTGGTCAGCTTTTAAAATTGTGATGCTACTAATAGTTCTTAACGTCTTGCAAAGTACATATTCCCACCCCAACATAAAGTAGCGTAAAAGATACATTTCAACGTTGTAAAAAATGAAACATACAGGTACACACAATTACCATCAGAAAACAGCATTTAGTCATGCAAAATTTACAGTTTACAAGTGAAGAAAGTCAATAAGAAATACTGATACTAAACCTACCAGAGATAAGCATTACAATTAACAACAATGAAAATATCAGCTGAACAGCAGGAGAGCCTGTTGCAGACCTATAAAGGCTGGAAATAAGTATAAGGCAATGAAGGGAATATAGGAGTGACACGAGACTTACTTTTCAATATTGGATTCATATTGAGAACGTAACTTGTGCAACTGAGTTGTGACTTCAAGTTCATGCTCATCATCCTGCACCAGTCATTATTTATGCATTTTGATATGTCAGGCCAACATGTAAATCAGGCTACTGCAACAAAACAGCAATCAAAACCATGAATATACATTTCCAACAGAAACAAACTTTGTCTAACTAACTAAGTCTTCAAAAAGGATACAAAATAACATTTACATCAGAGCTTAAACAGTAGAAATTTTCCATATAATACGGGCCACAAACCTGAACATGTCCTAGTAAAAGATACTATGACCAATGTTTGGCCGAAGTGGAAAGGAAACAAGGTATAAAAACGACTCTTGAGCAAGTGACAGGAAAACTAATGGATTGACTGCCTATCGAACTAAAATAACATCAAAGTGTATGTTGTTTGATCTACATGCAGTTGACAATTACAATAGATGAAGAATTACCTGAATTACTTGACCGTTTTTATTTTTGGAACCTACATGAGAAACAGCCTGTTATTAGTGAGAACAACCCAATTATTATGTGAGCTATGTACATTCAATTCAATAAAAAAAAACTAGCTTAAAGATGGATGAAAACAAAACAAGAATATTTATGTCAAGGAAACCATATAGAATTGAAATGGTTGTATAATCTCTGGAAAAAAGAAAGAAATGAAAACAGGAAATCAGATACATGTGACGAAAACCAGTGGCGGATCTTTGTTGTGACGGGGCTCAGTGAGCTGTCGTGGCACCCCAAAAATTTCCTTTCTTCTTGGACCATTTAGAATGGTGAAAACCATTCAACAACCCGCACCCACTTTTTCAATTTTCACATCTCACATCATTTTATCTCTCTTGTTCAACACTCATTCAATTTTTACCATCTTCAATGATTTTTCATTCAACACTCTACCCCACCACCTTTTATTTCTTATTCTTCTTGTTTAATTTTATATTTTTGTTTGTATAATTACATAAAATTACAGTTATCGATTATAATTAAATTAAAAAACACTTAACAAATTTTTTTTTTTGTAAAAACAAAATTTATTTAAATAATTTATTTTTATTTTCTTAACTTAAAATGCAATACAACAAACTAAGCACGCGGCACACAAATAACTTAAAATGCAAGGCAACAAACTAAGCACACAACACACAAGTAATTTATTTAGTATGATACAAATCATCTTCAATCACGAAACATTCCAAACTTTGTCCATATGTGCTTCACTAGATCTGATTGCAATTCGTGATGAACATTTGGATCACGCAACTCGAATCTAGCACGCACATGATTTGCAAAAGCGGGTAACACATCGGTCGAGTATGGTTGCGGTGTACTAGATCCGCTTCCCTCAGATTGCTCAAAATCAGTCCAACGTTGAGCATATGTATCTCGTTCATCCTCAACAATCCTATTATGTAATATGATGCATGACCTCATGATGATACCCAAATCGGCTATGTCCCACAAGCGAGCTGGTTCACGGATGATTTTAAATTGAGCTTGAGGCACTCCAAATGCACGTTCGATGTCCTTCCGACATCCCTCCTGATGTTTTGCAAATAACTTATCGGGTTCACTTTGAGGAAGTCTAATCGATTTGACGAAAGTTGGATAAGAAGGGTAGATACCAACAGCTAGATAGTATGTCATATTATAGGGACGTTGATTCACAAAGAAATTCACCCTTGGAGCCTTTCCTTGTTCCACATCATCAAACACTGGTGACCGGTCTAGAACGTTTATATCGTTCAACGTTCCTGGACATCCAAAAAAGGCATGTCAGATCCATAAATCATGAGATGCAACTGCTTCAAGAATAACTGCGGTGGTTCCCTTATCCCCCTAGTAAATTGACCTTCCCATGCTTTAGGACAATTTTTCCACTCCCAGTGCATGCAGTCAATACTCCCGATCATCCCTGGGAACCCCCGCATTTCACTAACATGTAGTATTATTTGCAGGTCATCTTGGGTTGGACCTCTCAGGTACACTTGCTCATACAATCGTATGATTCCTTTACAGAATCTACGTAAGCACTCCAATGCTGCAGTCCCCTATTTTGATGTATTCATCGACCGCATCTGCTGCCACACCATATGCTAACATTCGCATTGCGCTGTGGTACATTTTGCTAAGTGTGATATACCTTCTTTATTGGCTGCATCAACTCGCTGGGTGAAGTAGTTATCACTACTTGAAAGGTCTCCAACGATTCGAAGGAAAACGTGTTTTTGCATCCGGTACCGACGACGAAACATTGCATCGTTGTAACGCCCTCCTTTTTATTTAATTATTTTTATTAAGTTAAGGTTTATTTATGTGATTTATTTATATATATGAGGTGTTAATATTTTATTATGTGACATTATTCTATTATTTATTAGAATATGAGAATTATTAGTGTAAGTAGAATTGGAGGTTAGAATAGAAAGAAGAATAAGTTATTGGGCCTAAATAGATTTAGGAAGAGTGATTAGTATTATAAATAAGGAAGCTTAGGTTAGAAAGAGTTTTTACGTTAAACCGCTTTTTGGAAAAGAAGAGAAGAAAAAGGAGAACTCAGAGAGAGAACCCTAGGAAAGAAGAACGCTGCTTTTGATTTCAGAAAAACAATCTAAGGTAAGGGTGAGACTATCTTTCACTAATATTAAGTCTGTAGATCATTAGATTGCATCTAACATGTTTTGGGATGAGTTTTGTAAGATTATGAGAATTAGGGTTTGAGTGAGAATTGATGATTAGGTGATGAAAAACCGTTGAATTGATGTAGGGGGAGTCTCTATTCACCATAAGGATTGTATGAAAATATGGGTAGTGAAGGGTTTGTGTTCTTTCTTTGTTTTCATGATCTTTTAATGAATTCATATTTAATTCGTACTCTAATATGCTGCTGTGATTTTTGAATATATTCTGTCTCTGGATTCATTAATTTCATGTGCTAAATTCGTGGTTATTTCAGAGTTATGTTCGAGTTTAGTGTTTGTATGATGATTTATTCATAGTTGTCTGCCAATTTTGTTCTCGTGTTTCATAATCTGATCTGAGAGAGGATTTACGATTCGCATGATTCTTATTATGCAATTTATTCTCATACGAACTTTCTATTTTAATTTATATACATGATATATGGATGCAATGGGATTTTGGTTAGTCATATCAGTTTCGAAATTGTAACAATCGGTTACCATATAATATTCGTGCCTGGCTATTTGTTTTCATACCTTAGCTATCACTTAAAACACTTAATTAATTGTCGAACACAACAATATGAGAAGTATTAGGATAAAAAGGTGTTTTGATATTAGTTTAGAATATTGTGGCAAAAACGTTTGCCTATATATTGGCTTTAGAAATTGCTAGTGAGACTTGATTTAATTTCTTTTATTAAAACCAATGTTGTATATAATTTCTTTAATATGAGATAGTATTGGCCTGGGAAATATAACTTTACCATACATATTGTAATCTCAGTATGTGATATGAGATATTAATTGACATGCTAATTAACGATGTGTAATTGAAGTGTTATTTAAAGATGTGTAATTTATGTGATAATTGAAGATGATTATATAGTGATGTTACTAAATGACGATGGGTTATATAAGAATTGTTATATGCTGCACTTGTTGCTGTTTGCTGTTGTTGACCTTTAATGTCATGAAGTTGCATGAGTCGGTCTAAGTTGTCATGATTTAAGAAGTTGTCCATTTTAATGGAGTTGTATAAGATGTTCACGTTGTTGTCCAAGTTGCATTTAGAGTTGTGTTGTTGCATAGTCAGCGATGGGGGCTTAATGCCCGACAGGTCCAAATATGACCTTAGCGATGGGGGCTTAATGCCTGACAGGTCCTTTATGACCTTAGCGATGGGGGCTTAATGCCCGACAGGTCCAAATATGACCTTAGCGAAGGGGGCTTAATGCCCTGGTGGTACCACATGCATATTGAAGATGTCTAAGATGATTTAAGATGACTTGAGAAGTAGCAGTTGCATAGTCGAGTCGAAGTTGTTAAGATGTCAAGTTGATAAGTTATTAATGAAGTGCTATGATGAATGAAGACGAATGATTATATTTGATGTTAGATGTTGATGCTTATAAATAATGTTTGATGAAATGTGGTGACGTTTGTGATTAATATTGATGCTATGTGATGATTGTTGGTGACTATTATATGATGTATATGTTGTTAAATGTAATTTATGATTTATGAGCTTAATATTATTGTTTGAGAAATCTCACCCCTTCTGCGTATATGTTGCCTCGACCGTGGGTAATGTGCAGGTAATAAAGATTAGAGGCGTTCGTGAGTGGACTCCTCACTTGGTGTCTAGGTGCTCTGATACGTAACGGGATGGGGGCTTGCTTTTACTTCTATTCCTTACGTGTCTCTTTTATGAACTAATTTATGAAGATTTTCTAATAAGGCCTGCGTGCCAAGACTTTTAAATGTTGAACTATTTTCCGCTGCAACAGTTTAAGATTTTCACGATGCTGAATTTAAAGGATAATCATTATTATCTGTTTTTAAGAATTTTTAAGTAGTATGTGACATTCCGTTATGAATTATATACTCTGATTTAAATGAAATTTTCAAGTTGGGAAAACGGGGTGTTACAATTGGTATCAGAGCAGGTCGGTCCGTCCGGCCAAGTAGATGAGTCGTTGTGTCGCGTCGTCGTGATTTCTAGTTAGTAGTTATGTTTTATTACGTGATCAAATTTAACTGACTAACTTTGATGTGGTTTTGTGTTTTGTTTGAAGAAGCAATAACTAATTTTTTTTTTTTTTCTTGTGCTTTGAATTTCGAGGACGAAATTCTTTTAAGTTGGGGAGAGTTGTAACGCCCTCCTTTTTATTTAATTATTTTTATTAAGTTAAGGTTTATTTATGTGATTTATTTATATATATGAGGTGTTAATATTTTATTATGTGACATTATTCTATTATTTATTAGAATATGAGAATTATTAGTGTAAGTAGAATTGGAGGTTAGAATAGAAAGAAGAATAAGTTATTGGGCCTAAATAGATTTAGGAAGAGTGATTAGTATTATAAATAAGGAAGCTTAGGTTAGAAAGAGTTTTTACGTTAAACCGCTTTTTGGAAAAGAAGAGAAGAAAAAGGAGAACTCAGAGAGAGAACCCTAGGAAAGAAGAACGCTGCTTTTGATTTCAGAAAAACAATCTAAGGTAAGGGTGAGACTATCTTTCACTAATATTAAGTCTGTAGATCATTAGATTGCATCTAACATGTTTTGAGATGAGTTTTGTAAGATTATGAGAATTAGGGTTTGAGTGAGAATTGATGATTAGGTGATGAAAAACCGTTGAATTGATGTAGGGGGAGTCTCTATTCACCATAAGGATTGTATGAAAATATGGGTAGTGAAGGGTTTGTGTTCTTTCTTTGTTTTCATGATCTTTTAATGAATTCATATTTAATTCGTACTCTAATATGCTGCTGTGATTTTTGAATATATTCTGTCTCTGGATTCATTAATTTCATGTGCTAAATTCGTGGTTATTTCAGAGTTATGTTCGAGTTTAGTGTTTGTATGATGATTTATTCATAGTTGTCTGCCAATTTTTTTCTCGTGTTTCATAATCTGATCTGAGAGAGGATTTACGATTCGCATGATTCTTATTATGCAATTTATTCTCATACGAACTTTCTATTTTAATTTATATACATGATATATGGATGCAATGGGATTTTGGTTAGTCATATCAGTTTCGAAATTGTAACAATCGGTTACCATATAATATTCGTGCCTGGCTATTTGTTTTCATACCTTAGCTATCACTTAAAACACTTAATTAATTGTCGAACACAACAATATGAGAAGTATTAGGATAAAAAGGTGTTTTGATATTAGTTTAGAATATTGTGGCAAAAACGTTTGCCTATATATTGGCTTTAGAAATTGCTAGTGAGACTTGATTTAATTTCTTTTATTAAAACCAATGTTGTATATAATTTCTTTAATATGAGATAGTATTGGCCTGGGAAATATAACTTTACCATACATATTGTAATCTCAGTATGTGATATGAGATATTAATTGACATGCTAATTAACGATGTGTAATTGAAGTGTTATTTAAAGATGTGTAATTTATGTGATAATTGAAGATGATTATATAGTGATGTTACTAAATGACGATGGGTTATATAAGAATTGTTATATGCTGCACTTGTTGCTGTTTGCTGTTGTTGACCTTTAATGTCATGAAGTTGCATGAGTCGGTCTAAGTTGTCATGATTTAAGAAGTTGTCCATTTTAATGGAGTTGTATAAGATGTTCACGTTGTTGTCCAAGTTGCATTTAGAGTTGTGTTGTTGCATAGTCAGCGATGGGGGCTTAATGCCCGACAGGTCCAAATATGACCTTAGCGATGGGGGCTTAATGCCTGACAGGTCCTTTATGACCTTAGCGATGGGGGCTTAATGCCCGACAGGTCCAAATATGACCTTAGCGAAGGGGGCTTAATGCCCTGGTGGTACCACATGCATATTGAAGATGTCTAAGATGATTTAAGATGACTTGAGAAGTAGCAGTTGCATAGTCGAGTCGAAGTTGTTAAGATGTCAAGTTGATAAGTTATTAATGAAGTGCTATGATGAATGAAGACGAATGATTATATTTGATGTTAGATGTTGATGCTTATAAATAATGTTTGATGAAATGTGGTGACGTTTGTGATTAATATTGATGCTATGTGATGATTGTTGGTGACTATTATATGATGTATATGTTGTTAAATGTAATTTATGATTTATGAGCTTAATATTATTGTTTGAGAAATCTCACCCCTTCTGCGTATATGTTGCCTCGACCGTGGGTAATGTGCAGGTAATAAAGATTAGAGGCGTTCGTGAGTGGACTCCTCACTTGGTGTCTAGGTGCTCTGATACGTAACGGGATGGGGGCTTGCTTTTACTTCTATTCCTTACGTGTCTCTTTTATGAACTAATTTATGAAGATTTTCTAATAAGGCCTGCGTGCCAAGACTTTTAAATGTTGAACTATTTTCCGCTGCAACAGTTTAAGATTTTCACGATGCTGAATTTAAAGGATAATCATTATTATCTGTTTTTAAGAATTTTTAAGTAGTATGTGACATTCCGTTATGAATTATATACTCTGATTTAAATGAAATTTTCAAGTTGGGAAAACGGGGTGTTACAATCGTCATATGTAGGCTCATTGGCGAAGTAGTCGTCAATTAGTCTTTGGTTTGCCGCTACATGATCTCTATTGAAATATTTTCTACTACAAGATCCACTACCTTCCTCTATTTTTTTCCGACGCTAAATAAATCGGTTGACGATATAAGTGTCTTCAATATCACGTTTTTGTTTGTAGGCTTCGATATCAAAAGGATCCATTGATAGTTTTTAGTGATATTAGAAGTATATTGCGGATTCATTGGCAGCCGCCTAGTTTAGGATGGATTAGACTAAATACAGATGGAGCATCTAAAGGAGAAGATATTGCGGGATGTGGAGGAGTTCTAAGGGGAAATAATGGTGAGTGGATTTGTGGGTTTTCAAAAGGTTTAGGAGCATGTAGTGCATATGTTGCAGAGCTTTGGGGTGTGCTTGAAGGTTTGAAGTTGGCTCTATCTCATGGGTTTCTAAGGGTGGAGCTTCATGTTGATTCTAAAGTAGTGGTTAACACTATTTCTTTTGCAAAAGGTGGGTCATCTACCGGGTGGACTTTGGTTCAAAATATTAGAAGACTTTTGGAGTTGGATTGGGAGGTTAAAATTTGTCATTCATATAGAGAAGCAAATTTTTGTGCGGATGCTTTGGCGAATTTGGCATGTGATGGTGGTTTTACTATGATTTTATATGAGCAATGTCCTGCTCAAGTTAGATCCATTTATTTAGCTGATGTTGTTGGAGTTTATACTCCACGCTTAGTTAATCGTTAGTTTCTCTTTTTTCTGGGCTTCGGCCCTCTTGTATTCCAAAAAAAAAAAAAGAAGTATATATGAATGAGATTTGTGATATTGGAAGTAGATATGAATGAGATTTGTGATATTGGAAGTAAATATGAGTCCCTATATATAAGTACATTGTGTGGTGGACACTGACGGATTCGAAATAAGTTATTGTATTGTATTAAAGCAAACAGTTGGGATAATTATTAAAGCAAATAGTATGTGAAATAATGGGCACACATTCCAACGAATGGAGGAAGACCTTCAAAATAGTATGTGAACTAAGTCACGGATAATTATTAAAGCAAACATTAGGGACCAGACAATTATGGATTGTGATTGAAGCAACGACTCTTCATTTATGATAGTGGAATCAATCAATTGTGGAGCACCTAACATATTTTAATAAAGAAATTTGACTTGAAGAATAATGATGTGAAGAAAATAAAACTTTGCTTGACTCAAACTCTATGTAATGTAATGTAATGTCCTTTGAGCATTTTAAAAGATGATTTTCTTTGCTTAATGATGTGAAGAAAATAAAACTTTGCTTGACTCAAACTCTATGTAATGTAATGTAATGTCCTTTGAGCATTTTAAAAGATGATTTTCTTTGCAGAAAAGAACAAATTAGTTTAGATGAAAAAGTCTAAAGTTAATTGAAAAAAATCCCGATGAAAAACTCTTTCTAGGCCTTACTCGTTTTACAAATCATATTCAGGGATTTATATCATCTCTTGTTTGAATCCAATGCGAGGGGATTATGTTCAACATTTCACTGTTAAAACTCATTGAGTTTTACGATTTAAGAACCAGCAAATCAACAACTTACAGAAAATCAACAAATTGACAGTTTTTTAGAACAAACTATTGCAGTAAAAGTGAAGACAAGTTATTGTATTACAAAACCAGTTTGAAGAGTAGAGAGCAAATCCCAAATTTAAGCTCTCTAAGCTTAAATATAAGCTCTCTACGATCACAACATAAATTAACATGTTTATGAGAAACATAATTTACTATGAATTATGTAGAATTTATAAAATTCTATTTTATGACAATCTGATTTTGAAACCACTCTCATGATACTAAACAAGAGATCCAGAAAACACAAGAGATTCAAATTAACAATGTAAATCACACTCAACAATTCAGCATCAGTATGAGTTTTCAAAAACCAGTAATAACAAATTAAATGATTCCTGTTCTTTGTTTTATCCCCAGAAGAGAAGACTGGGTGTGAAAACGAGAAGTTAATCAAACAGTTATCTTCCTGTTGATCTTCTTAAATGACGAAAATCAGCTGCTTTTCTAATGACAGTCGCCAGATGCACTCTTTCCTAGCTGGTTTCATCACCTAGTTCAATCTCATTGATTTATTTTTCCGAGTTCCAATAATGTATGTTTCAATACTTCAGTTATTTTTCTGGAGTTGAGGACATTGGATCCTTGGTAACAAGCTGAATTACCGGCTTCCTGGTATTCTTTTTCCGGCCTAGCTTTTGAGCATCTATATTACCCTGCAATCAAATTGTCACGTGGATTAATGAGCAAGTTGGGAAAACTGCAGCATATTAAGCCAGATACCTTGATTTTACAGTATAGTAAATCTCAGCCAAGTTATTAAAATAGGTGCTAAATGCAAGAAAGAATTTTTCTGGTGACTAAGATCAGAGTTATGGAATGAAGAATACCAGTGAGTTCTGGATGTCACATAATGGCTTCTTTTTGGGCCCCTGATTGTCTCTGCGACTGGCAGGTTTTTCAACAAGTGCACTCTCTAGTAGTTTGGCACATTCAGAAGCAATCACGCCTCCATCTTTATTCGTAGAGCATTCTGAATTCTCTGATTTCGGTAACTCATTTTCTGCCACTGATTTCAGTGGTTCCCTATTTGTGCACTTAGAACCTGTGCAGCCACATGATGGTCCACAGCTTCCACCGGTGGATCGGCATTGGCACTTTGTAGTCTTGCACAAGGACTTCTTACTGCAAGAACAGCAAAGCCCTTCACGTGCTCTTTCTCTCTTAACACTCTTTTCAGTTGAACTGCTCATTCCAGGGATATCCAGTTTATTCTTGCCGTTACTTTCTTCAGAAAGAAGAAGATCCAGGTCCTGCTGATTAGAATATGCCACGGTTTAATAAACAAGCAACCTATTTTACTTGTACTTCTTTAATAAATATATTTCTCCATAATAAATTACTTGTTTTAACTTTGAATCATATCTATTATACTAATACACTTCTAATTTGATGTCAATGGTCCGAACCTGCTTCATTTCTCTGGAATCATGCTTCTCCTTCCGCAATTGCAATTCTTTAAGTAGACCACTAAGGTTGTTTACTTGTTCCTTTAAATCTTGAATATCATCAAAATCCTTCTCGGGGCTGTTAAGGTCTTGTTCCTGTGACTGAGACCTTGAAGTAACAAAAAAGGGAGATGAACCACAACATCAAATTAGCGTGATCTACTATGGTACTGCCAGCTCGTAGAAGTCAAGCAATACTGCAAAATGTAAACGAGTAAAAGTATCTACCTTGATATTTCCTCCCTGTGCATCTCAACTTCTTCTTTCAGCTGTGCAATCTCTTCAGTCATCCTGACCATACAAGCGGTTAGAATAGAGGACTCTTAAATTTATATACAATTCATGTCATGCTGACGATGATACTCTTCTAAACAAGTTTTTCACATACAAAATTATACTTTAAGTGCTCTCAGATTATAGGGAAATTATCAAGTCATAGTACTGTCTACGCATACTGGTAAATATTAGCATGCTCATAAAACGAGAAATGGAAAAAAAATGATTTTTCGAATTATATACTTAGAATACTTAAACTACTGATGTAGTATGGAACCGGTGTTGAAGCTTTTGATTCATGGTATGATATTTGTTTATTTATGTTGAATTCAAGGTTTTGCTGGTAATTATTGGGACACCAGTAAGTGCCTCTTGAATAAGTTTCTTCCCCACACCAATCAAATTCAGTTGCCTAAAAAACCAACCGTGCAAGCTACTAATACCTCAAATATTTGAGTAATGTAGAGCCCAACTTGTTAAATTGAAGATAAATAAAGTGGCACCTCTAATCGAAGTCTCTAACAGAGTTTCCGAGAGTATATAATATTGAATGTTAACAGTTCAAACCGAAATATACACAAACTTCAGCGTAATAAAATCATCCCAAAATCTAACACAGTTATGCTAACCTTTGAAGTTCAAACAATAAAATAACCACTTCCACTGGTCAGCTTTTAAAAACTTGTGATGCTACTAATAGTTCTTGAAGTCTTGCAAAGTGCATATTCCCACCCCAACATAAAGTTGCGCAAAAGATACATTTCAACATTCTAAAAAATGAAACTTACAGGTACACACAATTACCATCAGAAAACAGCATTTAGCCATGCAAAATATACAGTTTACAAGTGAAGAAAGTCAATAAGAAATACTGATACTAAACCCACCAGAGATATGCATTACAATTAACAACAATTAATAATATCAGCTCAGCAACAGTCTGTTGAAGACCTATAAAGGCTGGAAATAAGTATTAGGCAAGGAAGAGAATATCGGAGTGACATGAGACTTACTTTTCGATATTGGATTCATATTGAGAACATAACTTGTGCAACTGAGTGGTGACTTCAAGTTCGTGCTCCGCATCCTGCACCAGTCATTGTTTATACATTTTGATGTTAGGCCTACATGTTAATCAGGCTACTGCAATAAAACAGCGATCAAAACCATGCAATATACATTTCCAACAGAAACAGCCTTTGTCTTACTAATTAAGTCTTCAAAAAGGATACAAAATAGCATTTACATCAGAGCTTAAACAGTAGAAACTTTCCATATAATATCAGTAGCATAATCATGATTGGACACATTCTCAAATACGGGCCACAAACCTTAACATGTCCTAGTAAATGATTCTATGACCAATGTTCGGCCAAAGTGGAAAGGAAACAAGGTATAAAAAAGACTCTTGAGCCAGTGACAGGAAAAATAACATCAAAGTATGTGTTGTTTGATCTACATGCAGTCAATAATTACAATAGATTGAGAATTACCTGAATTACTTGACCATTTTTATTTTTGGAACCTACATGAGAAACGGCAAAGAAAGAAAGGAAATGAATGAATTTAACAGGTCAAACACGAGTTAAATAAATGAAAATTCAAACCAAACATGCATTCAGATCTTCTTACCAGATGAACGATTTAATATAGCTTTTCGTGTTGCTATCATATCTTTTAGACGTTTAATTGCAGCAGAAGCTTCCTCAGTCTTTCGTTGCAATACCTGATGTAAGAAAAAAATGAGAGAAAAGTAATATGAATAAGAAAGGTACCAAGTGAATAGCCACAACCATGAGAGATAAAAGGTCATAAAAAGTCTTGAATAAGATTCGACAAACGAACCATTTTAAGCGTCTGGTTAGAAGTACGCAAACTGTGAGCCTTTATTTCATTCCTTCTTCCCTCCTTCTTAAGCTGATTATTTAGAAACATATTTCCATAAGATAAATATGCTGATACTAACCCAAAGGGATATATACTAGATACAAGTACAACAACTAGATTCAAATTATACCCATAAGATACTTGAGCACTGTTACACCATTAGTAAGATTTTTCTCAATCCAAAATTCAATCCTCTAATATCAAAAGTAAGAGAATGTTGAAAACATACCTGAAGAACTTCCTTTTCAAGTAAAGCCTTGCATAATCTGAATCGCACAGACTCTAACTTGATCTTACATTGCAGTTGAACCTATACGTAAACACAAGTTGATAAAAAAAAACTAAAGAAGAATTGGCAAGAAATAAAGCTGTACTAATACAACCAAAAAGGTACATTCATGTAAGCAATTTCACCTTCTGAGCTTTCAAACTCTGAATCTCATATTGCAACTGCTTTGTTGATTCATCTGCTTTTTTCCTATGAGTTGAAAATTGGGATTGAGATCCCAGTTTTTTCTTCAATTCAGATACCTGCAACAGCACGAGAAAAAAAAAACACATGACGGTCTTACTATAACGTTTACTTTCACTCTACCAATGCAAACTAATGTTTACCTGATCTTCAAGTAAGTTCAGCTTCTGAAGATAATCTTTCTTAAGCTTTTCAACTCCATCATTAGAAGCCGAAGAATCATTCCCCTTTTGTTTTTTCAACTCCTCAATCTCAGTCTACCAAATTACACAACACCAATAAACAATCCCTCTTCTACAATTAATACTTAATTCTTACAACAAATTATTCGTTCATAGTAAATTAATTTTACAAAATCTTGAAATTAGCAATCTCAATCTCAGTATAGAAATCCCTAAATCAAGTCATTCCCTTTAGAAAATTCAAAATGCTTCAATGCAAAATCTAAAAAACCTATAATGAAACTTTACGCAAATACTGATGTTAATTAAGCTCATACACTTGATAGAAATGAAAATTAATCATTTATAAAATAAATAAATAAATTAAAAGTTAAAACATACTTAAGCTAACAACATTTTGACATTACAAATCTCAGTATCAAAATCCCTAGATTAAATTATTCGATTTCAAAAATTCAAAACACTTCCGATTCAAAATCTAAGAAACTTTTTACAAAACTGCATGTTAATCTCATTAAAATTGTTAGAAATGAAAATCTAAGAAGATGATCCAGATCTGAACCAAACAATGCGTGATGAAATTGTAAACACTGACCTGATACGCTTTGTTCTCTCGTTCGAGTTCACGAATCCTCTCTTCGTAATGTTGCTTTTCGTTTGAGTCGGAAGGTGATGCATCGATTGGACTGGATTGTTTAGATCTGCGAGTTGTCTTCTTCATGATCCTCAACAAGTGAAAAGAGAGAGATGAGTTTTTTTGAAATGGAACTGGTTTTCAACGGCTACCGAAATGTGTAGGATCGAATCAACCATTGCTTTGAAGCGGCTATATAACGTTCATGTTTATTCGCCCCAATAGCAACCAATCATGAAATGCCACGTCACTAACGTTATTGAAAACCTGTGGAGGGAACCTTGCCCGTTCAAATTTTCATTTTATCTATTTCCTTTTTTTACGCATTTTTTCTTTTATCTATTTCCATCTATCTCAATCTATCTATACTATTGTGTTTTTTGTTCTTGCGGTGCGGTAATCTTTTTAATCTTAAGAACTTCTGTAAAACAAATATCTTATTTTAGTATAATTTTAATAGTAAAATTAATAACTTCTGTAAAGACGATTATCTTGTTTTAGTATAAATATAATAATTAACGATTGAATAAAATACAAAAATATAATTTTAAAATATCTGTAAATGAATAATATTTTAAGGATATTAAGAACATTCAATTTTTTAAGAAAATTAAGCATTGTCTTATGATATGTAGTAATTTAATAAATAGAATTTATGGTTAAATAAGTTTTTAGTCTCAATTCATACAAAAATATTTTAGTTTTTTTAAAATTACGAGTTTTCAAGTTTGGTCCTATTAATTTTCAATGATAGCTTTATGGTTCGCAAGAATAGTCCCTACTTTAAAAGCTATTTATAGAAAATTGATATTTTTAGTCTTCAAAATAGTAAAAAAAAAAATTAGGACTAAATCTATATCACACTTATTACTCTTGTAAAATGTAAATGAGGACTAAAAATGAATATATTTTTTTGAGAGACTAAACTTAAAATTTCATAATTTTGTAGGGACAAAAAATATATTTAAGCATAAAATTTATCTTTAACTTTCTTTAGACATAAACAAAAAATAAGAGAAGAGAAAATTACAAAGAGAAAAAAAGTTTGCATTCTAACTAAATTTTTTTAGTGTGAATCATCAGGTATCATCTGCTTATAACAACAAAGACTAATAAACAGTAATTCTTTAAACCGAATAAAACTAAAACGAGTGACAAATATCTTTCTAAGAGATTTAACAATGTTGTATTTCATAATTTTATAGTAAATAAAATAAAAGTAAAAAAGTATATATTATATATTTTACTCTAGACTAGACAAATGAAAAGAATAAAGTAAATTTCAAAATAAACAAGAAAGTACTAATAGATAAATAAAATTAAAAAAAATGTTTATTTGAAACTTGAGTAGAGAAAAAGTTAATTATGTGCAACATTGTTTTGTACTTTTTATCCAACAAATGTGACAAGTCAAATAGAAAGAAAATAATACATGGTTAAATATAATTACTAAAATTATAAGCTTTTAAACTTCGTATCTATTACGTTTTTAATTCGAATTTTAGTATTTGTCTATTGTAGTTTATATGAATGATCTTTAATTTGAAATCTTTGTATAAAAATATTAATATTTTTAATTCTTAAAATAGTCCCTGTAAGATTCAAATATTGACTAAAATTTGAAGTGAAAATCGAAGTACTAAACTTGAACGCTTACAATTTAATAGGAATTAAAATCGAAGTACTAAAATTGATCTTTAACTCTACACATGGCTGTTATAAAGCTCTCTGACTCAAACTACAATTATTTATACTTTAATGCGTGTTTGTGCATATGTGTCATATTTGAATCATAAAAGATTCGATAAAGATTACCAACTTTTGTAGTCTCAAATCTAGTTCCATTTTCACAGAGGTAGCAATCATTAGCATTATGGTTGATTAAAATAAGCTAAACTAAACCCATTTGGGTTGGCCTGATGGTATTGGCTTGGGTCTCGGGAGTGTGCTCCTCCGCAAGGTCTCAGGTTCGATTCTATCCGGTGCCAATTTAGGTGGGCTATTTAGCTTCTTCAATAAAAAAAGTAGTTTCAAAAAGTAGTTTCATGTGTTGCACCAACACTTCAAATTTAAGATCAATGACTAAGACGACACTTACATATTGCACCAACACTTCACTTACATATTGCACCAACACTTCAAATTTAAGATCAATGACTAAGACGACACTTACAGATATTAACACATGTAGTTAATATACACATGTAGTTGCAAATTAACACACAGTCCATATTTTTTAAATTATTATCGGTGCTTTGTGTTTATGCTTCATAGCCACTTTCATTCCAAGCAAATAAATATAGCAAACTGAGAGAATGAATAAATGATAATTCGTTCTTTCAAAAAAAAATAAAAAAGATAATTCGTGCATACCAAACATGACACCTAGAAATGGTGTTCGAGCACAAAGTCAGAGAGATCCAATCGCCCAAACATAAAGGCACTCAAACTTGTGAACCAAATCAACAACACAATTTCAGTTGAAGTAGATAATCCACACCGAAAAAATAAATTGAAAAAATATAAAGTAATGAGAAACATACTCATTAAAATTGTCTATGATAGAACCATTCATTGGCAAGGAGCAGCACTCCAAGGAGGCATCTCGAATGAAGATTTGATTTTAGGTATAATTACATTTTTTGTCTAAAATTTATTTTGGTCTTTTTTATTTTGAAAAATTCATTTTATTCCTTTACCTTTTGCAACATTTTACAAATTCATTCATCCGTCCTTTAAAAGTAAGTTGATGTGACTGTTAGCCTTTTTATGTGGCCTCTGTGACACGTCAAAAAATGGATGAGTTGATCATCATCATCTTTCCCAAAATTTGAATTAGGATTAATCTTCTTCCCCGGAATACTCTAGTAATTTGTAAAAATTATTATCTGAATCTTAAATTCTCACTTATTACATCTCATTCATTCATGCTTCAACCTCCAAATTTCATTCTCTCCTTTTACATCCTTACAAAACCATCTTTACCATAAATTAATGGATTCGATGAATTTTTCTCATTTCTAAACAAGGGAGTCCTACAAGCTTTCCCATACAAACTTGTAAAGAGGATGTTGATTCCTCGTCCCCATCTTCACAAGTTGAACAACCGACAGAGAGTCTGAAACCACCAAAAATTCTTATTATTACCTTTCTCAATAACAAGATTGAAACATTGATAGATATCATACCAATCTACCTCAATGACAGAGCAAGAACCAAGATTGCCTGTAAAGCCGGGAAGAAAGAGATAATCCGAGCTTCTCAAAATACCCTCGACCGCAACATTATACCCCAAGTTGCACACCGCCCCATCACAATCGAGCATCACAAAAACCAGAACCAAGAGTTGTCGACAAGTGGACTGCACCAAAATAATTGACCACCAGCAGCAATTTGAGACACTTCTAAATTCTGACAGCAGCCATACATATTCATAAATCTCGCAACAATAGCCCCACGGTCATCCAGTCTCCTATGGAACACCACCTCATTGAGTATCACGATTATATTTGATGCTCTTAGAGTATCACAGTTATGCAAATAGTCCGGCTAAAATCATGAGAATTTGATTGAGATAATGTGTCCTTTTCAATTTAACCAACGATTGTAAGCTAAAATATTTGACCTATAGAAAAGCACCAAACATTAGTATCCACATATGCGCACAGTGGATACCCTGAGAGATTTGAAGAAATTATTCATAGCAGTATAAACTTAATTAAATTATATGCAAATATTGAATGATTTTCCTTTTGATAAAGATAACTGGCAGAACACATCTACAAAATAAAGGAATCTATACAAATTTTTCATCTTTATTTACAGTGAAAAATATGGCAGCTCAACAGAAAATATATCTCCCACTTCAGGAGTTGATATACCCCAGCTGATTCGAACACGGTTTAAAATACCAAAAGTTGCATCTTCTTCCTTTCATCTGACACCTTGAGCACAAAATGGTTAACCAAACGAGTTATAAGAACCCAAAAAAATCAATGCAATTCATCTATGTCCCTGTTTATCTGCTGCCGGCAAAGGAAGATCAATTTTCTAAACATTACACTAGCTCCTTGTGGCCTTTTTGGTATATATACAAATGTCGCCGAAAAGGGTAACAAACGGATATTAATCAGCGTCTGTTGTTCTCTTTTTCCTCCTGTGTTCTTTTCTGCCGTGGCTTTCTTCTATCTTCACACACTTCAGGCTCCTTACTGACAGATTCATCAGACTTACCAGCAGCGTTCCTGTCCCAAAAGGGCATGCCACCATTTGATGATGATGCCTTTCGTACAGTCCTTGGTATTTTCACAGGTGAGTCTGGGTCCACAAAGTTACACTCTGCCTTGGGAGCAGAGGCAGCATATTCTGGTTTAGATTTAGGTAATTTTGGTGGTGTCTTGAAAGCGACATTTGGTTCATTGGTGTTGTTGGTGTTGTTAAATTGTTTCTTGAGTTTGGGGACATTGGAATTCTCTGATTGCAAGGAAGGTGGTGGTAGATTTGGAACAAGAATTATAGTGGCTTTCTGCAATTTCTTTTTCTTATTACCATGGACATTATTAGATTTGACCTACAATCAAAGACAGACATAGTATACATACAGTCACAAATTAGTCCGTTGAAACTGCTCTCTTTATTATTTTTATTCTCTTATTTAGTATCTTTAGGGAGAGAAATACTTACATGATCACAAACATAAACAAAAAATGTTTAGGCACAAACACATAAATGGAAAAGATTAAGAAAAAATAATTGAATCACGTGACTAATATATTTCTCATTTATATTTCTCTATTTATGCCCAAACATTTTTTATTTATATTTATGCCCAAGTAAAACTTTCTCCTTTAGGGAACCAATCCTTAAATACAGAATTAGTGATATGCTGCTGACTAATTATTAAAGGGCACAAGTTAGTATTTTCTATTTCTAAATATTAAATTTTTCTTGTGACCAATATTGAAAGCAAAGTTGGTCATGATATTTTTGAATTTTCAAAGTATATATTTACAAATTGTTGTTTCTAAAAAGAAACATATATTCAAATATACATTCGACCAGACACCCACTTGTTTGACTAGTTACTCATTAACTTAGTATTTTAATCTAGTTGATTATAAGAAGTAGATGTTGATTTCAAGTACTTCAATTTTAATAATGAGAATGAAATGAAAAAGTGAGATGATTAAATCCCAAAGCAAAGATTTTTTTTTTAAAACAGAAACTAACAAGTGCTGTAAGAGTTTGGTTTTCTAATCAAAATTCAAAAAACAAATTATTGAAAATTATAGTTTTTGAAATAACTGCTAATGCATTGAAATAAAAAGTTTCTGACGTTGATCTCTTGATAAATTCCTTATGGGCGCTAGTACCAAAACCTCGTTTTAACATACTAAGTTACTAACCAGTATCAAAACCTTGTTTTAACAAACTAATACATGATGTAAATCCATTTTATAAGAATAAAAATGTTTAATTATACTTTAATCATTTTCAAATTAATACATTATAAATATAATTTGATAAAAAAAAATATTCAGATGCATTTAAATGTTAATTTATACTAGTAATTATTAAGCTTTTAAAGTTTAAATAAGAAAAAAGATTTGACTTTTTAGAGGATGATGAGTAATGAGTAACATGCACCTGTGTATTTCCTATGTCAGAGAGAGGTTTTCTGGGGCCTTGATCACTGTTTGCCTCGGCAGGCCTATCGGCTAGTGCTGCCTGAAGTAATTCTGCGCCTTGAGTAGCCAGATGTAATTCAGATTGTATTGGCTCCAGCGACTCATCTAAGGTTGATGCTCTGTTAGCACGCTTGGTTGCTAGGCAACTGCAAGAACTCCCACAACTATTCCCCATAGCTTTGCACTCGCATTTTGTTGTCTTGCACGTTGAGCTTTTGCTACAAGAACAACAATTACCTCCAAATCTATTACTCAATTTGTCACTGAAATCTTCCGAATGTCTTCTTTTAGATTCCCCTTTCCCAACCCTTAATTTTCCTGATTCTTTCCACTCATCATCTGTTTCCTCCACATCATAATCATCTGATTCCGTCTCATCAGATATATCCATATCCTCCTGTAGAAGGGTAGACCGGCGGAGTTCCTAAAGGTAAAATAAGTAGCAGTAGTGCTTAAACGATAACCGTATACTCATTACTGCAGAAATAAAAGCCTTTGTAGGCATGTAGCTATAGGCGAGCTACTCAATACTAATATGCGAGATTTACCTGTTTGCACAAGTCATAATTGTGACCTCCAGCATTCAAGTCAGAATATTCTGAATTCCCTGGATATTCTGAGTATCTTTTCAAAGCTGCACTCTGCCACAAAGTTCAAATGATATGTGAAAAAGTCTTTTAAGAATAAAACGCTAAATAATTGAGGAATCAAAGTGCTAAATTAGGTAGGAATTAGGATAGTGCTTGAATTATACAAAGTATGGCTAAACTTGTAGAGAAGGAATATTTACAAGCCATTTGATTAATGTTTCATCTGAATGATGCTATATAGGTAAATAAACACAAACCTGCAATTTCAGCTTATGAGTAAGTTCGGCATTTATCATTTCCAACTGTCGAAGTGAGTAGCTTAGCCTTACTAATTTTTCTTTTAGATCTCTTATTTCCATGTCCTTCTCTCTGCAAATCACTTCCTTGTCTCTCAATGAACATCTGAGATAAAAAAAAAAAAAAAAAAACCAGAGGGTAATGTTAGTCATATCATCACAAAGGGAATTTTGATTGCTTCGGATTTAATGCATGCTGCATTTAAACTCTAATTTAAATTAGCCAAAACATGACACACAGATAAGTTAATACCTGGAGGAAGATGCTATATCGAACAAATAATTCATCAAATTCTTGGCATCAGCAAGGGACCGAACTTGGGTCCAACGTCCTTTTCCACTGAAAACCCGTTCTGACTCTTCTGCCTCTGACAACTGGGATGCCATAGACACTAGAGTTGCGGAAGAAGTTGAAAGCATGTTTTCAAGGGCGAAAATTCTAGAATTTCTTGCACCAGAAGACATTGATATGGGGCAATCACTACATTAGCGACCAATCAGAGAACATGTCAAACAGATTGCTAATGAGAAACCCTAAGATTACATTATACAAATATAATTTTAGAAAAAAAGGTGATTCAAAGGCAATCACCTGGTATTATTTTGCCTCATCAATTCTGCTTCTTCCTTTAACTTGGTCATCTCCTCGGCCATTTTAGCCCTCCTAAAAGGAAAAACAATGACTACATGAACTAGTGACATGAGCCTAAATAAAAAACAATATAAAAGCCTGCATAAAACATACAGGAATAGTGATTCTCAACAGAGAAATTTTAAGCCTCGCTATAAAACTGTCGCACCGGCTAGCCTATAATTACTAGGTATCCGTTACTCAACTCAATTATGTTATAGATTTCATTGCAAAAAATTAACAATAATTTCACATGTAGAATAAAGTTGAATAAACTTCACCACGTGTACTTGTAAAAAAATATTAAAAGAATCTTGCAGTATCTACGGATTTGAAACTATGTTGAAAATCACATTTAGCTTCTCTATGAACACTTAACTTATACACATTTTTTGCAAGTGAAAACTATAAACATATTGACTTTATAAAAGGTATGGGATTTCAAACATCCTAGCCTTCAAATTTCAAACTTACGCTCATAAATTTAATAAAACACCCACATACTAACTTTAGAAAATCTTAAAAAGTGCAAAGGGCGCTTACTCTTGGATCTGACATTCATATTCTGAACGTACTTCATTCACTCGGACAGTGACTTCAAGCTCATGCTCAATTGCCTTGATCAAAGCCTTTCACAGAGAAAAATATGTGTGTGATGTAGCAGATACCAAAACAAAGACATCCACTCATTATAGCATGCCCAAAACTATGATCCATAGTCTAATCGACATGCCAAGAAGTGAGACGAATAATGTAAACCAATGTTTAATAAACAACTTAAACCCCCTGTACAATTTAAAAAATCATCGTAAAGTTTCTAGTACCTGAACTCCAGGACCACTCCCACCTCCTGTGTATAAAACAATAAATTCCCAGTTATTAGTAAGCTCATGAAATATGAAAAAGAACTACATGACCCAATAGATCTTCTAACCCATAGTTTCACGAGAGGAAGCCCTTCGAGATTCCAGAAGTTCTTTCAGCCTTTTAGTGGCCAATGAAGCTTCTTCTGTCTTCCTTTGCAATACCTGCAATAAACATATAATAAAGTGAGATGAACAACATAAAATAGACCACCGCAGCAAGTGATTTAAATCAACTCACCATCTTTTGTCTCTGATTCAAGGCTAGCAACTTATGCATCTCGTATTCATTCCTTCTTCCCTCTTTCTTAAGCTGGTTATGAATCAAAATATGCATCAGAAGACTGGTTACCATCATTCATAATTAAATTATTTGTTGAAACAACATTAGTTAACGATGTCATCATGCATCCATAAAGACTAGAAAGAGTTATTCACTTGTCCCTCCACTAATAAGAGTCAAACTATAGACGAGACCAACATGTAACGGGAAATAGAACTCCAGAAGTTAAAAAAAAAAATTACCCTCTATATAACCATAGAATGGAATAATAAGGTGATATTGAGATTGTTATTAAACAGGTTACTGAAAATCTTTCCTTGTGCATTTACCTGGAGAACTTCTTTTTCACGGGTAACTTTCCATAACCGAAATTGTTCAGACTCCTGCTTAATCTTCTGCTGAAGTTGAACCTAAAGAAAAACAAAACATCAACCATGAGTAAAAACCCAAAAGGATTAAGGAAATAACTGGTACTGCAGTGTCACCACACGCCAGAGAGAAGTTGTGTATTTGAGCTCCGTAAAATCATGGAAAATTAACATTGAGAGTTGATACACGAGAATGACCAATACAAATTGGATCCAAACATGCTATAAAAAAGTTCATCTCTGAAAATACAAAGTGCCACAAGATAATTGCACCTTTTGGGCCTTAATTCTTTGGATCTCATCATGAAGTTGTTTTGTAGCCTCATCACTCTTCTGTTTTTGTTTCAAGAGTTGAGCCTGAGCTTCTTGTTTTCTCTTCAGTTCAGATACCTGAAAAGGAAATAATCAGTTTATCACATTGAGTGGCCATTTAGCGCTAACACATTCCAAATAACCAATCACCTGTGCTTCAAGAGAATTCAACTTTTGAAGGTAGTCTTGCTTTAACTTTTGAGCACCGTCGCCAGACGTGGATGAAATATTTGAGAGATTAAACTTAAGACCCTCAATTTCTTTCTACCAACAATATACGGAAGACGTTATTACACTATCTTTAAAAATGTTGAGAACCTTGACATCATATCACAGACCAATTTAATACCTGCAAAACTTTCTTTTCTTGTTCCATCTCAAGGAGTTTCTTTTCATAATGATGCCTGATAACTGAAGTATCAGAATTACTGTACAACTTCATTTCAGCCTTCAACCAAAGAAAAAAAAGGGAGAAATGTGTCAGAAAGAAAATCATATGCCCACAAAACATGTAATACAGGTACAACTAGATAACAACAACTATTACCTCTTTTTGTTCAAGTTTCTCATCCAATTCTTTGAGCTCTTTATCCAACTTTTCTTGAAGAGATGAGTGTTCTAGCTCCTTTTCATCATCTTCTGTATCATCTGTAAATAAATTATAGATATTCATGAAGGAAAAAAAAAAGATCCATGGTTATTTAGGATGAAATGCCGATTTACAACCTCGGAAATCATAAATTAAAAAGAAAAAAAAAAGGTATTAAGAATGTCCAAATGTTTGAACTTAGAAGAGAAGTCTTGATGTAACAGTTGAAATGGTTAGCATGTGACTAGGAGATCACATATTCCAACGGTGAGATTAGTCTCTTGAAAATGCAAGAGATAAGAATGCCTACAGTAGGCCACAATGAGTTAGACACTTCCCTAAACCCAACATAGTAGCAGTTTTCTGACACCAAGTTGCCGTTTTATAAGAGTTTCAATTGTTGCAGCAGTATCTTTAAGAACCCATGAAATCATATTAAGCATTTAATAGCTGGACCTTTTTCAGCCAAACAAATAAGTAAAGAGAAATATCTTTAGCATCAGCCACAGGCTGATATAACACTCAATGACAAGTTATGACTATCTCAAAATCACCTTTTCTCATATCAATTTTATACCTTCTACCCTTTTTGTCTCTCTTCCTTTAGCATCACATTTCCAACTTTTTCTATGTTCCCTTTTTATCTTGTTTTTCCCAATATTGTTCTCAGACTATTTTTTACTTGATAAAAGATCACAATGCCGCACTACTTCAATAAATCAAATTTTTCAATGTATTACCTGATAAGTCCACAGCTTTGGCATGACAACCAGACGAAAACTCATTTAACCCATATCCATCGTCATCATAATCAGCACAATCAACAAAATGGCTAGAACTCATGGATTTCGGAGCTTTCAAACGTAGCAATTCCCTTTCTAGAACTTGGATCTTTGACACATAAGATTTCACTAGATCATAATCCTAAAAATCAGTTCAGACCACGTTTCAGTTATGCATCCATTTCTGAAAATTGTTACCACACATTAACAAGGACTTAATGCAGTCAAACCTGATTTGAATTTGAGTCAACCTCATCCCATGATTTACCATTTCGAACTGATTCTATTTTCAGAATAAGTTTGTCTCTTTCAACCTAAAAATATTTCCAATACCGTAAGTGAGAGCCAAGCACTTCAAATAAAAAACTACAAGGAACTCGGTATTTATTATAGCTGAGGAGGAAAAACGTAAAGAATTAAAAGAAGACCTGGGCATCGAGAGCACGTTGTACTAAACTCTCGGAAGTTACTTGCTGCCTTTTAAGCTCCTGTTTTAGTTCTGCATTACTTGCTTCGAGTAAGGATATTTTGTGTTTAAGAATCTGAAAAATTGAAAAGAAATCGAAAAACATTAGAAACATATGAGCACTTCTGAAGCTTTCTAAAATAAGGATGTACCTGAATCTCCTCAAATGGTCCACTTGCATCACCTCTGTAAAATAAAAGCTCAGCTTGCAACTGTTCAATTTGATTCCGCATTGTCTGCACTTCAGCGGCGACTGGATCGCGATTAATCTGAAACATGAAAACTCCAAATTGTAAAATAAAATATAAAAAAAAATAAAAAAATACAAGCCGCCCTGCACAGAAGAGTGAGATTACAAAGTGAATACAACACTTACAGTCGCCTTGTTCTGAATGTTGCGAGCACGGTTTGAGTATTTTAAAGTGTTCAATGTCTCTTCAGCATTTGAGTCAGCAGGACTAACACATGCTGTAACATACCCAACAAGTAAGAAAAGACATTTAATGATAGAAAGTACCAAAATGTCACAACTTTCTCCTTATACCTATCATCACTGTTTTGCTGTTTCCTCCAAGAGAATCCTACATATACATCATCCAAGTACATGTCATGATAAGTGATCAATCCATGTGGTAGAGATTTTACACTAAATACTATATAATTAAAGCTTTTCAGTAACATGTGGCAATAATACTTCTACCCATATCGGATTTGTTTTAATGGTTTTTATATGTCAAACTGAATGATGTGGGCACACTCCAACAATGCATGAAAGCATGAGTAAACTTTAACATGTAAGATGTGCTTCTATTTTCCATTATATCTTACATTATTTTACATTGTTGAAAGAATTATATATTGTGGCTAATACAAGCTATTGAGTATAAGCATACAACTTCTGCTACTTAAACAAAATATTCACATACCTGCAAGAGTCGTGTTAATTTGCTATCCCGGTATGGCACATGACCTCCTTCTTTTCGCTTTTTTTCATCTCCCAGAGCACTAATTACATTTCCAAGAGCCAATAAACCCTTGTTGATATGAATTCCTAATCCATGAATAATTGATTATTAAATAACAGAGAAATTATCACCTAAAAAGAACATAGCTAGCAGTCTAGCACCAAAAAGGGAATTATTAATCAACTAAACTTTCAAAATTTATATTTTAACAATTCTATTCTTAACCTTATAATTATGTTGCATCATTAATAAAGAGAAATACCTTCTTTTAAACGCATGCCATTTGGTAAGGGATAATGCACAATATGTGCAGGGGCCGGGGTTCGAACCCCGGACACCCCACTTATTCATATTTAAGGTGAATTTCTCCAGCCACTAGGCTACTTGACCAAAAAAAAAAAAAAAGAGAAATACCTTCTTTTAAACGCATGCCATCTGCACCAGTTCGTTTTGCACGTTCAGAACCAGCTAGGTCCACTAAATGAAATTTGGCACATAAGATATCATCGCCCTTCTTTTGCTCCATAGTGATTGTGAATATAGCATGTGAGCGGCTAGTCAAAACATGTAAACCAAACAGATAACATACTATAAATTACTATTATGTCAATGTGTTTCGGTAAGTCAGTATAAAAAAATATAGCAACAAATTCAGAAATTTGGGATTTATTTGTATAACATTTTACCTTGATTGACTATTCATGTTAGTACTCCCAGTGGCACGTGACAATGAACCAGTTGAGAGATATGATGCCATTTCTTCTTTTGTCTTAACTTCGGGCTCGGCCACACCAGCAAGCGTTATTCCTCCATTTGTTGTTTCTCTGATTTGTATAGGAACTCTGTTGGGCAGAGTGATCTTTGCAGTAGATGCTACGTCTCCTCTAGAATAATTGGGATCAAGCAAATCATAAACCTCTTCCTTGAATATCTGTCATTTTTTTAGCAGCTCGAGTCTTATAATTTCGATCTTAACTAATGATTACCGAAAAATTCAATAACCAATTACAATGCTGCTCACCTCAATAAATGAAACTCGAATCAAAAACTCTGTAGAGTTTTCCATACTCTTAACTCTTTTGAATATGGTCTCCATGACCTTCGGTATAATTCCACCACTACTTCCCGCTCCATTATAATCGGTGCCCATAGTATATGTTTTGCCAGAACCGGTCTTACAAAATGAGGGGAAAATACTCAATTACAATTCACACGTCGAATAAATATATAGCATAAGTTTCTCAAATAAATTTTTTGCAATCATAAGGCTTACATAACAAAAAATTAACAGATGAAAATTATACCTGACCATACGCTAGAACCGTGGCATTATATCCGTTGAAGAGTGCATCAACGAGCGGTGCTACACAGTCATTGTAAATGGTAGATGAAGGTTGTCCCGTGCAACCGTACACATAATCATACGTAAAAGAATGAGATCCAATTTGCACCTATCAAACACAACAATGCACCAAATCAATCATAATCAATCTTAAAATTCAAAATCAACAAATAAAATTGAAATAATGTAGCACCTGAGGTTCGCCAGGAACAACAGAAATGCAATCTGTGCAACCAAGGAGAAGTTCGGACGTGATCAAAGGTCGAATGTTAACGGCAACTCGCACGCTTTGTGTGGAATCTGTGTTCTCCATCTCAAGCTAACATGGAAAACCTAAATCCCTAAATTGAATGCAAAAATCAATGCAGCATTGGATTGATCATAGATTTTGGAGCTGGTGAAATTCTGGATTGTATAGATTGTGGTGAAATTATTGGAGCTGATGAACGTTGAAGATGGAAGAGAATGGAAAATTTGCGTTGGAGAATGAAATGAAAGGGGTTTACGTTTTTGGAGTAACGGATATTTGAAATGAGAACGTGTGAGGTTTGTATTCAACTGCATGGGAGAAAAAGGCGCTTCGGTGGAATTCAATTTGTCCAATTCAGGGACCGTGATTCACTGAAGTCAGAAAAACAACGCAGTCGCACAGTCAAACATTGCATAGCCATCCGATTAAATCAAGGGTCCAGATTCACCTTCTCTAAAACACAGGTTAGGGAAAAGGCAAAACCACCTTCACCGCCGCACTGTTCCTTGTTCTAGTCGCTAATCCATCTTTTTTCAACCAATTTCTACAACTTCAACAACAATCCCTTTTGTTTGTGACATGTGAGCACTCACTGTCTCACCGTCTCAAATCAAAAAAGCATCAAATTTTGGTTTCACATAATTGATTTCTCTAATTTTTGTAAATAATAAGAAGCCAAAATCATCAGTGAGTCACCCCTAACACCATATGTTGTCCACGATCTCCAGAAAGAAATAGAACCCATGTTTTAGGAACTCGTTCATATCAAAGTTATTTATTTTTCTGTTGTTTTCTGGGATTTCTTTCTTTCAGTCAGAATTCCAGGGAGGTGAGTTCCAATTCATCCATCAATTTCACAGTGATGGGTTCTTTTCATTCACGCTAATGTTTTGTTGCAGACCACCGATGACGAGAAATGCATCAAGGTGGAGTGGTGGTCATGGACACCGGAAGAAAGGGACTTTCAATTTTTAATACCCTGTGTTGTAGGCTGAAGGTGGAAAATTAGAGAAAATAAATCTGGACCCTTGATTTGATCAGATGGCTTTGTATTGTTTAACTGTGTAACTGCGTCATTTTAATGACTGCAGTGAATCACATTCCCCAATTCAGTGGTGCCTCTTGAGGAAGGTGAAAGAAAGTTGTTGAGGTTGAAAAGGGGGGAAAAGTGAAGGGGTGAAAAGTAGTTGAGGTTGATTTTTTAATGGGTCTAAGAAATGTCCTCCATCTGTCACTTTTTTATCAAACTATTCTCAATTTTCACATATATTTAAAGTCAATCCCATGGAAAAAAGCTTGGTTTTTTTTTTTTTTACAAACAAAAACTCATTATTTCATTTCTCACAATAGAGTCAATACAAGATGGAATCAAATCAAATATTTGGTGACGAGCATGCATTCGTGACACCTTTGTTAAGCTATGGGCGACAGAATTTGCTCGCCTCCTAACAAAACTTATGTTTGGAGATTGGGATGGTAGAGACTTACATATAGATATTATATTACCAAACTCAACTTGATTATTAGTCCTATCAACTATGATATCAACTACTAGCTTACGATCTAACTCAAAGTGCACATTTGATATTCCCAATTGTCGAAGGCAAATAATAGCATCGTGTAAACTGATTGCCTCTGCTTCCTGCGGTGGTGGATTTGCGTCATGCCATGTCGTTGCCGCTTTGATGAAATGACCTCGGTGATTCCGGATACACATTCCAATTCCAAAGCTATGTTGCTCCGCAAACAGTGCTGCATCAACATTGCACTTAACATAATTTGTCTCTGGTGGCTGCCACTGTACAGTATTGATTTGTTGCTGCTGGACCTGCACATAATTCACCATAGTATTAATTTGTTGTTGTTGGACCTGCACAGATTTCCAAAGCTTGGTTGTTGTTATTGTTAAGTTTAGTCATTACAATTGTTTTCCACTTAATTTGGTCCTTTACATGTAGAGGAATGCTATACAACACGACATTCTTTTTTTTTTTTTTGACAAAATACAACACGACATTCTTAGCACACGAATCTGCACGACACCTTTATCAACAAGTGGTTATCTCTTTTTATGTTGCTATTGCTAGCTTATAATATTTTTAAATAAAAGGGAATGTTGGGGCACTGGTTAAGGAAGCATATATAGTAATACTGCATTGGTACTTGTGAAGTCAACTTTTAAAGGTTTAAAAAGTGTTATTTTTAAACTAAAACTTTCTTTTTTTGGTTTCCTTACCCAGTGCCCCTGGGGCACCGGTTAACACAACCCTTAAATAAAACATGATTCTAGTTATTATATAAACATCAGAGAAGACAAAATGTGGTATCTAGCTTTGTGTGGTGCAACAAATATTTCACCATTTGACGGTCAACAACTCACTGCATGCTACACTGATATGGAGAAAAATGTTTGTTATTTCTCATAGATAACATCTGTTGGACTAGATCAATCATTTATAGAGTAAAATCCATATTAAAGGAGAACTCAAATGCACTCAAAACATTACAAACAATTAATTCGTGCAATTTTGACGACTAATTTTACCTTGCACTTTAGCTTTTTCCTTATATATATTCTATATTTTGAGAACCAGTCACTTTCATTTTTCACAAAACTGACAAAAATCTATGCAATTATTTTATCAACATGACATTTAATCTATGAAATCCGAATACTTTAAACAAGGAAACGGATTTGTACTTGTGAAGAAAAAAAAAAAGGAAACGGATTTGTATCGGATATCGATATACTCACGGAAATAAGTATTCACGAAGTATCTAAATTAATTTATAAATTGTTTTAAAAATATTTTCTATGCTATTGTTTCTAGTATTATTTATCAGTTATCTTTACATTCCAACTTCGAGGTGAAGTTTGTTAGGAGACAAGCAAACATGGTTGCTCACACTTTAGCTAAGGCGGCCTGTTCTTGGGCTAGTCACCGTATTTTTAATTCTTATCCTTCTTGTATTGAACATTGGTTGATTAATGATAATAGTTAACTTTGTTTTGGTAAAAATAAAAATATTTTATCAAATACATGTAGGATACTACATAGATAAACACGAAAACTTAGAAGGTATTTTCCAGATACATATCCTAGAATAATGAAGTGTAAAAAAGTGAGACAATAATGTGATAATTCAAAGTAGATATATACAGTTTAATTTAAGATATGAATCAGTAAAATTGTCTCTCGATGAATCACACTTAAAAATTATGTTTTTTGTGGATTAAAGTAACGAGGTGAGAGGAGAATCAATATGTCAACATTAAACAAAATTTGTTTTGAGTTATTTTAATGATGATTTTGTTGTTGTCTTAACATAATAACAAAAATAAAATATAATTCATAAAAAAAAACAATACATTTTCTATTTTCTTCCAAAAAATATTTTTAGGAGCAATATTATGTTTTGTAAATTGTGAATTAATCGATGCATATTTTTTCCAAGTATTTTATAAGTATATAAGTCTTATTATAAAAAAAATTATTATTGTATCTTAGTAATAATGTATCATAAATTTTAAAAAATTTACATATATTTGTATTCGTATCGTATTTGATCGTACCTAATCAGAAGGTGATTGTCAGTGCTTTTTAATCTGGTGGTGGTTGGTGGTGGAAATGCGTCAGTTTGAGTACTGGAACGGCGGAGGTGGGGGAGGGGGGGGGTGTAATCAGAAGGTGATTGTCAGTGCTTTTTAATCTGGTGGTGGTTGGTGGTGGAAATGCGTCAGTTTGAGTACTGGAACGGCGGAGGTGGGGGAGGGGGGGGGGTGTGCCTACAGACACTCTCACGCTCAAGTCAATAGAGGTCAGAAATGGGGGTTGAGAAATGAAAGAGATTCTACCTTGCGGACTGCGATGAGTCCCCTTTATATAGAGGTGTGTGTTTGCAGAGCCGTTGTAATGACACACACGTGTATGACGGTTACGAAATCGGGAGAAGTGTAACCGCCGGTGAGAGATTCCCGGAAACGTGGAGAGAGACGTTACAGTTCGTTTGAACTGGTCTCAGTTGCTCCGTGCACTCCCCTCGCGGGGAAGGGATATGTTGCGGGTAAACTACCAAATGTGGTATTTGGGCTGGACTTGTTACTGGGCTTAAGCAATTGGGCCCTAAGTCTTTGACCGGTCCAAAACAATACTCATATCGCGTATTTTAACTTCGCATTTAATCAAGGCCAATATTAGAGTAAAACTAAAAGAAGAACCTGTATATCTAATTCATAAATTTCACAGGCAATTTAATCAACAATGACATGTCATCGACGTGGCTATGAACAAGCTTGAAATTGACCGGTTCGAGAGTGAACTATAAATATTAACATCAAGTGATTACCACATTTAAAATATGGGAAATACTAACTTAAAAGCACAAATTAAAAAAAACCAAAACTAAAAATATAACTTCGAAAATTGTTTATTCATTGTTTTGAAACTTAAATTTTTTTCTTTTTATTATAAAAATTATTTTTTAATTTTATTTTTACTTTTTAACATGTGCTCGAAGATCCTAAAATATATATAGAGGATGTATCATGTGAGAATGATAATTTTATGTGAGAATATGAGAATGAATTTCCAGCCTTTGGATTAAAACTAAACGGGTGAGATTAAAAAGTTTCATTTTACAACACATAAGGCTCTCTCTACTCTATCATTTCTTTTAATTCTTCCTCTTCACTTCATCTTCATCTGCTCACCATTTCCAACAATTAACTTCATCTGGATTGTTCAAAAAAAATTAACTCTGTGAATCTCATTTGATATATAAATCATTTTTTTACATCCGATGCCTATTTGAAGTGAACTGGTTGTTGTTAATTGTTCATCTTCAACATCCCTTTGTCAAACCCCCTTTTGTTTATATTTTGGAATTCAGGGTGAAATTCATTTTTCAATCAATTGCTTTCTTAGTCATCGATCATAAAAAAGGTTGATAATGAATTCATTGTTGTGAAACAAAAAATTCATGTGTTAGCTCCGGGCTCGAGCACGACTTGGTGGAACTTCTCATGATTCAAATGCACGACGTATATATAGAGGAACACTGCAATATTATACACCCGCTATGAATTATGAATGTCAATTTTAACAAGTCACGCCTTTTTATTTAGACAATAAAATAGTGAATTCAATGGTAATTTTTACTTTCTCTTTAATTTTTGAGGAGAAGATCGTTGAAATTCAAGTGTAAGAGGTTAAATACCACATTAATTAAAAATAAAGAAAATATTAGATATATAAGAGAAACGATTTATATACACAATATCTTTCCCTCAAAAATATGCACAATATATATCTTTTTTTTGAAGAAATACACAATATATATCTTAAAATTTTAACTAAAACTATGATAATATCAACGTGATGGCTCAGGCTAGGGTACATGACCTCAATGGGTCTCCTACCATAGGTGACTACAATTTTATTTTTTTTTTGGTTTGTAAATTGCTTGTGAGCCATTGGATTTGGAAAGAACATTTTCAATGGCACAGATATATAGGCATGTTGACCCACTAGCAATGTATATTATAATGTTTAATGTTTGTCTTTAATAAAGTAATTGAATTAGCAATCGATTTACGTAAAGGGTATTTATGTCATAGTTGGAAAAATATGAAAATGCCCAGTAAACTATTGGCGTGCATTATATATGTTCCCAGCAAAGTTTTATAGTTCATCAATAAATCTACAAACTCAAAGAAAAATAAATATTCAACAAAAGACAATATCTTTTTTTTATAATATCTTTTTTTTAAATGGTTATTTAATTTGACGAAAGAAGGCATGATTTTGTATTGTAATAGAAATTTTAACGCTAAAGACAATCAATTTTCATATTTTTTTTCTAACATATCATTCAAGATATTTAGGTTCAAAATTAAGCATTGACATGCGTAAAAGAGTCAACTGTGTCATGTATTATGGAACGAAATGAGTATTAAAACAAGAACAAAATCTCTATCCACATTATTCCATTATTTTTAACGTAAAAATAAAACTAAGCTATAGAACAAAATCTATTTTGTCTTCCCGTTAAAGAAAGTATATTTTTTCCCCTTAAAATAGTATTTTTTTGGTAAAATTACACAATTAATCCCTTAACTTAATTTTAGGTAACACTTTCGTCCTTTATCCTTTTTTTGTAACGATTTAGTCATTTATGTTATAAAATAACAACATAGTTATCCTTTTTTATGAAAAAAATAATCAAAAACTCCAAAAAAAAATTCATCAAACTTATAGACAAACGCAAATCTTCATCATACAAGCCTAGAAAATCAAATTTCATTGAAAAAATCTCATAAAAAATGATAAAATATTGTCATTTTATAACATAAAAGGACTAAATCGTTACAAAAAAAAAGATAAAGGACGAAAGTGTTACCTAAAATTAAGTTAAGGGACTAATTGTGTAATTTTGCCTATTTTTTTCTAAATGAAATATTATATGGTTGATTCTCCTATCTAAAAAGCAAAAAAGAAGGCTGTTTTATATTTTAATTAAGCTACATAATTCAAATTTCACAAGAAAAAAGTACCAGAACATATTTTAAATAGATAGAATAGTTTTTTTTTTGTGAAGTACTTAAAATGAGTACTTATTTATATTGGTGAAAGTTTAAATAAGAAAAGTAATATGGTCAATTTTGCGTAAAATGAGTATTTATATTGTAGCAAAATAATAACTTGCGTTGTTTCGTGATAAAAAAAATTCTACCAGAATTAAGCAACGGCCAGGTATAACAAACATCAAGTAACCAGCACAATTTTGTTATAAAATTGTACTTGTTTTTTTTATTTTTTGAATAACCACAACTCAAAAATTTAAATTGATAAGACTAAGAAAATAGTTAAATGATATTAATAAAAAAAATGTTAACCGATGCCCTCGAACACCGGTTACGGAAGCAAACATAGTAGTTTTTGTATTAGAAATTGTGTAATTAATTTCTCAAAAATTAAAAAAATGTTATTTTTAATTCAAATTTTCCTTTTTTGGATTCCTTAATCAGTGTCTCGGGGGTATGAACATTCATCCAAGTACTTTATGTATAAGAATTTATCCGTTAGGGTATGAGTTGTGAGTTTGATTGCTCAATTTGGACCTCTTGATTAGTCAATTAACAGTCTTACAGGTAGTTTAGGTCCAAGATTCTTGTTGTTAGGGTGAGAGTTGTAAGCTTGATTAGTCGGTCAACACTCTTATTACTCATTATATAAATTCATCCAGGTACTTTATGTATAAGATTCTTTCCGTTAAAGTATGAGTTGTGAGTTTGATTAATCAATCCAAACCTCTTGATTAGTCAATTAACAGTCTTACAAGTAGTTTAGGTCCAAGATTCTTGTTGTTAGGGTGAGAGTTCTAAGCTTGATTAGTCGGTCAACACTCTTATTACTCATTATATAAATTCATCCAAGTACTTTATGTATGAGATTCTTTCCGTTAATGTATGAGTTGTGAGTTGTGAAGGAAGATGTTCTTCTCGTTTCAGTAAAGGCAAGGAAAAGAGGAAAGGTATTACTTTTGAACTACCCAAAATAACCTTAGCACTCAATTTGTATATGTGATTAATATAATACTGACTACCTGCAAGAACAGGTAACTAATACTGTGTTGACCTACACATGCAAGTTATAAGACCAACATAAAAAAAAAATTAGTAAAAGCATGTCGCGCACCATGCAAGACCCATAAGGGTCGCGTACCTTAAACGGCGCCCAAGGTGATATCTTAGTGATCTAAACGTTTTTATTACCACACTACCAAAAAAAAAAAAAACGTTTTTATTACCGCTTCGGACCCTCTTTAGTCTCCCCTAACAAAACTCTCATCAATCAAACTGACGCTTAAGTTGTTGAATTGTGGTGTTGTATGTTTTTAGATCTTCTATCAGCCACCATGGCACTAGCAAGTTTTATTCTTGACCATACATTTTCTACCATGAAGTAGAAGCAGTCTACTACGTTAGTAAACTTATAAGACAAAGATGGCATTTATTCATGTGGATGTTTATGAAATATAGAAAGTAAGCACGTGATTTGTGTGCTTGATATTGGATGTGAAAATTTAATAAAAGATCCGGTAGGGGGCCCACTTCTCCCATCAGACCACACACATATATTTCATGAGAGATTATTACGCAAGTTAAAAATAAAAAATCATTTTAACTAATAGGCAAGGATGTAAGAATCAAATCGATTCTAAGACAAACTTGAAAACTTTAATCCAAACCAATTGATTTGATTTTTTTTTTCTCTCTATGTTCGAATCCAAATTCAACCAAATCAATCAAATTTGACCTCTATCAATTTAGCTATCAGTTTCATGTCATTTAAAATTGGTCACTCACAACTCAAACCAAACAACTACTATATGTTACTGTTTTTTCTTTTATTTGACATTTATTAGTAGTATTATCTTAAAAAATATGTCGTGTTTATGTAATTTTTAATCATTATATACTATTAATTTTTATTTTACCTTATTTACATGTTTTCATAGTATAAAATATTTACCGTGTTTGATTAAAAGTTAAGTTGATAGAGACAATGCATAATATATTTAGGGTCTTGTTAAGAAACTAAATGTAGAAACTTAATCTTGGAAATTGTGCATTCAAAACCTTAAAAACTTCAAAATTTATATTTTCAATGCAATATTTATTTTTATATTCTATTTTAATATCCTTATCTTGTGCCCTGAGGGCACAAGTTAACATTTTCCATATATATAAAGTCTGGTAGTGGCGAGCCATAAATTTTATAGAGCCTATAGGCAAAAAAATTATCGCAAATTCATATGTGACATAATATATAAATAGTCATAAATCGAAATAAAAGAGGTTCGTCATTTTTTCAACAAAAGTACAATTTGAAATAAGAGAGATGAAATATAACCTACCAATAGCGTGCTAAATAAAATTATGAGGTAAACGCCCTTTTTCGCGACCTCTTTCAAATCATTAAAAAATTTGGAAGAAATACTTGTTCTAAAATTATGAATACTCTCAATAACAAAATTGAAGCCTCAATGTTTCCAGAGGTAAACATGTTTTATAGAGGTATACTTGTTCTAAAGGCATAAGAATAAAAAATTGTCAATGCTGTACAACTTAGCAGTTGCTATAAAATAAAACTTATACTACAAAGTTAGCTTTCAAGTTCAATGCCTCGTACTACAAAATCTTGATCAAATTATCACCCAAGTCAGAAAGTGTAAACACGTATATATTTAAACAATTTTGCTTATCAAATAGTGCATGTCAACATAGATCCTTAGTTCTAGAAAAACTGAACACACGCTGCTCATAGGTAATACCTATAGAAAAACATAATAATGTAATCTCCAAGTTTCTTGAACTATGCATACTTCAAGAAGTTTACTTGATTAACAACTCTTACTACACTAATTATCCATTATTCTACACCCTCTCTAACATATATAGTGACATGTTTCCATTTGGAGAGATGACAGCAAAATATTATTTGTAAAAATCTGAAGAACTAAATTAGAACAGTGATGTGTGTTTATTCTTGATTAAAGGAGATCAAAATTAGGCTTGCAGAGTATCAATTCAACATAAAAGATACTAGTTTATTAGAAAGAAAGAAAAAAACAAGCAAAGCATGTACTGTACATAACATATAATATATAGAGTTTAATTCTTATTCATTATTTAACACTTGACAGTATATTCTACATAACATATAAATTATAATACCATAGCCAAAACATTATTAGAAAGGAAAATGTGGTAGATAAATCTAATTCTTCTTGTAATCCTTTTTTGGACAAACAAATAGAGGTTTCTGAAATCAACCATTCTCTTTGGACAAACAAATATAAGAATCGACAATTCTGAATTAGGGTTTGGGAAATCAAAATTTGGGATAATCAACAAATATAAATTGCGGTTTGGAATTTAAATAATCAACTCATTCACCCATTAACAAATAACAAGCATCAACAGCAAAATAGAACAGATGACAAAGAAAATAACATAGAAGTAGAACAAACCTGGAGGAGAGTGGAGAGGAGAAGGAATGAAAATGGAGGCAGACTGAAAGTTGAGAGAGAGGCGCAAGTTGAGAAAGGAAGAGGCAAATGAAAGTGAAACAGAGACTAACATCGTGTTTGGTATCAGAGAAATAGGGGAGAGATAGATTGCCAAGAGAGAAATTGGAGAGAGAGACCCAACTTCTCTTGTTTGGTATGCCAGGAAATAGAGAAGAGAGATAGAATTATGGTGGGACCCACCACTTTTGCTTTTCTTCTCTAAGGTGCGAAGAAATCTGAAAAATGCTAAGAAAAAAGCTCAATTTCCACTAATACCCTCAGACCCACTTCTCAGTTTTGTAAAAAATTTGTTCTCTACCGAATTCTGTTCTTGGTAGTTCATATGTTAATTTAGCTTTTAATAAGTTCATTTTTTTTAAATAAAATAATTTACCTAATGCAGTTTGAATAATTTAATTAATTTGACTATATTTTAAATTACCAAATCAAATAATTACTTGAAATTGATGGGTTTAAACTATATATATAAAAAAAAATGTGAGCTTGATGGGTTTATAATAAAAGGGTATTTTAGTGCTTTCAATAATCATCAACACTTCTCTCTTTTCTATCTCTCTTCTCTTTCTCTTAAACCAAACAATACCTCAAATCTACTCTATTTCTCTTATCTTTCTCTCTTACTATACTCTCTCTCCCTTATTTCTCTCCTCTCTATTTCTTCTCAGAACCAAACACACCCTAACGGTTTGTTTAGTTGAGTAGAGATTGTGAAGAGAGAGGTTGGGAAGAGAGAAATTGAAGAGAAAAGGGTAACCTATTGTGTTTGGAATGAGAAGAAGTAGGGGAGAGAGAGAGAAATAATATGTGGGTCCCATCAAAAGATTCTTTCTCTCCACTTATGCGAAGAAATGCATAAGAATAGTAAAGAAATGCAGAAGAAGAGTAAGGGTCTGTTTGTTTTGGCTTTTCAGCAACAAGAAGCACATCTACAAACCTCAAAAGTGGAAATTGAGTTTTCAATGTTGTTTGGTTTGGTTTTTCACAATTGCTTCTATCCTCCAAAAGCAATTCTCCTTAAAGCTGCAATTCCTAGCTTTTGGCTTTCCTAGAATCAATTCTACATTAAATTTAATATTTTAATTATTACAAACTATTATTTTCCTTTATTGCCCTTTATCAATTCTCCTTCTTTTTGCTTTGTAATTAATTTGATGAACCAAATTTAATCAGAAAACCTAACCAACCAAATCAGCCCCCGAAAAATGTTTATGGTCATGAGTTACCAAATTTTGGATTTTTCTTTATGATGTCCCCATTCAAATTTACTGTATTTTTTCTTTTACCTTTCTTTTACGCTATATTTTGTCATTTTTTACAACTAATTCTAGTATTATTTAACTTACATATATTTTATCAAAAAATATAAAATATATGAACAAATATTTTGTAATATTGTTGTACTTAAATAATATATCTACATTTAATATTGATCTATATATTCATTTAACTATGCACATTTACTTGAATTTAGCTATGTCTATTTTAGTAATTATACATTCAAAAGCAATTTTGATAAAAACTATCCAAACAACATTCATTTTGTTTAATCAATTCTGTATTATTGTATCTAAACATAAATCAATTCTATCAGAATCAATTCTATCGGAATCAATTCTGTCAGAATCAATTATATCCAAAGCTGAACCAAACACACACTAAGTATATCATGCTTTTACAATTTACTCTTTATAGGAAAATGTGCAACTCAAAACATTTCATTTTTTATGTGTAAAATAAGTCAATAGTAGGGGTATTTTGATACTTTTAATAATAATCAACACTTCTTGTAACACCCCGTTTTCCCAACGTAAAAATTTCTTAAATAAAATCAGAGTTTTTCATCATAAAACGGAATGTCACGTTTCTTAAAAAACGTAAATGGAATAATAATTTATCCTTCAAAAATATAACAACATAATCTTTAAAACTTCGCAGCGGAATAGTTTGACAACTTAAATAATCTTTGGCACAAGGACCTCAATATAAAATTTCATGAAACTTAGTTCAACATCAATTCTTGAAAGATTCATAAAGTAACACGTAAGGAACAGAAAGTAAAGACATAATTACATCCCGTTACGTATCAGAGCACCTAAGACACACTTGTGAGGAGTCCACTCACGACCGCAACTAATCCTGGTTACCTGCAAGTTACCCATACGAAGAGCAACATTTCCAAGCAGAGGGGTGAAATTTCTCAAACAATAATATTAAGCATATAAATCATATAAAGTACATTCAACAACTTAAACATCTTATAATTCATTAATCATATCTAATAACTTAAACTTCCTTAACTAGTGTCATTATCCTTCCTACATTAGTCATATACTTCATCAATTAATCTCAATTATTATTCATAAAATATCTTATCTTAAATCATGATCATAAGCATCAATATCTAACACCAAATATAATCGTAAGCATCATCATATAATTCACATAAGTATCATTATCAAAACATAGCATTTATCGAAAGCAACTTCATAATCAAGTTCATAATCAACTTCATAAACAAACATCATCATTAAATCATAATCATCAAATCACAATCAAACTTCATAATCAAACCTCACTTAACTCGACAATGCGACTCAACTCGACTATGTAACTCTTAACATCTCAAATCATCTTAGCATCTTGACAACTTAACAACTCGACAACTTCACATCTTAAATCATCTTAAAACTTCTTGATATGCAAATGCATGTGGTACCATTCAACAACATAAATGAGCGTAATTAGACTCTTCAACATGTGAGCATAAAGCTGCCGGGCTTAAAGCCCCCAACGTAGTTTGAGCACAAAGGCTGCCGGGCCTAAAGCCCCCAACTTTAATGAGCACAAGGCTGCCGGGCCTAAAGCCCCCAACTTTAATGAGCACAAGGCTGCCGGGCCTAAAGCCCCCAACTTTAATAAGCACAAGGCTGCCGGGCCTAAAGCCCCTAACTTTAATGAGTATGCAATGGACTCAACTTCCTACAACTTAGACAACTTCATGAACATCTATGACATCCTAACATCTTGATATCTTGACAACATAACATCTTAATTACTTGATGACTTCATAACGACTTGACGACTTAACAACTCTTATCATCTTAACATCTTAACATCTTGACAACATATGGATCACATAAATAATTCATGTCATATCATAATATAACAATATCAAATGATAATAAACAACATCTTAAAACATCATATTCATCAATCATAAACAAGTTCATATAACATCGTATTTAAACATCAACAATAATTCACTATGTATCTTTGTAAAAACATAATAAATTATCCACAACATATTTTCATGTTTTCGCCTAAGACCAATTCTGTACCGATCAATACCAGTTTTCATTTTAAATCCATAAAAATTCACTGTGACCTACGTGCAGTAATTTGACCATAACTCAAGTTCTATAAATCCTATTGACGTGAGACCAACGGCATTAGAAAGCTAACATCCATACCTACAACTTTCGTGGTTACACCTAAACCCAGTTCGGAACTTAAACTTGTCAAACTGAGACAATAAAAACGCGTTTTGTACATTGACAGCAAAATCGCAGTTCAGCTGCGATGCGATTTCGCTTTGGGGAAATCTTTTCCACTTCGTATTCGATCCAATACTCTGCAAACTTGACCCTAATCATTACCATATGATTACCCTATCATTAGAACACTAATTATTCATCAACTTACTGTATGCAAATTCAAAGGGTTCTCAAATCTATTAACAACCTATTACAATTATTAAACCCTAATTCTTAAACTCACCAACATCTCATCCAATTCCATGGTTCTAACCTCAAAACTACATCCAATAATCATCATATGAGTTATCTAAGGACTGTATACAATTTCTACATCAATTCAACAAGTTTTCATCATCTAATCATCAAATCTCTCTCAAAACCCTAATTCTCAAATTCTCACAAACTTTCCCCAACTTGTTAGATGCAATCTAATGATTTAACAACTTAATATTAATGCAAGATAGTCTCACCCTCACCTTAGATTAATTCCTGAATCAGCGGCAGCGTTCTTCTTTCCTAAGGTCTTCTCCTCTTCTCTTGACTTTTCTCTCCTCTTCTCTTCTTTCTTGTTCTCCTCTTTTCCAAAAAGCGGTTTCCGGTAAACTCTTTCTAACCTAAGCTTCTCTATTTATAATACTAAACGCTCATCCTAAATCTATTTTGGCCCAACAACTTATTCTTCTTTCTATTCTAACCCCCTTCTTATTTCTCTTACACCTCAAAACTACTCTATTCCTCATAATCTTATTTATTTCTAAATTAAATATATCTCTCCCCCACTTAATAATAATAATACACCAATAACAAATATATCTCTAACAAATAACAAATATATTTCTACACCAAATAACAAATATATCTATAACAAATAACAAATATATTTCTACACCAAATAACAATTATATTATGCTAGTAAATACCAACATATAACATAACAAAATATCACATAAATCATGTAAATCATACCAATCATATAAATATATTCTAAAACTAATTAAAATAATTAAATAAAAAGGAGGGCGTTACACTTCTCTCTTATATTTCTTTCATATCTCTTTTATACCAAACAATACATTAAATATACTCTATTTCTCCCTTATTTCTCACCTTTTTCTCTCTTTTCAAACTCTCTCTTACCTATTTCTCTCTTCACAACTTCTCTCGTGAACCAAACACACCCTAAGAGAGGGAGGTTAGAGAAAGAGAAGACTTCTCAATTCTGTATGCGCCTGAAAAATAGAAACAATTATGTAATTTTTTTTAAAGTAGGGAAATGGCTATTGGGTTGGGCTTGCTACAAAGAAAGTAGAAGTTGAGCCCGGGCTAGCACCCAGACTAGCTGTGGGGTGGCTCCGCCCCTGAGATCTGAGGTTCAAACTCCGACCACCACCACAAAAGTTAAGTTTTTTTTTTTTTTTACCAAGAAAAGTTAAGTCTTTTTTAGATTTTTTCAAACAAGTTTCTTAAATTTATAAAAATGTCAAATCAATTAAATCAAACCAAACTAACTTATTTTTTATAGGTTTGGTTTGGTTTGGATTTCGCGAAAAAAGATTATAAAAATGTATCTTTATCTTTTGTAAAAAAAAGAAAGTAAACACCACATCTTAACATAAAACATACATTAAATTTATGAATCACTTCATATATATTTTGTTCAAATTTCACATTTTAAAACAATATGCAATTTTGAGCTCACACTTGCCACAAAATAATACTTTAACACAATTTTACATGACAAATATTAAATAGTTTTACACCATTTAAGCTTGTATTATAATTTTTTTAAAATGGCAATGATAAACTAAATTGTTATTAAACATTAAGGCACCATTTAGAAAGGCATTTAATTTAGTTTAGGGTGAAGATCTCTTGTTATTTCACAATTTTTTAACTATCAAATTCAACCTCTTACAAAAATAAAATTTAAATTAATTAATGATATTTTTATATTAAAGATAAATTAGTCTTTCTCAAATTGGTCCCCAACATTTGTACACTAGAGATAAACTAGTTTTTCAATTGCTATCAATCCAGGATTATTTTTTCTTGATTTTTATCAATTAATTTTTTTCCTGTATTTGAGATTCGAACTCAAATTTTTCATATATTATACGATTGAGTTAAGTTCACGGAGACTAATTAATAACTAAATTGGATTGCAGTAAAAAAATAAAATTGTGAGAGGCCGGCCATATAGCTGTTGAACTTTAGGCAGACACGCAAGCCGCGTACGTCGTCTACTCTTTTTTATCATTACTACACATGGGATGGGATTGGATTAGGATTTATGGGAGCCATATTTCCAGGCGCCACATAAATGAATAAATCTAACGATAAATATCTAATCTAATTCCCTTTTTCGAAGTTCCAACCAAATATTTTAATTTTAATTATGTAAAACAGTGCGTTTTGACAAGACAACAACAACGTACAAGTAACAAATTAACCCCTCCCTTGACTTGGATGAGGAGGAGGAACAAAGATAAACTTAGCCAAATCATACCTTCTTTGCCTTTTCTTCCTCCAAGGGTAAATTCGTAATGTTAGTTTTCATGAACAACCTCTATTAATTTCTTCCAAGCCAAAATCATCATATCTTCCAGAAGTATTGAAATACAATTCAGGTACCTTAGATCTCATTTTTCTGTTAATTATTTCGCTTGTTGAAATTTTGACAACTTACTTCGCCAAAACTTTTAGGGTTTTGTTTAATTTTCCTTTTTTTTTTTCCTTTCTCTTGCAGGTTATAATTTTTGTAACCCCGTTAAGAAACCGTGGCATTGAGTTGAAAAGGTGAAGTGATTGGAATTGCATGAACTTGTGCTTCAAGTCTTCAATTTCAACAATGGCGTACCCAGGTTCTATGCAATTTTCTCGTGACGTTAGGCTCAAAACTAGTAATAATGGACCCCGTAGTTTTCAGCATCATGTATGTCTTTATTTTTATTTCAATTTTTAGCCACTTTTTTTGTTTTGTATACTTTTAATTTTTTAAATTCAGAACGTTGAGTTTGGTTTCTGTTTCATTTGACAGAATCCGGCGCGGGTTGGACGATTACATTTAGTCACCACGAATCTTTTACCGCGCACTTTGGTATGTTTTTTTGTCTATATTTATAATCTATGCATTTTTTATGCTAATTAGGTTTGAAAGCGTTTAGGTTATTGGCTGGAGTTGGGTCTTGAGCACTATACCTAACTGTTACTTTACTCTCTGCAAAACTGACTCATTGAAAAACACTATTTTGGAACTAACAGAAGCAAGATTCTTTGTCACACCATCTTTTACGTGGAGTACACGCCCCAACAAGGCATGCGCCATCTAGGTGCAGTGTTTTTGTATGTCGCTCTGCCATCCTACCGGGTGGTGGAGGGAGTGGGACTGCACTCATGAAATCTGCTAGTGTTCTTTTAACAAGGTCGGCCTCTCACTTTTTCCTGTTAATTCGGAAAAGTTTCCACAATTTAGTGTGTATGTTTATATATATTGTTTAGTAATTCTTGTATTTTTTTATCTTTTCACTATGAAATTGTGTTTGCTAGGACGTGTGCATTTGATTTTTTTGTAACAAAATTTTAGTTTGCCGTCTTTCTCATAATATTACATTTATATACTAATGCTTATGCCATTGATAGTATTTTCTATATGTCTTCTGAATTCATGTTAGTGGTTTACTGTAATCAGCCTGTGCTTATTGTCTGGAAGTATACAAATATTTATTATAGCATAGTAGACCAGTGAGATTTTCTTTGATATATTTCTCAATTCAGTTGGACTCATCTTTAAACCACCAGAGGTCGTCTAGTGTCAAACTAACAACAGTAGCATGATTGTTTCCCCCCTCCTACCCCCATCTGATTTTTGGCATAAATTTAGTAGCTTGTTGACATATATTTTGGAGTAACTTAGATCTGCTGCACCATATGTTTCTTTGACTTTTATGATGTGACATAATTTAAGTTTGCAGTCTTTTTCATAATGTAACTCATGTACTATACCGCTTATGCCATTAAAAGTTTTTGTATGTCTTCTGAATTCGTGATAATGGTTTTACTATAATCAGCTTGCAGTTGTGGTTTGGAAGTATAGAAATATTTATTATAGTGTTGTGGAGCAATGAGAGAAGCGAGCTAATTATTAGGACCCTTAAGAGACCAGGACATCACATCTCCACCCAAGAGACCTCGACGCCACATATCAATGTGGGATATTGATGTTTGAGGGAAGGGATTGTTGTAATTTAAGTGTGAGTTGTTGGTTCCACGTCGGATAATAATTGGCTAACTGATATATATATATATATATATATATATATATATATATATATATATATATATATATATATATATATAGACACACACACACACACACACACACACACACACACACACTAAGTGCCTTAAGGTTTTAGGTGAAGATGTGGTTTAATGATTCTGGTCATTACCCATTAGCTCGTTGTTGCTCTCGTTCACCCCAAGACTCCCCACGTTTGGTATTTCAATGATATTTTCTTTGGCATGGTATCCTTCTCGATTTAAATTTACTCATCTTTAAACCACCTGCTACTTACTAGTCATTCGTGTAGTGTCAAACCAAGTTGTATGGTTACTCTCAGCGTACCCCCATCCAACTTTTGGTATCTATTTATTGGCAGGTTGACATATATTCTGGAGCAACTTAAATCCATGCATTTGTTTCCTTTTTCTCTTAGGAGTGAATATAGATTGGCATTGACTAGAGCCACTAAGATTATGTTAAACAGCATATGAACTTGTAAAAGTAGTTTGCAAGATGATATTATGATACATTTAATTTGTATCTTTGTGTTACTGATATCAATTGTTAAGTTTGTATTGTTTCTTGTTGCATCTCTTCCTTTGTAACCTATTATTCAATGCATAATCTATGAAAAATTTATTTTTAGATATTTATGTAGGTCATATGATTCTTTATTGGGAAGCCCTATTTTGCTTCGATTGATTCCAGCCCTTGGTATTATTGCCTTTGCTGTTTATGGGATTGAGCCACTACTTCGTCTCAGCAGGATTCTATTTTTTCAAGTAATTACCAACTTCCCAACCTTTTTTATTTCTTTATTTCTTCTAAACCTTTTTTATTTTTTTTCATTTCTTCCAACAATTAGCACCTTTTCTGATTTGTGATACTTTTTCAGAGGACTGACAGCAGTTGGAAGAAAAGTAGTTCGCGATATGTCATGACATCTTATTTTCAGCCATTATTATTGTGGACTGGGGCAATGCTCATATGCAGGTTTGTTTTCAGATTTGTAAGTATACCCGTAAGTGCCTGACAGTGTTGACTGATCGTAGCATTATTTGTTTCAGGGCATTAGATCCAATAATCCTGCCATCTCAGACTAGTCAGGTCGTTAAGCAACGACTGCTTAATTTTGTGAGATCTTTGTCAACAGTAATTTCATTTGCTTACTGTTTATCAAGGTATTTATTTCTAGATGAATCATGACTAGCAGAATAGGATTTATTTTATATTTTATAAATGGTTTTCTGTATCAATTTCATTTACTACTATCTTAAACAACGAATCTAAGATATAGATATGCTCCCCTCAATGCAATGCTATAATCAGTTTGCATTTCTACTTGTTACTCCTTCTGTCCCTAGTCTTTGGTCTCTTATAGTTTGAGCACACATATAATGAAATAATTAATCTAGACAAGTAATGGGCCTTTTTACCCTAAAAGTAAGATTTCATTTATTACTTGCTTTTGGTTTTTGAAAGGGTACAAATGGAAAAACATATGTTTAGTTTTGTATGTTGTTTGTTTCTGAATACACTGTAAGTTTTGGAACAAAAGTAAAAAGCTTAAAAGACCACAGATTAAGGACGATGGGAATAGTAGTTACTACCAGTTACGGTTTTCTGCTTTGTATCAATCATGAAGAGATACTGCTTTATTCTTTTAAAAAAAAATTGCTGCTCTTTTTTAGTATTAAATGTGTATTGGGTCCTGATTACGTTTAAATTTTAATGTTATATGGTTTATTTCTTGTTTTCAGCTTAATTCAACAAGGTCAAAAATTCTTTCTGGAGGCAAATGAATCCAGTGATGCAAGAAATGTAGGTTTATGTTACATTTTCATTTACTTTGTCAGTTCTTGTCATTATCCACTTGACGTGTCCATAATGTTTCTCTGCCAAAGTACTGCTGAAATAGTTATTTTTGTTGTCTGAATACTTTTGACTTTCATATGAATACTTGAAATTATATATATAATATAACATCACTAGACTAGAAATTACGATTAGGATTATACTAGACATTTAGGAATAAGAATTTGATTGTTGAAATATTCACTTGTTTTTTCATGTATGAATTGAATGTTTATATCAAATCTCAGTTTTCTGTTTGAATCTTTCTATTAGGGACCCCAATATCGTTAACCTATTTATGGCATCTCATTTAAGAAAAAATGATTGACAGATGGGCCTTGATTTTGCTGGGAAAGCAATATACACTGCTGTTTGGGTTGCTGCTGTGTCATTATTCATGGAGTTGCTAGGTTTCTCCACACAGAAGTGGTTAACTGCTGGTGGTTTGGGCACAGTATTGCTCACTCTTGCCGGTCGAGAGGTACACCACTGTTTATTTTCTACTGTCTACTATGTAGTAGTATAGTTTGTTTTCCCCATATTCATTGTGTTTTGTGGATGATAGCCATAAATTTTGTAAGAAAAAGTCTTCTAGGTGTACAACCAGTAGCCATTATCAATTAAATGAACTTTGTTGGAAAACTAAATAAATTATTCAATACTTTTGTTATTGTCATTCTGAGTTCATTCTTACGATTAACGCAGATATTTACGAACTTCCTTTCAAGTATAATGATCCATACAACTCGGCCATTTATATTGAATGAGTGGATTCAAACAAAGATTGAGGGGTATGAGGTTTCTGGCACAGTTGAGGTTTGTATCTACCTTTAAATGAACTTTTACATATAAGGATTATAATGTTTGATCAGTAGTTATTTTTATTTATTAAATGGGTATTCCCCACAATCATTTGACATATAGAAGACCTATTACCATCAATGCATTTCCTTCTTTGCATTAATTCTGCAACGCTGTATTAAAATTTCATCTTTTTCTAGCATGTGGGCTGGTGGTCACCAACCATTATTAGAGGTGATGATCGTGAGGCAGTTCATATTCCTAATCACAAGTTCACTGTCAATGTTGTGAGAAATCTGACTCAGAAATCTCATTGGCGTATCAAGAGTTACATTTCTATCAGTCACTTGGATGTTAACAAAATTAATGTGAGCATTCTCATTTCTCATGCTTTAACAACCTGGTCAAACAATTCTGATGCTCATATTTTAATGTGAAAACTGGTGTAATCTCCATTCCATTTTCTTCATGCAGAATATTGTAGCTGATATGCGCAAGGTTTTGGCTAAAAATCCTCAAGTGGAGCAACAGAAATTGCACAGAAGGGTCTTTTTGGAAGACATTAATCCTGAAAACACAGCTCTAAAGGTAAGTGTCTGCTCTGTTCATTTTGTGTGTGTATGTTTTACATATATGACACTGTCTTTGGTTGGGTCTATTGCACGTAATGATAGGAATATAGTATATGTAGACCGTAAAATTCAAGCAGATTTAGTCAAATGAGAGAATGCTTTGGGTTGTTATCTATGATAGGTTAGTGCGACTAAGGCATAAGGGGAAACCTTACCACAGTTAACATAGTAATAAAACCTATGTTGCATGAATGTTGATGGTAAAGAACCTTTTAAAAAAATAAGTTTAATGTTTTAATGGGCGGCTGCACAACATTAGATAGGATTAGAAATGGATGCATTATTAGAAAAAAAAGTTTTGGTGGCACTTTTTTGGGAAAAAGATGGCGTAATCTCTCTTTATGTGATTTGGTCAAGTGTGGATAAGACTTGTAAAAAGTGCAATGAGGAGAGTATATCGAATAGAGGGCTGTCTAATAGTTAGGTATAGAGAGACCTAGAAAACTAGAGGCCAAACCATTGACAAGACTAGATTGGTTTGTCTCTTGACACAATTTATGAGAAGACATTGTTGTTTGATGTCTTTGATCCATGGAGTCTACTTAGCTCAGCCTAGTAGGAAATATCTTTATTGTTGTTGTTGTTGTTTCACTTGTTGTTTATCAATTTACCATATCTTACTAACGATCCTTTGGATTGCAGATATTGATATCATGCTTTGTGAAAACTTCACATTTTGAGGAGTACCTTTGTGTTAAGGTAAAGTACTACATACCCGAGGCAATTGCAGTTTCTTATGGTGTAATACAATTATATTTTATGTTGACAAATTTTGTGATAATCACTTAGATCCTGATTTTTTGTATATGCCGGCAAATTATTAATTATCAGTGAATCATTTCATTCTTATTTGCAACTGATATCTATACTGATTTTGTAATTTGCTGTACTTGACTTCTGTTTTTGGGATTTTGTGAAATTGGTTGTTTTTACATGATGCTTATTTTGTGAATATTCGGACCTGTGAATATTGAGTTACTTATGATTTCATCGTTTGAATCAAAATGCATATGATGTTGGTTTAAATAGTACAGGTCCTAATCTAAGAAGGAAACAAATAAGAATCACTATAATAGGAGGGATTGTCTATACGAGATGCTATGATTTTAGTGATGACATAATCTGCAGCTGTCCTACATATAATAATACAGTAGTTACGATACAACCAGTCAGTAAATGACTGATTCTCAGCCACGACCACGGTTTGGTATCTTTGCCTTTTACAAATGTAAAAAACCAAATTCTTATTTTAATTTCTATCATATCATTTATGTGCCATCTTGACTTCTTGGAACTTTCATGCTCCCTTGCAGGGGTGAGAAAAGAGTTTTACTTAATTATGAAGTCATAAATTTAGCGTTATTGGGTTTCTTCATTTAAGATCATTATTATTTTAATATAAGTCGTATGATTCTGTTTTTCCTACTAAATATAAGTGGTCTAATTAAGGTTATTCTCATTTAATGAAACAGGAGGCAATCCTTTTGGATCTTCTCAGAGTTGTCAGTCATCATCAAGCCCGGTTAGCCACTCCCATCCGGACAGTTCAGAAAATATACAGTGAGCCTGCCTCGGAAAATATACCCTTTGGGGATTCCATTTTCACTCGATCCAGAGCAGCAGTGAATCGCCCGTTCTTACTAATAGAACCACCGTATAAAGTTAATGGTGAAGATAAAGCTAAGCCGTCAACTCGTTCAACTCGTGGCAATGAGGAAAAAGATGCCAAGGTTGATGAACCTGTGGCATCAGACTCCAAAAGTGATGAGAATTTTGCAGGAACATCAACTTCTCCATCTAGTGTAAACTCCAAGGATAAGTCCAAGTCAAAGTCTGATGCTCAAACCCAGAACATGGGTTCTGATAGTTCAGTGGAAAAGACCTCCAAAACAATGCAACCTAAAAAAGAAACTGCAGGAGATGTAGGAAAAGGAAGCACGATTCCTGTACCTAAAACCCCTGCACATAGTGTAGTTTCTGAAACTTTGCCTGTTATTACTAACCATGAGTCTAGCAGGGCAGACACTGCTTCTGCTACTTCTTCACAGTCAAAGCAAGATGAAGAGAAATCTTCGGTGCCATCATCAGCAGTTAAACCTCCCTTAGAAGAGAATATTCTTCTTGGGGTTGCACTTGAAGGCTCAAAAAGAACTCTTCCAATTGAGGAAGAAATGAATCCATCTCCTAACTCGGCTGAGTCACAAGAGTTTGCTGTCCAACGGAATGGGAATGGACCTCCTGCTAACAAAGATAAGAAGGATGGTCCAACCTCTTCATTTCCAAATGCTAAGCAAAATGACTAGATTGGTAGCAAATAAACAGAGTAAAAGTTGACATTTTAGTTTATGCCTTAGGTTGAAGTTCTTCAGAAAGTGATCCAGCTGTCTTTTTTAAGTTGGAATTATAAAGTGTATCTCTCTTACTGATTGCGCATATATGTACATAATTATCAATTCATGATTTGTTATATTATTGTATCTCATTGAGAGCCTGTTTCCTACTCCGAGAATCTGACATGAGTGTTGTTTTAAATTATAATAAAGAGAAGGAAATTACAAGATTGTAATCTGTAATATTGGCATCTCCTTTAGAGATGATTTGGAGCAATGCATTTGAATATTGTAACCAGCATGTGATTTAGTTTAATGCTCCGATAGGTAAAGAGGGGAAGGGAGGTAAAGAGGGGAAAGGGGAAATGATTGATTATTCTAGTTTTGTTTGTGAACTTTTGGCCCTTCAAGTTATTTTCGAGTTAATTAAGTCTCATTGTTTTAAAAACTCGATAAATATAGCCTTACTAGCAACTGCTTTCTATCTTAGTTTATGTTATCTTTTATTAAGATATTTTGGGTTAATATTTGAGATATGAAATAACATTTTAAGTTTAAAAGTTGAACAAAGTAAAATTTTGTTCAAATTTACAAGACTAAGGCTAGTGATATAGGTTTGGTGTGAACAAAATGTAAGCTTTTTATTTATTTATTTATCTAGAACGAAACTTGATTTTTTTTCGTGAGTGTCAAGTATAATAAGAGTACTTTGAATAATTTAATAGATTCAATTTGTAATAATTGTTAAGGTGAGAAACTAAATTTGCTAAAAAAGTTATAGGACCAAAATCACGCATCAACTATAGCAGATAGACTAAAGTGACATTGTCGTTGAAATTAAAGGATAATAGATAAATACAACATAATGTAACCAAAAAAAAAAAGTAGAGTGTAACCAAAAAAAAGATAAATACAACATAAGTAAATCTCCCATTGCTCCAGCAGATTAATTTCTCAAAAGGTCAATAATGCATTCTAGTTCTGGTTTATGAATTGCAAGTAAAACTTAGTTAACAATAGTAGAGCCTATAATCAGACTTGTGAAGTTTCCTCAAATCATATGCCAAAATCACTGTATGTCTGTATCACAAGCTGTTCACAATGAGCCGGAGATGGAAAAAATGGTTTATACTGCAATATACAGCTAACAATAATCAAGGGAACTTTATTAAATTTTCTAAAATTTAACTTTATCCCCTCTAAATTCAACTTCATTCCATGTCAACTTTGTTAGACCATGTTTGTTTCACCATTCAGACCCACCCAAACACCGTTCAACAACATGCAACTTTTCCCCTTTCCCATTCATCTATTGGAATGTGAGCTGAGTTCAGAAGAATTTAGATAAATGTACCCTTAATTGCATGAATTGAAAATCCAACAGAATACCCCTGCAAGTAGAATTTGGGGAGAAAAACTGAACTCCATTGTGAGTAGAACAGCTCAAATACTCAATACTATAGGATAGCTAATAGTATGACAATTTTACTTACATCTTGTATTTCGAACTTTCATTATTTATTTTTGAAAACTCGGTATCCCGCCCAAGGACCGAGGTTGTATTTAGAACTTGATTTGTTTATACGGCGAGCATTCTGTCAAAGAGGAGCACTCTTCCAGTCTTTGGCTATCTTACATCACGGTACGAAACTATAGAAGCCATAAGTGCAATTAAGCTAAAGATCAATTTACATCTGCAAAAACTTGTTTCAACTAAGCTCTACACATGCAATCAGGAGCAGGGTATGTATAAATTGATTGCTTCTCCTTTCTTAATCTTATCTGTCCCTGTCTGTTCTTATGTCCATCAAGAACCGCACGCTGAAATTCTGACCAGCCTATGCTCTTATTCTGAAATAGCTGGCCCAAAAGTGCCATGTTTGGTCTGATAGTCTTCAGATTCTTATAAGCACGATGTGCCACCTGAAGATGCAAAAGATGTTTGGTTTAAACGGTAAATTTTGGGGATTTCCTACATGTCTTGCAGCAATACATAACATATAAGTAGTTATGCGATGTAACTCTTCACAGTTGTTAAGTTTCAAACATATTTAACAACGACTCTTACCAGAGCATTGTGCATATTGCCCGGAGAAGCCGAAATGAAGATGTCGCTGTGCATGCTCACATAATAATCAACAGCAGCTAATAGCGATGCCTTTCCATTAACTTTGGCCATTGTCTCTGCAGAGACTAGACTTTTCTTATCTTCCATAAAAGGAAATAACGTGCTTAAAGTTTCCAACCTAGCTTTTCCACCATAAACCTAAAAACATAGAATCAATCCAGACTAAGTTCAAAAGTAAACTATAAAATGACAATGCACAAAGATGTAAAAACTGTACTAGATTATTTATCAATTAATATTGCAATGAATATTGCAATTAATCTTTGTTGTTACATAATAACAATATATCATGTCATGAGCTGGGCAATAAACCTTGTGGGAAGCAAGATAAAGTCGTGTTCTGTTGTTGAACCCCAAAGCAGCTAGGAGCAATCCAATCTCTTCGGGAGTCAGTGGGCAACGCCCCTGATTTCTCAACTCTTCATCATTGAATTGGGAATTCAATACTCTTCCCTGCCAAATCACCTGCCGGTATTTAGCTAGAGCAAGTTTCTCAGCTTTACCCCCACCAAAATCACAAGCTGAATGGGCTGCCATATCCTGCACATGTCAGAGACCATTAATTAACAGGAGCCTTAATTTTCTGAAAAAAACATAAATTGTCATTTATATAATTGGATCACAAGGAGAATTCAAGATGAAATGTGCAGTTCCTTAAACTGCAGTTAATAGAAAAATTCTTCACAACTGAATCAGTTTTTTTGTTCTGCAGAAGCGTGTATAACCAGAACTCTACAATAGGAGGATAAATCCTCGTTCAAATTTTAAACACATGCAAGCATGCTAATACATTCACACACACAGGCAATACAAATACGTAGTTCCTTCAAGCTGTAGTTACACCTAAAAGGTATTTAAAACAGACTCAAGATGCCTTTTATGTAGAAGCATCAGTGGTAGCAACTAGCTGCTTCACAACAGAAGCATAAATCATCAACATATCATTCAAGCACGCATGCAAACACAATTACAGAAACAAAAATTGAAAAATTATTGGTGCTAAATATATTTGAACTGATTACTCTACTTAAAACATATGAAGCAGTCAGTCTACCAACATGCAAGTTGTTGCCTAACAAACTATATTCCGCTTATAATACTGTAATCACAGTGCAATAATAAGACTTTCCAAGTAAAATTAGAAAGACAAGTGACCCATAATTTTTTGAATCCTGGCAAAATGCAAATGAAGACTATACTTTATCAAAACGCAGATGCAACACAACAAACTTCCCGCTTTGCTGTTTCCCAAGCTTATCGGCTTCCTCTGGCAAATAGTCATTTGATTCTGCTTGGTTGATACTAGAATTGTAGCGAAGACGCTGAACAAGGATATCTCCTAATTCCTTAACGTGTGGAACAAAGTTCAGTGCTTCAAAGTTGACCTTACAACGGAGACGCTGGATGTCTGATGGTAAGCCGTTGAATGTCAAGCGATGAGAGAACGGTGCAATGGCAGCAACACCATAACTGTATCAACGAGAAAATCTACAACATTTGAAAACAGGTATTTACGTAAATAATGCATATCTAAAGGAAGACACTAAGTGGCTTATGGCACTCCGTAAGCATATTTAGAATTTTATATACATCAAAGAATAAATTACAGTGTGATATTTATAAGAATGAAGGTGAGCCTTGGCGCGATGAATGGAGTTGCTACCGTGTGATCAGGAGGCCATATGTGGAGTTATTAAAACAGTCTTTTGCAGATGTGAGGTAAGAATGATTATAATAGATTCACGATGAGTCCAACCTTCCCTAAATACTGCAATGGAAGGCACTTTACAGCACTACATTAGAACTAGGAAGAAAGCAGTTCCTAAAACAAAAAATTGCACATAACTCAAACTATGTAAATTCCAACATTGGGACTGTGAGAAAACTTCCCACATAATCCTTGGAAGAACCAAATAATTTTTCTTTCTTAGATCCTAGGTATATCCCCTGACAACTATTTGAGTCAATAAACTATGGCAAGTGATAACAAACAAAGAAAATAGGCATTTGACAACAAAAAGTGCCTGCCTACTTGGAAGTTCACTAAGAGCACTGAGTAGTTGTTAGATTGAAAAATATGGATGGGTGACGTGACGGACAGACTGACAGGTGGCAAGTGGCAACAAAGGTATAATACTGTGCTGGAAATAGTATTATTTATATAGCTTGTTTGGAAATTGTTTATACTTTGAATAGATTAAGTCTCTAGTCTATTAATTCTACTAATTAAATATTTTCAGTTATTTTCTATAGGTAAGTGAAGCCTTAAACTGTAATTTTTTTCCCAAAAAACAACACTGACTTGATTGGTACAAGAAATCTTCATTAAGCCTAGTGCATCGTCTTAATAGATTTCATAAATCCACCCAGAATTTTTTCTTAAACTGTCTCCTTATTTTTTTCCAATGGATTATGAGACAATAATTGATGGTAAATTGAGATTAATTGTCTGTGCTCAATATTGAATTTTATACATACAGAGCATCAAAACCTACAAATTATATCATGGAAATCCATTGTAAGGGCTAGTTGCAAAAGCTTCTAAGTCAACACATTTTCTATATAATGGCAAAACCTAAATGCATTTCAGGGGGAAAATGAGGGAACCTGGCAGAATTTGAGGTTAAGTTATTCACATACCTCTGAAGAACCGGCAATACATTTTCTGTATACCAATCTGCGGTAGCATGAACTGGCGCTGTTTTAATTCTAGTAGCTCTAATGCCTGTGGCATAGTACTCTCTTGTGCTCCAAGAGTACTCACCAGGAAGCTCTTTCACTATAGATACTTCGTCACGGAGAACATCAATGAAGTGATCAACGTCAAATATATCTGCAAATGAACTGCAGAAAAATAACAACTCAGTATAAATGGCTGGTATAAAAAATTGAAGACATAAAGGTTGCAAAAATATCCCACACTAGATATACCTTGAATCTTGCCAGACAGGATTCACTTCAAAATGCGGGATCACCAACGTTACATTCAAAATTTTAGCAACAGCAACAGCATCACATATCTTTTAAATAGAAAATGTGGGAAACTGATATTAGAATAGTGATTAGAATATGTCTTTAAAGGTTGTGCACACTTAAGAAAATCATTAAGTGTACTAATCTCTATGATAAAATGATTTTCATTTGCTAAAGTAATTTTATTAATATAGTAGTTAGTACGTAGTAGAGTAGTTAAATGTGTTTAGATAAAATAGAGTATAAGGATATATCAGTGGAAAAAGGTAATTAATACTTCATTGGTAATTTAAAATTATGAGACAAGTAAAAATTCCAAACATGACACTTAATATGAGACGGGGCATAGCAGTTTTTTTTTTACCCTTCATTTCTGCAATGAAATTATACCCTTTCAAAACAATCTCATTTACTTACCCCCATCTTCTGCTGGTTCAATCCTCCATCAAGGAAAACTTGAATATAACCCCGAGACTTTTCGGGCAGCGCTGCAATAATCAAAAGGGAATAAACAAAAATTCAAAAACCAATGACAAACAAAACAGTCCTGAATTTTAATAGAAAAATAAATAATCCAATTATGCAGATTTGCACTCACAAGGTGATTTTGGAGGCACGGTACAAGGTTTCCATCCTTGGTAAGCCAAGGGAGACCACAGATTGGTTTGTACTTCAACAGACTGAAAACAAGAACAAAAAAAGTAACAAAATTGTGTAGAAAACTTGTACACCGTCAATTGTATTGGAAGCATTAGATCATTAAAATAACACATACGATCGGTAGTGATTTGTTGACAGTGTAAAACAATTTACACTCAAGAATGAACAGAAAAAGTGTAATGTACTCACAGTTCGGCGTTGTAGAGCACCCTGTAGCAATGTGACGTGTCTAGGTTTAGGAGCAATCCATTCCTGAAATCACAATCGATTTTTGATACCAACAATTAGGTGATTCATAAATGAAATTCAATTTTTCACGATTAATTGAGGAAATGGAAAATGAGGAGTTACGGAGAAGATAGAAGGTGAAGCACGACCCAAAGGTTGGAAGAGATTGGGAATGAAAAAGGGAAAGAGAATGACGAAAACGGCAACAAAAGCTGATTTTTGAGAGTGGTTGAGTTGGTTCAATTGATGATGAAGCTTCATTGTGACAATTCTGAAGCGGATCGATGATCAACAGAGAGGGGGATGTATTGGATTAAGATTCTATGGGATTTTAAAAGACTTTTTAATTATGAAAAAGTCTAGTGGTATTCAATCAAGACTTTTTGCAACTTAAAAAAAGTCTTGTGGTATTCAATCAAGACTCTTTGTCATTTTAAAAAAGTCTTGAGGTATTCAATCAAGACTTTTCATCACTTAAAAAAGTCTCATGGTATTCAAAATCATTCAAATTTCGAAGGATTGTTTAATAAATTGGATTTTGATGGATTTTGTGGGATTTTGTAGTGTAATTTTAACAAGAAAAAGTCTTTCATAAAAAGATGAGATTTCATGGGATTGTTTTTCATTTAAAAGTTACTATCTCTTTCTTCTCCCTTCTCTCTCTCACCCCTCCCCCCTCTCTCCTTTCTCTCTTCGTCTCTCTATCTCTCCATTCTCTCTCTCTCTCTCTCTCTCTCTCTCTCTCCCTCCCTCCCTCCCTCTCTCTTCTCTTCTCTCTCTCTCACCTCTCTTAGAAAAACTCAAACGACTTCTCTAATTTCAAACACAAAATGAGGGCTGACACAATATTTTTTTTTTTGAAAGATTTGTAAGGACTGTCATAATTTTAAATATGTACAATTGAATTTTGTGGGAATAACATTTTTAACAAATAAAAAATGTGTATGGAGAATAATGTGTTAAGAGTGTTTTTTAGTCCCTTAAAATCTTATAAAATCCATAAAATCCTTAAAATTTTAAGGGTTAAATATGTTTTTGATCCCTATAAAATGGCGACCTTCTAAGTTTAGTCCTTACTTAATTTTAATAGCTTTTTTGACCCCTACAAAAAAAAAATTACTTATAATTTTAGTCCCTGCAAAAATAAATTTTGTTTAATTGTCCTTAAACTCTTAAATTTTTTAACGATTCTTTTTATACAAGTTTAGAACACTATGAAAGGTTCATTTACTAAAATCTATAATTTTTTAACATGAAATAAATTAAATATGAATTTTTTAAAACGACAAAAGTTTAAGATATAAGTAACCAAAATATGGACGTAGAAATCAAATTTTTGCGAGATTTTTTTTGGAGGACCTTTTAATAACGTTCTTAACACGCCTTTAAAAAATTGTTGAAAAACTTAAGAGTTAAAGCATAAATTAAACAAATTTGGATTGAGTAAGGACTAATATTGAGTGCAGAAATTTTTTGTAGGGATTAAAAATGCTATTAAAATTAAGTAAGGACTAAACTTACAAGGTCGTAATTTTGTAGGGACCAAAAACATAATTAACCCAAATTTTAAAATCAATAGTAAAAGAATTTTTTATTGGTTTTATTTTTCTTTATTCAAACGCTAGAATTTATTTGTTCATTATTTTTATCATTCACACTTGTAAGTTTGTTCTTTTTTCCCCTAAAATTCATTGAATCCTTTAAAATTTTAAAATCCCATAAAATCCTTTGAAATCCTCAAAAGTCAGTGTGATAAATCCATTAAAATCTTGAGTGTATAAAGTCTTTTACATAAAAAGTCTTTTAAAATCTCGCAGAATCAATACAATCTCACACAGTCTTTTAAAATCTTAAAGACTTTTTTTATTAAAATAGTCTTTTAAAATCCTAATCCAATACACCCCCCTAAGAGTATGATTCATACTCTTAACACCATTTTCAAACTTAACACCATTTTTGTCAAAAAAAAAAAAAAAACTTAACACCATTTTTAATGTCTTAACTTATTGGATTCCATCTGGAAAAAAAAAAAAAAGATGGTGGTTTATTTGAGTTAGGATCCTCTGTGAAGAGATATATACACAAAAAAATTTCAAAAATCTAAAAGGTAATTAATGATAGTGAGATCCACTTAATAGTAGGACCTATTATCTATTTTATATGATAGTGAGATCCTCTCTTCAAATTGCACACTCCATTATTATACCAAATGGAGATGATCTTTACCCTGTTTGGTTATTGTCTCATTGTACCATTTACAATTTAGGTCAAATATTTAGTAGGTCCTTGAAGTTTTGAGTAATATAACGTGATCGGCCTCTATGTTTTTTAAGTTTTAACGTTCGCATTGTTATCCTTCATTTTCAAATAACTCTTTGAAACAACGGTGATGTTGTCGTTAGACGTTGTTGTGGTGAGTTCAACTCGACAAAATTTTCAAATTTTATAAAGGGATATTTTGTAAAATTAATTAAAACTTCTTTTTCCTTTTTTTTTGGTGGTGGCCGGGGTTTTCCTTTTTTTAGTGGTGGCCGGGGTTCGAACCTCGGATCTTGCATATTTTATGGATTGTCCTGAACTAAGCTCACGAGGACAAACTTCTTTTTCCTTTACAAAAACACTTACATTTCTTAATTTACGTGAAATAGACTTGTAGTTGAATACGAGTAGACTAGGGAGTAATATATTTTGGGTATGTTTGGTCAAAAAAATTTCAAGCATTTTTTAATTAATAATTCATATTTTCCATAAAAAAAAAGTTAATAATTCATATTTCTATTGTAAGTGTATTGGCATTGTTTTAGTGGGATTTTAACTTTTTTTTAAGGAGGAATTTTAACCTTTTTAATGAATAATTTAAATAATACTATAAAAATTATAAATAATTTAAATAAAGGGCAAATTTGAAATACATACGAGTTATTGACAAAGTGAACTATCTTAGAGATTTTTTTTTATTTTAAGTCTAATATATCCACTCATCTATGACGGTGTATAAAAGTGATACATCTCTTTAATTGAATTTTTTCTTTAATTTTTGTTTTCATTTAAATTATTTATTTTTTAGAATATTATTTAAAAACAATACATAAAAGGGATATGTCTTTTTGGCTGAATTTTTCTTTGATTATTACTTTTCACTTAAATTATTTTACTTTCTATTTTATCCTTTTTATAATATTATTTAAATTACCAATTAAAAAATAGTTAAATCTCATTGTAATACAAAAACCCGCATTGCAAAAACAACAATCTTAAAAAGTTTATTTCAATCTTATTTATAAAAAATACTTTTTTTTGTTGACAAAATTGATATATATCAAGCGGAAAAAAAAAAGATATATATTAAGCGCCGCATCATCTTTCCGTTAGTATATATATAAAAGACCACTAGTAGTAAAACGAAAGGTTTAGAGAATTTCTTTCGCTAGGGTTTTGTGTTTGGCGCTGTTCTGTTAAAACGAAAGGTTGAATCGAATCGAATCGAATCTCATCTCAGGTACAAGCTTTTCGCCACACAAATTGTTGCATAATCAATCTACTTTTCACATTCGAATCAATCAGTTGTATTGAATTTTCTTTTTGAATCTTTCTGTTAGGTTTGGACCCGATGGATTGGGATACAATGGTCAGTCATTTATGTTTTGTTGCTGCGTTTACCTGCATGTACTGGCTAGGTTACTCCATGCTGCTCTCTTTATGTGCAGCATTGCTCGCTTTTTTTGTTCTTGTTTTTGTTCTTGAGGTACACCATTCTTTCTTTTGCACTGTCTACTATGCCCCATATTCATTGCATTTTGTGGATTATTATCTATGAAGCACTCATACACTAATAGTAATTTAATAAATTGAATGTAATCAATAGTCACATGTTTCGGTCGCACACACGTCTTCAATCAAAAGTGTTGATGCCACAAAAAAATTATTACTATAAATTTTGTTATAAGAGTAAGTCTTCTACGCTTGTTTATTGTCGGTAGCCATTATCAATTAAACGAACATAAATTATTCAATACTTATAAGAGTAAGGTTGCATACAATACACCAAAATGGGGGGATGCCTTCCCGGAATTTGGGTATGCGGGTGCTTTAGTGCCACCAGACCAGACTTCCCTTTTTAATACTTATGTTTACTGTCATTCTGAATTCATGCATGATTAACCCAGGTATGTAAGATGACACTTCCGAACTTCCTTTCAAGTATAAGGATCCGTGCAACTAAACCGTTTATATTGAATGATTGGATTAAAACAAATATTGAAGGATATGAAGTTTCTGGCACAGTCAAGGTTTGTATATACCTTAAAGTAACTTTTATATATAAAGAGTATAGTGTAGGTCAGTGATTATTTTTTATTTTATTTTAAATGGGTGGTTGCCACAATCATGTGACAAATAGAAGATCTATTACCATCAATGGATTCCTTCTTTGCATTACTTATGTGATGTTTTCTCCAGCACGTGGGTTGGTGGTGGACCACTGTCACAGCTGAAGATGGCGGGACACTTTTTATTCCTAATCACAAGTTCACCGACAATATTGTCGACAATATTGTGAGGAATCCGTCTCATTGGTGTATCAAAATTTACATTCCTATCAGTCCCTTGGGTGTTAACAAAATTGACGTGAGTATTCTCAGTTCTCATGCTTCAAGCAGTTTATGATGCTCATTTTTTAATGTGAAAGCTGGTGTGATCTACATTTTGTTTTCTTCATATAGAGTATTGTAGCTGATATGCGCCAGGTTTTGGCTAAAAATCCTCAAGTGGAGCAGAAAACTGTCTTTTTGGAAGTCATCCATCCTGAAAAACAAGATTTGAAGGTAAAAGTCGCTGATATGTAGACCATGAAATGCAAGCAAAGTGAGTCAAGTGCTTTGACCATAAAGGGAAACTTTACCACGATCCTATGGTAAAGAGCCTTTAAAAATTAAGTTTGATGTTTTAATGAGTGGCCACACAACATAAGATAGGATTAGGAATGGATGCATTAGACCAAAACACGGGGTGGCACCTTTTGTAAAAAAGATGGCAGAATCTCTCTTTATGTGAGACTTGTAAAAAGTGCAATAAGAATAGTATATCAAATAGATGGTAGTCCAATAGTTAGGTATAGGGAGACATAGAAAAATAGAGGCCAAACCATCGAGAAGACTGTAGATTGGTTTGTCTCTAGACAAATGCTGTCAAATAGCGGTTATAGGCTATATCGGCGCTATAGTGTAGTTGAATTTGATCAAACAGCTATTGTTTTGGGATACACTATCTAGTACAAAGTGTTGTCATATCAGAGTTTGAACAAACAACTATTTTCTTAGATCCACGATTGACAACATTGCTCTAGACAAAATTTACGAGAAGACATTTTTGTTTGATATGTGGAGTCGACTCAGCTCAGCCTAGTAGGAAAATGCTTTATTGTTGTTGTTTCACTTGCCGTTTATCAACTTACCATATCTTACTACTGGTCTTTCCGATTGCAGATATTGATATCCTGCTTTGTGGAAACTTCACATTATGAGGAGTACCTTTCTGTTAAGGTAAAATAATACACACCCAAGGCAATTGCAATTTCTTATGGCGTAATACAAATGTTGGAATTTTTTTTATAATTAATTAGATCCTGATTTTGTTGTAGATGCCAGCAAATCATTAAACTATAATAATAGAAACACCTGTTCTTATTTTCCATTGATATCTATCACTGATTTTTTAATTTGCTGTACTTGGACTTCATTTTGTGGGATTTCGTGAAATTGATTGTTTTACATGATGCTTGTTGTGTGAATATTTGTGAAGATTTGGAATTGTGAAATATTGAGGTACTTTTGATTTCAATGCTTGAATCAAAATACATACAATGCTGGTTTAAGAAAGGCAACAATTGAGAATCGCTATAATAGGAGGGATTGGCCACCGGAGATGCTTTGATTTTAGTGACGAGTGATGACATATCTATAGCTGTCCTACATAATTAAATAACAATCAATCAATAAATAAATGCCCGATTCTCAGACACGCCCACGTCCACAATTTGGTATCTTTGCCTCTGCATATGTAAATAGATAAATTGTAGTGTAATTTCTATAATCATTTTACTTATTTGTCATCTTGGTTTCTTGGAACTTTCATGTTCCCTTGTGTGGTGAAAAAGGAGTTTTACCTAATTATTATGTCATAAATTCAGTGTTATGGTATATTTTTACATTTAAGATCGTTTTTATTTTAGTATACGTTCATATGATTCTATTTTTCCTAGTAAATATAAGTGGTCTAATAAAGGTGATTAACATGTAATATAACAGCACGCAATTATTTTGGATCTTCTCGAAGTTGTCGATCATCATCAAGCCTGGTTAGCGGCTACCAACCGGACAGTTGATGGACCACTTTGCAGGAACGACTGTACCTCCAACTGGTAGAAACTCCAAGGATAAGTCCTAGTCAAATTCTGATTCCCAAAGTGTTTTATCTGAAACTTCGCCTACTACTTTCCATGAGTTTGGCAGGGGAGAGACTGCTGCTACTTCACAGTCAAAGCAAGAAGAAGAGAAATCCTTGGTGTTCTGATATACTGTCACCTGCTTTTAAAATTGTGCCTTCTTCTCGAACCTCTTTGCCTTCAAAGATATTTTGGTTTCTGGCCATCCATATACCATAAGCTATGGACGCTATGTAGATAATATCATTTTCCTTTTGTGTGTTGATCGTGTATATAGGCAATCCTTGAGTTGGTTGTTATTAGAAGAATCAAATCTTAAGTCTAACTTTGATTAAAACAATATCTTCCTGGTTGAGGGGCATTCTGTCATAATATAATTAAGGCAAATGTTAACTTGTGCCTTCAAGGGCACATGTTAAGGAACTTATTAAAGAAATATACGCATAAAAAGTCGTGCATTCAACTTCTTAAAACTTGATATATTATGTTTTCCAATGCAAAGTTGCCCTTTTTAGGTTGCTTAACATGTGCCCTTAGGGCACAAGTTAACATGACCCATTAATTAATAGTTTCAATGCATTTATTACACTCAGGCCATAATATAGGTCAGTTAAAAGGAGTACTCTTCTTGCAGTTGTGGCCAAACACTTATGCTTCATTACATCAAGTTCAATCTTGCAGGTTCTGTTCTTTGACATAAGAGCTTTAAGACTAACTTCCCTTTTGTATCATATGCACTCTCATCATCCTGTCTTATATTGAAATTTTGTACTCCTTTTCAAGTAATTGGTCGATGCTAAGAAGGTTTCTCTTCATACCTAGGATATTAAGGACTAACGAGATTAGTGTGGTATCATGTGCAAACTTCACTTTATTTTAGATATGTTGCTGATCTTCACAAACCAAACTCTCCTTCCAGTCATGTGAGTGGAACATCCAATATCTAAATATCACGATCACCAAACTTACTTCTTCAGCACCTGAGACCATTAGCAAGACTTCATCATCATCTTGTCTCGCTAGATTTGGCATCATCTTCACTTGCATCTTTCTTGTTTGCATAAAGTGGCCATACTTTTTTACAGTTATACCATAAAACACTACTTTTTCTCTCAAATCTCTTCTTTCCTCCTCTATCTCTAGAGTCGTTACCACCTCTAGAATATGCATTTGATTCCACTGCCATCACTTGTTTGAGCAATTAAAATATACCAACTAAAAGCCACATTTGTTCCTTCAACATTAAATTCAAATATCAATGAAATCAAAATATTAACACTAGGCCCAACGTTCGATTTTCTTAAAAGATAAAGTTTATCATAACTCTGGGATGCCTTTTGCTGGTGCACGCCATACATAGATGAAGAGGAGAGTGATGAGAAGTATATTTTTCAATGTGAAACTTGAATAGTAAACTTGAGAAGTAATATTCTTAAGTGGTAGATTTTTAAGTGTTGAACTTAACTAAATAACAACTTTGAGCAATAATATGAAAATTAAAATGATTTTCCCTAATTTTACTATTCAAGTTTTGCATACAATTTATCTAATTAAGAATGATTTGCTTCCAATGAATCTTAGACTTAAGTTTTGATACCTTCTTGAGATTCTTAAATGGTTATTGGTTTATTTTAAAATGACATTTGTAACAAAGTATGACCGAATCATTACATTGTGTTCCACATCATCTTCAAACATCTTTATTCTTTTACTCCCAAGTCTATTTTATACAAAAATAATATTACATAGTATCTCATATAATTAAAAAGTAATTATATGAATTTGATTATATACATACATTACCAACATGTAAGTTATTACATAAGACCATTTACAATGGTCACCAACATTAAACACCCTTCAACACCCACTTTTTCAATTCCCAACACTCCACATCATCTTCTCTCTCTTAATTCAACACTCATTCAACTTTAACCTCTCCAATGGTTTTTTTTCATTCAACACTCTACCCCACCACCTTTTATTTCTTATTCTTATTTAATTTTATATTTTTGTTTTTATAATTACATAAAATTACAATTATCGATTATAATTAAATTAAAATAAAGAAACACTTAAAATTTTTTTTTGTAAAAACAAAATTTATTTAAATAATTTATTTTTATTTTCTTAACTTAAAATGCAATACAACAAACTAAGCACGCAACACACAAATAACTTAAAATGCAAGAAAAAAAAAAGCACACAACACACAAGCAATTTATTTAGTACGATACAAATCATCTTCAATCACGAAACATTCCAAACTTTGTCCATATGTGCTTCACTAGATCTGCTTGCAATTCGTGATGAACATTTGGATCACGCAACTCGGATCTAGCACGCACATGATTTGCAAAAGTGGGTAACACCTCGGTTGAGTATGGCGAGCATACTATTTGGTTTTTTTTTTTAGATTTTTTTTTGCATGCCATGTGAAATGGCGAGCACTATTTGGTTTTTTTTAGATTTTTTTTTGCATGCCATGTGAAATGGCGAGCATTCTGTGGCAATCCTGTGCGGTCCAATTGCACGCCGCCACGTGGCATTCTGTGGCAGATTAATTGGTGTTGAATCCGTTAATCCTCTCTCTCATCCAGCAGTTCATTCAACAGAGGTTCAACATGCCATTGCACTGGTTTTCCTTGTTGACTGTCAGGTTAAACACTCCCATTGCACATAGTCTAACAAACTACATTCCGCATACAATACTGGAATCACAATGCAATAATAAGACTTTCCAAATGAAATTAGAATGACAAATGACCCGTAATATTTATAATCCTAGTAAAATGCAAATGAAAACTATACTGTATCAAAACGCAGATGCAACACAACAAACTTCCCGCTTTACTGTTTTCCAAGCTTATCACCTTCATCTAGCAAATGGTCATTCGATTCTGCTTGGTTGATACTAGCATTGTAACGAAGGCGCTGAACAAGGATATCTCCTAATTCCTTGACGTGTGGAACAAAGTTCAGTGCTTCAAAGTTGACCTTACAACGGAGACGTGGATGTCTGATGGTAAGCCGTTGAATGTCAAGCGATGAGAGAACGGTGCAATGGCAGCAACACCATAACTGTATCAACGAGAAAATCTACAACATTTGAAAACAAGTATTTACGTAAATAATGCATATCTAAAGGAAGACACTAAGTGGCTTATGGCACTCCGTAAGCATATTTAGAATTTTATATACATCAAAGAATAAATTACAGTGTGATATTTATAAACGGTAGTGGGAATGCATTGAACTAGTACTTATCCCCAGGTACTAGGTTCGATTCCCACGGGAGGCAAAAACACTACTAGGGGTAGTGATTAAGCTTGTGAGTAATAGTGCCGGGGGTCGTAAGGCGAGGCCGGTGCCACCGAGGTGTGCATGCGGGACCCACCCTGCAGGGCTGTTACAGGGTTAAAGGAAGCGATAAAGTTGCTTGGTAGTTTGAGTTTGTATAATGTGTCTATTGAACTTGATTGCAAGCAAGTGATTGATGGCATCTCTAGGAGACTCAACACCAATTATATGTCCAACGCTATTCTGAAGATTTTTTGCAAAGTTTCATTGAGAATTTACCAAAACTTTAAGATACGTTTCATTAGGCGACAAGTAAATAATGTTGCTCATTTATTAGCAAGAGCGTCATTATCTTATGTTAGTTTCCAAATTCATGATCATATGCCAACTTGTATTAAAACCGTTATTACCAATGAAATGAGTTGAGTTTATTTTTGTCGATATTTTATCATTTTTATAATATTATTTAAATTACTAATTAAAAAGTAATTAAATATCATTATAACATGTCACAAATTATGGTTTGATGCCTTTCTGATTGTTATTTCTTAATATATAGGGGTCAGAAGGTTATACAAGTAATTGCATTAAATAATTACAATTAATAAGAACAAAATCAATTTATGATTTGTGTCCTTATTTATATATAGAAACAAACAAATAAATATAATAAGGAGAAAAAGTACATCCCCCTTCAAATTGATGTGACTGGTCAACGTGGACGCGGAACAACCTCTTAAGAATATCTGCAATTTGCAACTGAGTACTAACACGAGGAAAGGATATTAGTCGGTCATCATAGGCGTCACATATTGAATGACATTCAACTTCGATATGCTTGATGCGTTCATGAAAAATGAGATTTGCAACGATTTAGATGACACTTGTATTGTCGGCATAAAGTGAGGTTGGCTTTGTTTGAAGAAATTCAAGTTCAGCACGATGCCATGGTGTTTCTGAACAAGAAGCATACATGACACGATACTCAACAATCTATCACTTGTTGGTGGATGTTTCTTGACTCTTGAAGAACTCGCACTATAATTAGAACAATCTTAAAAAATTTATGTCAATCTTATTTATCAAAAATATTTAATTATGATATATATCAAAATTGACATGTATTAAGCGCCATATAGTTTCATAATTGACATAAATTATGATATATTTCTAATGCTGGCATATATTTCAAAATTGACATATGTGGCCTACGATAAAATATAGAAAAAAATATTTAAACAAAAGTATAAGACCCGATTCTAAATTAATAATCAAACTATATAGTGATAATTATAAGGAGATCACATGTACCCTTCCTTAAAAAAAAAAAATAACTCCTACCCTTCCTTAACTTCCGCCGTTCAATACTATCTATATTAAATCACCACTATAAAAATGACCCAGGTAGAAAGATTTGGAAAACACCACTGGTAGAGATTTTTGCTAGGGTTTTGTGTTTGGCGCTGTTAAAACGAAGGTTTAATTCCCACGTATAAAAGCTTTTTGCCGCAAAAATTGTTTCATCTCTTTGTTTTAACCTATTTATTTTTCTATGCATAATCAATCTATGAATACTTGGATTGAATTTTCTTTTTGAATCTTTCTATTAGGAGTCGTCCCGATGGGGTGGAAGAAGTCAATGTTCAATATTTTATGTCTTTTTGCTATGGGCGTGTTCTTGGAAGAGCAAGGTTACCCCGACCTAGCTCCACTAGTGCTCATACCTATCGGATTTGAGGTACACCATTCCAATTTGTCTGAAAAACTAAATAAATTATTCAATACGTCATTCTGAGTTGCTTATAACTGTGATCAACCCAGATATGTAGGATATTTACATACATCCGTCCAACCAAGAGGACAATGTTGAATATTTTATGTCTTATTGTCGCGGACTCGTGCATGCACTTCCTAGGTTGCTCCATGCTCTGTCGTGTATGTGCGGCACTTGTCATTCTTGAGGTACGTACACCATTCTAAATAAATTACTCAATATGTTTCTTTACTGCCATTCTGAGTTTATAACTGTGATCAACCCAGATACGTATCAAGATATCTACATACATATTTACATACTTCCGTCCAACTATGACTATAATCCTCGCTGGAGCGCTCCTTGTAGTTCTGCGATTATTGCCGGTGATATTTTTGCGACGAGAAACATTGGAAGGCCGGGATGGAATACTGGATGAACCATATGATATTTTTGCCCCAATTAAGGTTTGTATCTACTTAAAATTAACTTTTACATATAATTAAGGAGTATAGTGTTATGTTCAGTAATTATTTTGCCATTCAATATTGATGGCCTTGAACTTCTTTGCATTACTTTTCTCATGTTGTATTCATATTTCATCTTTTGTCCAGGAATATTATGGTTGGGGGGAAATTACCATTATTAGAGACCCAAATTATATTCCTAATCACAAGTTAGCCGACAATGTTGTGAGTAATCTGACTAAGAATTGGCATTTGCAACATTACATTACTATCCGTAGCTTCGATGATATTAACATAATTAAGGTGAGCATCGTCGGTTCTCATGCTTTAAAAACCCGCTCGTGCAGTTTATATTTTTGGTGCTCATTTTTTAACATTATCTCCATTCCATTTTGTTCATGTAGAGTATTGTAGCTGATATGCGTGAGGTTTTGGCTAAAAATCCTCAAGTGGAGCAGCAGACGGTCTTTTTGGAAGACACCAATCCTGGAAACCAAGCTAGAAAGGTAAATGTTGTTGATTTGTTGACCATGAAATGCAAGCACAGTTAGTCAAATGATAGAGTGCTTTGACCATTAAGGGAAACTTCATCACAGCCCTATAGCTCTAAAACCTATGGTGTATGGGGCTGAATGTTGATGGTAAAGAGCCTTTAAAAACTAAGTTTAATGTTTTAATGAGTAGCCACACAACATAAGATATGATTATGAATTGATTCATTAGACAAAAGATAGGTGGCACCTTTTGTGAAAAAGATAGCGGAATCTCTCTTTATGTGATTTCGTCCTGTGTTCTAGAGGATAAACCATTGAGAGAAGACTATAGATTGGTTTGTCTCTAGACAAGTGTTTCCAAATAGTGATTATAGCGGCGCTAGAATTTGAACAAACCACTATTGTTTTGTGACACGCTGCAAAGTGTTGTCAAATAGTTACCTATAGCTAGCACTGTAGAACATCAGAATTTGAACAGACTGCTATTTACTATGATCTGCGGTCGACAACATTGCTCTAGACACAATTTATGAGAAGACATTTTTGTTTGATCCATGGAGTCGACTCAGCTTAGCCTAGTAGGAAAATGCTTTATTGCTGTTGATTTACTGGTCATATATCAATTTACCATATCTTACTAACACTAGCAGTCCTTTTGATTGCAGATATTGATATCCTGCTTTCTGAAAACTTCACATTATGAGGAGTACTTCTATGTTAGGGTAAACTAATACACACCGCAGGCAATTGCAGTTTCGTATGGTGTAATATAATATGATTCTGTTTTTCCTAATAAATAAAGTGGCCTAATTAAGGTGATTTACGTGTAATAAAACAGGAGGATATCCTTTTGGATCTTCGCAGCGTTGTTAGTCATCATCGAGCCCGGTTAGCCACTCCCATCCGGACAGTTGATGAACCTGTAGCATCTGACTCCAAAAATGATGAAAATTTTGCTGGAACATCAACCTCTCTACCTGGTGTAAACTCGTCCAAGCCAAATTCTGATTCCCAAAGTGTTGTATCTGAAACTTCGCCTATTACTTCCCATGAGTTTGGCAGGGGAGAGACTGCTGCTACTTCACACTTAAAGCAAGAAGAGAAATCCTTGGTGTTCTGATATACTGCTGTCACCTGCTTTTAAAATTGTGTGTTCTTCTTGAACCTCTTTGCCTTCAAAGATTTTATGGTTTCTAGCCATCCATATACCATAAACTATATAACTATATCCATGCAATAGACCGACAATTCTCATATTTGCGCCCTAGAGGATATTCCAAAGGACCATGAATAGAAGACTTGCATCAATGAAGAATTTCTTCTCACTACTATAATTCTTACAAGTCTTACTCAAATTTTCAAACAACAATTTTATTACAGTATATCAATTTTAGACTTGTCAGTGAACTGCTTGAACCTCTACAATATATATTTTGAAAGTCATTTTCACTTCTATTTTGAGCTAAATTTTTCTACCCTCCCTTTGAGAGTTAATCAATTATGTTTTCAAAATTCTTTTACAAACTTGTATCTTGCCTAGTAGTAGCACGATTCCTTAAAAGTATATTTAGGTTGATAGAAGTATACTCCAATGGTTTTTTTGTCAATGTGACCGTTAGTGAAAACCCTTCAGGTTGAAGGGATTGAACTAACTGTTAGATTTATAATGAATCACTATAATTCTCTTATGTTGATCTTCTCTTTCTTTTGTCTTAAACTTGCAAGTATCTTTTTGACACGAGACTTGAAACAATTATATTTTTAGTTAAACGATGTTTACCCCCGTTATTTGGGCAGGTTTTGGTTTAAGTTTTGGTTTAGCCCATATAAAAAAAGTTTTGGATTACAACCTTGATATTTGAGATTAGATAGAATTTTTGTAATTTCAAAAAGGAATTTTATAAAATAAGCTTATCAAAGAAATATTTTTAAAAAAAGAGTGAGAGGACAGAGAAGATGTGAGAAAATAAGGAGGTGATTAGGAGACAAAGAATATTTACGAGAGAGAGGATTTACGTTTGAATTAGGGATTTGATTGAATTAAGAGACAAATAATATTTACGAGAGAGGATTTACGTTTGTAATTTGAATTAGGGATTTGATTGAAATGAGAAAGAAGATTGGTGATTTGATTTTGGGTGAGTAAGAAGAAAAAGAAAATTAAGAGCACATTTGAATAAATGAATGTATTGATGAGATAATATAATTTTAGTGGGTAATTCATATTCATAAATTGTATTGTTTGAAACTTGTCTAAAAAATATTATATTGTTTCGAAATAAATTTAAACAATTTTCAAAACGATGAGATTTTTTTGGTTACAAACGGAAAAGAAAAAAAAAACTAAGCCTAACAAAAGAGATGTCTAGTGCATCAACAAGCAACATGGAAGATAAATCTGAAGGAGTTGTATCTAAAAGCACCAATTTATCAAAACTTTTAGCACCTAACTTAGTCAAACAATCAGCAACAGAGTTGTCTTCCCGAAGAGTATGACACAAATCAACAATCCAATCTTGACTCAAGAGCTTCTTAATTAAGCTAATCAAGTTACCAAATCTGTGAAACATATTAAGTGGATCCTGAACCAACTGAATCACATGCAAGAAATCTGAATAGCAAATAACTCTCTGATAACCAGTCGACCAGCACAAATCAAGATCATGATAAAGTGCAAGAATCTCAGCATGTAAAATACAATAGGGTTCAATAATACCATAGAAACCACATAGAAAAGAGCCTTCATGATCTCGAATAAGACCACAAAACCCTGTTAAACCTAAATTCGTAAACACACTAACATCCACATTAAGAGAAACTGAGCTGGGGGGCGGGTCCAAGATACACTCCTAACTACACCTTGGATGCGATTTGAATCAAAGCTCCCAAATGCCATCGAAACATGTCGCAACATGGATACAACGTGACTTCAGATATGCAACCTAAAATGCTCTGTTCCCTCAAACAAATAGATATTCCTCAAACACCAAATCTTCCAAATAATAATTGCAACAATAATGCCATGTCTTTTGATAGAATCTTTCAACCAATCCTTAAACTCAACATTTGCAGAGGGTGCTAAGAAAATGAGGCAAGCACCGGTGCCAAACCTCCAAGGTGCGACCACAGAGAAACAGACAATGCAGAAAGTCTTCACTAATGCCATCACAAGTTGGACACACATCTAAGACAATCATACTCCTCCTCTTCAAAACCACACGAACAGGAATTGAGTTATGGCAAAGCTCCCAAAGGAAAAGGTGAACATTAGACGGTACTTTAAGACGCCAAATCTAGCTCCAACCAGTATGATAAAGATGCAACCTAGAAGGATCCAACAACCACTTATATGCATCCTTAATGGTATAAGTACCAGATATATCACTCTCTCAAACCCGCACATCCAGCATGTCACCTACCAACAATGGTTTCAACAATGATATTTTCTGCTTAGTATCATAATCCAATATAGTATAAAGAGAGCCCAAATTCCAACTATTCGCATCAACAATATCTTTAATTCGAAAATAAAGATCCTGGTAACGAACATAAAGAACACGATTACATAAAGGCACCTTCTCAACCCAAGAATTGTACCAAAGACTAGTCTCACCATTACCAATTTTGAAGTTGAACCCATCCTTCAAAATGTGCAAGGTGCAGCCTTTAGTGTATCTAGGGGAAAAAACATCTCTATCCTTAATATACAAATCATGTAACATAGAAACCCACAACTTATCTTTCAAATTCAACAAATCCCACACTATCTTTTCAAGAAGAGCAACATTTTGATGTCTTACCACACGTACACCCAAACCACCATTCTTTTTTTGTCGCGTAATTTTATCCCACCCAACCAAATGTAACCCTCGCTCACCTGAACCTTTCCAAATAAAACGCCTAGAAACCATGTCGAGGTAATCACAAATAAATTGAGGGTACACTGGATCTGCATGTCATATGAAGGAAGAGAATCAATGACAACGTTAACCAAGACCATGCGTCCAGGCTTATTGTCAAAGATTAATTTTAAAAAATCTAAACACCATCTCAAAACTAAGAATTAAAATTCATTCATTACTTAGTACATTGTGAATCTCGATTTGATCCATATATTTTTTTAAATTTTGCAAATCAATCCATTTAAATTTTTAAAATTTAAAATAAATCCCTTTAAAATTTCACATACTTGCAAATCATTCGCTATAAATTCTCAAAACTTCATATTGATCCCTATGATTTTTTTTTGACAGAAAAGATCCCTATGATTTTTCAAAATTCCTAATCATCCCTATTTTTTTATACTTTCAAATTTATAAATTGCCTCAACTCTTAAAATTTATAAAAATAGCATAGGCCAACAAAATTTAAGATGATTTTCTATTCTAAAAAAAATTAAAATTAAAATCTTCCGCTCATACAGTTTTAATGACCAATTTGGCAATTTACTAGATTTTATTTTGTTGGAAGATCAATTTACTCGATTTTATTTTGCATACATTTGTTTTTTATTTACAAACTACAATAAAAATCAATTATTATACTTCAAAAAAAAAATCAATTATAATTCCGTGTGCTGACAGGACTCCCTTATTACTGTAAGTCACTTGCAATAACAATAAAATTCAGTTGCAAAATTTGGTTTTGCGCTGTTTGTAAATTGGCGTTTGTTTCGCTCGAATATTATTTGATTCTCTTCGCATTTTCTTTCTCCAATATCCTCGGAAAAAGAATCAAACATCACTGTTCTCTCTCCAACAGTATCTAAGGCATGTTTAAGCAAGGAATCCAGTTTTTTTGCAGTTTTGAATTTCGATGATATTATCCATTTTTGACAACTATATATATTTGCAATTAAACCCTTCTGTTTTAATTTTATTCATTTCTAATGTTATTGCTGTCTCTGATTCAGATTTAATTCGATGCTGCATGATCTTATACTTCACTTCAATTCTACAATGACATATTCAGGATCAATTCGATTGTCTCATGACTTTAGGCAATACATTAGTAATACTGGAAGCTGTAGTTTTTGTCATGTATGTTGTGTCTGGTTATTTTATATGATTTATTTTCATACATTATTTGTCTAGAATGATGATTTTCAACTTGTTTATCTGTTGACAGAAACCTAATTCCGGTAATCGATTATGTTTTGTCGCCTTCAATCATCCACGGCATGGTTTGGTATGTCTCTGAGCATTAAAATTTCATATTTCTTGTGCAGTGATTGTATTGGATTCATCATTCATGTGTTTCTTTTTAATTTACTTCTGAATATTTTATGGAGAAATTTCTTTGTGAATTGACAGAGTATGGATTCTTCAGCACTCATGTTTTCAAGATTACATGTCCAACATAAGCCTGTACCTTCTAGATGTAATGTTTTGTTGTGTCGGTCTGCCTTGGTACCGGCTGGAGCGTGTGAGGCTCCGCTGTTGAAAGTGGCTACTGTTTCGTTGTCAAGGTCTGTCGATTTATCTCCTTTCGTAGCTGACAGAAGTTTCGTCATTCATTGGCATGCATGTTGTTAGAATTAATGTAAATTGGACAATTATGGACTGGACTCGTGTAATTATTATGGTAATTAGGATAACTATAAATTTTGCATTTCTGACTCGTTTAAATGAATGTTCGTGTTTATCTTTTATTTATTTTTTAAAATTATTTCTGATAGTTTCCTTTTCCATCATGCAATAAAATTGGTTTGTTTGGTTATGCGATTTTTACTTCTACTAGATTTCCTATGCACTGATAACTCTGTCATGCAACTAATGCCTACATGTAAAAACAACAGTGCTTGTTCCTATTTTTTGAAAATTATTCTACTTGCAATGGTTATGACTTATGATTGAAAGGCTTTCTTTGACATGCTGGGTGACAAATTTGACTGCTCTCCCAACCATTGTACACAATTAGCTATCTAGAATCGCACAAAAGCTTCAGACCGCATGGTTATTTCCCATCATCCTTTCGTATGGTAACTCTCTCATATTTTCTTGAGATTTGTGTCGGGCGTGTGGACTTTGTGGTGCCAAACTTTGGTTTTCCTTTTAGGAGAGGCGGTGGCGGTGGAGGAGTGAGTAGTTATTGGGAATCAACCGAACCGCACCGAAACTCTAAATTAAATTATGATATTTTATATTTATTGTTTGCATTAAGTTTTATCACCATAAATCATATCATTTGATGCTAAATTTAGTTGTTGCATCTCATCTCATCTTCCTTTTTCAGCCTACTAATTCCTAAATACAATATCTATGAAGGTAATTATATTTTGAAATTGATGTAGGTCATGTAATGCTATATCAGGAAGACCAATTATGCTTCAATTAATCCCCGCTCTTGGTATAATTGGCTTTGCTATCTTTGGTCTTGAACCTCTCCTACGCCGTTGCAGGGCTCTATTTCTCCAAGAAGTTAGTATCTAATTTTATTCCATGTGTTGTCTAAAGCAATTGAATAGTATTATTAGTTGACATTCTGTTTGATAACATATGTTTTCAGTGGAACGATAAAAGTTGGAAGAAAAGTATTTCACGTTATATAATGACATCTTATTTTCAACCTTTGCTGCTGTGGACTGGGGTAATGCTGCTCTGCAGGTATCTTTCTGGATCAGAAGGTCTTTTCCGTTGAAAGTTTGTCAAGTCCTATTTGTATGCACCTTGACGTAAACTGTTTCAGGGGCTTAGATCCACTAGTCGTGCAATCAAAAACCAGTCCGATTTTAAAGCAACGGCTGCTGAATTTTGTCAGATCTTTTTCAACCGTGCTTACATTTGCCTACTGTTCTTCAAGGTAGATTTGACTTTGTGCAGAATTATGTCCACAGTTGTTGTCGGCGTTCTAACCATACTATTAATATCTTGCGCCTAATTGTAAGATAAGCTTATTTTTTCTTATTGTTAGAACTAGATGTAGAGCACACACAAAAATAAATAAAAAAGGGAGGAATAAAAAAGTATAGACACGGTGAAGAGTCTTCTTATATAAGATAATTCTATTGTATTCAATTTTAATTACTATCATTATTTTTTATTTGGCAGTGTATGTTGATCTATATAGCTGTGCAGATTTAGTAACGAGTCATGTTTATTTCATTTCTTTTTGTAAATAATAATTATTTCAGCTGCCCATCCATTACTATTATGTGTTTGAAGTTCTTTGTTTTGTTTAAATTACAATGTATTGTTGTTCTTGTTTTCAGCTTTGTTCAACAAGCACAAAATTTCTGTATGGAGACAAATGCCGACAACAATGAAAGAAAAGTATGTTCCTTTTACATATCTTTGCCATGTTTCCATTCATGTGTGTGTGTAACATTTTTCTAAAATAATGGGTGAATTTTGTTGTGAGTCCACTTAAAGCTTTAGATGAGTTATGTTATTCCAAATGAAGATTAGAATAGTAGTCAACCTGTAAAATATATAGGATTATTTTCCACAATGTTAATTATGAGGGTGCTCCTGGAATGTAAATGCAAAGCTCATTCAATGTAAAATTGTATTGTGCATGACAGATGAGCATTGATCTTATCGGGAAAGCTGTATATACTGCAGTATGGGTTGCTGCCGTGTCATTGTTTATGGAGTTGTTGGGTCTCTCCGCACAGAAGTGGTTGGCTGCTGGTGGTATGGGTACAGTATTGCTTTCACTTGCAGGTCGTGAGGTACAATAAGGCCCTTTGATAGTTGATACTTTCTACGAGAACAATTAAATCATTTTTGTCATTTACTTTTTTATGGATACTCGTTTGTATTCGATTTCATTAAATTCCTTAAGAGCAACTCTTCACGGCATAGTCTTGCATTCTCACTTTATTTTTCTGATGCATGCAGATATTCACGAACTTCCTTTCAAGTGTGATGATTCATGCAACTCGGCCATTTGTTGTGAATGAGCGGATTAAAACAAAGATTAAAGGATATGAGGTTTCTGGTAGAGTTGAGGTTAGTATTAATTATCTAACTTACTGAAAAGGTAGTTTAAGCGAACTGATCCAACGTGAGTGGTTTCCATTTTAAGTGATATAAAAATAGTTTTCTGGCATTGAAATTTCATATTTTCTGTAGCATGTAGGATGGTGGTCACCAACAGTAGTTAGAGGTGCTGATTGTGAAGCAGTTCACATTCCTAATCACAAGTTGAGTGTGAATGTTGTGAGGAATCTTAGTAAGAAAACTCATTGGCGCATCAAAACTCACCTTGCTATCAGTCACTTGGATGTCAACAAGATTGATGTGAGTGCTCTTGGTTTAATGGTATTTAAAAAATTTACTGGGATTTTCTGATGGCTATCGCATCTTAAAACTGAGGCACTATCTTTCTTTATTTCTTCATGCAGACCATCATAGCTGATATGCGCAAGGTTTTGGCCAAAAATCCTCTAGTAGAACAAAAAAAATTGCACAGAAGGGTTTTTCTGGAGGATGTCAATCCAGAAAATCAAGCTCTTATGGTTGATACCTTTTTCTGTTAATTGGTTTATATACTTTTTAATGAAATTATGAATTCCAGTATCTTATTTTCTTCCCTTTATCTTCAGTCTTGGTTCTGAAAGGAAGTTATAAGGCTAACCTTGAGATGCATCTCATAGCATAGCCAGGGCAAAGTACCAATTAGGCTTGTAGGCTGTAGCTATGGATTTAAAACATTGATTTCCTCTGCTTGTTTACATTTCTAGAATTCACCTTTGTAGAATTTTTTACTAGGCCATTTAACCCTATGGTTTTGCTGCTATTCACTTATTGCCACCGTAGTTGAATCAGGTTTCTAATAACTCTGACTAAAGTCAAAGGCTTTCTCTTAAATATCTGCTTCTCAAATAGTCAAATACAATCATCAATGTTCCAGAATGCTTACAAAAGCTTTTTTTTCATTTATCATCTGTTTCATTCCAAAATGGTTGTCAAATTATACTATGATAGGTTTCCTGTGTCATTTATGTATTGCCTAGTAATTTATCAATCATTGGAATCTGATTGGCTATCTTCACCCATGGCGGCAATGAAGCATTTATTTCATTAACATTTTGGAATATGTCAAATCTGCTTTTAGTCCCTATTATCTTTCTGCTCTACTTATTCATTGCTATAAGTTATCACTTGTCTTCTTTTCATTTCTCAAATGTCATTGTCTTATAAATCCCTTTTTCTGTTGCAGATATTAGTATCTTGCTTTGTCAAAACTTCACATTCTGAAGAGTATCTCCGTGTTAAGGTGAGACTAGATTGACGATAGCAACTTGGTAATTGCAGTTGCATTTAGTGTGATGTAGTATAATAACTTTTTTACTTAAATATTAATGCTTCTTTGTGAGTATGTTTGCTAATGCATTTCTTTCAGCAACTCAATTGTATTAGCTGGATCCTCAATTTTTCACCAATTTTTATGTTTACAAAAAAATAATTAAAGTTCATTTAGCTATTTTCATTTCCAAGATTTACTTTTTACTTTTTTTTCTTCTTCAAATTACTCTCGGCATTCACTCTGTTTAGTCAAAATTTGCTGAATAAGTGTTTCACATAATAGCTTATTATATAGGCTGATATCGGAGATTGTCCAGGCTTGTTGCTTTTGTACATTTTGGCCTCATTACATTACTATTGTTTCCAGAAATATTGTGTAGCCTAAATTTGTTATGCATTTGTTTCATTGATGTTTTCAGCTTACGTGAATCTTCAACATTTGAACAAAATCTTGACTGTACTCTTCAATTTATCAATTTGCTGTTAATTGTTTCATCATAAAATATGGTTATTATGATTTAATTTATATTCAAGTCATTTTGTTCGGTTAACTGTTAAGGGCTCACTTCAGCTTGAGTGACGATAATTTCCATGTGATAAAACAGGAGGCCATTCTCTTGGATCTTCTTAGAGTCATCAGTCATCATGGAGCTCGGCTAGCCACACCCATCCGCACAATTCAGAAGATGTACAGTGATTCTGATTTAGAAATTGATCCATTTGACGACCCCATTTTCACTCGTTCGAGAGCAAAGGGAAACCACTCTTTCCCATTCACAAATTCACCTTATAAAGCTAAGCCTTCAACTCAATCAACTACTATAAATGATGAGAAAGATGCCAAGATTCGTGAAACCTTGATAACTGGTTTCAAAGATGAAGGTGAAAAAATTGCCGCAACATGGACGCCCTCATCCAGTGTAAAGTCCCAGGATAAGTTAAAGTCAACATCTAAAGCTAAGACCCGAAATTTAGCCTCTGAATCTTCTGATAATCCAGTTCAGAAGGCCTCTAAATCAGAAACATCACCCCAAATTTTGTTATCATCTAATGAGTCTTCACCATCAAAGCAAGATGAAAAAAAATGACACAGCTGTCTTTTTTAGCTGGGCATTATGCATTGTATAATTTGTATTTTGTATTATCCCTAGCTGATTAGCCATTGAGGGCAGTCTAGTATTATCAAGCTTATGTCAAGCTGGGTCTATGGAATGGTTCGGTTGGTTGCAGATATGCAACCTTTGCATATATAAATGGTTGACTTTAGCACTAGAGTTAGAACTCAAATTGGTAGCCCTAACTGATTACCCATATTATGCACATAAATTGTGGAATTTGTACTATAAATCAAATTATTTGTATAACATAACAAGTTATCACCTGTTTATTACACGCATTAAACGTGACAACATGCATTTTATTTGTTTATCGGTGCATATTAGAAGTTGATGTTGTCTCTATTACATTCGAGGATGACTATGAACTATAACAGTTTCAAAAGAACACTCCAGACCGTGTAAGAATTGCCATTTCCAGTTGATACAATTACCAATTCAATTCATTTTATTTTTTTATAAATAACTAAATGACAATAGTCTTTTACGAACTTGCTTAAACTAAAAACATATGTGGCTTAGCAGTTTCAGTTGAGTTAAGTCTTTCCTTTCTAAAGTACAATGTAAATAACTAATAATTATCACATCCTTCAATTAAAAGACACTTTCCACTTTTATCCATTGCCATAACAGTACAGTAAACAGCATCATGTCATAGCACATAGGCATTAACCTTCTGGGTAATTTTTTTTTGGTACAAGTTATTATTTTGACTCAAAAAATAAAAACAACAGATTTCTCAGAAATAAGACAACAAACATTAAACGACACACAACTGAAAAAACCGCCTATTGTTTCTTCCTAGCGGAATCACCAGCACCAGCACCACCATTTTCTACACTCTCAAAAACAAAACCCATCGGAAACATTCCCCAAGAAACATAATAAGCTTCTTGTCCGGGAACAATTGGCGGAAGAGAAGGAATCGAAACACCATGAAAAGATTTAGCACAATTCTGACACATCAAACAACAACCCTCATAAACCCTAGGATATTCATACATATGATAACAATAAGGACATGCAGTCCAAAAATTCACATTTCCATTTCCATTTCCCAATTGCTCAAATTCAAAACCCTTATCATACTGTGCTTTTTGAACCGGATCAGACAAAACACCCCAAGCATCCTTAACGAGTTTGAAAGCGAGTTCAGCGTAAGAAAACGGATTCTTATCAGGATGAAGAAGAAGAGCGAGAGTACGGTACTGTTTCTTAATGCGATTGAGATCCTGTGAATTGCGATCAATTTGGAGAACGGCGTACCAATCGAGGTGGTGGTTGTTGAGATTGAGAGGTTTTTCCGCAGCTTCGAGAACATCAACAATAGCGAGGATCTGATCGGAACCTTCAAGAAGAGGTTCAGTTTCTTGAACAAGATTCGCAATTTCTCTTGAACCTTTGAGATCTCGTTTTTGTAAGAGCTCTTCTCCGATTTCCAGTAACCGTTCTGCTTCGGCTTTGCTTGTGTTCATTTTGGGTTTTTTTTTTCTTTTCGGAAGTGTAAGAAGGGTGGTTTGGTTTGTTGGAGGGCTTAGAGGAAGGGTGAAGTTCCAACGTGTCTCACGGTAAATAAATATACTTCATGCATGGTGCTTTTTTGGGAAGTGTTTATTTTCTCATTTTACTTTTTGACCAGAATTTACTTTCTTCTAATTTTCTTTTTGACTAAATATTTTTTTGATTTGATTTTATTTAATGAAAATGGTACATGCACCCAAAAAGAAAAAGAAAAAGAAAATGGAACATGATATCCGATGTGAATCTAATTTTTTTTTGGTTATAAAATGAATATCAATATTTAAATAGTTAATACGTCATTCAATTATTATAATAAGCAGTTTTTTTAATATCTTATATATCTGATCGATATCATAAATTATATACATCAATTATTCAAATAATATGAAAAAAGAATTGTCGTTTATGACAATGACTAAATGAAATCTTAACAATAATGTGACGAGTGTAAGAGTATTCGTAGTTAATCTTATTAACCTTTTGATTTGTTTTTTTTTTGAAGGAACCTTTTGATTTGTTAACATTATGAGTTTAATTAGTGTGTGTTTTTGAATGAATCAATTAGTGTCTTACCTTGTCAAAAAAAAATTAGTGTGTTACCTTGTAAAAAAAAAAAAAATCAGTGTGTTACGTCAATATGTTGTTGTTGTCTCATAAATCCTAGTTCAACTGATAAAAATATCGAAATTGTTAGGTCAAACGTCATGACCAGGGTTCGAACCCCGGTTTTGCCAACTCTTCTATCTACCAAAAAAAAGTATGTTGTTATTTTACATATATACATTTAGTTATATGTTATCACATCAATTAAAAAATATAACAACTTATGTGTTTTCATCCTTCAAAAAAACATTCATGTGTCTTCATATTCGTCGACAATTGATGTGACAATACATCATTAGTTGCATGTATAAAATAGTTGTATACTCTCAAAGTATATTAATTAAATTCAAATATTGTTATGAATTTAATTTATATACATGGACAGTGTAAACAAAATTATTGTCGATAAATATTAATCGTTGGATTATGATAAATACTTGACTAAAATAAAAATTATACTCCCTTGCCCCTTTTAATAAGTTCATAGTAATACTTAATGTATCTATTTTTTGTATAACACTTCTAGAATATCACTTGGGTCTAACTTTGACCTTTTATTGCTTTTCAAAATAAATTAGGAGTCCCCTCAATAAAATAAAATAAATTAGTCGTATTTATAAATAATATGTCTCGAAAAATAATTATGTTATGAATGTAAAATGATGCATGATGCTTATTCAAAAAAAAAACTAATTTCAAATCACGCTTATAATTAAAAATAGGTTAAATTACACAATAAGTCCTTTAAGTTATTCAATTGTAATAAATTGGTTCTTTAAGTTTTTTCCGTATCATTTAGGTCCTTTATGTTAATTAATTGTAAAAAAAAATTTTAGTACTAATTAGGTCCTTTAAATTATTTAACCGTAACAATTTGAGCTATTTTAGATCTTAAAAATGTAAGTTATTTGGGATCTGAAAGTTACAATTACATAACTTAAAGGACCTAAGCGTTACAAAAAACACTTAAAGACTAACTTTTTACAATTAAATAACTTAAAGGACGTAGGTAATACGAAAAAAAACTTAAAGAACCAATTTATTACAATTATATAACTTAAAGGACTCGTGGTGTAATCTAACCTTAAAAATATATAGAGTATAAAAGATAGTTTGTGATCGCAAGATAGGTTAGTCAAAATTAATATTTAATGTTATTATTATTTGCATGATTTCTTATTATAAGTTATTGATAAGTGCCAAGAAGTGTTAATTTCATGTTGTATTTCATGCACTTTTTGTTACTTGTTTTACAAGTTATTGAAGGAAAAGCCGAGAAATAAGTGTTAAATGCCTTATTACGCTTTATATATCTTACTCTACTCTTTTGTGCAGGAATTAGCCTCAAGACACTGATCAAAGACCAAAAATCATGAAAAAGTACTATTTGGGCAGAAGCTGATCCAGGAGGCATGCAACTCGCACTCAAACTCGCAACTGCGAGTGCCAATGCGAGCAGCTCGCAACTGCGAGCTCCCTTACTCGCAACTGCGAGTAAGTGTAACGCCCTCCTTTTTATTTAATTATTTTAATTAGTTTTAGAATATATTTATATGATTGGTATGATTTACATGATTTATGTGATATTTTCTTATGTTATATGTTGGTATTTACTAGCATAATATAATTGTTATTTGGTGTAGAAATATAATTGTTATTTGTTATAGATATATTTGTTATTTGGTGTAGAAATATAATTGTTATTTGTTATAGATATATTTGTTATTTGGTGTAGAAATATATTTGTTATTTGTTATAGATATATTTGTTATTTGGTGTAGAAATATATTTGTTATTTGTTAGAGATATGTTTGTTATTGGTGTATTATTATTATTAAGTGGGGGAGAGATATATTTAATTTAGAAATAAATAAGATTATGAGGAATAGAGTAGTTTTGAGGTGTAAGAGAAATAAGAAGGGGGTTAGAATAGAAAGAAGAATAAGTTGTTGGGCCAAAATAGATTTAGGAAGAGCGTTTAGTATTATAAATAGAGAAGCTTAGGTTAGAAAGAGTTTACCGGAAACCGCTTTTTGGAAAAGAGGAGAACAAGAAAGAAGAGAAGAGGAGAGAAAAGTCAAGAGAAGAGGAGAAGACCTTAGGAAAGAAGAACGCTGCCGCTGATTCAGGAATTAATCTAAGGTGAGGGTGAGACTATCTTGCATTAATATTAAGTTGTTAAATCATTAGATTACATCTAACAAGTTGGGGAGAGTTTGTGAGAATTTGAGAATTAGGGTTTTGAGAGAGATTTGATGATTTAGATGATGAAAACTTGTTGAATTGATGTAGAAATTGTGTACAGACCTTAGATAATCCATAGGATGATTATTGGAAGTAGTTTTGAGGTTAGAACCATGAGATTAGGTGAAACTTGGAGAAAATCTGCATTCTACCCGAATTTTGATATTAAAACCTGTATTGATCGGTGCGGAATTGGCCTTAGGTGTAAACACAAAAGTTGTAGGTATGGATGTTAGCTTTCTAATGCCATTGGTCTCACGTCAATAGGATTTATAGAACTTGAGTTATGGTCAAATTACTGCATGTAGGTCACAGTGAATTTTTATGGACTTTCAGCACAACTTTTCCGAATTTAAAATAAAAACTGGTACTGATCGGTACAGAACTGGTCTTAGGCGTAAACATGAAAGTTTTAGATAATTTTGTTAGATTTCTAGTGGCTTTGGTTTGACGTGAAAATTATATTTGGTCTTTGAGTTATGATTAAAATACTACAGGGAGGTCTTTGCAAAATTGTACGGTGACAACATTCTCTGTTTCATGTTTTTGCGTTTTGTTCATATGTTTCTGTTTTGAATTGATCTTTGTTGTAAACATGAAAGTTGTTGATATTTGTGATATCTTTCCAGTAGCTTTTGTTTGACATGAAAATATGTTGTGCATAATTTATTATGTTTTTACAAAGATACATAGTGAATTATTGTTGATGTTTAAATACGATGTTATATGAAGTTGTTTATGATTGATGAATATGATGTTTTAAGATGTTGTTTATTATCATTTGATATTGTTATATTATGATATGACATGAATTATTTATGTGATCCATATGTTGTCAAGATGTTAAGACGTTAAGATGATAAGAGTTGTTAAGTCGTCGAGTCGTTATGAAGTCGTCAAGTTGTTAAGATGTCATAGATGTTCATGAAGTTTCTAAGACGTAAGATGTTGAGTCCATGCATACTCATTTAAAGATGAGGGCTCATGCCCTGGAGCTTTTGCTCAACCACGACGATGGAGCTTTTGCTCAACCACGACGATGGAGCTTTTTGCTCAACCACGACGATGGAGCTTTTGCTCAACCACGACGATGAGGGCTTATGCCCTAGGAGTATATTTATGCTCAACCACGATGATGAGGGCTTATGCCCTAAAATGGTACCACATGCATTTGCATTTTCATGATGATCAAAGATGGTTTAAGACGTTAAGAGTTGCATAGTCGAGTCTAGATGCATTGTCAGGTCAAGTTGTTAAGATGTCAAGTTATCGAGATGTTAAGATGTTAAGATGTCAAGTTGATGAGCTATTAATGAAGTGCTTTATGAATGATTATGATGCTTAAGATGATGCATGATTATGATGTGTATGATGATTGATTACGAAGTTGCTTATGATGATTGATTATGAAGTTGTTTATGATAAGATGTTATGTGATTTATGATAAGATGCTATGTGATTTATGGTATGATGCTATGTGATTTATGATATGATGCTACATGTTTACTAATGATGATATGTGATGATGTATGTGATATTATTGATAATATAAGATGAAGTATATGACTAATATAGGAAGAATAGTGACACTAGTTAAGAAAGTTTAAGTTGTTAGATATGATTAATGAATTATAAGATGTTTAAGTTGTTGAATGTACTTTATATGATTTATATGCTTTATATTATTGTTTGAGAAATCTCACCCCTCTGCTTGGAAATGTTGCTCTTCGTATGGGTAACTTGCAGGTAACCAGGATTAGTTGCGGTCGTGAGTGGACTCCTCACAAGTGTGTCTTAGGTGCTCTGATACGTAACGGGATGGGATTATGTCTTTACTTTCTGTTCCTTACGTATTACTTTATGAATCTTTCAAGAATTGATGTTGAATTAAGTTTTATGAAATTTTATATGGAGGCCCTTGTGCCAAAGATTATTTTTATTGTTGAACTAATTTCCGCTGCGAAGTTTTGAATTACTTATGTTAAATGATTTTGAAGAATAAATTGTTATTTATTCAGTTTATGAATTTTTAAGAAGTGTAGCATTCCGTTTAAAGTTGAAAAACTCTGATTTGTTTATGAAATTTTTACGTTGGGAAAACGGGGTGTTACAATTGGTATCAGAGCAGGTCGGTCCGTCCGGCCAAGTAGATGAGTCGTTGTGTCGTGTCGTCATGTTTTCTAGTTAGTAGTTATGTTTTATTAAGTGATCATGTTTACCTGACTAACATTGATGTGGTTTTGTGATTTGTTTGAAGAAACAATAATTAAATTTATTTTCTCTTATGCTTGAATTTCGAGGACGAAATTCTTTTAAGTTGGGGAGAGTTGTAACGCCCTCCTTTTTATTTAATTATTTTAATTAGTTTTAGAATATATTTATATGATTGGTATGATTTACATGATTTATGTGATATTTTCTTATGTTATATGTTGGTATTTACTAGCATAATATAATTGTTATTTGGTGTAGAAATATAATTGTTATTTGTTATAGATATATTTGTTATTTGGTGTAGAAATATAATTGTTATTTGTTATAGATATATTTGTTATTTGGTGTAGAAATATATTTGTTATTTGTTATAGATATATTTGTTATTTGGTGTAGAAATATATTTGTTATTTGTTAGAGATATGTTTGTTATTGGTGTATTATTATTATTAAGTGGGGGAGAGATATATTTAATTTAGAAATAAATAAGATTATGAGGAATAGAGTAGTTTTGAGGTGTAAGAGAAATAAGAAGGGGGTTAGAATAGAAAGAAGAATAAGTTGTTGGGCCAAAATAGATTTAGGAAGAGCGTTTAGTATTATAAATAGAGAAGCTTAGGTTAGAAAGAGTTTACCGGAAACCGCTTTTTGGAAAAGAGGAGAACAAGAAAGAAGAGAAGAGGAGAGAAAAGTCAAGAGAAGAGGAGAAGACCTTAGGAAAGAAGAACGCTGCCGCTGATTCAGGAATTAATCTAAGGTGAGGGTGAGACTATCTTGCATTAATATTAAGTTGTTAAATCATTAGATTACATCTAACAAGTTGGGGAGAGTTTGTGAGAATTTGAGAATTAGGGTTTTGAGAGAGATTTGATGATTTAGATGATGAAAACTTGTTGAATTGATGTAGAAATTGTGTACAGACCTTAGATAATCCATAGGATGATTATTGGAAGTAGTTTTGAGGTTAGAACCATGAGATTAGGTGAAACTTGGAGAAAATCTGCATTCTACCCGAATTTTGATATTAAAACCTGTATTGATCGGTGCGGAATTGGCCTTAGGTGTAAACACAAAAGTTGTAGGTATGGATGTTAGCTTTCTAATGCCATTGGTCTCACGTCAATAGGATTTATAGAACTTGAGTTATGGTCAAATTACTGCATGTAGGTCACAGTGAATTTTTATGGACTTTCAGCACAACTTTTCCGAATTTAAAATAAAAACTGGTACTGATCGGTACAGAACTGGTCTTAGGCGTAAACATGAAAGTTTTAGATAATTTTGTTAGATTTCTAGTGGCTTTGGTTTGACGTGAAAATTATGTTTGGTCTTTGAGTTATGATTAAAATACTACAGGGAGGTCTTTGCAAAATTGTACGGTGACAACATTCTCTGTTTCATGTTTTTGCGTTTTGTTCATATGTTTCTGTTTTGAATTGATCTTTGTTGTAAACATGAAAGTTGTTGATATTTGTGATATCTTTCCAGTAGCTTTTGTTTGACATGAAAATATGTTGTGCATAATTTATTATGTTTTTACAAAGATACATAGTGAATTATTGTTGATGTTTAAATACGATGTTATATGAAGTTGTTTATGATTGATGAATATGATGTTTTAAGATGTTGTTTATTATCATTTGATATTGTTATATTATGATATGACATGAATTATTTATGTGATCCATATGTTGTCAAGATGTTAAGACGTTAAGATGATAAGAGTTGTTAAGTCGTCGAGTCGTTATGAAGTCGTCAAGTTGTTAAGATGTCATAGATGTTCATGAAGTTTCTAAGACGTAAGATGTTGAGTCCATGCATACTCATTTAAAGATGAGGGCTCATGCCCTGGAGCTTTTGCTCAACCACGACGATGGAGCTTTTGCTCAACCACGACGATGGAGCTTTTTGCTCAACCACGACGATGGAGCTTTTGCTCAACCACGACGATGAGGGCTTATGCCCTAGGAGTATATTTATGCTCAACCACGATGATGAGGGCTTATGCCCTAAAATGGTACCACATGCATTTGCATTTTCATGATGATCAAAGATGGTTTAAGACGTTAAGAGTTGCATAGTCGAGTCTAGATGCATTGTCAGGTCAAGTTGTTAAGATGTCAAGTTATCGAGATGTTAAGATGTTAAGATGTCAAGTTGATGAGCTATTAATGAAGTGCTTTATGAATGATTATGATGCTTAAGATGATGCATGATTATGATGTGTATGATGATTGATTACGAAGTTGCTTATGATGATTGATTATGAAGTTGTTTATGATAAGATGTTATGTGATTTATGATAAGATGCTATGTGATTTATGGTATGATGCTATGTGATTTATGATATGATGCTACATGTTTACTAATGATGATATGTGATGATGTATGTGATATTATTGATAATATAAGATGAAGTATATGACTAATATAGGAAGAATAGTGACACTAGTTAAGAAAGTTTAAGTTGTTAGATATGATTAATGAATTATAAGATGTTTAAGTTGTTGAATGTACTTTATATGATTTATATGCTTTATATTATTGTTTGAGAAATCTCACCCCTCTGCTTGGAAATGTTGCTCTTCGTATGGGTAACTTGCAGGTAACCAGGATTAGTTGCGGTCGTGAGTGGACTCCTCACAAGTGTGTCTTAGGTGCTCTGATACGTAACGGGATGGGATTATGTCTTTACTTTCTGTTCCTTACGTATTACTTTATGAATCTTTCAAGAATTGATGTTGAATTAAGTTTTATGAAATTTTATATGGAGGCCCTTGTGCCAAAGATTATTTTTATTGTTGAACTAATTTCCGCTGCGAAGTTTTGAATTACTTATGTTAAATGATTTTGAAGAATAAATTGTTATTTATTCAGTTTATGAATTTTTAAGAAGTGTAGCATTCCGTTTAAAGTTGAAAAACTCTGATTTGTTTATGAAATTTTTACGTTGGGAAAACGGGGTGTTACAATTGGTATCAGAGCAGGTCGGTCCGTCCGGCCAAGTAGATGAGTCGTTGTGTCGTGTCGTCATGTTTTCTAGTTAGTAGTTATGTTTTATTAAGTGATCATGTTTACCTGACTAACATTGATGTGGTTTTGTGATTTGTTTGAAGAAACAATAATTAAATTTATTTTCTCTTATGCTTGAATTTCGAGGACGAAATTCTTTTAAGTTGGGGAGAGTTGTAACGCCCTCCTTTTTATTTAATTATTTTAATTAGTTTTAGAATATATTTATATGATTGGTATGATTTACATGATTTATGTGATATTTTCTTATGTTATATGTTGGTATTTACTAGCATAATATAATTGTTATTTGGTGTAGAAATATAATTGTTATTTGTTATAGATATATTTGTTATTTGGTGTAGAAATATAATTGTTATTTGTTATAGATATATTTGTTATTTGGTGTAGAAATATATTTGTTATTTGTTATAGATATATTTGTTATTTGGTGTAGAAATATATTTGTTATTTGTTAGAGATATGTTTGTTATTGGTGTATTATTATTATTAAGTGGGGGAGAGATATATTTAATTTAGAAATAAATAAGATTATGAGGAATAGAGTAGTTTTGAGGTGTAAGAGAAATAAGAAGGGGGTTAGAATAGAAAGAAGAATAAGTTGTTGGGCCAAAATAGATTTAGGAAGAGCGTTTAGTATTATAAATAGAGAAGCTTAGGTTAGAAAGAGTTTACCGGAAACCGCTTTTTGGAAAAGAGGAGAACAAGAAAGAAGAGAAGAGGAGAGAAAAGTCAAGAGAAGAGGAGAAGACCTTAGGAAAGAAGAACGCTGCCGCTGATTCAGGAATTAATCTAAGGTGAGGGTGAGACTATCTTGCATTAATATTAAGTTGTTAAATCATTAGATTACATCTAACAAGTTGGGGAGAGTTTGTGAGAATTTGAGAATTAGGGTTTTGAGAGAGATTTGATGATTTAGATGATGAAAACTTGTTGAATTGATGTAGAAATTGTGTACAGACCTTAGATAATCCATAGGATGATTATTGGAAGTAGTTTTGAGGTTAGAACCATGAGATTAGGTGAAACTTGGAGAAAATCTGCATTCTACCCGAATTTTGATATTAAAACCTGTATTGATCGGTGCGGAATTGGCCTTAGGTGTAAACACAAAAGTTGTAGGTATGGATGTTAGCTTTCTAATGCCATTGGTCTCACGTCAATAGGATTTATAGAACTTGAGTTATGGTCAAATTACTGCACGTAGGTCACAGTGAATTTTTATGGACTTTCAGCACAACTTTTCCGAATTTAAAATAAAAACTGGTACTGATCGGTACAGAACTGGTCTTAGGCGTAAACATGAAAGTTTTAGATAATTTTGTTAGATTTCTAGTGGCTTTGGTTTGACGTGAAAATTATGTTTGGTCTTTGAGTTATGATTAAAATACTACAGGGAGGTCTTTGCAAAATTGTACGGTGACAACATTCTCTGTTTCATGTTTTTGCGTTTTGTTCATATGTTTCTGTTTTGAATTGATCTTTGTTGTAAACATGAAAGTTGTTGATATTTGTGATATCTTTCCAGTAGCTTTTGTTTGACATGAAAATATGTTGTGCATAATTTATTATGTTTTTACAAAGATACATAGTGAATTATTGTTGATGTTTAAATACGATGTTATATGAAGTTGTTTATGATTGATGAATATGATGTTTTAAGATGTTGTTTATTATCATTTGATATTGTTATATTATGATATGACATGAATTATTTATGTGATCCATATGTTGTCAAGATGTTAAGACGTTAAGATGATAAGAGTTGTTAAGTCGTCGAGTCGTTATGAAGTCGTCAAGTTGTTAAGATGTCATAGATGTTCATGAAGTTTCTAAGACGTAAGATGTTGAGTCCATGCATACTCATTTAAAGATGAGGGCTCATGCCCTGGAGCTTTTGCTCAACCACGACGATGGAGCTTTTGCTCAACCACGACGATGGAGCTTTTTGCTCAACCACGACGATGGAGCTTTTGCTCAACCACGACGATGAGGGCTTATGCCCTAGGAGTATATTTATGCTCAACCACGATGATGAGGGCTTATGCCCTAAAATGGTACCACATGCATTTGCATTTTCATGATGATCAAAGATGGTTTAAGACGTTAAGAGTTGCATAGTCGAGTCTAGATGCATTGTCAGGTCAAGTTGTTAAGATGTCAAGTTATCGAGATGTTAAGATGTTAAGATGTCAAGTTGATGAGCTATTAATGAAGTGCTTTATGAATGATTATGATGCTTAAGATGATGCATGATTATGATGTGTATGATGATTGATTACGAAGTTGCTTATGATGATTGATTATGAAGTTGTTTATGATAAGATGTTATGTGATTTATGATAAGATGCTATGTGATTTATGGTATGATGCTATGTGATTTATGATATGATGCTACATGTTTACTAATGATGATATGTGATGATGTATGTGATATTATTGATAATATAAGATGAAGTATATGACTAATATAGGAAGAATAGTGACACTAGTTAAGAAAGTTTAAGTTGTTAGATATGATTAATGAATTATAAGATGTTTAAGTTGTTGAATGTACTTTATATGATTTATATGCTTTATATTATTGTTTGAGAAATCTCACCCCTCTGATTGGAAATGTTGCTCTTCGTATGGGTAACTTGCAGGTAACCAGGATTAGTTGCGGTCGTGAGTGGACTCCTCACAAGTGTGTCTTAGGTGCTCTGATACGTAACGGGATGGGATTATGTCTTTACTTTCTGTTCCTTACGTATTACTTTATGAATCTTTCAAGAATTGATGTTGAATTAAGTTTTATGAAATTTTATATGGAGGCCCTTGTGCCAAAGATTATTTTTATTGTTGAACTAATTTCCGCTGCGAAGTTTTGAATTACTTATGTTAAATGATTTTGAAGAATAAATTGTTATTTATTCAGTTTATGAATTTTTAAGAAGTGTAGCATTCCGTTTAAAGTTGAAAAACTCTGATTTGTTTATGAAATTTTTACGTTGGGAAAACGGGGTGTTACAGTAAGGGCGGTTTGACCAGATACGCCAATAACGTATCTCTCTGGATCCTTTGTATTTTCTCAACTCGCATCTGCGAGTGGTGTAGCTCGCAGCTGCGACCTCAGGCAGAGCAGACCTCTATAAATGGCCCACTTGCTATTCTTTGAAGATTATTATGTTGGGATCATCTTAGATATTTTTGAGGATCCTTTTCTCTCATTTTTAGCTTAGCTTTTTATTGTAATTTCATAGAGAGAAATAGGGGAGATCATATAGAGTGAGAGTGATTTTGGAAGTTGGATTATTATTCCTTAGTTGAGACATCACAAGTGTAATGAATCCTTCCTTTTCAATCCATCCTTGCAAGGCTTCCATGATGATGTGTAGCTAAATACCCTTTGTTGGGATGAGAGGTACTTGACCCTTGCTAAACATGTAATCTTTTGATCTTGCAATATATGGTTCTTGCAATTTATATTCAATATTGTTGTTATTCTTGTGTTAATGCTTTCAATGAGATTCTAGATGCTTTGGACACAAACTCTTGAATCTAGAGCTATAGTAGCAATATATCTTAGGTTAACTTACTTGACATCTTTGTTAATCTTGTGATAATCATCATAATCAAGAGTTAAATGCTTTCGGATACTTAATCAGGCTGGACACGGTCGATTAGGTTATTTGATCGACTTTGTTATCGTTTAAGGGATTTGGACACGAATGTTTAAACGATACCTTAGAGTTAATTATATCACTTTGGACACGAAGGATAGTTTAGAATTGATTGTGATAATGTTGTTTATAAAGCTAGAATTCGTATGGATCATTAAGTTACGTGTGACGCTTGGTTAAGGAACTCTACTCCTAACAAGTTTCAATCCTTATTTATCTCAACTTTTACTTTTTGCAATTAGTTTAGCTAGTTACATTTCAATTCAAACAAACAAGTACTCTTAATACTTGGAATGATAATTGATGTTAAACTGTCCTTGATAACGCACTATTCCCTGTGGAGACGATACACAAATACTTATCTTGTTTGATGCTAAAAACAACTTTCATCAGTTATTGGGTTAAATAAATAAATAGCCCTCCTAAATATACTAAAATTTGATTTTAGTCCCCCTAAAATATTCTTTAGGCTTTTGGTCCCTCTAAATCACTGCTCTAGTGTAATACTCAATGTAGAGCATAGACTAATTTCATAGATAATTTTTTTTAGAGGGACACTCAATGTAGAGTAGAGACTAATTTCATAGATAATTTTTTTTAGAGGGACCAAAAGACTAAAGAATATTTTAGAGGGACCAATATCAAATGTTGGTATATTTAAAGAGACCATTTACTTATTTAACCCTAAGTTATTTCTCAGTGTTAGATAAACATTTTAGTTATGACAAATCAACATGTTGTGAGACGCATGCTAAATACTTGAAGGTGAGGAATACGGGCAAAAGTGAACGTACAAACACAATTCAATTTTATTCAAACAGAAATGAAGGAGAAATTCTTGTAGAGACTCTCACAACTAATCTTCACATGCAACCCATGATTTTTTTACATTGAAATAACAACAACAATAACAGTAATAATTATTTAAAAAAAGGAAAATGTTAACCAGTGCTCCCGGGGCACAGGGGCACTGGTTAAGGAAGCCAAATGTAGTAATGTTACCTTAGAACTTGTGCATTCAAGGTCATAAAAGTATAAAAACTGACATTTTTAATTTAAAACTTTCCCTTTTAACTTCCTTAACCAGTGCCCCGGGGGCACTGGTTAACATGACCCTTAAAAAAAATGTAACAGTAATAATAAAAATATGTTAAAATCTCAAACAAGAAAATTTTAGCTTTTCACATGGGGCTAGGGGGAACGCCCGATCCCGTGTTCATATGATCAAAGATGCAAGATGGTGAGCGTGTTGGTGTACACAATTTACGGTGTGATGATTGTATTTCACTACTTTCCTCATTTTACCAACAAAGGGTCTCGTTCAATTTTAAGGGTGACTCTGATGGTTGATTACCTATGTCGAAATTGTTACAAAGTTGAAAGGGTGTGTGTTCTCATTTGATGAAAAAAAAAATCAAATTTGAATTGTATTTTTTTTATTATTTCAAAACCATATATGTATTGTTGTTGATCTTACTATTATGAGGAAATATGATAAATGACACAAGAATGTTAGATTAAGACAAATGTGAATCACGAAAGTGATATACTTTTACAAATTTTAACTTTTAGTTATTTTAATGGATAATGTTGTATTTCGTGAGATAATTCTTAGCGAATTATTCACGATTATCATTTATGCAAAAGAAGATCCAATTATCATTTTAAATTCGCGAGGCGCTCTGAAAATCTTTCCGCTGTAAATAACAGCACCCACACCCTATTTTAATTGATGTGTATTTATAATTTAATTGGCCGTATGCAAAACTGATGTGTAATTAGGTGAGTGTGAGGCTAAGCCATCATGACCCTTGAATTTAAGATCATCAAATGCATGTATAAAGTGCTATAAATATCGTCCCGTGAGTTAAGTTCAGTTGATAGAGATGTTGTATAATATATGTATGGATTAAAGTTCAAATCCCGAACACTTCACTTATTCATCTTATAAAGGTGAATTTCTAGCTCACTAAACTATTTAAAAAAAAAAATGTTACAAATATCTTGTAGAGTTTTATTCAATGTCTACAAGCAAAAATTATATGCTATGAGAGCTTCATCCTTTATAATCAACTTTGTAACTTTGTAATATCACTCTCTTGTTCTATATTGCAAGTTGAATTATCAACTGCAGGAACTGCAATTCTGAACTTTGGGTGTGTTGTTCTCCTTCCGAGTAATAATAATATAGATATTATGCCATCATATAATACGAAGTTGGCTTAAATGCAGTTTCACCCCCCCTATTTTGATTGAATTTGGATTTTGCCCCCCTTATTTTAAAACTCGGAATTTTACCCCCTCTATTTTGATTGAATCTGAATTTTGCCCCCCTTATTTTAAAACTCGGAATTTTACCCCCTCAGTTTTACGTTTTTCAAGATTTTGCCCCCCTATTTTTAAAATAAAGAACCAAAAAATACTAGAAAAACAAAGAAACGATTAGAAAATATTAATTCGGTAAAAAAAAAAAACAAGAAAAGGCAAAAATAAAAACCAAAAAAATAGAAAATACAAGAAAAATTCAATTAAAAATACATGAAAAAAACTAGTTTGCACCTCTAAATATTTGCTATTTTCATGTATTTTCATACTAGTTTATTTTATTTTTAGAGATCATACTAGTTTTATGCATTTTTTTCTAGTATTTTTTATTCTTTTTTTTAGTATTTTTCTGGTTTTATATTTATTTATTAAAAAACTTAATATAAATAATTAATTATGTGGATAAAACAGGGGGAGGGGGAAAAATCCTGAAAAACATAAAACAGGGGGGGTAAAATTCCGAGTTTTAAAATAGGGGAGGCAATATCCAGAATCAATCAAAATAGGGGGGGTAAAATTCCGAATTTTAAAATAGGGGGGGCAAAATCCAAATTCAACCAAAATAGGGGGTAAAACTGCACTTAAGCCTACTAAGTTTTACATGTGAAAGTTTTGTCATAACAATATAGAAAAACAATCCTCTTTACTTTTTTTTTTTTTTGGTAAAACAATCCTCTTTACTGATTGCATGTATGATTTTGTCAGAGATGTTATTTTAAAGAAATCACGTAACTTAATTTAAGGGATGAAAACTAAGCAAAATAACGAACTAATTTTGATTTAGTGATATATGTCACTTTTTTTTTTAGGGAAGTGATATATGTCACTTTTTTTTTTTGAAAGGAAGTGATATATGTCACTTGTAAACTATATAAAATATTACAAAAAAAGTACCATGTAAATATGAAACGAGTCAAAAGAAATGAAGTTTAGAGAATTCTTCGATGAATCTTTGATATATAGCAGTATGCTACACCCAAGAATTTTTTATTTCCTCAACTTTTTTTGACGTTTTCAATAGTTGAAAAACTTATATCTTTGATTGATCGACTGTGATTTCATCTTTCGAACTCACATGACTAAGAAAACTTATTTCTTCCATCCTAAAATCGCACTTCCACATATTAACAAACAGAAAACTTATTTCTTCCATCCTAAAATCGCACTTCCACATATTAACAAACAGAAAACTTATTTCTTCCATCCTAAAATCGCACTTCCACATATTAACAAACAATCTCTCTTTTGAAGGCAATCTAAATTAGCAAATAAATCGGCACAAATATTTTCCGCTCTATACACGCGTCTAAAAATAGTGCAAGCATAATTAACAAACAATCTCTCTTTTGAAGGCAATCTAAATTAGCAAATAAATCGGCACAAATATTTTCCGCTCTATACACGCGTCTAAAAATAGTGCAAGCATAATAACATACCGTTTGTCACACTCCGTTGAATGCACTTTATTAGAAATCGTGGTTGGGTCTAACACAACCCCACAAAACCGGCTTGTGAGGTGAGGATTGCCCCCACTTATAAACAAATTGTCAGGCCAACTCCTAACCGATGTGGGACTCTTAACACACCCCCTCACGCTCAGGATTGCACATCTGAAGCGTGAACATAAATGACGGGTGGCCCGATAACGGAAACCTGATAACAGGTGGCCCAAAGAATCGTTAAAAGGCTTTGATACCATATTAGAAATCGTGGTTGGGTCTAACACAACCCCACAAAACCGGCTTGTGAGGTGAGGATTGCCCCCACTTATAAACAAATTGTCAGGCCAACTCCTAACCGATGTGGGACTCTTAACACACTTTATTGACCTTTTTTATTCTTTTTATAAAAAACAATTTACTATTTAAATTTATTGAATAATCGATGTATACATATGGAAAGAGGGAGTATTTGCTTAATATTCACACGAGTCTCATTCAATTTAATATGAGACCCTTTGTTTAAAAGTGTGTCGGAGAGACAAAATCTTTTGTTTTTTTACGTAAACCAACCGCTTACAATTTATGATATACATTGTTAATGTGTCTAATACCGAATTCTAACCAGCATATTAGTTAATAAGAAATGTCAGCAACACAGATTTTAACACACATTTTTTAATACATTTTCTTTGATGGGTTAAAATCACATGGTTAATGTAGGTTCAAGTAAATTGGGGAGGCAAAAAGTGTATGACAAAAGTGTGTCCATAACATTTCTTGTGAGACCACAATCAAGACTCACCAAAAAGAAAAACAAAAAAACCTTTTGGATTCTATTCAAAATACACACTCCCACCGGAAAAAGACTTGAATCGCCGTTTCATTCCTAACAAAAACCCCTTCGTTCTCTTGAGTCTCTGCAACCCACACATCATTCATCACTGATTTCGAGAGATGCTTCAAACTTTTCTGATCTCACAGGTACTGTTACAATGACCGCTTTCTGATTTTTCTGTTATTTGTTTCATCATATGAAATGAAATTATTGCTTTTATTTCAAACCCTAGCGTAATGGTGTTCATAACTTCTTGCTTTTGATATATTGTATGGTTTGTTCCCTCTCTATTAGGATTAGGATTAGGATAGGAAAATATCTTGATTATTATTGAATAAACAAAGAGAGGATCCAAACCCGTTCTTATCCTTTATAACCGTAGCAGACATGATGATGTTGCATTGAATGTGTGGTAATACTAGACGGTATACGATTAGAATTGGGGTAATACCTGTAGTAGAAAAGACGGTGGAAACTAGACTTAGGTGGTTTGGGCATATAGAGAGAAGACCTGTGGATTCTGTAGTAAAGATAGCAGATCAGATTGATGATAGTCAGATCACTAGGGGAATAGGAAGACCTAGAAAAATCTAGAGATTAATGAGTTTGATAGAAATATAGCTTACGATAAAACATTATGGAGTTGTTTGATCCATGTAGCCGACCCCACTTTGTGAGATAAGGCTTGGTTGTTGTCGTACAATACGTAAATTTCACTAATACATATTCCAACCGAGTATCAATGGCTCAATGCAGGCCGTACGAACATGGAAAATGTTTGGCGGACACCCCATATGGGTGTATAAACCTTGAGAGAGAAAGAGATACCTAGAGTGATATGATAGGAAGATAGTGATAGAGATAAAATGACTTAGTGAATGAGTGTTGGGGAATGTAGGGTATCCAAATATTATTATTGAACATATCTCCATAGTAAATTTAGGGAACTTGTTGTTAGCAATACAAAGACGTAATAAGCTTTACTTCTTCATAGCACCAAATTTGGTTATTACTATCCATATCAGCTTACTAGAGAAGAGATTTTGTAGAAATTCACTTTCCATCTATGCAACATTATCTATGGAGTTTGGATTTCATTTGCTTCTGTGAAAATTAACATTCATTTATGATTTTTCATTTATGGAAAAGCTTATAGTTGATTGAGAATCTTTTGTTATGATTTAATTTGTATTTTGACTTCACAAATAGAGCAAATTATTGTTGTGATTTTTATAATTTGTGTTCAAACTTTTCAGATTCATTGCAACTTAGCCAGTATGGTAAGAGCATAACCTAAGTTGATTCTTCAGTTATACACTCATACAATACAACTCTGAGGTTTTAAGTTTGTTTCATGATAGCTTCTATCCTGTAACTTTTAACTTTACAAATTTGCAGGAATTAAAAATTTGAGTCTTATATTTTGTTTAATGGCAAATATATTGGCTTCTAGCTATTTATGATTGCAAATCTATTTGCCCTCTTGCACTACATTCTTATTATTTTCTTTATTTTTGTTTGTTATTTTCAAATCAGGTGGCCATTATAGTGTGTTGACTGGATGAGATTGACAAACATGCTTCCAAAGATTCAATAATCTTGAATCTGATATATGACAATGCCGCCATTATCTGAACTCTTTATCTTTGGGGCTCTGTAAGCAATATACAACATTCTCTTTGAGTTTAATTCAGGTGATTATGTTAATACAAAGTTCTCTTCTTAGTTCAGTTGAAGCTGGTCTATGTTATGTATATGATGATGGGAAAGATTTTCAACGTGACCGGATGCCTAGTGGTGAAACTTGTCAGGTTTGTCTGAAATGCAACAAGTACCCTGCTGACTGGTGTAGAAAAGCTGAACCAATGGAAGAGGATAATAGGAATGCTGATGATCCTTTCAACTCAAACTGTCTAAGAAGCTGTGGTCGACCATCAACTGCAAGCATAATGACTGAAAACACTGCACCTAATTTGGTATACAGGAGAAAAAAGCTACGCGAGGGATCAAATTCTTCTCTTTTCAAGCTAGGGCCGACCGATGTGCAGACAAGTGCCAATTTTACTTCATTCACAAGTTCCTCTTTGCACTTGTCATCAGCTGAGGACCAAACAGCTGCTTTTCCAGTTAAGCATCAAATTGAAATTGTCAAAGATCCTACTCTGCCTTCTGTCTTTCTTGATGGAGTAGCCAAAGATATCACACAGAAAAAAATAGGTATTGACAGTGTAAATGATAGTTGTTCCTCTTCAAAGTCAAATATGGTACTTGTTTCAGATTCCATAGCAACTGAGATGGATGACACTGGTGAATGCTCCTCCTCCAGTTTAATAGTAATGGACTCCACAAGGGAAGAATTAACAGAAAAGGATTTCTGCATTAATATTTTAAGAAGCCATGGACTTCTTGGAGGAGATACTCTTACAGATAATGTGGTTTCCATTGAAGATGCCGTTACCACCGTTAATAACTGCTGTTCCAGGTCATGCAAAATATGTGGTCATTTGGATAGTTCATTGAATATGCTTTTGTGTGATAATTGCGAAAACTCGTATCATCCATCTTGCTACAATGCACGTTTGAAAAGAGTACCAATTGATGAGTGGTTTTGTCATTCATGTCTTAATAAAAGGCAAAAATTTCTCAAGGAGACAATTATCAAACCACCACGTATCAACAGTGGAATAGGGAAATCTAGAACTGTCTCAGTTAAGGATGAAATGAATCCCATACTGTTGATGTTGAGAGATACTGAGCCATATACGACTGGTGTGCGAGTTGGTAAAGGTTTTCAAGCAGCAGTCCTTGACTGGTCAGGCCCTGTAAAAAGGTAACTTCCGTTTTAATCATAACTGTTTCGAACCAAAATCTGTATGACACCCATCAATTGTACTAGGTTTTTCTTTTTTTTTTTCCCTTCCCTCTTACATTGCTTTATTACCAAGTATATTTTATGTGAACAAATTGTTCATTGAGGAGTCAAATATTGCCAGATGCTATTCGTTGTAGAGAAAGTAACATACAAAAACTGATATTTATGATCAATGCTCAATTCTGTTTTGTTCTCCTTTTTAAAAACAGTTCACTTGGCCTCAAGAATGCATAATATTATGCTTTTTAATACCATATTATCATGTTATCATATTTTCTAATAATTGTTATTCACTTACTCTACACACTGCTTTAATTTCTTCCATAGACAAAGTAGATAAACGGGGCGACAAAAGTAACATATGAGGATGGTTTAGTGCTAATGTGGAATTGTGGATAGATGATGTATTTACTTTGTATGACCTTGGTCAACAAATTCATGGACGTATTATCGCAAGCTCCTTAACTTTTAAGAATATTACTATGTAGTTTGCTAATAATTCCAAGACACACATAGGTTAGATATTCATGTACAAGATATTCATATACAAGGTCAGCCTCGATAGGAAAGGAAATTGTTAAAGTTAAGAATCTTTAGATGTTCCTTTAATTATACAACTCTCTAGACTGATTGCTGTTAACTCTAGACTATACAACTTACCAAGTTAGTGCTAAGTAATTAAAGCATTCAATGCATTGATTGTAAATACTATTATAAATATATGTGGTGTGATCTACACAAGACACAGATTTACAAAGAGCTTTACATCTTTTACAGAAATAAACGAATTCTAAAACCCATGATTATCGTTTTGTTTTTTCTGTCAGTGATGAAGACTACTTTCCAGAACCATTGCAAATTAATCCTTCAGAAATTTATAGACCGCAGGTAAAGTTTGTGATTATTTTCTTTATGATATGTGACACATTTCAATTTTATCCTCAGAGTGATGGAAAAAAGGCTTTTTGTTCTGCAGGAAGAGAATATGAGAAATCCAACTAGACTCAGTTCCATTGGCAACTGGCTTCAATGCCGGGAGGTTATAGACAAAACTAGGGAAATTATATGTGGAAAATGGCGCAGGTATGTCACATGACATTGTTCTTGGTCTTGATTGATTTTGTAACTTCTTTTGTAGAATGATCTTCCTATTAAAAACTTCTTTGTTTATTAAACAAGAACAGAAGAAGAAAAAAAATTGTAGAATGGTGTGATTCAAAATTCACTCAAGTTTATTTCTCAAGGGTTCAATAAGGGCGGAAGGCTAATTAGCTTTTGCAAAGTAGGAGACCAAAAAACCATTTAGAATGCAGTTAAGATAAAGCATCTGAGTCAGATGGTTCTCCTATTGCTGAATGCCGGTTATTAGGGATTTTATTGTTAAGACTTCAGGTTGATTGAGCCGACATCCGTTACGTTCGTCATTCGGTTCAAAGAATCTCTGTTCCAGAACCGTACGTGAGATTTTCATCTCATACGGCTCCTCCTTTATGTGTATAATGATAAACATCCATGGAATCAAATCCAAAAAGATTGCAATATTCTCATTATCAACTTAGCTGGACTAGTATTTTTACACGAAATCTCTAGCCAACCTTCCTGTAAAGGATCTTTTATTAACATCAAGTATGTTATTACTGGATAAATAGTCACTTCAACAATTTCTCTGTCCTCAACGCTGCTAAATTTCCCAGAATTAGTCACTTCAACAGTCTTCAGCAGGATTTGGGTTATCTCCTATTATTCTAAGAACAAAATGGACGTGTGCTGAAAAAGACAGATTTCTATACAGAAAAACCCAACATTATGACATAAATTGGTATCTTTGTTATTAAATATTAGAAATTGGGTTGAGCTTAACTCATCCCTACGAAATTGATTTGTAAGGTCAGAGATGTCTCTCACATATGAACACTTTTTTATGCTATACCGCATCCAATATATCTTAGAAACGGAACGTGCTCTGATACCATTTCTGGTATTTTATTAGAAAGAATATGAGAGTTCCCTGGCCTGTCTGCACCTCTTAATGCCAAAAAGCCCAACGTCTATCACAAATGATCAGATACCCTTTCGTATTTCTCCTAACTAACTTTCTTAAGGTTGACCTATCAATCACTAACTCTAAATATTGCGAAGAATCAAAAGGAGAGGACCAAATCTTTTGTATTCTATATCATTGTGCTACAATTGACAATTTACAGTAGTATTCAGGGAAGTATCATAGTCAAACGTTGTCATATAAAGTAGCATTTTTTTTTATTTTTTAAATCAGGGAAAGGGAAATTATTAATAATTGTAGAAATTATTAACAATTGTTGCCCCTCTTAATCGTCACTTGTCACTATAATATCATCCACATACACCAATAACACGGTTACTCCCTCTGACTCAGAGTATTTGATAAATAGAGCATGGCCTCTTTGGCTTTGTTTGAAGAGTAAATATTCCAAACTACATTCACAGTGATTGCTTTAGCCCGTATAACACCTTTTTTAGCTTACAAAAGTTGTTGGCAGCACTATGTTCACCATATCCAGGGGCAGTTCCATGTAAATATTTCCTTCAAGTTCTCCGTGTATTAAGGCATTTTTTAAATCAAATTGTTGCAGGTTCCGATTACAATTAGCTGCTAGGAATAATATCACTCTGACCGTATTCATTTTTGCAACTAGAGCAAATGTTTTCAAGTAATCCACTCCAGGCGTTGTATTTTACTGTATATATACCCACCTGCATCCTACTAGTTTCTTTCCATTTGGTAGAGATACCAACCCCCAAGTACTATTCTTTTCCAGTGCTTCAATTTCCAAATCCATGGCTTGTTTCCATTTCCTGTCAGACAATGCTTCAGAAAGAGAGGTAGGTATAGTTATAGTAATGTTTAGGTTTGTGATGAAGGCTGTGTAGGTGAGAAATGTTCAAATCAAAGTAATTGGGTGGCTTGTTGGTACATTTTCTAGCATCTTTCCTAAGAGCAATTGGAAGATGTAGGCCCTCATAAAGTGGTGGTGGCGGTGAGCTCGGTTTAAAATGCGAAGTATTTTTAACTTAGAGGTTAAAGTTCGAGATTATGTCATACCACAAGTTATACGGTTTGAATATTTGAGTCCATAGTACAAAACAACGTAGAAATAGAAAGAGATGTAAACCATCGAATTCAAGTTAGATGGTTGAAATGGAGCAAGGCCACCGGTGTTTTATATGATTCAGAAGTATTGCTCAAACTGAGGGGAAAGTTTTATAGTACATCTGTAAGATTGGCGATGTTGTATGGGCGGTAAAGAACCGACACGGGAATAAAATAAGCGTAGATAGAAGACTTAGAGAGAGAGAGTTGGGGTAGCGCCACCTATCTTCGAAAAGATGGTGGAAACTCGACATAGATGGTTTGGGCATGTAGATAGAAGACTTATAGATTATGTTGCAAGGCTAGTAGATAAGATGAAGGATAGTCAAATCACTAGAGGTAGAGGAAGATCTAGAAAAACTATAAGAGAAACTGTTAAGAATGATTTAGAGATCAAAAGACACACCAAAGTATCCTGGGAACAAGGTTACTAGAGGTGGCCACATTACGATAAAAGAATGACAGAACCTCCAACGGACTTTTTGAGGCAAGTACTAGACGATAATATGTTAATTAGATAAGATGCAGTCAGAAAGCCTTTTGTTGGTGAATTTTGACACAGAAAGACTCACAAGCAATACCGTATTTTTGACAAAAAAAATTCTGCCCATGATTAAAGTAATATTTGGCACTATCGGATCCGACCCTCTTAATAATTATTGATTACTCCAAACTGAGTTGTTGTAGCTGAGAAGATTTGGTGGTTGATTCTGGTTATCCAAGTAATAAAGACCTTTCCATTCTCTAGCATTTCCAATTGTTTTCCTCGAATTCTTGTCCTGAAAAACACAAGCATTGTCAAAAAACGACATTATATGATAGGTCTTTAGCGGGTTTTTGTAGGAAAATTAGGCTAGTGGACAATATGGGAATATGAAGGACATTTTGTAGGGGTATGGATGAGCTTATTTTTGACCTCTCCTTGACCTGTTGCAGTTATAAGGATTCCATCTGTTGTGGATATTTTCTTGTTGCTAGGACAAGGTGTATAAGTGGAGAAGTCTGTGGGTAAGGGTGTCATGCAGTCATTGGCTCCAGAATCCAGTATCTAATATTGGTTACAGGGCGTATCTGAAGCATCGAGTCCAAAAGAAAATTGAAACTTACCAAGAGAAGGTGGAAATGTAAACATGGCTGAATATGCTAGAGAACAAGTACTTGTCAAATTAATGACTTCAATTTTACTAATAATTACAAATATACACTATTTACAACAATAATTAAAGTTACAATAATGAACTTTTTAGAACTGTTGCCAAGGATATTTGAACTTTGTCTCTTGAGTAGCACAGAATAATATGTAGTTTATCTTTTGTTTCCCATAATCGTTATTGAAATGTTTTTGTTGCCCCTTTACTTATCATCTCAAAACTTTTTTATTATCCTTTTTTATGACTTTGATGCTTTCTTAATGAAAGGCAATCCATGTATAAAAGTGAAAGATGAGTGAAATGTAAGAATAAATCTCTCGTTGATTGTGCTCAAAACACTGAAATTTTTCTTTTTTGTTTGCCAGGGCTCCACTATTTGAAGTTCAAACCGATGACTGGGAGTGCTTCTGTGCTTTTCATTGGGATCCATCTCATGCTGATTGTGCTGTACCTCAGGTGAAATATATTGAACTCTGACTTTCTGATTGACTTAGAGTGAAGAGTTGAAGGACGTTATGTTAGAAACTGATGAAGCAGAGCCTAGGCTCATTACAATAGTGACTAGAGCATCCACTCCCAAGAGAAAAAGAAGTTCCTCTTTTTACGATTCTCGCAATACATGACCGGCCACCATCATTGTTATATCATGACCAAGACACCCTCCAATTAAATTTGAAGTCTTTAGAGACAAGCTCACCTTGTACAACTCCATGTAGCCACTTAATTGAGCTTGCGGGGGATATTAGAGTCAACACCCCCAATTGGTTACATCAATTGTAACTGACAACAGTCAGTTTTTCAAAATTAGTCTTTTGGATAGCCTATAAACAGCTCACCTTGTTCAACTCCATGTAGCCACACAATTGAGCTTGCGGGGGATATTAGAGTCAACACCCCCAATTGGTTACATCAATTGCAACTGACAACTGTCAGTTTGTCAAAATTAGTCTTTTGGATAGCCTATAAACAGCTGCTCCCGAACTGTATGTGTAACAAAAAATTATTCATCAATACAATTTAGTTTTAGTCTTTTAGACAACAGTCTCTTTTCTATTTTCTCTCAATCCCATCGACAGGATTTGGTAGATTTGGTTTCTACAATTCAAGCACATTTGTCCTTTTCTGTTCCTGTGTAATTTGATGTAACTTTGAACAATATCTTGCTTCGTCCTGCATTATGATCATTCTAAATTCCAATCTTTCTTTATTTATTTGCCGCAGGAGGTGGAAACAGATGAGGTTCTGAAGCAACTGAAGTATATAGAAATGGTATGTTTAAACTGCATAATTCTTACTAGTCAATGATCTTGTGGTGAGCGTTTCTTGGTTTGTACTTTGCTTGTATACTGTGAAAGATTAAAACATATTATGCAACGATTAAATAAGGTTTATGATAGAACATTATAGCGTAATTTGATCCATGTAGCCAACCCTACATAGTGGGATAAGGCTTGGTTGTTGTTGTTAGAACACCCACCAAGGCTTTTTATAGGATCAACTTAAGTTTTACATTTTCTAGGAACATTGGAATGTGGACTATTTGTAGCCTGTAGGTAGGTCAATTCCCCTCCTCTTCCAATCCCGCCTTATGGGCACGTCTTATCTCTTTTGTCTTTCCATAGAAGCTATTTTTTACCGTCATTGTATAATTACAGCTTAATTGCTGACCTCTATCGTGATATATTTTTGCCTACTTTCCATACAGTTGAGGCCGCGACTTGCTGCGAAACAGAGAAAATCAGATTGCACAAATAATGGCAATTGAAGAATCCATAGTGGTGAGAATTCTGGATTTTTTTTTTGTATATTGAAAAACCTTGTCAGAGAAAGCCATATTGTATGTGTTCCATGTCATCCAGTGGCATTTTGTTTTTACAGTGTGACAGAATATGGAACAATATTTTGTGATGTGGCTTAGTAGATTTCATCCCCATTTCTTAGGTTATAGCTTTTATTTTGGTAGAAATGATAGCTTGGGGGTCATTTTGCCTATCATGAGGGAAACCATCGCCTTCAACATTACCCAATTGATGTCAATTTTTTTGAGAAATTAAAAGACTAATAGTGAAAGATTTTGACTTCTTACACTGTGCCCATTTCTTTGCAATAATCTTGTATTGTTAATTTCTCCAAGATTCCTGCAAACTTGCCTTATGTCGGTCGTATATTCAGAATCGTATTTGAATTGGTGGCTACAACTAATTAGTATGTTAAACTGCTCAGCTGATAACATTTAACCAAGCTTTCAATTGCATGCTATTATATTGCTTGATGTGAAGTAGCTGTAACATTTAACAGTTCATCTGGGAACATGGTTTGTTTACAATAGCATGTCATCGACCACCGGCACTGTTTAGCAACCATTTACAGTATAATCCCCGATGGAAATATCATGTCATGTTTACTTTCTGGTAACGTTCTAAATTGCTTACAAGAAGATGAAAGTGGTAATAATTGTAATAGGAAATATGGAAGACAACTTGAAATAATTTTTTTTTTTTTTTTTTTTAAGGATTGAAATAATATATTTTCAGAATCAATGTTTTGACATTATCATAAATTTGTTGAAATGCTGGATTTGTTTCCAAAAATTATGAACAAAATGGTGAAATATATTTTTGGGTTTATATTATTATCTTGTTAAAATTCGAAAATATACTGTCCTAAATTTTCTTTTGAAAACAAATTTAATTCATTTGAAGAATATTCCTTTTTTTTTTGGTATTAAGAATATTCTTTTTCATTAACCTTTGTGTTCGACTTTATAATACACACACACACACACACATATATATATATATATTACGAAGTTTTTTTTTTTTTTAGGAAATTTTATATTAAGAGTTAGGGAAATGTTAACTTGTGCCCTCAAGGCACAAGTTAATGATTCAAAATAGAAATATTCTATTGTAATTAATGCATTTGACTTTAATTTTTTTACTTTTCAATAATTGAATGCACAAAATTTAAGAAAATGTTTCCATTTTTGGGTTGCTTAACATGTGCCCTAAGGATACAAGTTAACATGACCCTTAACTAAAAAGAATAGCTTGTTACCGGACCCAATTTTTTTTAAAAGTATATGGCATGGTAGGGCTAAAGACACATTGAATTTTACTTTAAAAAAAATATTACATAGGAATGATGTCTATAAGAACAAAATATTAGAGACAATTGGTGGTTCATTTCAATCAAAATAGCACCTGCACATGAAGATAAAGAAAGTCATTTTTTAATCAGATGAATCTGAATATTCATCTCATTAGCTTAAGCCACCAACTAGTTTGTCATGACTAACTGTCTCTAATATTTGGTGGCTTAAACTAGTGAATCCACTAGTTTAAGCCACCAAATAGTTTTTAAACCAAGTGTTTTAATAATTTTTTGTGCAATGTTTCCACTGCATTGAGGTCCATGTAAAGTCACCATATCAATTCTATTTTTCATGCAAAATTTATTAAGTGTTATTCAAAATTTAACCCTTGTGTGCCTCTACTATCCTAGAGATAATACTCATTAAAACAAACAATGATATGAAAGAAAGAAAAAAACTAAAAAAAGTTACAAACTCGTTATTTCAACATCGATTTTCCTCTATTGTTAGAAGTCTCAATAATTTCCTCCATGGAATTTGATCTATGCTCAACCTTTCCGTGTTTTTTATTTAGAGTTTCGTAGAAAACACAAAACTGAAAAGGAAAACACATTTCATTTGTTTTGCTTTTGAAAATAGTTTTTAAAAACAAATTTTCAAAACACTCCCTCCAAACAAGTTTTCACCTTTTAAAAAATTTTAAAATAAAAAAACTCTCGTTAAGAATTGGATCAGACATGTCCTTATTCTTTTGTGGATTTGTTTCTACATTCCTTAAATTGGTCACCAATTTAAGAACATCAGATTTGGTTGTTGGATTTTGAGATTGCACCCCATTAAACATACTCACATGATCTGCGCAAAATTAGCCCATTACTCTTTTTTCGTCTCTCCACTTTATTCCACACTCCATGTAAAATCTTGTGGCACATCTCCTACATTTTTTTGGTAATATTTTCCCCTCAGACATGTCCTTATTCTTTTGTGGATTTGTTTCTACATTCCTTAAATTGGTCACCAATTTAAGAACATCAGATTTGGTTGTTGGATTTTGAGATTGCACCCCATTAAACATACTCACATGATCTGCGCAAAATTAGCCCATTACTCTTTTTTCGTCTCTCCACTTTATTCCACACTCCATGTAAAATCTTGTGGCACATCTCCTACATTTTTTTGGTAATATTTTCCCCTCAAATCTAACAAGAGTTGCTCCATCAATCTCGTTGTGTGTTTCAACCATCTTTGTAGTTGTGGTTTCTCCTTCATCATTCCTTGTAACAATGGTCACCTTGGATTGCTTGACAACATTAATGGTTTGTTGAGTACAATCATTTAAGACGTGACTGTAACTTACACAATTGGTGAAGATAATATGTAATCATCCATATTGTATACTTGGTACCAAGAACAATTGATAAAAAAAACCTACTTCGAACAGCTCTCAAAGTGTGAAGATCCACCTTAACTGGGTTTTTAACCATCGAAGGTATGGTTTGTATGATGCTCTCATCATATTACACCAAATTCTATCTTGGTATTCTAAATTTCTAATCCACGTCATAGTTTTGATAATCGTTGTGGTGGTTGCAATGAACTTTGGTGACCATTGGCAAGTGGCTAAATAGCGGTCATAGATCATCTGATGATCTCGATTGATAACTTTCCATGGAACACTTCGTTCTCCAATGACGATATTCTTCACATGAAGGCATAAGTATTAGTCGATTTCCACACACAAGTTTGATCTATGCCATGTTGTCGGCGAGCAAATAAACTTTTTCTAACAATATATTTGTTTGGCTTTCGAACACCTTGTGTCTGAATGAAACAAATTCCTTTTTTCAGATTTCACAATTCATACCATCATGAACGCAAAGTCCATGAACAGAGAAAAAAATAGCAGCAATATTTTTTTATATTCTTTTTGGTTTGCTAATATTTTTACTACTGATTCAAAGATATATACTATCATATTCTTATTTTATTTTTCACATATAAATTAACTAAAAAAATACGATGAAAATAGTAATCTGATGATTACCTTACCAAACAGTAACAATCCAGATGAAAGTTCTTCTCAAATCCCAACTTAAACTCACATAATCCAAAGTTTCCAACTGTGTTAAAGCACACGCGTCCTCTTCTAATTGGCTGAACCGTCTTATATTTAGGACACACGCATTCTTCAACGCATCACAACACAACAAACCCAAATAGCGTCTCTTACAGCGTGCATTTCGCGCTCTAACAAAGTCTCACCGAGTCCGAACGAGTACGGAATTTCAAAACCCTATTTATCGGTGAGGAAGATGAACGAGTCTCCACGTAGAGATCTCGAAGTCTTCGATTTCAAGGTTGAAGATGATGACAATAACCCCGATAAAAATCTCAATAGATTCAACAAAATCTCTAATCTCGATCCCTTCACCCACGGTAAGATCATTTCGTAGAAAAACCCTAATTCTACCATTTAAGCAAGTTTCTTAGCTCGAATCGTTCGTGTATAGTACTAATTTTGTTTATATTTAGTAATTTTTGATCAATTTTCAGTGTTCGAAATTTAGGTTTAGCCATTTCGTAATTAGGTTAGATTTAGTAATTTCATTTTTCAAGGACTGAATGAAACCTGCAGAATGCATTAGGAGGCAGGAGCTTAGAAATCGTTAATGTTTACTTTTTTTTTTAAGAACGGTGTTAGACTCAATGGAGAATTTCAGAAAATATAGTGTTAGACTTTATGTTATATTTTTTTGTCATTTGAAAGTGTCTATTTCACTTCTCATATATAAAGTTATGAATATTAATAATATTAATGAGGTACAAAATGCTGAGTTGATTAGGTCATATGAAATTATAAAAGGAAAGGATTTATAAAATTTGTTTACCCTAAGGGCTTGGAACCGGGACGGGAACTTGTGATAACGTAATCTTTGATTAAGTAAACTGTAAACATTAACATAGATAGTCTCATTATAGTTGAATGAACTAGTACTACTTAAGTTCAAAGTTTAAATTGTCAAGTAGATGGATGATGAAGGATGTTTAGCGTGAAATGAAAAAGAATTAAATATAACAAAAGAGTATTATTTGTATGTAGTATGTACGAAACAGCTGAAGACCAGGCATGTAATTGCATTATGGTAAGATTAGCTGACCACTATTCTACAAAATGAAAGACCTTATCATGACCTAAATAACTGTCTTTACCATGTTCATATTATGTTGCGCACGTATGTCAAAATCCGTTCTGTTATTACTATATCATACACGCATGACATGTCCATATGTGACATGTGTATGTGATGTCCGTTATTACTTATTACCGTATTTTAGGCATAATTTTGTTTGGGATGGCTTAATGCAGTGTATCAATCACGTAGAAACAAAAACAACACTGTTTTGGCAACTCACCAGCTTCAGGTGGAAGTCAAACAAGAAAATGTATTACAAGGTTTGGACCCCTTCTTTTATTGTTGAAAGTGTGCAGCGTGCTTTGGTTTTGTCGGATAATCCTTAGTTTAGTAGTTTTGCTTTCAAGTTGAAATAGTTGTCGTTAGTGGCGGAGATTGACAATTTCTGTTGAGGGGCCTCTTAAATAAATAAGCATTAAATACTGCTAGTTCACCAAGTTTTCATAATGTACCTGTTGGTTTGGTGGCTGCGCCGACATTTTTTGCAAAGCCCAATACTGGGGTTCGAATCTTTGTAGGACCACTTTTGCGCAAAAAATATACAAAAAAACAGCATATAGGAGTCGCAAGCCTTTTGGAGGCTGAACATTTTACCAGTGGGGCCCGGGAAACAGGATGCCAAAAAACGTAACAGAATACACACACACTCAGGGTGTGACTTCGGTGAGAAAACTTTGCTATTGTGGGAAATGAGACAAACAACTATGGCCGTTAGATCCGAATTAATTAAAATTAGCGGATTAGATTGATTGCTCGTTCCCTAGTCTTCTTTCACCGGACAACCTCATAACAATGGTGTTTCTTAAGTTTCATCAAAATAATTGACCTAATTTCTCCCGTGGATTATCATCCCCCTGTGACAAAATAATGAAATATCGGTTCCTTCATCATTGCCATATAAGATTGTGACCGTGATCCCAATCACAACATATAGACCAGCACCAAAATCTTAATCTCATCGTGTTAATTGCTTTTGCATTTGATACAAAAATGAAGGATGAGATTTTTCATATGTCTAATTATTAAAACAGTGGAGATGGTTTAGTATGAGATTTATGAGGCTTTTCCATTTAAAGCCATTCAAAATAAATAACTCCATTGTTTTTAGTTTGTACGGTGAGAGAAGACCAGGGAACAAACAATTATTATAAACCACTGATTTTCATTAATTAGGATTTGACGCCGTAGTTATTTGTTCTCATTTCTCACATCAGCAAACTGTTCTCACTGGAGTCACTCCCTTTATAAGAAGAAAGGAAATTTTGGGGGTGCCACGACAGCTCGCTGAACCCCGTCACAACAAAGATCCGCCACTGGTTGTCGTCACATGTATCTGATTTCCTGTTTTCATTTCTTTCTTTCTTCCAAAGATTCTACAACCATTTCAATTCTATATGGTTTCCTTGACATAATTGTTCTTGTTTTGTTTTCATCCATCTTTAAGCTAGTTTTTTTTTATTGAATTGAATGTACATAGCTCACATAATATATTTCCAGATGCCCAGATCAACTCGGTTGGTGTCAAGAATGTCCCCACTATTCCCTGTGTTGATGTGGTTGGCAGTATTTTAGATTTGGAAGTAGGTTGTTCAAACCCCTCGTTCGAAACAATGGAAGATACTTTTGATAGCAAAGTGAAGAATTCTGAGTTAGGAGCTGACAGTCAATCAAATTCCATTAGTCAGGAGAATCACTGTCATTTTAATATAAATGTTGATTACTATGACCGACCAGAGAATAGGGATACAACTAGTGGTGCATCTACACCTGAGACGAGCCAGATTGATCCTTCAGGGTCTCCATCCAGTGTAGTGTAACTTTTCTTTGCCAGATTAATGCTTAAGGAAATGGTTTGATTGTGAGACTTATATTTCCAATTTTTTTTTTTTTTTTTTTGCAGAAAGAATCTGTTGACGTTAGTTCTGACGCTGATGATTGCATGAACTATGAGAGTGCTCCAATAAGTGCTGCTTCTGATATTGCAGAGAACGGTGTATTTCATCGTAATCCTAGTAGATCCCTGATACTTATCAAATCTACCATTTTTTATTTGGAAATATTATATTGCAGCTCACTCACAACTTAGTTTTCATAATTTCAGTTTCACTGAATGGTTGTGGATTGGATGGTGCTCTCATTTCTGACGCCTCTGACACCTCTGATGCGGTATTTTATTTTTAAATTACAGAACCTATCTTTGCTAGAGTAATTTATACCACATGCAGTATTTTATGCCTTGAGGCTATCCAAATTTGCAAAATTGCTTCGTTTATGTACCATTATATATAACTATTTTATTTTTTTCATTTCAGTTGTCTATTACTCCACGCTCTCTTAAATTTAAGACTCTTCTTTTATATTTGTTTGTCCTTTTTTATAAGTTTCCTTTGAATTAGTCCATTACATCAAATATTTCTTTATAAGAGGAGTGCTAGAAACACCCTCCTTTCAACGTTCTCTCTAATACTCACTTATTTAATGGTGGAATTCATATGGGTCTCACCACTTTATGTGGGACCCATTTCCTATGTGCAGTCCCCACAATGATTTCACCCAATAAAAGAGTGAGTGTTAAAGAGAGTGTTCAATATAGAGTCTTCATAACACTCATCTTTATAAAAGTACTCCCATTTATTTTACACATGAGAAATAGAAATTCTCTCCCTCCCTCGCTCTCTCTTGTGAGGATTGGTTAAAATAATACAAAAAGTAAGATAGTGGAATTATGAGGCCAATACTTATAAGGGAATTTTTTAAAAATTAATACACATTATTGACAAATTTATTACTATCAACCATATTAACAAACCTTCCTTAATATATGTGAATTGGGTAAATGTCTAAATGAATTTTATACTAGGAAGAGGAGATTAATTTTTTGGATTGGTCCCTGGCCACTTTATCTAACAATATTATAATACATGTCAATGTAAAACCATTGAGGCTTCAAACTTCATATTTTTGTATAAAATGCTTTTATCATGTTGGATTCGCTATTTTTTGTAGTATATCGCGTTGAGTCATTGTTTTTGTATTTACTATTATCTCCTTTCATGCAATCTTCAGGATGACACGAATACAGAAGTTGTCCTTCGTCCTGATTATATAATTTACCAAGATAATTATTACACGGGGCCAATGTTAACCTTCTCACATAGTTGCATCAAGATCAATGTTTCAACTGCATGTATGGAGCACGAGGCCTTTGATCTTGAATGGGGAATTGACGATCTCATTGATATTAAGTGTCAGTTGATTCAAAGTGTGAGTTTTATAACTTTGTTGCTTGCATTATTTGTTTTTTGTGTATGAATTCTATAAGTCTTGACGTGTACTTTCTTCAGAGTGGAACGGTCATCATAAAGATTAATGTGATATCAAGGAATGCAAATCAGGTAGATCATGCAGGCGAAACTTCAGGTGAGTGTAGTTGATGTCGTTGATCGACATGGAGTGGTTTACAATTTGGCTTGCTTTGACATTGTTATTTAAATACACTTTGGCCGACAGAAGTTAATATACGTATTGTATGCAAATAGTAAACCTCTCTGTTACTGGTTGTAATTGTATTGTATGCATATACTTATTTTAGGCATTGAGGAATTGAAGATTGCAGTTGTTGATTCCAATTGGTCCCTGATACATAAACAGATCACATCTCTGAATGTGAAATACTTGGCTATTTGGAACATCATGCTTAAGTAAGTCGTAAAATTGTATATGTTTATTACTTTTTTCCTTGGTGAGTGAATTATCAACTGTTCTATAAAATGTTGCAAAGATTTCAGGTATACAACTGTAGGCTTTTGGTTTTTTTTATCAACTATAGTTGTTGGGTAGAGTTTGCAGACCACGAGTCTTAACAAGACTTGGTTGATTGTAATATTTGTGTTTTGTATATAAACTTATAATCTGTTTCCATTTCTCACAGTTAAAGTTTATTTTTGGGTTAAAGTTGATTTGAAGTGGATATGTTTGGTGCTCTAAATGTTGTTTTGTATAATTTTATCCAACGTAATTAATATATTTGCAATTAAACTTTTCTCTTGTAGTATGGATGTGGAAGATGACGAAACTAAATCGGGTGGATCAAGATGCTACTTTCCTAAGTGAGTGAGAATTGTTAATTACCCCATTTAAACAAGTTTACTTAGAAAATTGAGTTCATTGTCTTGTTTTAAAAATGTTGTCTTCTTTAGTGCTTATTGGTAACCTATTTTTTTTGCTTTGACATCGTATATGCTGTATTTTTTTTCTTCCATTTCATGTTCCTTGGTCTATTCAATGTTTTGATCTGTGCTTCTGAGATATTTGGCTTAGGATGTTGCAAAGATCCTTGATTGCTTTGTTTGTTGGAAATGTGAAGTTGGTTTTGTTTGTATATTATTTTTCATGATTCACATATCTTTAGGTTGAATTACACTACTTCTGTTATATTTATGACAAAATGCATAATTTCTCTAATCCTTGGTCATTTTTAAAGTTTCTATTAAATTGTACATAAAAGATCATGTTATCTTATTGATTTTCTTTACAACCTATTCCTTTCTACCTCACATGTACTTGTCTTATTCTTATTCTGTGTGGTTTGGGGGTTCTCCAATTACATTATGCTGGCTAATTTTGATAATTGATGATTTAAAACAGTTTTGAGGAGCCTTTTGATGAAGTCATCTATCCTAAAGGGGATGCTGATGCTGTTTCTTTAAGCAAGAGAGACTTTGATCTATTACAACCAGACACATTCGTTAATGACACAATAATTGACTTTTACATCCAGTAAGTTAGCTTGTGCTTGTGTGCATGTGTACATTCTTTCAAATTTTAACTTTGTCCACCATGGAGCTTCCTTTATCTTTACCCTTTTAAAAACTTGAATGTGTTTTACTTGATTTCTGTGACAAGCATTTTTTAGTTGAAAATAGATAATCATGTATATAGGCTCTTATCTACAGAGAACAGGAAAGCATGCCATGTGCATGTTGAGAGAACAATAAAAGGATTGACAATTGCAGGATAAAGTTAAAACGTAGAAAATATTAAGAAAAGAAAATTGTAGGGCTCTTGATAACTGTGACTCTTGAAGACGTATTATAACAGTTCTGAAAATCTCTAATTTGGCAGGTATCTGAAGAATCAGATACAAGAGGAGGAAAAACCTAGATTTCATTTTTTTAATAGTTTTTTCTTTCGAAAGCTGGCTGATTTGGACAAAAATCCATCTAGTATTTCGGATGCAAAAGCAGCATTTCAACGTGTTCGTAAATGGACAAGAAAAGTAAATTTATTTGAAAAGGATTACATCTTCATCCCTGTGAACTTCAAGTACGATTCTATCACTGTTTTGCTTCTCTTATTGTCTCTTTGTATTCATGTTCTGATCAGCGTGAAATTATGGCAGTCTTCATTGGAGTTTAATAGTCATATGTCATCCTGGTGAAGTGGTTAATTTTAATGGTGAGGTCTCGATTTGTGATATTTCTTATGGAGTTGTATTTTCAAAGATTTATGTTATGATGCATATGCATATTTCAGATAAAGAGTTGGACAACGCGCTTAAGGTGCCCTGCATATTGCATATGGATTCTATAAAAGGAAATCACAGCGGTCTGAAAAACCTGCTCCAATGGTATATTAGAACCTCTCATTTACTTGATTTTATTTTTCGCTCAACCCCCGACCCCCCGAAAACCGTATTGCTTTTTATTCTCTTTTCCGGAATTTTTTTTAAGTAGTGTCCACATTCACTGTATAGGCCAAACAAAACACACAGTTAAGATATTTATGATTTTTTGTATTTATTATTTTTTTTCTACATAATCAAGCTATGCTGTGTGATTTAGTCAGTCATTTGGGGTTTCATTAAATGTCTGTTTTATCTTTTCTCGACTTGGTATCAAAGCATATTTTCGTGATACTTATTCCCTTGTGTTGAGGTCGTGGAACTTCATTACCGCCAGACCTATACTCTGTTTTTGTTTGTTATTCATCTCTCTTTTTGTGACTCTTGCTATATTGAGTTTTTTAGTTTCAAGATCTTGTTCCATTACATCTCCTCTACCAAATGTAGTCTAATTATCCCGGTGCAATTCGACTTGTCCCCAATCCCTAATGCAGTCTGGTCCGCTCGGATATGCAGTTTGGTCCTGTCTCTGACAACCCCCCACACTCACACATGCTTATACTGTAGTTTCTGTGCCTACTTAGGTTTTTGAGAGGGGATGTTGATTTAGATAATGCAATTAAACATTTACAGAATTTTAAAATTAACTGTCTTTCTATTTTTTTTGTATTTGCCACTTTTGTCGTACACAAACACAATGACATCGAGGTCCATTTGATTAACTTAAAATTTTTAAAATTGGTCTCAGTCAACCACCCTCAATTTGAAGCAGAAGTAGTAGAGTATACAGTTAGTATTAAATTACTCCCTCCGTCTCACAACAAGTGTCTCATTTGCAAAAATAATTGCCCCAAAATTGATGTCACTTTTTTTAAATGACCAATGTTAGTACTGTTAAGATTATGTTGGAAGTGGGAATCAAACCCTTGACCTCCTTATCACTCTGCTCCTTAACTCCTCCGCCCTAGCCACCAAGCTATCATTATATCTCCTAATGAGTGTCATTTTTAGCTTTCATTGGAATATTGATTACTTTTTGTCCAATTGTACCATTTAATTAAGGGTTATGCTAACAAGTGCCCTTGTTAGCATAACCAAAAGTAGTATGTTTGCATTAGATTCAACAATATTTTAACTTTTTAAAAGTCACATTCATCACTTTTCACCACTTCTCAGTGAAATATTTCTATTTTTATCCTCTTAACTAATGCCTAAAGGCACTCTTTAGCATTTCCCTTTAATTAAGGGAAATGCTAACTTGTGCCCTTAAGGCACAAGTTAATGAGTCAAATGTAGAAACTTTTTGTTGGAATTCGTGTATTGCATTTAATTTGTTAACTTCTAATTAGTTGAATGCACAAATATTCATAGAATATTTCTATTTTGGGCACAAGTTAACATGACCTTTTAATTAATAGTATTATACTACTATGTATATCGCTCTCAAGTCATTATAATTTATACTCCCTCTGTTTTAAAATGATTGTCAACGTCACTTACACTTTTCCATGTATAATTATTATTTTACTTCCAATTGTACCTTCCAAAACATTACACGAATAGTAAATAAGTAAAAACCTTAAAGGACATTCATTTTGAAACGGATGGAGCATTACACTTTGCATGTATTATACTGGTAAATACACCAATGCATAATAAAGTTAATTTGGTAAAATTATTCTTCTCTCTATTCCACTTATAGACTTATATTAATATGTGTGAAATTAGCAAATGTGACACTAATTGTTGGACGGAGGGGGAGTAGTATTGTTAGATACTAAAAGATTTTGTTAGATTAGCTTGTTACTAGATATTTGACCCGTGCTCCGCACAGGTTTATTGTAAAGGGATTGACATACGAATAAGGATATAGCCAACAAGATATGAATGAAATTGGTGCGATGCATTTTTTTAGTATTAAATAAGTGTACAAAAAAAAATGCAACATGATATGAATGAAATTGGTGCGATGCATTTTTTTAGATGGAATTTGTTAGGTTAAATTACTGCTAACCTAATACAACAAATGAGCGGGAAAATATTAGGTTAAATTGCTGCAGACCTAACAAAATTAATAAATAAGGATTTCTTTTGTCTTTTTACTAGTAACTTTTATAATTTTTTTCTTATTTACTTGTCGTCATCATTTTCAAAGTTCAATACAGCATTGATTATTGTATTGTCAATAATATCCATAATTATTTATTGTAGAGAGAAAAATAGGTTGAACGAGATAAAACATAATTAAGGGTTATATAGCGAAAAATAATTCCATCAAAAGTAACAAAATTTATTAGTTTGCCTGATATGTGTAAATAACCCTAAAACGATAACTAAAAAGGAAGGGATAGAGTAGTTCATAACAGAATCAGTTTTCCGTGATAAGATTCTGTTACATAGTGTAATTAACTTATCTGAATCAATTATTAGTCAGTTTTTTACATTAGAGAATATAGAACTCAGCTCCCTTTCTTTTTTACATACCAATCTTGAAGGAAATGGCATTTTCCATTTCATTAGTATCTTTCTATCTTTGTCTTCTGTTATCTATTAGTCCCAAATGAATGTATATATTATGCATTTTTATTTCTCTAGCTACTTCTCATCTTATTCCTTGTTTTTTTTTTTTTTTTTTGTATTCTCATTTTACAAGTATAAATCAGTGTGTTATACATTAACCCCTTCTCATCTGATATTGACAGCTACTTGTGGGAAGAATGGAAAGAAAGACATAAAGAGGCATCGGAAGAAGACTTTTCAGCATTATTTTCAAATTTGCGTTTTCTCCCCCTTGCGGTATTGTCTGCTATATTGACGACTTTCAAATAAGGAGCACAACGATAATTATTTTTTCTTTAAATTCATACTAGTTAATTGTATTGAACGGAAGAAGTTTTAGTTATATTACACATACATAGATTCTACATTGTTCAGGGAACTACTTGAAAAAGCGGTGTCTCCACATAAAAAATCTTCCAGATAGTGATATTGATGAACATGAAAATATTTGCGTTTGCTGTTGAATTGAGTTGTATGGTTCTGATGAACTATAGGTATTTGACTCAATCCATCATATGCTAGGAACTTTTGTGCAAACCATTTGTGTATACACACTTGAAAAGGAAAATCCTATCACTTGATAATTTTGATTTCCATCCTTCACATGCTGTTGAAAAAACAAAGGCTGGGATATGCCGTACTTTATTGTGGGTTACTGAGATAATTGATTACCTTTTTGTTTTCTCTTATGTTTGTGTTTACTAATGTTTTGTAACCTAGTGCTTACTCCATGACAGTTGCCACAGCAAGAAAACTCATATGATTGTGGCCTCTTTCTGCTGCACTACCTAGAGCTCTTCCTTGCTGAAGCTCCTCTTACTTTCAATCCATTCAAAGTAACCAAGTTTTCCAATTTTGTAAGTAGTTTTCTTAACTCAGTATTGGCTTAAGTCAATATTTTTATGGAGAATCATTAAAAAAGGTCATTGGAAAAAAAGTTGCCATTCTAAAAATCAATTAACCACTTGATTGATTATCCATATTCAATGAGTGGCTAATGATTGACCCTTGATGCCTGATTGACTTAATTAACCATTTGGTGGGTTTGTTGTTTTCAAAGTTAGAAGTATTTTTACCCATGCTTTTTTTTTTTTTTCAATTTTCTATTTTTGGTTTTTCTTTGCCTGAGCTGTTGATCATGCTTATATTAACATCTCCCAATTTGTGGAGTTCCTTGTGTAGTTGTCTTTATGTTATCTGTTTTAATATTACAAGGGTTTATCTTATCTGAGCTAACGATCATGCCTATCGAATATTGCATCTCCCAGTTTTTTCAGTTCATTGCCTAGTTATATTTATCTGTTTTAACATTCTAATAATGAACACCGACAATTTTAATATTGATTTTTACGGTTTCTTATATGGATTTGACCTAACATAACTAGTATTTTTCCAGCTCAATGTGGACTGGTTTCTGCCTGCTGAAGCTTATCTCAAGCGAACACTGATCCAGAGGCTGATATCTGAACTCGTGGAAAACCATGGTTCACGTGAAATCTCATCCTCTGATGGTAGTGATGATCACCAGTACATCGAAAATATTGAGAATGGAACTGGTATTGAGCATCTTGAGTTCAACAGGGCGTCAAAACCTTCCCATGCTGGGGAGGGAATAGAAATGACTCTATTGTCTGGATCATCGTTTTTGGATCCTCAATCTTTTAACAACCCGGGCATGGTTCTCAAGGATCTTTTTGAGCCAGGTACTACAGCAGGAACAACATCGGCACAGTGCCAATCTTTTGACCAGCGATCATCTGATTATCGCTTCGATAATTCAATATTTTCGATGGAGGTATGTACTTATACTTTTCTGCATGTGCATTTGTTTTTCGGATATCATTTGAATATTCTTTTCCAGCATGTTATTTTGAGTACGATCAAATTCCTCATCTCAATCTTGAGCCCTTGTACCAAATGAGAGGCTTCTGTAGTGATTTTTAACTGGGTGCATTGCATTTTATTTGATGGCATTACCTTGAGGCCACCTCAAAGTTATGAAACTCATACCATCACTTTTTTTACAAATTATGAAACTCATACCTCGCTTTTTTGTTCAATTTAATAGGAAGACACAGATCTTGGTGAACAATTTATGTATTTGGCCACAGATACCAACTTCCAACAAGTGGCTGGAGTTACACCTCAATGTTCTTTGCCTTACCTTCCAAGGGATTGTGGAAATGGGACTAATCACATACCAGAAATCTCTCTGCAAGAGGCAGTGTCATCACCAAGTAGTGCCTCAGGTGATACAGAAGATATTGGGGTCACTGAATACTGCCATGAAGATTGGAATGAGCCCATAGCATCTTGTGAGGCAGAACGAGGTGAAAAAATCTGTTCACCCATAGCAAATACAGAGCATTTTATAGATATTTCTGGTTCTGCTGGCAACAATTTTCCAACACCCTCGGTTGTGGGAATTTCTCAAGACTCCATTATGAGGTTTGATGGTTACAATGGTGATATTCACTCTCCCTGTCAGGAAACTACCACATTAACATGGCATCAAGTTTCTGATGCAGTAGTAGATGATGAGACCGCTTGCGATGGTCAGATAGATATTTCTGGTTCTGCTGGCAACAATTTGCCAACATCCTCAGTCGTGGGAATTTCTCAAGAACCTAATTGTGATGGTTACCAGAATGGAGATATTCACTCTCCCTGTCTGGAAACTCCCACAGTAACATTGCATCAAGTTTCTGATGCAGTAGACGAGGAGGCAGCATGCGACGATGGTAAGATGATTGATGGTACGGAACCTGATATTTCTGAGGAACAAGCTGCGAAACGGAGGCGAGTTATGCCTCTAGAAGGTAGAAGCGAAGAAATTGTGACAGAATCCAATTTGTAGATATATGGATAATTTATGGCGTCTTTTAAAAGTTCATGTTTTATACTCTTCTAATATGTGCATATCATTGATGCTTGTTAGGTTGGGAAAATATCTGGAACTTTAGATAGTACTATTTGGTATTTCAATAGTATTTAATTTTTCTATATGAAAACTGTTCAAGTTCATTCTCCTTTCTCCTTCTCTTGCATCCTATTCTCCATGTTGTAAGTTTTTATAATCGTTGCTTCTGATTTTGCTTGTGAATTTTTTTTTTTTTTTTTTTTTGAAGGATGCTTGTGAAAATTTTAGAACTCAGGTTTACTATATCTTTAGTGGTGGATCCATTCCAAAGTGTTTCTAATACTACCAAGGGTCCAAATTCTCCTTTCCTTCTCCCTTTATCTTCTAAGCAGCTCTCCTTCTCTTTTATTCTAAAAGATAAGGAGTGCCTCCGGGGCACTCTTTAAGCATTCTAAATTAAGAAATTATTCCTTCAAAGTCAAAAAGTTCAATTTCTAATGCATTAAATACACGTTTTTATTAAAGTTACTATTTAAAACCCTTAATAAGTGCTTCAGGGGCACTCGTTAACATTTTCCTATTGTAAATTATCAAACACAGACGAAGTTGAAAATGTACACAGCCTAAGTTGAAAATGTGCAAGAGGTACAATAATAAAAGACATCAAACGGAAGATCCACAGACAGACAATTATCAAATAGATCAAGGAGAAAATGAATGGGTAAAAAAGCTCGTAAAGAAAAAGTTGCAATATCAAGTGAGGCATGTGTGACAGCATTCTGTAAACAAAATTCTATCCTCTTTAGTCTTTACCATGTTTCTTTTTTGTGATATTTTAATTTAGTTTTCACTTACAATTTCAATTTAGTCTCTGTACCCACATTAAGTTTTAATTTGCTTTTCTCTTTTTTTGACTAATGCTTTTCTCTATTGTAATAATATTATTTGTTGACATTATGATATAATTATTTGCTTTTCCCTTTTTAATTTACCAAATTATGAAAGCGACAGCTTTTAAATGAAAATGCCCTAAAATAACAGATCAAATGTGATTTTAGTTCCACTAAAGTTGGGTGAATATTTGATTTTTAATCCTCATCGAGTCTTTTACTAAAAAAAATTGCATGTTACATTATTATTTTATTTTTTTTGACAAATGTTACATTATTATTTTTAACAACTAAATATCTGCTAAAAATGAAAATTTTGTAATTGTTGAGTCCTTTTTATTGCCTTCTAATCCAAGGCAAGACCGGTGTTGTTGCCATACACAAATTCATTTGAGCTCTACAATAAAATTCTGAGAAATGCTAAAAATTCTCTTTTCAACATCTACTAAAACTTTTTTCTTTGAAAATAGATCTCAAATAAAGTGATGAATTTCATCTGCTAAAAAGAGTATTTTCAACATTTTTCATAAAACCCCCCAACCCTACAATCCTAACTCTTTAACTCTAGCCTTTAACATATCGTACGTTTGTACCCATACTGTGTTGTTGATGATGCATTGAGGGAGAGAATGAGATATGAAATTGATTACTGCGAAAGACAGGACAAAAGGATCTCCCGATAACATCACGTGCTTTTCACTTTAATGACTTTCATTTCCAAGCCACGCGCCAAACACCCCCCTACTCTATGCTTTGGTATCCGCAGTTATGTCTCTCTTCCTTACCCCACCCATCTATCCCTTCCATGTTTCTGCTTCTATTCCACCCAAATAAATCCAACAACGTCTCCATTTTCAAAACCATACAATACAAAACTATAAATTACTTTCTGAAAATAATAATATATAATAAAGAAAGGTACAGTACTTTTATACTACTATTCTGTTGTGTTAGATTCTCAATAAGAAATGATATGCTAAGTTTGTACTAACCGCTAAGCTACGGTAAGATACAAATGCATCAACAAACAATGTGGCAGGTCCACTTCAGTGAGCGGCCGGGTATAGTACATTGTTAAGTCAGCACACACAAAAGTTTCTCCTTTTTAAATTAGATGCCGACTATTCGGTGGTATCACGGTAGTTTTGTCAGAATCACACTAGACTCTTGCCGAGCCATTGTGATTCTGACAAATGTATCGTGATATCAATTATGCACTATAAATAACAAAATGGTGGTCCTGTATATGAAACTGCAAAATCAAATCCAAGGCATTGTTATTAATTATTGCTTGTTGGTGTTGTGTTGTTGGTTTGGAACCTGGTGAATCCCGTGATTTCAGACACACTTCTCTCATTAATTACACCTCTGCCATTCCAACTACTATCATTATTCCTATGCTTCACTCTCCGTGACTCACTCATTATCATCATCTCTGAAGTTAGATACAACAAATCACACGCTTCTACATCACTCCACCGTTGATTCTTGTGGAGCCCGCTTCTTATATTCGTAATCGAAGGTGAAACAATAATCCTATGCTCCAACCTTCTCCTCCGTTCCACGCTACTCCTCCTCCTCCTCTCCGTCTCCGTTTCTTCTTTCGTTAACAACATCCCGTCTTTTCTGGGCCCAGGCCCAACAAAACAACCAAGCCCAAGCCCAAGCCCAACGGAATTCTCATTCTTCTTTCTAGAACTATCCAATGACCATCTAAACGACGCTGTTTTCCTTCTTTCGGATTCCTTTTCCCCTACCGATGAATGTCTCTTTCGATAATACTCTGCAATCTCGTTTCTCATCATTTTTCCTCTTTCAATTTCAATCTCCACAACACATTCATCATCTTCTTCTTTCTGATTCTGAACCTGTTGCGATGACGATGAATCTTCCATCACGAGAAGAATGTCTTCAGGATCAACTCTGTAACGGCAAAGAGGACAAGTTGAATGTGCATCCAACCACGTATCAACACATTCCACATGAAATGCGTGCTTGCATTTCGGCAATAACCGTAAAACTTCTGAAGATTCGAATTTCGAAAGACAAACGGCGCAATCTAGACCTTCCTTTTGGCCTGTAAGCGATCCAAATCTGAAAATCGGCAACGATTCAACTACCGATCGGTCTATACCGGAATTTTTCCTTCCACCGGCGAAAGACGAGACTCCTCCGCCGCCGCTGCCGACAAAGCTACTACTGTCGATGTTAATTATCTCGCCGGTGTGGTTGCTGTTGTTGATGTGTTTAATATAGAGTAGAAGGAGAAAGGTGAGAGAGAAGAGGATAGTGAAAACGCCAATAACAATAGCTACGCTTGGTTTGAATGGTGTAACGGTGTGTTGAGGTTGAGATTGAGCAATGGTGGTTGCGTCTTCGGGAAGGGGAGTTGGGGGTGGACTGGTTTCTGTAAATGCAACTACAACGATTAAGGAGTGTTGCAACAGTAATACGGATAGAGTGAGAGTGTTGAAGAATGAAGAAGGTGAAGAAGCCATGTGGTGGCGGTTGTTGTGTGTCAGCATTTAGAGAGACAGAGAGAGAGAGAGAGAGGGAGAGGGTGGTTGGTAGATGATAAATGATGATGAAGAAGCAGGTGAATGGGAATGGAGTATATTAATTTTCAATCATGTGATGTGTGTGGGGGTGCACTCAACAGAACTAAACAGAAGGGAGGATAGTGAGTGAGCGCTCAGAATCGGTGGCTTATTTTGGGACAGATTCTACTACTCTATGGTAAGGAAAAACGTCACACAATCAAAAATAAGCATAGCCTATATACACCAACTTTTTTAATTCCGTGAATCTTCTCCAGTTCCCTTATTTTTCTAATATACAAAAATGGAAAAAAATTATTAAACCAAAATGTTGCTCTTATACAAAGGGTAAAAGGGGATGATAAAAAAGAAGAACAAGAAATTGATTTAATAGCAGTTTTGACCCTTAAGTATTAGGAAGTTGTGATTTTGGTTCCCTAACAAATTAAAATACAATCTAGCCCATTAAGTACTGCCATTTCGCAGTTTTGGCCTCCAAGACCAATTTTGACCAAATCAACGCTGACGTGGACGCCACGAGTGTAATTTTTTATTTTTTTAATTAAAAAATTTAAAAAATAATAAAAAATAAAAACATTACACATGTGACGCCCACGTCAGCATTGACTTGGTCAAAATTGGTTTTGGGGGTCAAACTGCAAAAGGGGCCGTAGTTACGGGGTTGGATTGAATTTTATTTTGTTAAGCGCCAAAATCACAACTTCCTAATACTTAAGGTGCAAAACTGCTATTAAGCCAAAGAAATTTAATGAATTATCAAATATATTGTTTGATACCGATGAGATTTTGTATTTAGTGGAATATGTTAATGTTTCGGGTATCATTTAATTTAATTTGATTTGAATTTGAGGATTAGATAGTGAAGGAAATAAGAAAAGAAAATATTATGTTACATTCGTTAATTTAGTATTCCGTGACAAAATATAAGCAATAGTAAGTCAAAGAAAAATTTATGTATTTGAACTAAATTTATGAAGTACATCAATTTTGATTGATTCATATTTAACGAAGAGGGTATGTGTAAGTCACTTGGTTAAGGAGCACTCTTAATTGATAACTGTTGTGCATTAACGTGTTTCGATTCTCGCTTAACATGCAATATAAAATATAAAATTCGATTCTCGCTTAACATGCAATATAAAATATAAAAATTTGATTGAATTTCAATTTTGGTCTTTTTATTTTGATTTTCTCACAAAACTAACTTCTCTGTTTTACAATTGCTCAGTTTTGGTCTCTCTCCCATGTATTTATACTAGTGTAACGTCCCGTGCCAAGCACGGGATGCATTTTATTTAATTTCTTTTAATGAATTTTACATATAAATAAGTTTTTTAGATATTATTTGATTTTTTTAGTTTGATTTCATTCCAGAATTTTGACATTATATAGTACTTTATCCTCATATTTAAAATTGAAAGAATAAATCATCGTTTATTGAAAATTAAAAAGTTAAAATTTATAAAGATATAATTATTTTTGTGAGAAAGATAAAATAGTGGGCAAAACTACAATTATGTTTAAAATATAAAAACACTATGAATAATTAACATATTATGGGAGTTCTCTTTTTTCACTCGTCTCTGTCAAACACAAAACCCTAGCCGCAGTCCACTACTTTCCATGTTGTGTCCTCTCCTTCAAGGTCATCATTTAGTTGTCGAGTGAGTGGTGTGGTCGCTTCACTGTTGCACCACTTCACAGATGAGGATAGAGTCGATTTGGTGCCCACGTTGCCGCCGGTCGATTTGCGCTCGTTCATAGTCACTGGTGCTGCACCCCGTGACTTGTTTCACAACACGGTCTCGTCGTTCACACTTGGTGGTTCGAGGTCTTAGTGCGGGTCTTTTGACAAAAAGAAGGTATATTTTGGGTCAAGATTGCTTTGGTGGTCTTGAGTTACATATCTGGCCTAGAAGGTAGAAATAAAAAACGGTCTTTAATGTTTATATATATTTTAGAATTTATGTAAAGTTTAAGACAGAAGTAAATTGTAAATTAATATGAAAATTGAAATATTTTTTTATTGAAGGATCAATACATGGAACAATATTGATTTATTCAATTGAAAATAGTAATTCCATTGTCAATGACATGGACCTTATTTTGGTACGTTAAGAATAGACATGGAACATTGACATAATGGACAAACAACTTGAACGCGATAAAACAAAGTCACTTGAAGACACTATTTCTCTATCTTCACAATCTTTTTAACCGGTTGAACAATTGCGTCAGTTGTTCCACAATCTTCATTTGTTGGTAAGATTCTCTTCTTATGAGGTGCAAATGATTCACAATCTAATTCAATAACACCTTTCGGGTCCATAGATGATGGAGTTGTGGGACTTATTTCAGAAAACTTGTCCATTAAGTCCTTTAATAAAAAATATGTCAATTTATAGTAAAATAAGTATATATTATAATCACAACTGTCATTTACTTTTCTTCCAAAAAATCAAATAAAATAAACTTCAAATAGTTATTAAATACCATGACAACATTGTCTTTCTCGAGACAAACTGTCTTCGAAGCATACCGGCTATGAATTGCAAGTTCAACCAAATCATCTTATTTGTTTAAACATGCACACAAACAATAAAAATTACAATTTTGTATTACATTAAGGAAACTAATGTCCACAAAAATTGTTTCAAACAATTAGAGTGTTACGATACCTCGAGTGTCTCAACTTTTTTAAACTTTAAAAGGATGTTTGGATCGTTGCTAAGCTTCATAACACGATAACGATAGCTAATCTCATACCTAGAGTTGAATCTAACACTCACGTCAACCTTAAATAATAACTTGGTACCAACCAATTGTACAATCTCATTGGGTAAATCATGAGATGGATCACCCTGCCAAAATATCGTAAGAATAAAAGTATCATATATTTGTTATTATTATTATTTGTGTACAATTATACATTTCCAAAGTAAATATTAGAGCTTTGTATTATAAAATAGGTTGAAAAAATACATATGACAATGTTGTTGGACTCGATAATGTCAGAACATGATTTATTAAGCAATCCAGAAACATATCGATCAAATAAAACAAAAAGTGCACTTCTGCTGTTATCATCCACTCGACTCTTGATTTTGAACGTGCATCAAACAGTTGGATGTGTTAATAACAAACTTAAGGATGTCGCTTTACGCTGATTAAAAATCTCAACAAATTTAAGTTAGCATATACCTAGGTGTGACATGCACAACATGACGATCACACTTTTCACAAAAGTACATGTTAGAATCAGCATACACTTTTTTGTTGCATGAGCAAGCGGTGTACCACCATCCATCCCCATCAATAATCTCACTTATTGTTCCCAAGACAATAAAAGATGAGCCCTGCATCACCATACAAAATAACATTATACTAAAAGGCGTACAAACTTTATCAAAATAGATCGCTAATAAAACAAAAAACCTTATTAACATTCTTCAACTTCTTGATAGTGGTCCTAGGAGTAAGTTTGAGAAACTCCTCATTTACAGGCATGCGAGAAGGATCTGGTAACTGGATCAATCCTGATGCAGGAGAATTTGTATTTGATATAAGAAAGTTGTAATAAAAAATATTTGTCAATAATATTATAATTTAATAAAAATGTTATATTAAAATATATATACACACACACACACACACACACACACACACACACACATTTTCCTTAGTTCCTTTGTTTCATCAATTTTAGGATCGAAGGTGATTCTAGTGGAAGAAAATGCATTTTGCAATGCTGGTTTTCCTATCATTAAGATACAAAAGTATATCATTCAAGTGTATGTGTTATACACACACACACACACACACACACACACACACACACACACACACACACACACACACACGTATAAACAAACAATCACAATTGCGAGTAATAAATTATCACCGGACGATAGAAAAGAGTTCAGTTCCTCAACATACTCTCCAAAAAGAGTACATTTAAAACGATGGAAAATGATAGTTTTTTATTTTTGTAGTCTTGAACAAACCAAGCACGAACAACTCTCACAACCAATGTTCACGATTGTTTTCTTGGCGAAACATCAGAGATGAAGTCGTGTTTCGTAGACATTTTTCTTTTCATAGAAAAAATTACAGAAATAACTTAGAATATAGATATCAAAGAACCAGAGAACAGAAAAAGAAGAACTATATTTTGTGATTGTTGTCTACTCGTATCCAAAAGCGCTACTATTTATATAGAAAAATAGTACCATAACGGTTAATATCAATTAATTAATAATTTGACCGTTTTAAAATTAATATTATCAACGTCTTTAATATTATAAAATGTGCATTAAACGATTAGATTATATTTCATGTAACCTACAAAAAATTCACTTCATAACATTTGAAATTTAATAATATCTTATTAATATTAAGTAATATAATTATGTAACAAATAAAAATTAATTATATAACCTTAAAAACTAATTACTACAATTAAATTTTTAATTAGTAGGTTAATGTCATAGTGTAACGGACCAAAATTCAAAATATAATTTATTCAAGTTATTTATTATAATTTTTCTCTCAAAAAAAAAAGTTATTTATTATAATTTTGTAACCTACCAAAATTTTAATGTACCGTATAAATGTTAATCTAATACTAATTATATTAATAATTATTTGATTGTAACATACCAATTTTTTAATGTAACATATAAATTTTAATCGAAAAAATAATTATATTAATAATTATTTGATTGTAAGATACCAATTTTTTAATGTAAGATATAAATTTTAATTGAAACAATAATTATATTAATAATTATTTGATTGTAACCAACTATGTATTTAATGTACAATTTAATGTTAAATAAAAAACGGTTTTTAATAATAATTATAATTATTAAGCTTGTATTAAAAATTAGGAGAGATTTTTGGAACAAATGCCAAGTAGGAATATGATGATGTGGACATCTTTAGAGGAGAGGATTTTGGAATAGGCTATTTCTAAAAACTCTAAATTGTTAGTATAAAGATTCAAATTGGATGTTCTATCATATTTTAATGACGTGATAAAAAGCTCCCATGTATTCTGATTCAAATTCGATGTTCCGTCATATTTTAACGACGTGACAAAAGGCGCAAATGTCTTGATCCATTTGTATTAATGGGATCAATGTCATTAATATTTGATTTTGTAAACTTAAAAAGTAAAAAAAAAAACATAACAATTTAAAAGTACAAAATAGAAATGATTTTGATTTGTACACAATTTGAAGAGACGATTGGATCAGGTGCTGTAGAATACGGTACACCTGCGATTGTTGATTATCTTCCACCAATGTGAGGTAGTGTATTTGCAAAGACACATCGACGCTCAAATCAGTGAGGTCTTTCTTGGAATGAGAAACTATATTTGTTTTTGCGATGGGGTCCTCTAGTTATAAACTTACAGGTGGTGTACGAGTGTATGCCTTTTGACGGTTAGGCCTTTATGGCACAAAGGTTGAGGCAACTACCGGATTGCTCAGAGGGCTTAGATTGGCTATGAGTGCCTAATTCAATGTTTCACGATCGTTTGCTGGCACACATGATCAATATGCCTTTGAGCATCTTATTGGGTCTTGACCCCATTAGTTAATTTTAGGTTATAGGATTGGGCCTCGACCCAATATGAAACATATTCAAAAGAAACACAAGCTCCAAATTTTATCATTCATCGTGTTTCTTCTTCATCGCTCTTCTTCATCAAATAGATTTTGTAATTTCTTCTTTTTGATATTATGAAATTATTAGTTATACAACATTTCACATATTTGGGTGAAACACAATCATTAAGACCCAATTGTATGAATCCCACATTTAAACACAATCGTCTGAATAATATCCTGAATCAATTCACGTATCCAGATCCACAAATTTACCTTGAGGAAGCTCATCGTGCTCATCGTTGTAAAAACGCCAGCATCTCTACCTACAATATCACATGCGTTATAACGTCGTCATTTTGTTCTCTCCGCTCCACTATAAAAAAAAATAAGTCATTGCTCTTTTACTTTTATTTTTTGTTTTGTTATTTCAATTTTTTTGTTTTGTTTATAAATTTTTATAAGAACAAATATTAATGACGTGGATTCCATAATATACATTGTTTAAGACACATCAACATAAACTATTTCACATCATTGAAGAAATCACACATCATCCTAGTTCAAATATTTAAGAGGATGACCAAAATTGAATGATTTTAACATGAAGGAACTAATTCCGTAAACAATTCAAAACGGAATTCTAAAATGAATTTTGAATTCCCCAATTACAAAGCCAACAATTTCATGGAAGTCATTAAAATTGGTCCTTGGAATTTGATTCAAACTATACGTGTTATGCCTTTCAGGCTTATCATACTCAAGTTTGAATCTTGGCACCAAGAGAGATATGCAACTTATGTTTTTTTTTTTTTTTTGTGGTGGCCGGGGTTTGAAATCCGGACCTTGCATATTACCATACGTTGTCCCTACCAACTGAGCTAAGCTCACGAGGATGCAACTATGTTTGACAAACCAAATAACAAATTTTGATACTTATTAAACGTAACAATAAAAATTGATCTTTCATTATACCAATAAAATAAAATAAGATGGATTTTCCATATGCTGTATTTAAAACATACTAACTAGTTTGTTATAAATTGCAATAAGTTATAAAAGGTAAAAGTATATTTTAGAAAAACCAAAAATAATGAAAATGGAAGGAAAAATGATAAGTTATAAGCTAGTAAAATAAGTTATAAACTCGTGATAAAATTGGAGTAATTATCAAACATGTTTGTTAGTTATAGAAGTTTGTAAACTATAAATTATAAGTTAACTTATCGGTCGTACCGATTATACCAAATGTATCAACATTGTTTGATTTTATGAATTAACACTAAACTTGTCTTTTATTTTTGATCAGTTCTCAGTTTTCACATCAATTTTTTTAAAATAAAACAAGAATAAAAATAAAGAAGAAAAAAACCAAATCACTTTTTGATTAATACTCGTTTATTGAATATATGTCAAACACAATAATATATGAAAAGGGACCATCATATATATTTTCTCTATATTTTTGATAAATTGTTTGGATTGACTTATTTTTGAGCTTATACAAAACAGTTTATTCAAATAAACAAGTTGTGGTGTATTTTTGAAGGAAAATAAGTTGTGGTGTATTATTTATAAACTTGTCAAGGTAGTTTATAAAAAAATAACTTATGAAAATACAATTTTCATTTGTGAAAACTTACGAACTAACATAAAAGTTTATTTATTTACATAAGCTAAAAAATAAGTCAATCCAAACGAGCATTTCTAAAACCCGTGTGTCAATGAGATGCTTAAATAATTTTACGTTTTTTTTTTTTTTTACCAAGTAACATAGTTGCTAGAAATTTATCAAATGGGGTTTCCGAAGTTCCAATTGAACTTTTACATATTTCAATACATTGTTCCTCCCAGTTGAGATAAGTTTACTGAAACAATTAGTTTTATTTGCTAAAAGCCTTAAAACGTTAATGTGTAGGCATTTAAAAGACACATCAATAATTTTGTATTTTCCCTTCATTTTTTTTAATTTTCATTTCCCTAAAAAGAGTACTTTTGTATTTTTTTGAAAAATTATAGAAATGATTTGAATGATATTTACTTTCAGTTGGTAGGGATATTGCATATTATATGCAGGGGCTGGGGTTCGAACCCCGGACACTCCACTTCTCCACAATTTAATTGTGTGAGTTCTAGCCACTAGACTACTTGACCAAAAAATATTTACTTTCATTTGAATAATTGACGTATCTAGTAAATTATAGACCAGATACATGAATATAATTTTTTCAGAGTAATTTATACTCCATCCCTTAAGATATACTTAAATTACATTACCTTTTCCTCTTATGTCAAAATATGCATTCCTCTCCCATCTTAAACAATTTTTTTTTCTTGAATGGTGTATCTAAATTTTTAGATATCATAAATATATTTATTTATGTTAAAACATAGTACATAAATGATTCTTAGAGGAAAGGGGACTCTAATCCAAACATCTCTTAGGGGTGGGGATATAAACTATTTTTGGTTTTTACTTTTAAGGGAGGAAAATGCATATTATAATGTAAGAGAGGAGGAAGTGTAATTCAAGTTTAAGAAAAAATGGAGTGTAATTTACTCTTTTTTTAATTGAAATTAATCGATTTGTGTAGTTTAAATGCATATATATTTTAAGGATAATGATGGGTAGTACGAGGTTTAGAGCGACAAAAATCAACGAAAGTAGTTTTTCCTTCCCATGCAGCCATGTTATGTATTCCGTAAATTGGTTATTTTCAGCCCTACTCATGTTATAGTTGCCAACCTTTTTAATAGCCACTACCCATAATTTCCGTCACAGCATACTAAATCAGTTTTAAAATTTCTTAAGAATTGGACAGGTGTGCTTAAGAACTGGACATATGTGCATTGGTCTACTTCCGTGCATGGATTTATCGTACTATATAGCATTGCCGATATTTTAATTCTCAATTTATAAATAATTCTTGATCAGAACATGCCCCTACTAACCAAAGAGTTAAAAAAACACAAGATCTTAACTTAAGTGTTAGAACTTCTTACAAAACTTGAGTGTCTGAATGTTTGCACATTCGTCGACAGACTCAGCTTCCGCTAACTTGGGTCACTTCTTCCTTCCACTCTAGGTCACATATGTGAAGTCTCATCAAACTTATATATCAATTAGACATTTCTGGTTTCTGTAAATTTAATTGCAGAGTGCAGACATAATGAAGTCACCGGACCACTAGGTTCTTATTACTATTAAGCTAGTTACCTCTAAACCATGTGCTTGTTGCAAGCCAATTGAATGTTATCTGCACCAACTATTTTGTACTTTTGTACCTTAATTGCATTCGAGCAAGTTATTATTTGCCCATCTACTACACATCTAGTGTTCCTTAAGACAACCACGTTTGTTCCGATTATTGCAGAAACACTGTTTTGTTAAGATCTAGTATTAAAGGCCCATTTATTTTTATATTTTTAAAAAACTATTTTATGTTAAAAATGAAATAGTTATTTTAATTAGTTAAAAATTAACGGCACGGGTACCTTTAATAAAATATAAAAAAAAAAAAAAATTTGGAGTGAATTAGAGCAACTCTAGCTAGCGGCATGCAATTGCCCGCTAGCCGAAGGTTCAAAAGTGGCTCTCACTTTACAAATATTAAAGTTGGGGTTCGCTAACTTATAATCACCGTGATTAAAGTTGGGGTTCGTCAACTTATAGTCACCGTGACATTTAGATCATCTCCTTTTCTCTTTCCTTCATTCTTATTTTCTTTTTCATTTTATGTTTTTTTTTCTCTCAGAGACACAAAATAGAGATCGAGGGGAGAATGAGAAAAAGAGAGGATCTAAGTTCCTTGTTTTTAGAATGTAATGGTCATTTTGCTTATAAAAATAATTGAATTATAAACGTTATGTAACATACATAATTTTTACCTTTTTTTTTGTTACTTTGAAATTTCTTTAAATTGTGTTCATTTAAAAAAATTACACTCAAATTTTTCTCACAATTTTATCCATCTGCTCTTATTTTTGTCGACAATTTTTCTCTCATGATTTTAACTTCATAATTTCATCTCTTTTTCATATTAATATTCATTTAAAATAGTTTAATTTTTTAAGAGTTTTTTTATTTAATTTTATTTTTAGTCGTAAAAAAATTAAATATGAATATATGAAGTAAAATTTTGACACACAATATGAGTTCTTTAAATTTCATAATTGAAGTATAAAATGAAGTTAATTAATTCCCGTTAGTTTTTGTTTGTTGAGAGCTTTCTAATTGTCGAGTGAACCCAACAAAAAATGGAAAGGACTAGGTCGCTGTTAATTTCTTTTGGATAACCCACAACTGGTGTACTCTATTTACCACGGTCAAACATATATATATATATATATATATATATATATATATATATATATATATATATATATATATATATATATATATATACTATAATTCTAGAAAAAGAGCTGGTGGAATATAGGTGACAAATTTTAATAGGTTGTAGGTCGTTTACCCACGATTGTACAAAAGCAACCTGATATTATGTTGAACACTTCTTTTAGTTTTGTTGAATATGTAGGCTTCATCTAATTATTTAATGACATATTTTTTATTTTATTTTTTTATATTTGGTTATTTTAAAGTACATTGAAATTTTTAACTGATTTTGCTTTCGGGGTAACCATAGTATTAGTCCCACACCCATACAAAAGAATTTTCTAAAATTTATTTAAATGAGTACAACGAATTTTTTAAGAGAAAAAAAGAAGACAAAAATTTAAATAGCACGAATGCACCTTAAACGGTTGCACCACCAATCAGAAGACAAAAATCTCAATCTGTACACTTTCTATAAATAATTGCAATTTGTAAGAACTTGTAAAAGATATTCTTTTTTACAATTTGGTTCCCCCTAGAATTTTTTTTTCCTTTCATGTCGTAAGAAGTGATATACTCCTTCATAATGGTGCACTCCCACATGTACTCCTCCATAGGACATATATAAATGTGATAAAAAAAAAATTTGACGTGGAACAAATTTTTCATTATAAGGTCTCTAACAATAAATCAAACGTCAAGACATAAACTAATTGGAAGCATTTTCAATCCACGTACCTCGTGATAAGATTATACATATTTAATAATACGTTACTTGATTAGCGTAACTGTTAGACTGTATTTTCAACACACATAATTCGACTGGAAAAAACATGTCAAGCTGGGGTTAGTATTTGTTTACATTCCAGATGGTTGTTAGTTCGACAGATTTAGGAACACTTAACATATTGGAGATTGCAAAACCATCAACTTTGACCGTCGAAATTCAAATTGTTTATGAAGAGACAAGATCAAGAGGTCGAAGACATGTGGAAGCTTGTCAAGAATCTAAGAAGCATAGCAAGACACACGTCGAAGGCTTTATTTGTAAGTTATTTCTTACTAAGTATAAATAGTGATTATATATAGGAAATAAGGGTCACAAATCATTCCCAGAAACGAGTTGTTTGCATTTACTTTAATTTTAAACATATTTCGATTCAATCAAATTACTCATTTAATGTCATCTTTTTACATCCAAACCGATGAACATTCGAACGTATAAGAGAAATATTGCACAAATATGTCCTAAGATTTACTAGTTTGATCCTGTAAGTAATAAATTTAAAATTAATGGTCGTTTACCAAAAACACCGATAAACAATAACAAATTGTAAATTTTGAAAATGACAAGCTAAAATCAAATTTTCATTGAGAACAAGTTGGACTCAGACCAGCCAATAATTTTTATTAGTAATTGAGACCTTGAACAAATTTTTTTATATAGACATTTTTGTTTATAAAATCTAATGAAAAATGATTTTATGTTTATGAACCCAAAGCGAAATTTTAGTAGCCTTCTTAATTGGGTCGGCTCTGGTATTATACATCTAGAGTGGCTTATAAGATATCCACCTACTGAACATGGAAAAACATTCTTCAGGTTTGTACTCTGGAGCAGTATGTCCTCCCCCCTGTAATTTATTTTATAAAAACAGGTGAAAATTAATTAGTTATATATGCATAAAGAGGCTGATTAAATTATAGAATGATAAATTTGTTACCTTCACAGTTGCAAATGTCATCAAATTTGAGTAAGTCCTCATGTATCTATCAATTGAAGAGAAATTAATGTGACAATTCATTTTTTAATTAAATAAATCCAAAAAATATCATTTTGCAATTTGGGTGAAATGAGTCTTGCTATTGCAGGCCTCAGCTAACCAAAACAATAACAACATGATTTTCAATAAAAAAAACAACCTGATTTTCAATGTAAGGTCTCATATAAATTAAAACATCGTATTGCATGGATTTATAGTTAGGAGTGCATGCATACCCTGCAACTTGGGCATTAGAATACCATTGCCTCCAATCATCGATGATAGAATAGTTTAACGACCTTATCCAAGCTTGAGTCGCCATGAATGGAACTAACATATCATGATCCCCGCTGTAAACAAAATTTGTCTTAAAATCAGTAAACTTAATTACATGGCCAATTTATACTTGTTCAAATTCAATACTAAAACATTAGGGAATTATATACATAACAATATTGACCTGTATATTAATGAACGATAGCCTTTTCTGCTAAGATTTACATGATACTCAAAACTGCTAAGGGGTTCGTACTTGAAAGGTATGCCATAGTCACAACGCTTCCATTTTCCTATACTTCCCTGAATTGCAAATATATATTTATTTATATATAATATAACCTAACAAGCACAAAGATTATGGTCCCGTGCTTCTAACAGTAGTGGAAAAAACATGATATTATAATAAATAAATACCTTTTGAATGTGCAGTGCTTTGCGAACATTGTCGTCGTTGGCCCAATAGGCAGAAAGGAAATATGCATAACTCTACCCATGGAAAAAGAAGAAAATCGGATATTTTTAGGTGAATTATTATCACAATAACATTGGAGAGATTTATCAATTATTATCACAATTAAAGCTTATAGGCCCGTTCAGATAAGTCATTGTAATTTTATTTTCTGATTTTAAATATTTTATTAATATTTTAATATTCATGAGTCAAAACTAATTAATAATTTAATATTCACAAAAATACGATTTGATTGTGCTTTATTTTCACGATGCAAATACTTTCTAAAAGTCATAAAAAAAAAAATCAAATTTCACATAAAAATCAGTGACTAAAAAATTATTTAAGCCAAAATTTTGGAAACATATAATTGAAGATTTGGAAATGTTAGATCACTTATTAAGAAGTCTAAAAAATAAATTATGTCTTGAAAATGATACTACACTCTTATTTCCATTTTTAATTCCTTTATTTTTTTGACTAAACCATTTTTAATTCCTTCAAAGTAACTTTTTTCTGGTACATTCTTGAAGATCTTACCCGAGAAAATACATTCCCGTTCCCTTAATAAAAAAAGAACCATTCTTGTTGTTTTTAACGAAAAAGAGGGGTAAGCCCCAACAACGAAAAAAGAAGACAAAAATTGAATGTCTCTAAGAAAGGTTAACGCTCCAACGAGCCAATATACGGAATTGAGGAAGAGAATTCATTTTCATGATATGCGCAAAACCAATTTTAATCACTTAATCAATGCATAATTATTTTATGGTTAAATAGTTTTTCCATCCTTTTTTTTTATATAAAAATTTGTCCCTAAAAATATTATTTTTCTTTGATCATTATTTTTTTGAAAAAGAAAATTACTATATCTTAAAACTGATTATATGATATGTGAATAAAGAGAGAGTCCGTATTGAATCTTAATGTAAAATTAAATTAAGGTGTTGGCGATTATACGCTAAAATTAAATTAGTTTCAAGAAGTTACCCGACAGGTCAAATGTGGCAATGTAAGAGAAGAACTAAAAATGGTGTTGGCCTTATGAATAAGGAGTCTCCTCCCAAGGACTTCCGTTGGATTTGGCAAACGAAACTCGCAATTCGGTTCCAAAACATGAGCCATATTAACTCCTGAAATAGCCTGAGTGATCACAACAATAATAAGCAGTAGTCAAGTCTGGATGACTTGTTATTTATATAAGGTTTTAAGTTACATTAAAAGATGCACAATCTTATTTTCTTTTTCTAGTAGCCTAGTGACTAGAACTCACACACAATTAAATATGGAAAACTGGGGTGTCCGGGGTTCAAACCACGACCCCTGCATAAATTATGCATCAACCAAATTACGGTGGAGACGGATAGATTGGAAGTTGTCCAACACATCAAAGGTGGGAGCAGAAATAATACCAAGTTTAGGTATTATTTCTGTCTGGATGTTAATTAATAATGATAGCTTTGAGGTAGAATATATTAGGAGACAAGAAACCGGAGTTGCTTATGATGAGCTAGCAAGGGTAACACGGAATCAAACAATTGGTTAAGTATGTCTACCGAGGACGAATTGTTCAGGAGAGGCAGAGTGTAATTTATGTGTGGAACAATTTTTAATTTGATTTTACTTATCTCTCAACCTAACACTGGTTTATTAGAACTTTTTCCTGTAAGAAATGGAGAGTTAACACCAAAAAAAAGTACGGGTAACACACATTTATGCTAGTCACCAATTTTTTTTATTATGTTATCGCGACGATTATTTTACGTAAAATGTAGGGTAAATTACACTAACCTCCCCTGAGGTCTCTTTAAATGACAGAGACACCCCCTCTAGTTTCTTATTTAGCACTAACCTCCCTTGGTGTTAAACACCGTTTAACTTCTGTCAAACTATATTTAGGAAAAAAAAACAAAAACAAAAAAACTCATGTTAACGTTGTCTTTTCATCTCCTCCAAACCCAAAATTTTCATTCCTCCATGGAAGCAACGCAGAAAACATAAAGCTCGTGTCTTTCTCTTTAGTTCTTGTCCATTGGATAGATTCCATTCTCGTACATCATGCTTTTGTGGATATCTATTGTCCTGTTCGTTTTGCTGGTATTGGAATCAGGAACAAAAAAAGGGCAATTTCCATGGTACAATTTATTTGAATATTAAGTTTCGTCCCAAACCCATTTGCCTTTGGAATAATAACAAGCTTCAATTGATTGAATTTTTTGTGAATTGTTGGGAGGAAATGTGACAAAAATCAAAGCCAAAAAACCTTTTGACTAAAGGTTACAAAAAATGGCTGATAGAACGGACAAGAAAAGCTTAGAACTTTTTACAGATATTCTATGGTTTGGTAGATGAAGATTATCATAACTAGAAAAAGAAAAGTAGCAGCTTTACTTTTAACGGATAATAAACGGTGTTAAGTTGTAAAGGGAGGTATCCATCTAATTATGTCACTTTGGGGGAGGTTAATGTCTATTATAAAACTAGAGGGGGTGTCTGTGTCATTTAATGAAACCTTGGGGGAGGTTAGTGTAATTTACCCTAAAATGTAATGAGTTTATTCCTTTCAAAAAATAGGTTTATTGCGATCGTCTCAATCAATTTCAGCAAACAGCATTACTAAATTTTTCATACAATAGTTTTTAGTATAAAGGAATAATTAGATATTTTGTTCGCCTCGGTTTTGAAAACTTTTTTCCTCCGTAAATTCAATCCACAATTTTTATTTGTGGTGTGTGGGACATAAATATGAGAATCTCTTAAATTGATATTTGAATTTTGGTGAGAACTTGAGTTTAACCCCTTCTAATAGGGCATCCAATTAGACTTAAATATGTAATTTAAATATTTATGTTAGATGTAGAAGCCTTTAGGCCTTTTGTTCCCCCCCTTCTCACCAATTTTACTTTTTCTCTTTCAATTTCTTCTTCTTCTTTAATCTATGTGTCCTTCACTCTATGTGTTGTAGGCATGGCAACAAAACTCATACCTGCGGGTACCTCTCCGAATCAAACTTACTTTGACGGGTTTTTCCTGCTTTGACTGGGTTTTGGTATGCGTATGAGTTTTCCCTGATTTCAAACACGGGTACAAGACGGGTAACGGGGATATAGGTACCCAAACTCGTCCCGAATGTAGAAAATCAATTTACTACCCCTTTTATATAAGTAGAAACCTAAACCCTAAATCATTTCACTCACACGGTCAGAGTCTCAGTCTTTTCAGATGATACTTAGTTATCATAGTTCTCTCTTTTCTCCTCCCATATCTCACACTCTTAGCCTCTCTCTTCTCAATCAACATAGCATTGATCGTTGTCATCTCTTTGCTGGATAATGCATAACAACATTGTGATTGGGGATGAAAAATACTTTTACTTTTACTAGAAAAAAAATGTATCTACTGCGGGGATGGGGATGGGTCGGGGATACCCAAATCCGCCGGGGATGGGGATCGATTAGTCATCCCTGTTGGATATGGATAGAGTAACAGATAAGCATATGAAAGTAGTGAATGGGGACAAAGAAGGTGAAACCCGTCCCCACCCCACCTCATTGTCAAGCCTAATGTGTTGGATTGAAATTGATTTCAATTGCATGCGAGTGAAATTGAAGCAAAAATAATCCAAACATTTAATTGGGTTATTATAAACATGAGTCACTTAATCCATATTTTTTTTTTTGAGCAAACCATCTTTTATTCTTAGCCATTCCTTTTAACTTAATGACTATTATTAATTCTTATCATTCTCAGTTGATATTACTTATATATGTGTCCCTAAAAAAAATTACTTATATATGTGTGGTTTCACCGAGACAGTTGAAATTACTCGATCAGCAAAGAAAAATATCTTTTATTTTATGAAAAAAGAAAAAAGCTAAAAGCCCAACTAAACAACAATTAAAATAGGAATTATGCTCTTTACCCAACAAAAAATGCTCATTCCCAACTGAAATGACTATAATGCCCCTGCGTGAGTTAACTCACCCTAGTTTAAATCTCTGCGTGAGTTAAGTCACGCATATTTAACACTAGTGTGAGTAAACTCATGCAGGGATATTTTTAGAATTTCAGTTGGGAATGAGGAAAATGTGTTGGCTAAAGAGCAGAATTCTTAAAATAGAAGTACAACATCTAACGATCACATATCTATTCAACTAATTGCATGCTCTATCACCTTTCGGTTACACTCAACTCAAAAACTCTTATAATTAACCTGCTTGTATATTTGTAAAGACGTTTTAACTATGAATTTGTTGCAACTTAGAAGCTATCTTTACTTATAATCAAACCAAACCTTAGTAGTATTATTTACTCATCTATTAAAAAAAAAATGTTGTGCAAAAATTGAATGGCAGAAGTACAATAGAGACACAACACAATGTTTACAAGGCTTACCTCCTCGTAGGATTGGAAGACTTTCAGACAAAATGTGTTTTGGGGATCCATATTTTTATACTCGCCTCTACAATTTTTTTGCAGTGACTGTTATTATCAACACAATATTCTTGTTAGTATTAAATATTAATCACCATTAAAAAAATAGTGAATTTGTGATTATTGATTATCAAAAATAAAATTACCTCGTAACGTTCATCAGAAATTAGTGCCATGCCATGATTAAATGGTATTCTGTAATTATCGTCACTTGGTGCTGTTATGGGATTTCCAAGTATGTATCCCTAAATAAAAAGGGTTTTAATCAATTTACATAATCAACAAAAATGGTACCTTTGTATTATGTTGGTCAATTAATATCAAGATGACAAATTTATTGAAGCAATGTATACGAATTTGCAGAAAATTAATCATTGGTTTAAATGTGCAAACCTGGAGGTTTACCCACGGTTGAAGACCACCTTCATTTCCTGCAAAATTAGCAAATCATTAGCACACTCATATAGGTCCATATATTAACATTGACACATAGAGCTCACGTGGTAATTAATGTCATCAAAGACAAATTGTTTAGGGGAATATGAGTTTGATAATGGAGTGTGTTCACGTATGTAAACACAAGTTAATTACAACAAGTGAGTTACTCAGTGAAATGTCCTAGATGGAGTTTCAAGAGCACTCTAAGAAGTAAATGAAGAATACACTGTTTTCACTATTTAGAATCTATCTCATCATACATCTAAGTGTCCCCCTTTTATAATCATCAAAGTGTTGGTTTAATGGGCCTTTCTCAGATCATCCAAAGCACATTAGGTTGTGATCCAGAGTCTCCCATTGGTTATCTGTTTTGAGTACGACCGTGCGTGGACTAAGGAGCAACTCATCCGTATCGGGCGCGTGGAGTTGAGACACGCTGATCAACCATACAGGACATGTGGTATTAAGCGAAGATGAGTTGAGCTGAGCTTATTGGCCTTGCTTGAACAGTCGAACCAGTGAAGATAAGAACGAGTTGAGCTGGCTTGACTTAAATAGTGATGTAAGATTTTTCCTACATGTCATATAACTATGTACACGTGAGTATATATAGGATCGTTTCCACAGGGAGTTACGTTTAATCATAAGCATTTACACAATCGTTCACATTAAGGGTTTGGATATAATTTGTTTGTTTGTAACACTATATCCATATTTGACATTTAAGTAAAAACGAGAGGGGATCGAACTATTTCGCTTGCGGTATAAGATAACGAGCAAGCATAACAGCAGCAATCTCTCGATCGATTAACAGACTCTAGCTTTATAACCAATATTATTACAATCATTTCTACAATATCCTTCGTGTCCAAAGCGACATCGTTATTTCCAAGTTAGCGTTTAAACATTCGTGTCCAAATTCCTTAAACGATAACAAAGTCGATCGGATAACTTAATCGACCGTGTCCAGCCTGATTAAGTATCCGAAAGCATTAAAATCTTGATTAAAAGTAATTATCAAAGGTTTACAAACTTGTCAAGAGTGATATAACATAAGATAGATTGTTATTCTAGTTCTAGATTCAAGGGTTTGTGTCCAAATCATCTTGAATCTCTTTGAAAGCATTAAAAGCAAGAATAACAACAATATTGAATCATTAAGCTAGAACCTTATATATTAAAAGATCAAAAGATTACATAATAGCTTGATTGTTACCTCAATACTACATAGAAGGTGATAGTTACATATAGACATGTAAACTAATGCAAGGAAGGAAGGAAAGATGAAGATTCCATGCCAAGATCCTTGATGTCTCAATGAATCTAGGGTTGAATCTACTCCTTAATCACTTGCTTTGTGTTTCTCTCTATGAAATAGCTCTAACCTCTCTCTAGAAATGTATAAAATGTTTCAATGGAATAGTGAATAGTCCTAGAGAGAGGGAAAACTTGTATTTAAATGGGCTGAAAACGTGTAATCTCGCTTAAGCGAGATTCATCTCGCTTAAGCGAGAAGCCTAAATATCTAACAATGGCCAATGAAGTCTTGCCACGTAGCCCTGCTCCTTGATGAAGTTGCATCTCGCGTAAGCGAGTGAGACCTCGCGCAAGCGAAGTTGCTTGAAACATAAACCGCCTTAGAATCCTGCTTGAGCGACATGGAAGCGAGATAGAAAGCGAGATGCTCATCTGTTCCCTGGAGAAATCTCGCGTAAGCGAGATGATCTCGCGTAAGCGAGATTCTAAAATTCACAAGCGACCCTGGAAGCGAGATGCAAGCGAAGGTTGAGCTTCTCCCTGGAGGAATCTCGCTTAAGCGAGATGACCTCGCGTAAGCGAGATTTGCTTGGTTCACACAACTTGAGTTTTGGTCCTTGCTTGTCATTTCCTGCATAAATTGGGTAGAATTAGGCATATAAAGCATAAATGGTATAATTATAACAATTGGTTGCTTTTCCGTAGATAACTTGCATAACAAGTCACTAAAAATGCCTCTTTTAACACATGAAATATATTACTTTTGAGCACTTATCAAACTCTCCCCAACTTAGCTTTTTGTTTGTCCTCAAACAAAAGAATCAAAAGGAAACTCACAAGGCTTTGGACAAGCTTTCTAGCACAATACCAAACAATTCAAATTAAATAAAAATTTTCAAGTGGTGATTCAAATGTGAAAGCACCGGCAAGCATGAAGTTCTCCATTATTCCTAGCACAGCTATAAATGTGAAACAAGTCCTAAGCACAAAATACACATCATAAACTTCAAAGTATAAACATATCTATCTATGAACCACACCTAACACACTTCTTTGAAAGTAAATGCAATATAATGATAACAATGAATGAGGTAATGAACACACATCCAACAATCATGCTAACATCCTATTTAAGTTAGGTGTCCATCCAAATATCGTCTCAAAAAGCATAAAAGCATGGATCAAAAGGTCTTGCAAGGGTTATAACTTGGCCGGGCTACAAAAGAAATGTCATATGTGGGGCAATTGATCAGAAAGCCTATCAAAGAGGAACATTTTTTTGTATCACAACTTGAAATCCAAATACTTCCTTACCAAGAATTAAAACCTCTGGTGATTAACAATCAAACTTATAACCTTGACAACTTATTCTATTTTTGATTTTTCTCTTTCTTTTTCTTTTCTTTTCTTTTCTTTTTCAAATGTACAATTTTTTTCTTTGATTCAATGTTGTCAGGTTATTTTACAACTTCACCATAACTTAACATATAATGCCTCCTTTTCCTCCCCAACTTGAATACAACAAAAACTCTAATTGAATGTTCCCCTATCCTAAGGCAAGGGACAAAGTACAAAAAGGTTAAGGGTTCAACAAAGTAAGATTATCAAAGTCCTATAAGATTCAACCATGAACTGGATTTTTGAAAAATTTCAGGCAAATTCAACAAGCATTGTGCTTATGAATATTGACAGTTCATGTTTGAGGACTTGATTCATTTGGCTCAGATTGGGGTATCAGATACTCGCTCTTCTCACAGGTAGGCTTTATGTGGTCAAGTAGGTTACTCTCAATTCAAAAAGTGCCTTGATCCTTTCCATGCTTTCAAACAATTCAAAATAATTATCAGATTTAACATAACTAAAACAAGTTAGACGATGATTATCGGTCTCCAGCATATATACAAAAGATTGAAGCTACCTCACATTTAGGTTAAGTACTAAGTGGTTCAAAGATATTCATGTTTATGAAAAGACTTAAATGATATATATTTTGTGCACAGTACAAATTTCAAATTCATAGTAACACCTAGAATAACAGGAAACCAATACCTTGGCAATGCGCTTTCTCACAATTCATATCATTATCACTCACCTGCTTTTGCTCAATAATTGGCTCCATAGAGCACTTTAAACTTTGATGTTTATGAGCAATTTTTTTCTTTTGACTAAACACAAGCAAGATTAATCAAAAATTTCATCCAAAGCAATAAGTTAAAAACCAAACAACAAGCTAAGCTATTTAACCCAAAACGAAATTAAAATTAAACCAAAGTAATGAACACCCAAAACCGTGCTCAAAAAGTATAAGTTCAAAAGCGATAAAATTGTTTCAGCATAAAAATAAAACATAAACTAAAAAGTCAAAGCAGAAGTCAAAATAAACTAAGCATCAAAAGAATGCGGTCAGTGTGCCGCATCATCATCCATATCATCCTGCTGAGATAAATGGACACTGGCTGTCCTCTCTGGATCATCATCGACACCAAGCACACTAGCTGTCCCATGCACACTAGCTGTCCTCACCGCATCACCACCAATGTGGACACTGGCTGTCCTAGTAAAGTCATCAGCTGCTCCACCAAATGCTGCACCACTGCCCCCTCCTGGGTAGATTGGCCTGTCCCTAGGCCACATGCAAGAATCATAGTACTGTGCAGGAGTGAACACAAAACACCGGGGATCCATGTGAGCATCGTAAAGATGCGAGTAGATGCCCTGGTTGCTGCGAAAGATAGCAGCCTGCTGATCCATTATGTGATTCTCTCTCAGCTCCTGTGCTTGAGCTAACTGAAAGGCTTGCTGCTGCTGTGCCTGAGCTCTCTCAACTGCTCGCTGCTCATACTGAGCCATATATGCCTGAAAAGATGAAAAATCAAAAGTGCCGGGCTGCTGAGGTGGTGGCATACTCTGGTGAGGATCTTCATGCGCTGGATAGTCCTCAGGTTGGGGTACATCCTCAGGTTGGGGTACTTGAGAAGAAAAAGCAGCACCCTTAGATAGTGCTCTAGAAATGTAACCCCGAATGTACTTGTCATCAATGGGAGATACCAGCTCTTCTGAAAAAGGCTCGGTGACGGGTACCTGATGGTGCCTAAGTAAGCCCATAATAAAGCCCGGAAAAGCGAGTCTGGTCTCTGGTCCTGCTACACCACCGAGAGCTACATGCTTCAGCTCTCTTGAAATAATTGCAGCCACATCCACTGCCCTTCCTTTGCAAATATGCCAAATCAGAGGAGGCATCACTTTCTTTGGAGTTGTGGTGACATGGCTTTTTGGCCAGACATTATGAACCAAGAACTTAAAAATAATACCAGCTTTTGGCCTCATATCAGAGAAAGCTGCCAAATTTCGGTTACCCGCTTTGGACTCAGTGTAAGTCCTTCCTGGTAGCAAAATTTCCCTCTCTATCTTACCAAGATTCCAATCAGCAGCCTCTTCTCTTTCCCCATAAGGACACAAGGCAGGTGTGTCAGGGTCATCGGACTCGGGTAAAGTGTAAGGTTTGCCTAGGTAATCATTAATAGCATCCCTATCGAAGCGGATGGTTTTTCCTCTCACCATGGTGGTATAGGAAAATGCAGCTTGCATTTCCTTAGCATCACAATCTGGTAAGGCATTTGCATAAAACTCACACAGAAGGTCCAGGTTGATTTTGGGGTATGGGTTAAGGAGTTTCTCCCATTTTCTCTCAGTGAAAACAGCTGCAATGTCAGCATAGTCACCCTCAGGGTTAATCCGGAAAATTTTATCATGCCAGGTTTTCTCTTTTTTTAGCTCGAGAAACCTGGCATAGGTTTTGTTGGAAGTGTAAATGGTACGGTCCGGGTTTCTAGGTAAGGGTGCAGGACGATTTACCACACCTGATGAGGAAGCAGTGGTTTTTCGTTTCTTGGTTGGTTGATTTTTAGGTGCCATCTGCAAAACAACCAGCAAAACCATATACAGTATAGAACAATAATCAGCACATGTATGGAATCAAAAAGGTTAAGGCAGATAGACTTTAAAAAAAAACAGAGGTACAGAACAATCTCGCTTGTGGCTCGCTTAAGCGAGTTGCAAGCGAGATATTTCCAGAATTTCATATGAAGATTCGCTTGCGCGAGATTTTTGCTCAAGAACCTCGCTTGCGCGAGATATGTCTGTACCTGCGAAAGTTGACCCATTTCCAGCATAACACAACCAAAACCAAAATAATTTCAACAGAATTCAACCTCAATCCTCTTCTAACCAAACCAATTCATGAAAAGGAACCAAAATCAAGACTTGTATTCACATTCAATCAAAACCCTTATTTTTCAAAGATTCCAAAATGGGTCAAAATTTACACAATTGAATGTTGAAGAAAAACAGTGATGATTTTGATTCATTTTCATTGCTATGAACCTAAGGAAACAGTCTCTAGTCACAAACACCTACATCTATCCCTAGCCATTCTAAATTTGCATAAAGCATGAATTTTGAAATTGAAAAGCATGGCACAGAAATAGAAATCAAACCTGTTGAAAAGATGATTAATGAAGCAAGCAAATGATGATGAATGAAGAAGTATGCAAGTGCTTGACTATGGTTGAATTGGTTTTGATTTTAGGGTTAAAGTTTGTGAGGAAAAGAAAAGTTTAGAGAAAATGGAGAAAAGGAAAGTTAGAAAACGTAAATGAGTGGAAATGAGTGGATGGGGGAGTGGTTAAGGGGAGTTAATCCCCTTGGAAACCGTTACCCTTTTTTGAATTAAAAACTCATCTCGCTTGCGCGAGATTAACTCGCTTAAGCGAGATTTCTCCAGAACCAACAATTCGAAAATGCAACAATCTCGCTTAAGCGAGATTAACTTCGCCATTTTGATGTAAGATTTTTCCTACATGTCATATAACTATGTACACGTGAGTATATATAGGATCGTTTCCACAGGGAGTTACGTTTAATCATAAGCATTTACACAATCGTTCACATTAAGGGTTTGGATATAATTTGTTTGTTTGTAACACTATATCCATATTTGACATTTAAGTAAAAACGAGAGGGGATCGAACTATTTCGCTTGCGGTATAAGATAACGAGCAAGCATAACAGCAGCAATCTCTCGATCGATTAACAGACTCTAGCTTTATAACCAATATTATTACAATCATTTCTACAATATCCTTCGTGTCCAAAGCGACATCGTTATTTCCAAGTTAGCGTTTAAACATTCGTGTCCAAATTCCTTAAACGATAACAAAGTCGATCGGATAACTTAATCGACCGTGTCCAGCCTGATTAAGTATCCGAAAGCATTAAAATCTTGATTAAAAGTAATTATCAAAGGTTTACAAACTTGTCAAGAGTGATATAACATAAGATAGATTGTTATTCTAGTTCTAGATTCAAGGGTTTGTGTCCAAATCATCTTGAATCTCTTTGAAAGCATTAAAAGCAAGAATAACAACAATATTGAATCATTAAGCTAGAACCTTATATATTAAAAGATCAAAAGATTACATAATAGCTTGATTGTTACCTCAATACTACATAGAAGGTGATAGTTACATATAGACATGTAAACTAATGCAAGGAAGGAAGGAAAGATGAAGATTCCATGCCAAGATCCTTGATGTCTCAATGAATCTAGGGTTGAATCTACTCCTTAATCACTTGCTTTGTGTTTCTCTCTATGAAATAGCTCTAACCTCTCTCTAGAAATGTATAAAATGTTTCAATGGAATAGTGAATAGTCCTAGAGAGAGGGAAAACTTGTATTTAAATGGGCTGAAAACGTGTAATCTCGCTTAAGCGAGATTCATCTCGCTTAAGCGAGAAGCCTAAATATCTAACAATGGCCAATGAAGTCTTGCCACGTAGCCCTGCTCCTTGATGAAGTTGCATCTCGCGTAAGCGAGTGAGACCTCGCGCAAGCGAAGTTGCTTGAAACATAAACCGCCTTAGAATCCTGCTTGAGCGACATGGAAGCGAGATAGAAAGCGAGATGCTCATCTGTTCCCTGGAGAAATCTCGCGTAAGCGAGATGATCTCGCGTAAGCGAGATTCTAAAATTCACAAGCGACCCTGGAAGCGAGATGCAAGCGAAGGTTGAGCTTCTCCCTGGAGGAATCTCGCTTAAGCGAGATGACCTCGCGTAAGCGAGATTTGCTTGGTTCACACAACTTGAGTTTTGGTCCTTGCTTGTCATTTCCTGCATAAATTGGGTAGAATTAGGCATATAAAGCATAAATGGTATAATTATAACAATTGGTTGCTTTTCCGTAGATAACTTGCATAACAAGTCACTAAAAATGCCTCTTTTAACACATGAAATATATTACTTTTGAGCACTTATCAAATAGTCAAACCAGTGAAGATGAGGATGAGCTGAGTAGAGCTGAATTGAATAGTCAAACCAGTGTTGATGAGGATGAGTTGAGCTGGCTTGACTTGAACAGTCAAACCAGTGTTAATGAGGACGAACTGAGTTGGCCTGACTTGAACAGTCAAAACAGTGTCGAGTGAGATCTTGTTAGTTAGTCAAGTAAAGTATTACAAGTCACACGGAATGGTCCATCCATGCCAATCCACAGTCCGCCAAGCATCAAGCCTGTTAAGGCGTAGACGTTTGTTCTTTATTCGGTCGACCTAAACCAGTTCACAGTCCCCCAAGTGTCAAGCATGTTAAAGCGTAGACGTTTATTCTATATTCGGTCGACCTAAACCAATCCAGGGTAGAACAATTTTTAATCAATATGAACATTGATACATAGCCCACCCAAATTGGCTCGAGTCCCGGAGCACAGACCAAAGTCCCAAGACAACAACCGAAGTGGTCCAAATATTCAAAATGGTAAATAGATTAAAGGCTTAAATATGTCTTTCGTCCCTCCAAATATAGGCCATTTGAATTTTCGTCCCTGAAGTTACTAATCCTTCCAATCTGCCACTGCAAATATTAATCATTTGAAAAATGGTCCTAATTACATCCGATTAGTAACTTCAGGGACGAAAATTCAAATGATCTATATTTGCAAGGACGAAAGACCTATTTAAGCCAACCACCTCACCCAATCATCACTTGCCACATGGGCACCACGTCACTAATGACAGCCCACCTCAGCAAAAAAACCTAATTAGGACCAAAAGTCAAATGATTAATATTTGCAGTAGCAAATTGGAAGGATTAGTAACTTTAGGGTCGAAAATTCAAATGACTTATATTTGCAGGGACGAAAGACCTATTTAAGCCTAGATTAAAAACAATGTTACAATTTTGTAATCAAACGTAAAAATAGAAAGAGAAAAAAATTGACGGTCATCGAAGAGGACATTGAGCATTGCTTTTGAAGCTTATTATAATATTGTTACAAATTTGGCATGTAATTTGACTCATTTGTGAGTGTGGTACCTGATGAAATTTCTTGAACAATAATTGGAACTGTAATACCCGAGTATGAGTCACCAGCAATGTACACTTCATTTGAGATGAATTTTGGATGATCAATCAACCACTATATACATTTAAAGACGATTACTACAACTTTTATTCCAATCTTAAACTACAAAATGACATTATGATAGATGAAAAGTTAACTAATGTAATGAAATTACCTTCCTAAGAAATTGATGAGCATTGTGAGCTAGCTTCAAGGTGCTTTGCTGAACAGCACTTTCTGTTTTGGGATAAGAGAATCCAGTACCCACAGGCAAATCCAAAAATATAATATTACTTACCTGTCCACCATAATTTAACGATTAAACTTAAATTTGAATCAAACATATAAATAATACCATTGATGCAAAGAAATATTTGCCGAAACATATTAAATGTGTCATTAATTGTATCTAATTCAGCTCAACCTTAGTCCACGAATGTGGCCTCAATAGCAAATTTGGTAAACTTCCGTTGTATTCCTCTTTATTAAATGATAGTGGACCTGCAACACCCACCAAAGTAATAAGCATTTTTTTCAAAGCCAAACTAGTTCATTAAAGAAATGTTAAGCAGGAGATATGCACAAAAGACTTAATATTATAAAAACATGATAAAATAATATATTGATGCAAAATATAACATATAATATGTTTAAAATTAATATTACAGAATAAAAATAAAAAATTATCGATTATGTTTGAAACATATGAAATAGTTAAAATAATAAAATAAATTAAACTTATAAGTAGTGTTAAAAATAGTATAAACCAAGAAATAATAGATTAACGTAATATAACATAATAATAATAATAATATAAATACATATATTAATAAGGTTTGGTTGGATTTTGAAAATTTAATCCAAAATTCGATCCGATCTAAGTGATTTTCACAAAACCATATCTAAACAAAACCAAAATTCAAAAAAAAAAAAAAACTATCTTGTAAAACAAAAATTCAAATTCAAATGCAAAGTTAGAAAGCTTTGTTGGAGTTTTATTAAAACACAAATAAATGACTCTTGAATAGGCCTGACAATGAATCGAACCAATTCGACAATAGTTCGGAACTCGATTCGACAATTAACTCGTTGAACTTGGTTCATGAACCAAATGAGCTGAACTTGAGCTGAAAATTGAGTTCGTTAAATAAATGAGCTGAACTTGATCTGTATATAGTTCGACTCGGTTGGTTCATGAGCTGGCTCGATAATATATATATATATATATATATATATATATATATATATATATTTATTAGTTTAGTAAAACTTAATAAAGTGTAAACTTAAATATTAAAAGACGAAATATCTAATTTATTACAACCTTCCTCTGATATTTAAGTACTTTTTTTAGAGGAAATATTACTAATTTAATTAACAATTAACAATAATATTTATAAGAAGAGAGAGAAAATAATTAACAATATCAACAATAATAATTAGTATAAGAAATGAGAGAGAAAAAGAAGCTAATAATATACCTAGGCTTTTAACCACACATACACCCTCCGGTCACTAATATAAGCAAAAATCCATTTTCCGGTCACTAATATAAGCAAAAATCCATTTTCTAGGTTCATTCAATAAATGATGTATGTAATCTATAATAAAGACTCATTAATTGATAGAACCTAAAAATTAAATTTTTGCTTATATTAGTGACCGGAGGGTGTATGTACTAAAATTTGTCCCACATCGGTGAGTTCAATCACATCAGTGAGGACGAGTTGTTATAAAGAGAAGAGTAATGATATTTTGACATCCATTTGATGACAACTTTGTTGACAACCTTGTTTTTCTCACTTCTTATTGGTCAAAAACAATGGAGAGAGAAAAAGGAAGAGAGAGGATAACAACATCATGTGAGTATGAGAGAAAAAGTTGTCCAAAAGTTGTTAAAAAGTGGTTGTCAAAATATCATTTCTCTAAAGAGAAGCAAAGGGCGACACTGTTTGTAACTATAAGGTGCGATTGCCTTTCTCCGTAGTGGTCTTCGATATCCATAGTTTAATGAGTTCAATTTTTGTTTTGTTTTTAAATAAATTAAAAGGTCAAGTTATCCTTTTTTGACAAAACAAAAAAAAAGACCTTTTGAATTATGTTACTCGAGCACACGAGTTGAACTTAACGAACTGAACCGAGTTGTTCGTGAACTTTAAACGAGCTGAACTCGAGTTAAAAAAATAGTTCGTATCGAACTCAAGTCGAGTTTCGAACAGAGTTAATTCTTATCGAGCCGAGCGCAGACGAGTTCGACTCGATTCGACTCATTTCCAGCCCTACTCTTGAATAAAATTAGTTTGGAAGGATTGAGTTATAGTGTTACCTATTTCAAAGGCAAGGCCAGAGAAAGCAGAGCAACCAGGACCACCGGTTAGCCAAAGCAAGAGAGGATCTTCGTTAGGATTGTTTTCTGACTCTATAAAATAGTAGAACAGTTCCGCCGCATTCTCATTTGTTTCACTTTGATCACTTACTCCGACGTACCCAGTTTCGAGTAGAAAAGGAAGAGGGCCTTCAAAACCAGGAAGGAACTGCACAATGGAGTGTGATGTTGCAAAGACAAGATAGGAAGAGGGACACTGTAATAGTAACGCAATCACAAATATACAAGTAACAGTGTTGCTCCTGTGATGCCAACCGAGCCTTGCCATTTTTGAGTTTCTTCAATTGATGAGCGATTTCAATACCAGATCGAGTTGGAGGAGTAAAGGCAGGACGATGTTGACCAAAATGTGAGGGTATGATTACTATGAAGTGGAGATCACATGAATCGCATGGTATATTTTTTTTTTTTTGTATGATGAATCGCATGGTATTTATTATTATTATGGATCATGTTAACTTGTGCCCTTAGGGCACATGTTAAGGAACTCAAAAAGAACAACTTTGTATTGGAAAACATAATATTTTAACTTTTTAGAAGTTGACTGCACGACTTTTAATACGTATATTTCTATAATAAGTTCCTTAACATGTGCCTTTGAAGGCACAAATTAACATTTGCTTATTATTATTAGTATTTTTTTAACAAACACCAAAAAAAACCATGTTGGATTTCTGAGGCATCACTGAAGACCATGTGGAATTTTTGAGGCATCACTGAATTTGTCGACATAGCTAGCCTCCAGGTATCCTATAGACATCCTCTTCCATGACCGCGTTTCTATATTTTTATAAATAAAATAAGGGAAATGTTAACTTGTGTCCTCAAGGGTACATGTTAAGAAACTCCTTATAGAAATATACATATCAAAAGTCGTGTATTTGATTTCTTAAAAATTGTAAAATATTATGATTTCCAATACAAACTTGCTTTTTTTTAGTTCCTTAACATATGCCCTTAGGACACAAGTTAACATGACCCATAAAATAAGTGTTTTGATTAGGGCACTTGATAAAGATTTAAAAATGGCAACAATTGATAACTTTCATGTTTAAAAAGTTGTTTTTTGATATTTCAATATGTTGAATACACAAATTCTAAGATAAAATTGTTCCTTTAAACTTCTTAGAGTATATGAGCATTGTCCTTAGTTTTATATGAGCATTGTCCTGCTCAAATTAATTTGTTAATGTTAGCTGATTTTATTGGTATTTTCACACCGCGTGTAGTTAAGCGGTAGTTGTTTTTTTCTTTGGCCATTAGCCCTCTTGTAATCAAAAAAAAAAATTCTTACAGTATCATACACCAAAAAAAAAAAAAAACTTCTTATCAAGTGCCCATTTTTCATAAAATAAACCTTTTTTTTATGGTGGCCGGAGTTTGGACCCGGATCTTGCATATATAATGCATTGTCCCACCATAAAATAAACTCTTACTCCCTCCGTCCTATAATACTTGACACAGTTGACCTTATTACGCATGCCAATGCATAACTTTGAGCTTAAATATCTTGAATAATATATTAGAAAAAATAATGAAAATTTGATATTTTGAAAATACTCATCGAGACGAATCTAACGACATCTTATATGATACTCCCTTCGTCCCGCTATAGATGACCCATTTAAAAATGTGTAATTTTGACCTAACTTACTTTGACCATGTTTTTCTACTAATATACAAAGATAAATTATATCATATAAGATGTCCTTAGATTTGTCTCGATTAGTATTTTCAAAATATCAAATTTTCATAATTTTTTCTAATATATTATTCAAGATATTTAAGCTCAAAATTATGCATTGACATGCGTAATAAGGTCAATTGTGTCAAGTATTATGGGACGGAGGGAGTATTATTTATCTTTGTATATTACTAGAAAAATACGGTCAAAGTAAGTTAGATCAAAATTGCATATTTTCAAATGGGTCATCTATTGCAGGACGGAGGGAGTACTTAATAATTTAATTACAGGTAGTCTCATTTATTATTTTATACATAAGTTTTATTTATTTATTTGTTTTTCTCATCTTTTTATCTTATTTGTTTGTGTGACCTTGTAAATTCTCGTACCTTGTTAATAAATTAAATCACATATTTATCAAATAGTGAGCCGTATCTAATACCACATCACTGTTATCCAAGTGAAAAAAATGCCATGTGATCCCATAAACCATTTTGTGATAATGATTATGTGTATAATTACTCTTTTGTCTTAACGTCTATATTGAACACAAGACACAGTCTATGTCATCCTTGTCCAGTTCAATATTGAGCCCAAAAACATTTTTCCTGTTATATATGAGCTGCAAATTTCATGTATGTCACTTTGTCCCTCGACATGATTCGTGGAGTACACATCAATTACCAACTTTATAATAATCCTATTACGAACAATGTTCGAATGACAACAAAGTACATGACTCCTACATCTATGGTACATGGTGGTTTCAGGTCGAAACGTGTAATACACCACCATCACTATGAGAATATCTTCTTACACTTTTAATAACTCTTACCATGTAGTATTTTCATAACATATCAATTTGATATAAATATTACTCCTAATATTTATAGCTATGTGAAAACTTAATAACTCATTATCCATGACCTATTAGATATGAAGATCAACCAACTCACATAATAGTTAATATGCCTTACTACTATCTCATTTCACAATAAAACTTCTGACTACAATTACTTTAAGAATAATGTTCTTATGTTTAATGCAATTTCACGATTAAGTCACACTAAATTGTTCCACTAAAAGACTAATTATTCTAGGGCCTTAGAGCATCCACAATGGAGACTCTCATCTTTGAGGTCTTAAATGGGTCCTACATTGACACATCAGTTTTTAATAATTTTTTAATAATAGTACCTAATAGGTACTCAACCACTCCAATGGAGACCCTCTAACAAAAGGTCTAATTGGGTCCCACCAATATTATATATTTAATACACTATCTATTTTATACTATTAAATTGATTAAAATATAAAGTTACAAAATTTATATCAACAGTAGTTTATTAAAAAATTGAAAAATAATTAAAGTTTGAAAAATAATTAATAATAATAATATTGCCAAATATTTTCTTTCAAAAAAAAAATATTTCCAAATATTAAGAATTACAAATTATTTAAAATAATGACAAAATTACATAATTAAAACAATAACTAATTTTCTAAAATCTAAAATTACATAATTAAAATAATAACTAATTTGCTCTCAAACTAGTTTTGAAAATTTGGATTAGGAGGAGATTGAAAATTAGACATGAAATTGTAGAAATTATTTTGGTTTGGATTCATTGTAGAAATTGTACAATACGGAGAGGAATATATTTTGTAGAAATTAAACAAGACAAGGATATATGTGTAATGTACGAAGAGGAATGTGTGTGTGTGTGTGTGTGTGTGTGTGTGTGTGTGTGTGTGTCTATATATATATATATATATATATATATATATATATATATATATATATATATGTCTACAGTGCATAGCAATGAAAAGAGCAATGGTGCAACGGTCATATTTTAATAAAAAAAACATGAGAATTATTATTTTAATAAAAAAGTGATGTGGGTCCATTTAAGAACGAGGTCTTAATTTAGACCTTGCATATTTTAAAACCCTTATTTTTTTTCCATAATGGGAGTACCTATTAGGTACCAGATCTTAAATGTTTAAGACTCTCCCATTGTGGATGCTCTTATAATTTTGAAACAAAACCAAACCACTAAAAATGTTTTATTATTACAAATATATTTATACATACACGCACAAATTTATATATGTTTATATCAAAGTCATGATACTCCCTAAAAAAAAAAAGTCATGATACAAATCCAATCAATATTATATTGGTTATTAGGGTTTACTCTAACAATCTCCCACTAACACCAAAGCCAATTAAATATTAACTCAATATATACGGTCAAGTGTTAACATCAAACACACACGATACTATACTAGCAGAAAAGAAACTCTTTTCTATGTTGGTAATATATGCTTCCTCCAATTTCCTATTTCGATCTTCTAACAAAAAGAAATTGAAGTGTCAATGTATACATTTGAATCGTATGTGAGATCTAGTTAATTTTCATTACTTACAGGATTAAACCATTTTCACCTTAGACAGGATCATCGAGATCTGCAACGCAAAATACATAACTTTTCGCTCAACTACAAGTCAAAATGATCCAAATCGATCATATATTTGACCTCTACAATAGAATTAACAAAGAGTGTTCAAGTCTTTCAAGGAAGGTAGTTGTGGATTCTTTGGCGCCAAATATATATTCAAATTCAAATAAGAAACTTGCAAAGGAAGTTCATTGAAAGTTAGATGACACAGCATTTATACAACTTAAAAGTTAGTTTATTATTGTCTATATATTTTAAAATCAAGCTCCATGCAAATGACTTCATTTCCGTTCGACAAAACTACAGCTATTAGCAACCACAGATTTACGTATAGTACATTGAGGGCAAGTGCCCTCACTCTATAAAGTTTTCAATAATCTGACTTTTGTTCTATTAAAAATTAAGTATTGACACACATAAAAAACATTGAAAAATTTATTTATGAAAAATCACATATACAATGGTATGGGATATAATTTGTTCAATGATTATATATATATATATATATATATATATATATATATATATATATATATATATATACACATTCCTTTTTCTCACCCTGGTTCCCTTTATATATATACTCTTGGAGTGAGTACAAGACATACAAAGTTACAAACACGCCGCAATTTCACACGACTTGTAGGTAAACTCTCCAAGTATGCCATAAAGAGAATTAAGACAGCTATCTTACCACCAAAAGTTCTACACTTCTACTAGTGTCATAGGCTAGGAATAGGATGTTATATCGTGAGAAGAAAGTGGACATTAACTCATCGAGTGCCAAATGAACTTGCTCCTATATTATTACTAATTATGATAAAATCAATTTTCATCATGTTGAACTCAGCTTGGTGCATTAATTAATTCCTAGAGTGGGTAATTAGATATCCACCTACTGAACATGGCTAAGCATTCTTCACGTTTGTACTCGGGAGCCGTATGTCCTCCTCCCTGTAATTTTATATACATTACGTGAAAATTAATTATATATATAGATATACATAAACAGGCTATTTTTGTGATTGAATTGTATGATGCTAAAGTTGTTACCTTCACAGTTGCAAATGTCATCCGATTTGAGTAAGTCCTTGTGTATCTATCAAGAATATTAAATAAAAAAATTGAGATAATTAATGTAACATTTTATAGAAATATAGTATTGTACTGCATAAATTAATTTATATACCCTGCTACTTGAGAATTAGAATACCACTGCCTCCAATCGTCAACAATGGAATAGTTTAAAGATCTTATCCACGCTTGAGTTGCCAAAAATGGAACTTTCATGTCATGATCCCCACTGTTAACAAAAATTGTCTTTAATCATGAAAATCGCACAACTAATTATTTGGCCAGATTATATTAAAAACAAAAAATCAGATACACATATGACATATATAATAATATGCACATATATATAATTAAAAGTGTTGATTGACCTGTATATTAATGAACGATAACCTTTTCTGCTAAGATTTACATGATACTCAAAGCTGTTAACTATTTCGTGCTTGAAAGGTATGTCAAAGTTACAACGCTTCCATTTTCCTATACTTCCCTGAATTGCAAATACAGTAGTAATTAATATAACTAACCACTCCAGCACAAGGATTAGGGTGCACTTCTCGTGTACTAAATATACCTTTTTTTAAGGAAATATACCTTTTATTATTTGTATAAATAATAAATACAGTAGAAACTCTTTAATTTAATACTCAGTAAATTAATAAACTCTCTAAAATAATAAATTTGTCCGGTCCCGATTTGGGCCAATGTAAAAAATTGAAAAACTTGATAAAATAATAAGATAATAATTTTTCGGGAGATCCCTTTATAATTTTCGGTCCCAAGAAAATCATAAATTAATAATTCATAGAAACTGAAAAAAAAAATATTAAGAATACATTGAACACATTTGTTCCTCTTGTTTACATTTGTTGTACTTCAAAAGTTATTATTGATTTCGAATGCATATGAACACAGTAGTTACTAATTTACGTTGAGTTACAAGGTTCGCTGCAATGTAATTCTAAGAAGCATAAACTAATTTGCCTTTTTGTTTGGTATGTACAATATAATTACTTAAAAACTCTTTAAATTAATAATTATTAATTTATCGATAAATTAATAACTCTCTAAATTAATAAATTTCTCCGGTCCTGACATTATTAATTTATAGAGTTTCCACTGTAATTACCTTTCGAATGTGCAGTGCATGGTGAACATTAGCGTCGTTGGCCCAATAGGCACCGAGGAAATATGCATGAGTCTGCCATGAAAAAAAAAAACAATAAAATCGATTAATTTTTTTTTTTGAGGGGAACGATTAAATATTATTGGAACACGTTGAAGATTTTGCATGAGAGAATAAATTATAGTCGTTGGTCCAATTTTGATCATTTAATTTTACTATAATGATTAACTACTCCCATCCTTCATTCTACTACTTGATAGTTTTTCTTACAGTTCGACCACTTGATAGTGGAATGATACACTCCAATGTCCTTTATAGTAGTACTTACTTCATTTACCATTTGTTACGCACAAAGTTCTCTATATTTAATTTTTGTTGGTAATATCGACATTTTCCTTTAAAATATTACACAAGCGCGGCATATTATTAAGTTACACACAAGCGCGGCATATTATTAAGTTACACACAAAGTTCTCTATATTTTTTTTTTGTTGGTAATATCGGATAGTTTTAAAATATTACACAAGCGGCATATTGTTAAGTCTACTAAACTAGATAGGAAAATGCTTGTCCGTACGTTTGACAATTTTGCCCTTGGAGGGGTATTTTGGTAAATTGGTAAATGGCCATCTCCCTCATATATATATATATGTTGTGGTACAATTTCTTTTTCTCTTCCTTCTTCTTCAGTCCGGTTCTCTTCTCCTCACACGGTAAACAAAAAAACGGGTTCTCTTCTTCCTCACACCGCCACCTTGCCGTCTCCTCCGTCGACCTCGCCGTTGAACACACCAATCTCCACCGTTTTCTTCTTTCTCAGTGTGCGACGTCTTCTTCGTTTTGCTTCTTCTTCCGTTTGTCTCTATCATCAATCAAAGGTTGGAGTTTTAACTTTGATCTGCTTGCATGTCCCATTTTTTGGTGCGATTTTGTTCTTCTAATTGATTGAGGCATTTTTTCTTTTTAATCGATTTAGATTTTTTGGTATGTCTTTGGTTGATTGCAGTTCTGAGATGATGACCTTGAATTTGAAAATACCATTTGGCATGGATCAGATATGGGTAAGTTTCAATTTGGGATGTTACTGGTTTTTTTTTGTTCCTATCTTTCCAAGTTTTTATTTTTCACTTCATTTTAGGAAATTATGATTGTATTTGCATAGATTTTTATGAGTTTGTAGTTATATTTGATCAGTCTGTGTGATTGCTTCTCTTCCTTTTGATTTTCTCTATTGCTGATTTGTTTGTGCTTTGTTTGATTTCTCAGCATCAGATGACACACAAAAGTCCTACAGATCATTAGGATCATCTCAGGGGTGGACGGTATAAATACTTGACTATTTTTTTTCTTTGATTTTGGAACTAATTAGTATATTATATGATTTACTATTTTAGGCATTGTTTTAGTTTTGTATTTGATTTTTGTAGGTGGATTTAACACAGCTCATGTTGCTGCTAGGTAAATCTTTGAACATATTTTCAATTTTTTTGTGTAATTAATTTTTTTATGGTTGAGTTGATTCCAAATTTTGAATATCAGAGCCTATGATCGAGCTGCGATTAAATTCAGGGGAGTTGGTGCTTACATAAATTTCAATTTGAATGATTATGATGATGATCTTAAACAGGTTAGAGAATTTTCAAGTATACTTGATGAATGTGAAACTAGATGGATTATATCATGTAATTTTTCGATATTTTGTTACTTAGACGAAGAATTTATCGAAAGATGAGTCTTTGCAAACACTTCGTCTACAAATCAATGTTTTCTCAAGAGGGAGTTCGAAGTACAGAGGAGTAACACTGCACAAATGTGGCAGTTGGGAAGCTCGAATGGGTCAATTCCTTGGTAAAAAGTCCTATTTTTAATTTAACTGAAGTTATTTAGGAGTAACTTACCAACAAAATTGTTCACGGTTTAGTTTATATTGGCTTTGTATAATTTTGATTGATATTGAAACATCATGTATCTGGCTAATGTAGTGTAACTTTTTAAATTGTGGCCGCGCCATGGTCCGTGATATAACAGAGAATTGCTGCATTACATGATGCAATCTACAGGATGATGGTTTGTTTTTGCCTCCTTTCTATTCATTTTCTTTCCTAGAGGATGATGGTTACCCTGTTCCAGCTCTGATACATTAACTTTTTCCTGATACAATAACTTTGTTCAATTTATTTAAATGGTTTGGTGGCTCTCTCTTTGCAGGCCAAAACATCAGGAAGTTGTTTAAGGATGGCTTCATTATCAGGAAGCCAACTAAGATTCACTCCCTATCCTGTGCTAGGAACATGAAGGAGGCCAAGAGGAAGGGACGTCATTCTAGATATGGTATTTAACTATTTTAAACCTTGATAGTTTTAATGAATTGAAGGATATAGATTATGGAAAATCTCTGTTAGTTTGTAAGGTGGTGCTTGTCTGCTTGTGAAGTTATCGTCATTTAGACATTATAGAATAGAATTCATTCTATTTTGTTTGCAAGATTAGTTAATTAGTTGTGCTGAGTATTCTAGGATATGAAAGTTATATACATTCTGAAACCTATTCACCAACAGTAGAATTTTATGGCATTTATTTGAACCAAAATTTTAGAGCAACTTATTATCAACCCTATTTGAAGTGTATGGAGTGCAAGTTCAAAAACAAATAAACCTATCTGATACTTTATTTGGATGAGAGCAAGTTAGAATCATATGATTTCTTAATTTTGTTTTTGAACTGCATGGAGTGTGCAACTTTTGAATATGAAATGTTGTTATTTCTTATTTACAGATGTGTCGTGGTCGAGGACAGCGTTATAGGTCTAGCAGCCGCTAAAGTAGCTGGGATGAAGTGTATAGTAACAAAGAGCGGGTATATTTCTATTTACTGAATGGAAAGCAACTTTATGTTTTTTTATAGGCAGACAATAGTAAGTTATGTTAGTTTCCCGGATCAAATCCGAGATCTCTGACTTTAAACTCCTTCAATGTCCCTTAGCTCACCAACCGAGCTGCCTTCGTAGTGTGGGACTTCTAAACATGTAGTGACTTTTCATTTGACTTCTTCTTAATCTCAAATGCATTATGCAGGTATACGGCAAATGGAGATTTCTTAAATGCAGACGTTGTATTTGACTTCATTGGTGATCCTCCTGAGGAGAGGTTTGATTTGGCATTTTGTGGTAGCCTTCTTTAGAAGCAATATGTCAGCTAGCAAACTGTGAAGTGATGAGGATTTTGCATGATTATTCAAGTCTCCTTCACTATTTCTATCAGTGCTAAATTCCTCATTTCTTTTCACTCTTACCCTATTAAGCCAATGATGAAAAGATCAATGTTTATATTGGTTGTGTATAGAAGCTTATTTCTTGATTGTTATAGAAATTTTGTTTGTGCGCTTTTAAAAAATGTTATCAGTCCTGTAATTTGCTCCACGAATGAGTTAGCTTCTCTGATATGAAATGTTGATGCTAATTAATGTTGTTGGATTATTTTGGGTTTGATTATTTTGTGATTTTCTGATTCTGATTCTGGGTTTGATTATTTTGTTTTTTTAGATGGACAATGAATTTGAGGATGGACAAGCAACTTCTGATATGATGGCAAGCAGTCAACAAAGGTTAATTTAACAGTTGCTTATTCTGGGTTTGATTATTCTTTGAATGTGATTTCAGTCCTTTATCTGGAAGGTGTTTACTATGAGAGAGAGAAATGGAAGGACAATAGAAAGTGGTTCAATTGATTCACATGGTGAGTTCTATTTCAAATTCATTGTAGTTTATCTAAATTAGAGGCATATAATTTTCTCACAATCTATACAGTTAGAATAATCTTTTTTATTGTAATAGGTGACAAGCATAGACAATGTTAATCTCCATTTATATGTTAAATAGTTGAATTTTATATAATTTCTAATCTGTCTCAAATTAATTTTCCATTTTATTATAATTCTTCCTGGATCTTCATTTATGGCAACAATCAGATCTTTAAAAGTTGTTTCTAAATGTTGACTTTTGTATTTTATCAGGTGTGACATCAAACACAGATGCCGCACAGCTTGCAGAAACATTTGTTGTTGCAAAATGCCCTACAAAGGTATATAATCGTTCGTTTTCGAACTTGTCATTTGTCCAATGATCGGAAATGGAATATCTTATTATCATAATCTTTGTAATTCTTTATTGCACTTGCAGTTCATATTGGCATGGCAGCAAAGTGCAAAATCAGGCTCTACTATTGGCATTGATTCTTCCCTTAAGAGGTAAGTTCTGAAACAACTCAGTCTTCTTAAATATCTCAATGGCTTGATTAATTTTGCAGAAGCCTACTTACTGATGGATCATTGTTTCATAATTTGGACCAGTAACTTTCATAAGCTATCATATATTAATTTCCAAATTGGTTAATTTGGTTATAAATCACTTTGCTAACTCATAGTTCATCTATTTTCCTCTTTTCGTTCCTGCTTTCAGCTATGAGAGGGAGCGAAGATTACGAGTTACTATTGTTTATGGAATGGCTAGGTTGTGCAGCTAACTACGAGGATTATTCAGGGGATAAGAATTATCAGAGGACCCCATTTTTGTCTGTAGAAGCAATCTCAATAGCGACTATTAATAAAGAGAAAAAAAAGTAAGTTAATTAGTTCACTCATATTCGAGTATAAACCAGTTGGTTGGATGTATCAAGAGAGAGCATTGTGCAATATGGGAAGAGAAAAAGGTTTTGATTTGGATTTTGCAACTCAACTTGATCTTTCCCTTTCATTTTCGTATAAATATAGAGCATTGGAAAAATTTGAGGAGAAGCAAATAAAGGAATGAATTATGTAGTTAGATAAGTTTCTAGGATTTAAGCTTTCACCTGATTGGTTAGAGTTGAAGGCTTGGTTGTATATTGCATTAGATGATTATGATAGTGCTATAAGAGATATTAGAGCTTTGTTAACCATGGAGGCTAACTACATAACTTTACATGGGAGGATTAAAGGTAAGTGCTTGGTTCAAATTCTTAATAGTAGAATTCAGAAGAAGAATCAAGTTGACTGTTGGATGCAGTTATAACAACAATGGTATTCAGTTGATGATGTTGGTTCTTTGGCTATTATACATCAGATGCATGAGCCTGGAAAGAGCCTGCTAGAGTTTCGTCTGTCGCTACTACTCTTGAGGTAAGCATCTTCGGAACTAACTCAAAAGTATCACTTTTTCCTAATTTTTCAAATTTGACCTATATATGTAGCATTGATACTTCAGATTGAATGCGTGTTTAGTGTCTGACGTCGACATGATTCTCACACGTGGTTTATTCATATACTTATTTTCTTAAACTATTACAACTGTCTATGTGTGAGTATAATGTCTAGCGTCTGTCTCAATTATTCTTATATTTTGACTAGATGCAAACTCACGCGCTGCACGTGTTAGTAAATACAATTGGTTAAAATTTGATTTATTTACTAAACATGCTCTTATGTTGAACAGATTAAACTGTCAGAAGGCTGCAAAGAGATACTTGCCTGATTCTACCGGCAAATACTGCAAGTCTATCACAAAATCAAAGAAGGGTTAGACACATCTACATTACTAAATCTATATTTCATCAAATACTTCTTTCATATTTAATATTATTGATCATGGTCTTTTTTATATTTTCAGGTAAATTAAATTCAGTTCTGACTAAGATGAACATGTTTGGAAAAAAAAGCTGATGGTTTTGCACATGGCGTTCGAGAGCATGGTATGTAATCTTGGAAGACTTATTTTCAATTTTTCACCTTTGCTTAGTTTCAAGGCATGAAACAAGCACTTTGTGATAGTGCACAAATTTCTGTAGTACTGTTCTAGACCTTATTCATGTAAATAATATCAAATATGAGTTTTTATATATTGCCTTCATATGGTATCAAGAACATCCCATTCTTAGTTTAACAAAATCTAACTGGAGTTTCTTATGAACTTTGATATATTTCAAGACATGGAAATGCATAACAGAAACTGTGGCGCGAATCCTTATAATGGATGCATAAATCTAATTGCAAAGTAATACAGCTCTTTGCCTAAGGCCTTATAAGTAGAATTATGCAGCAGCACTGCATACAGCAGACAAAATATTTCACACACATGATACTCTTATAATCAGAATTGAAAATCCTTATATAGCATGAGCATATAGATCAGTAGTTGTGATATGTAGCATCTGAAATGCATATTATTATTTTGGTCCATAGTTCGATCATGTATCATTTTATCCGCGTTAATTTTTTCATCTTGTTTTGTAGATGATGGTAGGCCTAATATCTGCAACAGTTGGTTGTGTTTGAAAAAACCACGCATGTGTATTGGTGGATGATCTTTGAGCAACGTCAAAACAATCAGAATATACACCTGTGTTTTTAATGTTGGTATCAGAGTTTCTGATATAGTTTTTGCATAAATGTTTGTTTACTGTTTCAGCAATAATGCCAACAGGATTGGCACAATCATTGTATTGTAAGTTGTAACTGAAATATATTGAACTAATGTTATGTTCAAAGGTATTTAGAAAAGGCTTTTGCCATTGATGTCCTCTATTGTTTAACTAACCTTATTTCACAATACTCACCAATGACTCCTTTCCATTGACTATACTTTGTTTTGAATGTCATATTTTTGTGGGATCAATGTGAGTACAGATTATTGCAATTCTCTTTTTATTTTTTTGTGATGTGAATTCCACATGTTTGATTCTTGTCTGGATAATTTATATTTTATTTGTCTTTAAGATTAATTGATAAATGGGTTTTTCTGTTAAAAAATTAATAATCGATAAATGGTTTTAAAAAATATTCAATGATCCTCTTCCCACATCCAATTTGTGACAGGGTGGAGTTTTAGTATTTGCCAACCAGGAAGTTTAAACTGTTGCTAAACTAAGAATGAGCACCAGCTCTTGACTGCATAAGTTTTCTTGGTGCAAGATAGATTGTGCACTACATTTTATATTGTTACTTCTCACCCTTGTGTTCCTTTGAGTCCATTTTCCTTCTACTTTTTTGCCTACATTCTAAAAATTTGGAAGCAATACAAACAATATCAATGATTTTAACCGTTAAAATCTTATCGTTTTGTTGATTCTAATATTTTTGAATTCATAGCAAACATTTATTTTAAAGTTTGAATTGAATTTAGAGATTTTGTTACAATAATTATTATCCATTCTTTTACAATTCAAAAGGTTATCAGCTATAGTTCATAGACAAGACTTTTACTGATGTAGTTTTTGGTTAGCAGTTTGTTCTTCTACAATTCTCACCAATGACTTTTGTTTTAAATGGCATGTCACTATAGGTTCAAGTGAGTACACATTATAGCAATTCTGTTTTTGTTATTAGCATTGATGTGAATTTCACATGTATAACCTTTGTATGAATAATTTTATTTTACTTTTCTTAAGAATAATTGATGCATGGATTTCAAATACATTCACAATTATCTCCTCACTGCCCCGATCGAATTTTATAGACAAAATTACACATTTAGTCCCTTAACTTTATTTTAGGTAACACTTTCGTCCTTTATTTTTTTTTTATCACGATTTAGTCCTTTATGTTATAAAATTACAATATCTTATCATTTTTTATGAGATTTTTTTCAAAGAAATTTTATTTTCTAGGCTTGGATGATGAGGATTTGCAATTGTCTATGAGTTTGATGAATTTTTTTTGGAGTTTTTGATTTTTTTTCCATAAAAAAGGATTATGAAATTTTGAACGGATTATGTATGGATGTTTAAAAGTTGAGGTTTTTGGTAATTAAAAAAAGTTTTTATTTGTACCAAAAAATAAATAAATTCAAAACTCCATGGGTACCCTGGATACCTGAATACCCACGAGTACCCGTATAATGGGTACCCATGAGGTTAGATTGACTCTGCATAGTGCAGGGGTGGTGGATCAAATCAAGTACACAGTTCACAATTATTCTACTAAATTAACTTTACGGTTATTGAGTTGTTGAAAACCACTACTTTTCCAATGCATGTTTAGCCTTCTCAATTGTTTTCTTCGCTGCAACTTGCTTTCTATCTCTCTCTACAATAAAGTCCTTGACGTTTTCATTTGTTACTCGTGATAAGCCGTTTTTAACATTTCATTTTCTAACCCGTGATGCAGGAGTACTCTAAATATTGTGTTATGGTTTATAATTATCTGTCATTTCGCAATCTATCCGTCCGATATAATATTTTGTCAAAAAAGTAGCTAACCCCCGTGCGAAGCACGGGTTTGTAACTAGTTTGTTATAAAAGTGTATATTTGTTCCAACCTCAAGCCCACAACACTGTATTTTCGAGGAGTGTATAAACTATCATTGACCTAAATTCTCAAGTAATGTGGGATTTTTTAAATGTACTGTAGTAGTAGCCACCGGTCGAGACTAAGCTGCTAAAAGGTCTATCAGCCCTCAAGCATGGCATGAGTTTGACCCCTACCTAGTGATCCAATGTTCCAACCTCAAGTCCGCATCTATTACGTTTCTGAGATATTACCCGCTTTGGATCTTGTGTGAGCCCTTACATTTTTTGTCCTTTGTAAAAAGGATCTCGTTGGATTGGAGAGAGTGGATATTGTATATAAACTATTGTATATAAGCAATGTGAGACTTTTTTGTTGTACCGAAACAATATCTTTAATACATAAAATTTGAGAAATTAATTATAGGCTTGAGTCAACTTCAATATTTAAGAATGACAATTTTGTGATTTTAACACTCACTTTTTCGAGTGAATAAGATCTCACATTTTTCTCCCATTTGCAATGAAGGGACGTATCCATGATTTTCCCCTACCTTTGAATCTTAAAATGTTGTGATTGTACTATTTTGACAATTAGTTAGTTAACTTGCACTGCAAGTTAACGTCAAGTTAACTAGGACCTTAACCACTTGTAACTGCTGGCTAACCATGGTTAATTGATAGAAGTAACCACAATTAGTTGTTAGTTAGGAGGATATAGGTGTTATGTTTACTCTTGCTACACTACTTGTAATTTCAGTTTTGTGTGAAATAATATAATGAGAATAGAGTTTTCTTCTCCTTCAAGTTTTCTTCCTCCATCAATGGAGTTTAAGCTCTACTTTTCACATATTTTTTGTTTCCAAATTCCAATCATTGTGATTGTTTAAAATTTAAAAGCGGAGGACGACACAAATTACGATCACGATATTTGAGGAAATTAATGGTGTGGAAAAAAAATGAGGGAAAATTATGGAGGACCCCTTAGCAAAAAGTGCAAAAAGAGGAAGAGATCAAAACTATTAATTCTCAATATTCCATAGACTAAAATGGGATTTAAGCCATAATACTGAAATGGATTTATAGGATGTGCATTAGTCACGTCAATAAAGACCCATTTGTTGTCTCATTACTGTAACTATATCGTAAAATTGACTATATGATATGAAAAAGAAAAAAAAAAAGAGTTCAGATTGAATGTCACAATAATAAAATAATTTCCTACGACCATTAAACTCTAATAATAAATTAGTTTCGAGAAGTTACCCGACAGTATAAAGGTGGCAATGTAAGAGAAGAAGTAAAGATGGGGTTGGCCTTGTGAATAAGAAGTCTCCTCCTACCATTGGCTTCCATTGGATTAGGCAAACCAAACTCGCATTTCGGTTCCAAAATATGAACTTCAGAAACTCCTGAAATAGTCTGCGGACACAACAATAGGCAATAGCCCACTTAGGAAAAATTCAATATAAACAAACTAAAGTTTATAAAAAAAATAAAAATTTGGTAATAACAAATGTTTATAGAGAAGTTAAACAAGACAATTTTGAAGAAAAAAATGCACAAGAAGAAAAAAATGCACAAGTTTATTTATTTCAACGTATATGAGAAACCATTGTGTCTAAAAAATCATTTTTTGAAAGATTCTTTATTTATTTTCTTACGAGAAAGATTCTTTTTTTTTAATAAGTGCTTTTCAATAGGTTTATATCCAACAGTTTTGATGAGTTACCTCAATCAATTTCATCAATAAATTTTCTTAGTGTTGTTTAAAAAATCTCAACCAATTTCAGCAAACAGCATTACTGATTATTTACAATAGTTTGTATAGACTTAAATATAGTTTTGCTCTCTTATTTTGCTCAAACAGCAACTTTGATTTCCTATTTTAAATTGCACAATTTTGGTTTCATTTCGCAAAGTTTGACCAATCTATGATTTCACTCGTAATCTCTTATATGATTTCAACCGATCTTATATATTTTGAGTTTGTATATTTGAAAACGACTCAATTTAAGACCTCATTTTTTAAGACTCTAAGCAATTAGACTCTTCATTTTCATGTTAGGTTATATGATTTATTGTCACACTATCAAATAGGATGATCAAAATCAAGGGTTGATCAATTTCTTTGAAATTATGGACCAAAATTGTGCAATTAGACATATGGGACCTTTTGTGCCAAAAAAAAATATGAGACCAAAATCGCGGTTTGACCAAAATAAGATATCAAAATTGCATTTAAACCAACTTTATAATAACATTTTAACTATGAATCCATTTGCTATAGGATTTAATTTGCATACACAGAGTGTAAAACTTCTTTACACATGCATTCAATCAAATCATTTTCTATATATCACCTTTTTAAGTTGATTCATAAATAAAATATATATACAAATATGTATTTGATATGATTTGATTGGATGCATGTGTACTAAAAATTACAACGTCTACCGTTTTTACATAAAAATAATCTCTCAGCTATTGCTGAAAAGCTATATTTTTATTCTTTCAAAAAAGAAAAGCTATATTTTTATGGACACAACTGAAAAAAAAAATCTTAAACTACGATCAAACTCATCTTTAGTATATTTACTCATTTTCTTTAGCATTTTTACCGTCCGAAAATCGAATGACAAAAGCAATCAAACAATAGAGACACAATGTTATTCATAAGGCTTACCTCTTGATAGGACTGGATGTCTTCTAGACAAAATACATTTTGGGGATCTATATTTTTATACTCACCTCTACAGTTCTTTTGCAATGACTGTTATTATCGATAAAATATTAATGTTAGTATTCACCATTCAGAATTCAACAAATAAAATAAAAATTAACAATTGTGATTTTTGAATTCATAAAATAATTATGATAATCTTTCAAAAAAAGAGAATAATTATGATAAAATTACCTCGTAGAGTTCATTAGAAATAAGTCCCATGCCATGATTAAATGCTATTCTGTAATTATCATCGTGAGCTGGCCAAGTTACGGGATTTCCTAATATGTATCCCTGAATAAAAAGGATTTTAATCAATTTACTTAATCAACAAAATATTTCTTTTATCTATTCCCTCTTAAATTTATCTACTCTCTCTAAGGTGTAAACAAAAATGTTAGTTAAAAGTGGTTAAAAATTTAGCCACATACATTAATTTTTCAACACCTGTGTTATTAAAGGGCAACAATAAGTAAGTAATAGTACATTGTTTCTAAGTTTTGTCTTTTTAGATCAACTAGCTTGGAAACCCGTGCCAAGCACGGGCTAGAATTACAACTATTTATTTTTATATATAAAATCTAATTAAATAGAAAAATCATTATTTTATACACAATATATAAATAGAACGCATTGTTATCGTATTTTCGATTGCTTATATATACAAATATCAACGTGTATATAGTTATTTGGATTTTCGTATCGTTAAACAGGAATGATTTAACGGATGTAATGTCGAAATATTAGTATTTAATGCCGGAATATTTTACATGGATGTCTAAAATTTATTACAGAGACATGAGTCTTTTTTTTTTTTTATGTTCTGCATATAACTGGGGGTGTTGGAGTCTCGAGGCCTACCACTGCATATACAATTAATTGTCCCTACCCAACGAATCGTCTCTACCAGATGCCCTTATATATAGTTTCTTTCAAATTCCATGATTTCTATAGCGGATACCCTTATATATACAAAGTTAATATCGTGCATACACTTGATTCATCTTAACATCCAACACGAATTTGTAATTATTCAATCGTGTAACAAATAAGTATAACAAACAATGACAAAGACACCAACTATCTATCTCATTTTTTAACTAAGCATATTATAAAAACACAACAGAAAAGGCTTGAAAAAGGACTACAAAATTGTCATGTGCATGCACATAGACATAGGATCTCCAAAGAAGAAAGGAAAAAAAAGGACGGATATATAGCAGATTAAATAAGAAATGAAGCAGAGCATATAATTGATAATATGGTCACTGAAAGAGTACGGCTTACATTAGAAAAAATGAGAATGATCAGAAGGATACTGACATTATAAATAAAATTAAACTGAGTATGAGAATATTGAAGTTGCTCTACCAGATAATAGAAAAACCGAAGTCTCAGTAGATAAACACCTTAATGTATCAGGCAAATTTTGGAGTCGAAGAGAATGCATTGCACCTATTGCAATTGGTCAATGATATTTCAATTCCATAGAAATTCCATTAACGTCAGCCTGTGTACATCTAAATGATATCACCTCACCTAAAGCAGAAAATCAACACCTGAAGTTACATGAGACCAAAAATATTGTCAAAAAGGATCAAAAATATTACTCCGTATAACATATTAGTCCCTATAACAAATTGATCACTCGACCTGTTCTTTGCACAACAATAAATGTCATTGGATTTTATACAATGAAATAAGAAGTGTGATCTTAATTGTTAGTTCCAGAATTGTAGTTTATCTACGACCAATCCATTACTCTTTCTTTACGCAACTATTAGAATGGTTGCAAGTAGAAACAACCAATTCATATCCAAATAAAAAATATATATTACAACGAAGTTTAAAAGAGAGCAAAAAACGCATACCCACCTGCGTCATCAAGAACGGCCGGTTAAACATTCCGAAAAACATCACGGTACACAACATTAGTGTTCTCAGTACACACGCGATTTTTTTCATCCAGTATAAGCATTTTCAATCCCTTTTTGGAAGTGAATCTCGACACAGGGACATACAAATGTCCATGAGTAAAAACCGGTTTGAAAAGATAGATTTCAACATGAGACAATGACTAACCCTGACTTTTATTTATTGTCATTGCAAAACACACAGCCAACGGGAACTGTCTCGTAGTAAATTTGAAAGGCAGTTCAAGATCACCCGGAACGTAAGTTCACATTGGAATAATTACTTTTTCACCAGCATTTTTTTGGTAATAACAGTTACACCGATAAAGTTCTTCCTAAGATTGTCTACAATCAACCTAGTCACATTGCACAATTCAGTTGCTTGGTCAATGTTCTTCATCAACATAACTCGACATCCAACTTTAAATCTCAACTTGTGGTTTGGAATACCGGAAAACTTGATATTGTTTAAGAATTTGGTGGTAAACCATTCACTTTGTACCTCACTATTCTCGTCTGATTTGCAAACCGAATCAGAACTGGTATATTCCTTTTTGTCTCCTGGAACCAATGATAGAAGGAATTTGTTTACGTGATCAACTGCGTCCAGCGTGGGAGCAAGTATCCCTCGCGCTTGGAAAAAAATCCGAGATCTTCTTGTTTTGTGAAAAAATCTGGATATACAAAATCAACCAGAGAACGCAACAAATCAGAGGAATCTTTTATTAGCAACTCATCTGGAATGGGTACGTTAATTTATCCACTCTCATTGGTGGATCCTATTCCATCTCCAATTGAAAGCATCCAATCGACAAACTTTCTTATCTCATTTGCTCGACACGAACGGTTGAAGCACGTAAACGCATATTTGTTGTAAGTGTGAGAACCTTACAGTGACTCCACAACTTTGATGAGTTGATGGATGAAGCAAGTATATGTCTTTTCTGCATCCTTTTCTTATCACTGGCAAAATTTGTCTGAAATCACTGTCCAAAACCACAGAAAGACCCCCCAAATGGTTTGTCTGTATTAACGACACCATCATAAGACATTATATCGCGCATGGTTCAGTCAAACGCCTCAAAACAATAACGATGCATTATCAAGTGTCAAACGCCCCAGATTGACACCCGTGTCAAGCACGGGCTAGAATTTCGTCATATTTGAGGGAGAAAATGCTCTGATGTATCAAGTGTCGGTTAAAGTTCAATATTGAATAAAAAAGTGGAGGTTGAACAACAAATAAATTAATAAAACTCATATTTTAGTCTTCCATTTTTCGATGAAGATGTGGTATTGTTCTCACTTGTGTGGTTTCTCTTTCTGTAATGTGTCAAATCACATCAATGTTGACTCCCCTATAAAGCCCAGAGGTGGTATCATATCCCGGTTCAACATTGTGGATGGCGGATGGAGTGCTTCTTGGTGGTCTATCACAGACACGGAGAGTCTCTTAATGGAGATATGTTAATCTTTCAATTATGAGTTAAAATTTGACATTGGATGCAAGAGTAGATGTTGAGAAACATATGAGGGAGATTATCCATATACCTAATGCTTTAGGACTTTGGGGGAAGAAGTGATGTCGATCTCACTTTTGTTGTTGCTCTTTGACTAATATGATGATACAACCCAATGTAGGTTCCAATAGAAGTCGCAACATCATAATGATTTGTTTTGTTAGTTTTTGGGTGTCATTTGTTTAATTTTTATCTTAAATTTTAGTTTTAGGATGTCATTCGCTTTCAAGCAATTTTTTATTCAACCTCTATTATTTTAAATTCCTTCACTTTTTGTCTTTGGTATGATTTGACAATGGAAAAATATAGACGTGTTCTGCTACGTTGACAAAATACATGTTTATTAGACATTTTAAATTGATGCGACATTTTTAATGAATCTATTATTTTGGTAGCATAATTACCCAGTAATTTCCAATTCCTTAAATAAATTCATAAAATTACCAACAATTGATTCTATTAATTATACTGTCATAGATAAAACACACTCTCCTTAGTTTTACTTCTTATCATTCCTCTCTTGTTCAAATTCCTTTTTCTTCATTCTTTTTCTAATTTACTATCTATCTCCTCATTAAAGAAAGGAACAAAGACACCCCTCTATGAAATAGCCACCAACTCACATTTTTTTTTACCATGTTGTTCCTCTTATCTTATTTTGCTATCTCACCATATCATAGACACAAAGAATCTCACACTTAAGGGAGGGATGGTAATTTGTCATTTGTAAGTAAAACTTCTACATTGGATGCAAGAGTATATATTGAGCAACAAATAAGTTAAATGACAAATATACCTAATGTCTTAAGGTTTTGGATGAAGATGTGGTGTCAATCTCACTTATGGGGTTTCTCTTAGCCAAATGTGATGATCCAAGTCATTACAGGCTCCCTCGGAGCTCCATACATTATGATAAATTGTTATCTTAGTTTTTGGATGTTCTGTGCTTAATTTTTTATATTAAATAAAAGTTTTTGGATGACGCTCACTTTCGTGCAATTGCTTTTATTCAACCTATATTCTTTCAAATACATCCACTTTTGAACTTTAATGTTGTTTATGGTAGCCTTGGTCCCAATCCCAAATAAAAAAAAGAAGGTTGTGTCAGCATCTACAACAAACATTAAAAAAAATTAAAAAATTTAATCTCTATAACCAACTCCACTTAGTGGGGATAAGACTTGGTTGTTGTTGGTTGTTATTGCACCTTCACTTTTAGTCTTTCGTGGAATCTGACAATGAAAAATACAAATGTTTTATGTTGAGTTGACAAAGAGACATTTAAAATGATGTGGAACTTTTTTAATTGGATCTATTTTTTTTGGTAAAAACTACTCATAAATCTCCAATTTCTTCAACTAACCCATAAAATTAGCAATAGCTCACTCTATTCCTAATACCTCCACGGACAAAATACAAACTTTTTTTTCCCTTATCATTTCTCTCATGTTCAAATTGATTTTTCATATTCTTTCCTTTTCTAATTTCCTCCCTCTTTTCATTGAATATGGGAACATAAACCTACATAAACCACCATCAATCCACCTTTTTTACCATGTTGCGCCTATGTCACCAAATCACAAATGCATCAAGTCTCACACATAAGGGAAATATGTTAACGTGTCAATTTTGACTTAAAGTTCCATAGTTGATGCAAGAGTAGATGTTGACAAACATATAAGTGAGATGACCATTTGTCAAAAAAAAAAAAGTGAGATGACCAATAAAGTTTCATAGTTGATGCATCAAGTCTCGTTTTGTATTTTTTTCTCTTTTCTTAATGAAGTTTAGAGGTTAGCGGTCATCCTGCTACCTCTTTCTGCTAACAAAAAAAAAAGATGACCATTTGATTGGATGCATGTGTACTAAAAATTACAACGTCTACCGTTTTTACATAAAAATAATCTCTCAGCTATTGCTGAAAAGCTATATTTTTATTCTTTCAAAAAAGAAAAGCTATATTTTTATGGACACAACTGAAAAAAAAAATCTTAAACTACGATCAAACTCATCTTTAGTATATTTACTCATTTTCTTTAGCATTTTTACCGTCCGAAAATCGAATGACAAAAGCAATCAAACAATAGAGACACAATGTTATTCATAAGGCTTACCTCTTGATAGGACTGGATGTCTTCTAGACAAAATACATTTTGGGGATCTATATTTTTATACTCACCTCTACAGTTCTTTTGCAATGACTGTTATTATCGATAAAATATTAATGTTAGTATTCACCATTCAGAATTCAACAAATAAAATAAAAATTAACAATTGTGATTTTTGAATTCATAAAATAATTATGATAATCTTTCAAAAAAAGAGAATAATTATGATAAAATTACCTCGTAGAGTTCATTAGAAATAAGTCCCATGCCATGATTAAATGCTATTCTGTAATTATCATCGTGAGCTGGCCAAGTTACGGGATTTCCTAATATGTATCCCTGAATAAAAAGGATTTTAATCAATTTACTTAATCAACAAAATATTTCTTTTATCTATTCCCTCTTAAATTTATCTACTCTCTCTAAGGTGTAAACAAAAATGTTAGTTAAAAGTGGTTAAAAATTTAGCCACATACATTAATTTTTCAACACCTGTGTTATTAAAGGGCAACAATAAGTAAGTAATAGTACATTGTTTCTAAGTTTTGTCTTTTTAGATCAATAACATTAAATATGGATAAAACTTTTTATATTTAATTATTTTGAATTAATTTTGGCTACAAAGTAGTATGTTGCTCAAAATAATTCTAGGGTAGGAAATAAGGATGTCAATTGGACTCAAATCCACTGGATACCTACAAAAAAATACCTACGATGGACAGGCAAATACCACATTGTTGGGTATGAGATTGGGCTTGAATAATTACCCGCCATTTTGAACGGGTATGTGCGCGGGTGCGGACACTAGTCCAACGTGTCTTATGCACGCACATTATATATACTATAATAATAATAATTTTATGTAAAACTAACATTAATTAATTCATTCTTAGTTTTTGATATTGATTATAAATATGCAGTGTTTTAAAATCCGGACCGACCCGGCCGGTCCAACCGGTCGACTCAGGAACCAGAGGGGTGGGCGGGTTGTTCAGCTAAGCAGATCGGATATGCAAGCAACCCAGGGAACTCGGTGTGACTCGTGCGGGTCGGGTGGGCGAACCAGTGAACCGTTATGACCCACCAACGAACCGGACCGGATTCTAAATGATTATTTTATAAAAAATTATCAAACTTGGGTAAGTGGGAGTTGAACCGGGTACATGCAGCACAATATTGTTAACAGTTACCACTTGACTTTGTGAACTTGCTTGTTAAGTTTCCATCTGAACTATATATATTTAACTGAAACGTTTATTTCTCACGGGGGTGTGTGTGTGTGTGTGTGTGTGTGTGTGTGTGTGTGTGTACAAACACACATCCTTATTTATTAATTTTGTTACGTCTGCAGCAACTTAACCTAATTTTTTCCCGCTCATTTGCTTTATTAGGTTTGCAATTATTTAACCTAACAAATTCCATTTAAAAAAATGCATTGCACACCAATTTCATTCCTATCCGCTTGCCTTTTTTATTTTGAAGAAAATATTTTCTACCATATCAATGATCACGTATGATCCTTCTATTTTATACTTTTTTTTGGGTCAAGAATTTTACACTCTTTTTTTTTTGGATTTTTTTTAATTTCATGCCTTTTTTTTTACATCCTTATTTATTAATTTTGTTACGTCTGCAGCAACTTAACCTAATTTTTTCCCGCTCATTTGCTTTATTAGGTTTGCAATTATTTATCCTAACAAATTCCATCTAAGAAAATTCATTGCACACCAATTTCATTCCTATCCGTTTGCCTTTTTTTTTTGAAGAAAATATTTTCTAGCATATCAATGATCTTACGGGTTAAAGATTATTTATTTGTCTCTATTATAGTCGAGAAAACCTGTGCGACGCACGGGTCAAAAGTCTAGTGTTTATTAATATATGATATAAATATCTCTCATGTTTAATTTGTTAAAAAAAACTATCATGTTCCTAAAAAAAATAATATCTCACATATTTATTTGATAATTATAAAATATATTTTCCATTTAGTTTTTCTTGTTAATGTGAATATGATTTTGATATATATTCGGTAATTATTCAAATGTGTGAATTTTTATTAATTTTTTCATAGAAGAAGTTTTATTAACTTTTATATTATGAAATTTATGTCATGACTTTTTTTTATAAAGACTGGGTCAATAGTCATGCGGTCCGACCAGTAACCCATTGGTCCGACCACTGACCCAGTGACCCAGTACCTTGACCGGGTCGACTACCGGTCCGGGTTTTAAAACATTGATAGTATGCACTTGTTTTTTATATTTTAAATCCTTTTTATTTTGTTGGCTAAATACGATGACTTGTAATATTTGATAATCTGATTTAAAAGATTTTAAATCATATTTCAATTAAGTTGTGCTATTTTTTGTTATTTCTTGCTCTCTGTTTTTTTTTTTGTTAAAGTGTGGAAAATGGACTCGGATGCAGACACTTAGATGTTCGTAGTATACGGGGACGAACACTAAACTTATGCCCACAAAATTATGGACTCAGATACGGAACTTTTTATTAACGTGGACTTAAGGATAAACGCTATAGTACCCAACCTAAAGGATATCCATTTTCATTCCTAATTTTTCATATTTTTTATCCCGGTCAATTTCAAGATTATCCTCAATTTCAAGATGGCAAAGAATTTTGTCAACAAAAAAAAAGATGGCAAAGAATTAATCATTGTTTTAAATGTGCGAACCTGGAGGTTTATCCACGGTTGAAGACCACCTTCATTTCCTGCAAGAAAGGAAATTTATGGAAGAAGTAAATAATTTATTTATTTATTTAGTTTATAACAGTATAAGCGAATCATATTTTGAGAAAACGTTTCCTGCTTTTATTTTTTACTGTATAATTACTTTTCATTATCAAAATTATTTATTTTAATCTGTTTATACTTTATAGTCCATATATTAAAAAAAACGGTAAATATATGAAACGTGCAAGTTTTGTAATCAAGAGTAAAAAGTAGAAATAAAAGCTTTATTAAATACGTCCTAATACATTTTTGTTGACCAGTCATTGTGAGCATGGTACCATATGAAATTTCTTGAACGATAATTGGGACGGGAATGCCTGAGTATGAGTCACCAGCAATGTACACTTCATTTGAGATAAATTTTGGATGATCCATGAGCCACTATATACATTTAAAGACAAATATTGCAACTTCTTTAATTCCAAACTCAAATGGCAAAATCAAAATGATATTGTACATAGATGAAAAATTAATCAATCAGATGAAAATTACCTTCCTAAGAAATTGATGAGCATTGTGAACTAGCTTCCAAGTGCTTTGCTGAGCAGCACTTTCTGTTTTGGGTAGCATGGTTGCGATTGGTTTCATAGTGTTCACGTTGATGTTTTATGTTTGTTTATATTGGTTTATGACGGTAAAAAAACCAGATGCGTGGTTTGGTTTAGACAACTTTTTTGATGGTGGTCGGATTTGAATCTTTGACCTTGAATATATTATGCATTGTCTATACCAATTGAGCTAAATTTACGAGGACGGTTTGGTTTATACGATTCGTATAAATAAAATCTTTTTTAATATAATTTAATATAGTTTAATTTAGATTGCTTTTTTAATATTCAAAATAAAATTGTTAAAGACAATCAACATTGTTCATCTCAAGTTGTAAGATATAATAATCAAAGATTTATCAAATGTTGTTGGAGTTTGTCATATATTATTTAATGGGTTAATTATGTTTCCAGTCCCTATAAAATAGCGACCTTGTAAGTTTAGTCCCTACTTAATTTTAATAGCATTTTTAGTCCCTATAAAAAAAAATTTACTTATAATTTTAGTCCCTGCTAAAACAAAGTTTGATTAATTATCCTTAAACTCTTAAATTTTTGAACGATTTTTTTGAGACAAGATTAAAACACTATGAAAGGTTCGTTTACAAAAATTTAGAATTTTCTGACATGAAATGAATTAAATATGAATTTTTTAAAACGACAAAAGTTAAAGATAAAAAGTAATAAAATCTGGATGTAGAAATCAAATTTTGCAATAATTTTTTGCGGACGGACTTTTAGTAATGTTCTAAACATGACTGCAAAAAATTGTTCAAAAATTTAAGAGTTTAAGCATAAATTAAACAAATTTGAATTGAGTAGGGACTAATACTCAGTGCAGAAAAACAAAATTAGGGACTAAAAATGCTATTAAAATTAAGTAGGGACTAAACTTACAATGTCGCTATTTTATAGGGACTAGAAACATAATTAACCCTTATTTAATCCAACTCATTTTTTTTAGTTTCTACGGTACACCCTTATAGTAAGGTGTACTGGTACACCTATTTCATAAATCAATAAGTTAACGATTATTTTTATGTAATAAAGAGATATTTGTCGACTTTTATATTTTAGAAAATATTAGTTCATAAGAAAAAACATCATTTCATTCTTTATAATAATCAATATTCACTATTATGAGTAATAAAAATTAAAAAAGTTGAATTTTGATTTGCCGACACTTTTGACAAATAAAATATAATTATTATAATTGTAACTGATAGAAAATATATTATTTTTTTAAAAAAATCTCATTAAACTATTCATTTAAATATGGATGTACCGGTACACTCAATTTTTTTAAGTGATATTGCCTTTTTTGACTTAGTGCCAAAAAATCATCATGCCAATAGCATCAATAAGAAATATCTTTTTTCTTTTTTTTTTTTATAAAAAAATTAAGAAATAAGTTATCCAACAACAACAATAACAAAAAATTAAAAATAAATTATGGCTTTCACTCATCTTCTTCAACCCCGGAATGTTGATTTTTTTTTCTACGGTGATGAATTTTTTTTTTATTTTATTTGATGAATTTTTTATTTTATTTAAGAAATAATAGAAAAGGATAGTATGTAGAACTGTAGAAGGTATATAGTAATATTGAGATGATTAAATCAATCTAAAGGTGAATAATTATGGTCCAGTATGCACAAATATTAGTGTGAGTTAACCCTTTTTGCTCTTCACCCCAACTCTTTTTGCTCGCTCCCAACTGAAAAGACGAAATTGCCCCTACGTGAATTAAGTCACTCAGAATTAACACTAGTGTGAATTAACTCATGCAGGAGTATTTTTACAATTTCAGTTGGGAATGAGCAAAATGTGTTGGGTAAAAAGCAGAATGTGTTTATGAGAATTCATACATTCGTCTCATAAACATCTTGTTATAATTATTCTCACAATTCTCATATAATATACTTATTCTCATAGTATACATCCTCTATATATATACATATATGTATTCATTTTTCCACACCCTTGTTCCCTTTATTTTTCTTTTATCGTTTTTCATTTTTCTATCATTAAAATAAAACTCAGACATTTCTTCGATTCACAATTACGTGTTTGTTATTTTAAACCTATGAACTAACTAATAACATTCTTAAGGATCAAACTTGAATCCTATGTTGATCTATCAAGTTTATTTGTTCGGTTGAAATATTTTCGAATCAATAAAATCTAAAACAAACACACTACTATTAATATTTTTCTTTAAAGAGTGGTGTTTTTAACGTTTAATGATCTATTCCACCTGGGGTAACATGTGTTTTTCCTTAAGAAGCCATTCGGATTAGATTTTTCCAAAATCTGTTTTTTTTTTTTTTTTCAATATTAGGAGGTTACATATATGAACAAGTTATAAGTCTTCTTTCTTTCTTTCTTTCTTTTTTTTTTTTTTAAAAAAAAAATTGATTTTTCTAGCATTAATTTGGAAGGCATTAACTAACGAACAACCATTTGTTGTAAAACTGTTAAAAAAGGGAAATTTATATAATACTTCTTCACAAGAACACTAATCAACTCAAACACAAGACAAAGAAGGGATAAAACAAGATACAAAGTTACAAACATGCTGCAATTTCACACGACTTGCAATTACCACCAAAAGTTCTACTAGTTGTTTAATTGTCAAAGCCTGGGATGTTATATAGTGAGAAGAAAGCACACATTATATTAACTCACTGGGTGCCAAAGAACTTGCTCCTATATTATTTATTAATTATGATAAAATCAATTTTCATCATGTTGAACTCAGCTTGGTGCATTAATTAATTCCTAGAGTGGGTAATTAGATATCCACCTACTGAACATGGCTAAGCATTCTTCACGTTTGTACTCGGGAGCAGTATGTCCTCCTCCCTGTAATTATATATATATAACGTGAAAATTAATTATATATATAGATATACATAAACAGGCTATTTTTGTGATTGAATTGTATGATGCTAAAGTTGTTACCTTCACAGTTGCAAATGTCATCCGATTCGAGTAAGTCCTTGTGTATCTATCAATAATATTAAATAAAAAAATTGAGACAATTAGTGTAACATTTTATAGAAATATAGTATTGTACTGCATGAATTAATTTATATACCCTGCTACTTGAGAATTAGAATACCACTGCCTCCAATCGTCAACAATGGAATAGTTTAAAGATCTTATCCACGCTTGAGTTGCCAAAAATGGAACAGTCATGTCATGATCTCCACACTGTTAACAAAAATTGTCTTTAATAATGAAAATCACAATTCACACAACTAATTATTTGGTCAGATCATGTCAAATTTATGAAGCACAGACACCTCTGATATTAAATGTGTTTCGTTGTCCGGCATACATCGGTGTTCAATATATATAGGACACTTGTACGGTACATGTCACAAAAAACTTTATTTTTATTTTTCTTTGTTTCGACACACTTTTACACTTTTCAAACAGTTTTATAAAGCTTAATGATGTGTCGAGGTAGTGATGGTTCAAATACAGTATTGAAAACAAGGAATCAGATACACATAGCAATATGCATATATATAATTAAAAGTATTGAATGACCTGTATATTAATGAACGATAACCTTTTCTGCTAAGATTTACATGATACTCAAAGCTGCTATCTATTTCGTGCTTGAAAGGTATGTCAAAGTTACAACGCTTCCATTTTCCTGTAGTTCCCTGAATTGCAAATATATAGTGGTAATATAATATAACTAACTAGCACAAAGATTAGGGTGCACTTTCCCTGCTGCTAAATCTACCTTTATTGTTTGTATAAAATAAACAATAAATAATTACCTTTCGAATGTGCAGTGCATTTTGAACATTAGCGTCGTTGGCCCAATAGGAACAGAGGAAATATGCATGATTCTACCATATGGAAGAAAAAGAAAAAAAAACAGTTAAATCGGATATTTTTAGGTGATTGAAATTGAAAAAACCTATAATATACTTATTTGTGGACTATATAATGGTCAGTTCTAAAACCTATACTATATTTGAATGAAAAAAGAAAAATATAACATAAGCGATTTTGCCACTTTTTACTATTGAGTTGTTAAAGCTTATATGCCCAATCAAAGAAGTCATATGTAATTTTATTTTCTAATTTAATATTTAATTATTATTTAATCAATTTTTTATGGTTTTACTTTTATGACTACAATGTTTCAAAGTTACAAAGGGACAAACTTTCACCTGGAAAATAAAGAGGCCAAAAAAGTTATTTAAGTCAATTTTGGGACACATTAAAGATTTTGCATGAGAATCAATTATAGTCGTATGCATAAAACCAATTTTGATGATTTAATTTATCAATAATTTTATTTTAACGACTAGCGTTCAGACAGACGTGTATGCTCTTTTTATTGCGCGCACTTATAAATTACTTACAGTAGTTTTTATGTTATTTTGATTAAATTATAGCTATAGATATTCTGCACTTTTATATTGTAACAAAATATATTGTTTTTTTTTTCAATGACACCAAAAATATAACAAATATAAAATCTTATCTTTTTTAATGACACTAACAATATATCATTCTTACAGACAAATTTGTTTAAGAGTATAATTAAAAGTGAAAAAGTCATGTCAAAATCATGTATTTTCTTTATATAGTATAGAAGTATAAATATTAGAATAAATAATATTGTTCGTGAGATAGTTCTATTTTAATGGGATTTAATTTTAGTAATTATAAACTAAAATAATATTTTTAAAGGATAAAATAGTTAAAAAAAGAATAAAATAGATATGAAAAAAGCCAACCCAAATTAATGTATTATCTTTATATGGTATAGATTTAGATATATAAAAATATAATATAGACTTCTTTGATAAAATATAATATAGATTAACTTCTCTTGTACATCATTTTACCACTTGATAGTTTTTTTGTTTTTTTTCCAGTTCTACCACTTCATAGTTGATATTGATACACTCTAATATCCTTTATACAGTAATATTTATTTAGCATTTGTTACACAAATGGTTCTCTATATTTTAAATTTTCTTGGTACTAATCGATAATTTTAAAATGTTAACACAAGAGGCATATTAAGTTTGTTATGAAAGTGTATATTTGTTCCAAACTCAAGACCACATCACTGCATTTTAAAGGTATTATCCATTTTAAGTCTAGTGCGAACTCTCATGGTATTTTTATTTGTAAAAGACATCTGGTTAGGTTGAAGAGTATGAATGTTGTATATAATTAAACTATTCTTTACCTCTTAAGTAATGTGAGACCTTTTCGGTGTACCGGAGTAATATCCATTTGTCAAGGTTAAGGTGCTTCAATAGTGCAATTTCTTGAGGCTCTTGTAAATTTGACGAGAAAGAATTTAATTGGTGAAGATATTCGGAGTTATGATGGCAGCAATTGCACTTGCTCTTAGAGCAGTTAATATGTACTCCCTCCGTCCCAAATTGTAAGAAAAAACTCAAATCATATTTATTAAGTAAAATAAAACATAAAAATTTGGAGTATAGTTTTTTGTGTTTTCTATGGAATACGTTTCATGGGAAGTTCTAAAAACAATTTTAACTGGCTATTGATTATAGAAAAAAATAAAAGAAAAGAAAATTGAATGTCATTTGCATTTAATTTCATGAGAATAAGCAAAAGTTTTTTCTTAAAAAAATGGTTTTTAAAAAAAAAAGATTAAATAGGATAAAAATTTGTCAGTTTTACTTACATTTTAGGAGAAGAAAGTGAATTGTTTTTACTTACATTTTGAAACGGGTGGAGTACTATCATGTTAGTGAAGAAGATATGATCATATGAGGATTTATGTTGGTAGTAGTTGAACTTTGACCCTCTCGCTCAACTTTGACTATCCCATATGCTAGATTGGAAAACCAATACAACTCAACACTCTTTCGATGATAGCCATTGAAGATTATAGAATTGGAAATTTAAAATTTCCTTCATTGAATTGAATCACCATTGGAAAGGTAGAGGTCAAGATAGCAGGGGTATGATCCAGTGTGAAAATTATATATGCTCTCGTTTTTATTTTCAATTGATCTAAATCATTAATTAAACCTAATAGCCCAATTTTTATGGATTTAATTGATCTCTCACCTTAGAATTTACCAATTAAACTCTAATAATAAATTAGTTTAGAGAAGTTACCCGGCAGTTTAAAGGTGGCAATGTAAGAGAAGAAGTAAAAATAGTGTTGGCCTTGTGAATAAGAAGTCTCCTCCTATCATTGGGTTCCATTGGATTAGGCGAACCAAACTCGCAACTCGGTTCCAAAATATGAGCTTGATTAAGTCCTGAAATAGTCTGAGGACACAACAATAGGCACTAGCCCACTTAGGAAAGAATATACATAAACAAACTAATGTTTATAAAAAAAAATATATTGACATAACGAATGTTTATAAAGAAGTCAAATAAGATAATTTTGAAGGAAAAAAAATGCATAAGTTTATTTATTTCAACGTATATGAGAAACCATTGTTTCTGAAAATTTAGTTTTTGAAAGATTCTTTATTTACTTTTCTTACAAGAAAGATTCTTTATTTTTTTTAATGAGTGCTTTTCAATAGGTTTATATCCAACAGTCTTGATGAGTTACCTCGATCAATTTCATCAATAAATTTTCTTAGTTTTGTTTAAAAAAAATTCTCAACAGCATTACTGATTTTTTCAGACAATACTTTGTAGTTTGTATAGACTTAGCTTCTGTTTGTTACAGCGGTGGAAGAGGCCTGTACCCACGTTTTGGCAAAAGCTACAATTTTAAGCTTCCTAAAAATCACGATGGGTTAGCATTGGGAAGTGGTATTTATGCTCCCACCACTATACCAAACAGGCTATTAATTGTAGTTTTGGTATCTTATTTTGGTCAAACCGCAACTTTGATCACCTATTTTAAATTGCACAATTTTGGTTTCATTTCGCAAAGTTTGACCAATCTATGATTTCACTCATAACCTCTTATATGATTTCAACCAATCTTATTTTGAGTTTGTATAATTGATCACGACTCAATTTAACACCTCATTTTTTTTTAAGACTTTAAGCAATTAGACTCTTTATTTTCATGTTAGGTTATCTAATTTATTGTCACGCTGTCAAATAGGATAATCAAAATGACGGATTGATCAAATTTTTCGAAATTATGAACCAAAATTGCGCAATTAGACAGACATATGAGACCTTTTGTGCCAAAAAAAATATATGAGACTGTTGTTTGACCAAAATAAGATATCAAAATTACATTTAAGCCAACTTTATAATAACATTTTAACTATGAATCTATTTGTTATAGGATTTAAATTTGCATACACTGAGTGTAGAACTTCTTTACACATGCATTCAATCAAATCACTTTCTAGATGTCACTTTTTTAACTTGATTCATAAAATATCTATACAAATATGTATTTGACATTATTTCCTTGGATGTATGTGTAAAAAAAATTACAACGCATACATTTCCATAAAAATAATCTCTTTGTTATTACTGAAAAGCCATGTTTTTAGTGGTACAACTGAAAAAATAATTTAAACTATAATTAAACTCATCCCGAGTATATTTGCTCATTTCTTTAACAAATTTACCGTCCAAAAATCGGATGACAGAAACAAACAAACAATCGAGGAATAAACTATCAATCTGGTCCTTGATTTTGTAAGTCAATTTGCTCTTGGCTTATCAAAAAAAATATCTCAAATTAATCTCTGATTCTATTAATATTTCGAAATAGTTTTGTCTTTATCAAAAGTTTATCAATTAGATCATCGTCTCTATGTTTTTGTCACATGACGAGACACTTAATTGAAAAACTTTTGACAAAGACAAAGATTGTTTTAAAATAGGTCAAATACCACTTTTGGTCCTTTTAGTTTGACATAATTCTCAAGTTAGTCCTTTAAATTTTAAAAGTTTCAAAAGTTTCAAATAGGTCATTTTAGTTGATAAATTATTTCACCGTTACCCCCGATGTCAGTATCTGTTTAATTTATGTTGATGTAGCCGTTAAGTTGTTGACTTGTATCAAAATATTGTCTTTTAAAAGCTCCAGAGTGTCAAAACGCTACGTTTAATGGTCACAAATGATCATTTATAATGCTATAAAGACAACTATTTACAACAACAACAAATGTCTTTCTAGCACTACCAAACGATATTTATATTGCTAAAATGATATTTGTGATCATTAAACGTAACGTTTTGACACCCTGGAGCTTTTAAAAGGCAACGTTTTGATCCAAGTCAACAACTTAACGGCTACATCAACATCAATTAATTATTAACTGACAGTAGAGGTAACAGTGAATTAGTTTATCAACTAAAATGACTTATTTGAAACTTTTGAAACTTAAAGGACCAACTTGAGAATTCTGTCAAACTAAAAGGACCAAACGTGGTATTTGTCAGGAAGCCCCAAGCCCTCTCTTCCTGGGATAAGGGAATTCAGCCGGCTGTTATTGCTTGAGTTGAATCAGTTTTGGAAGGTGGTAACTTATATAATAATAATAATATATATATATAATAGAATCTAAATGGCTGCTTTTAGCTTTGAAGCCAAGGAAGGAAGTAAAATTGGATGAACATCTTTCAATGGTTCGGGTTTGACCTTTGAAATATTGTCAAAAGTATCCCAATTAGATTGATGTCTCTATGTTTTCGTCACATGACTGGGGACTTAATTGAAAAAATTTTAACAAAGATAAGAACTATTTTAAAATATTAATAGAGTTAAAGACTAATTTAAAAGTGACTTCCAAAGACTTATATCAATTTGGTGGTTTACACAACAATAGCGAAGAGAGACACAATGTTAATCTAAAAAGGCTCACCTCTCGATAGGACTGGATATCTTCTAGACAAAATACATTTTGGGGATCTACATTTGTATACTCGCCTCGACAATTCTTTTGCAGTGACTGTTATCATCGATAAGATATTAATGTTTGTATTCACCATTTCGAATTCAATTCAACAAATAAAAAATAATAACAACTGTGATCTTTAAATTCACAAAACAAAATACAGTAATTATGATAAAATTACCTCGTAGAGTTCATCAGAAATAAGTCCCATGCCATGATTAAATGGTATCTTGTAATTATCGTTGTGAGCTAGCGATGTTAAGGGATTTCCTAGTATGTATCCCTGAATAAAAAGGTTTTTTTTTTTTTTTAAGAAGCCGAATAAAAAGGGTTTTAATCAATCTACTTAATCAACAAAATATTTCTTTTATCTCCTCCTCTGAAATATAAGTAAAAAGTTTGTTGAAAGATCGATGTATATAATAAAAATTTGAGTCCACATATATCAACTTTTCATCATGTTTGTTATTAAAGGGCAACAATAAGAATGGTACACAAGGCACAATTTCTTAAGTTTTGTCTTTTTAGAACAATAACATTAAATATGGATAAATTAGTTGACATTTCATTATATTATTTGAAACCAATACATAGATACATTTTAAATTTAGTTTGCTTGTGATTGAGGACAGGGGGAAGTTTTTAACGATATACATGTTGTTCATCCATCCCTCTCATGCTTCATCCAGCGATTTAGAGGTTATAAAAAATAAATAATTAAAAAGAAGCAATTTTGAAAAGAGAGAAAAACGTTGGATAAACGATTGAGTTGAAGTCAAGAGAAACAGGAAGAGAGAATCAAATCCGTTTTATTGACATATGCACAACATCAAATTATTTAGGTTTAATTACACTTTTGGTCCTCGCATTTTGATCAGCTCACAAAAATGGTCCTGCCTCTTTCAAATCGAACAAAATCGTCCCTAAACTATCATGTTTTTGCAGTTTTAGTCCTACCTCCTATTTTCAACTCCAGAAACGCAGAGAAATGACAGTTTTAGACCTACCCCCTATGTTCAACCATGAAATAAACCAGGAATAAAACATGTGGGTACAAGGAATCCACTTTATTCAACACACTAACCAAAAAAACCCCAATTTGAAACATATCTTAGAAATTATGCTTTTTTTGTTAGTGTGTTGAATAAAGTGGATTCCTTGTACCCACATGCTTTATTCCTTGTTTATTTCATGGTTGAGCATAGGGGGTATGTCTAAAACTGTCATTTCTCTGCGTTTCTGGAGTTGAAAATAGGAGGTAGGACTAAAACTGCAAAAACATGATAGTTTAGGGACGATTTTGTTCGATTTGAAAAGGCAGAACCATTTTCGTTAACTGATCAAAATGCGAGGACCAAAATGTAATTAAGTCAATCATTTAATATTATGTAACTTTTTATATTTAATTATTTTTAATTAAATTTAAATTTTGAATTAACTTTGGCTTTGCTCGAAATAATTCTAGGATAGGAAAGAATTTTCCTTATTTTTTATCCTGGTCAATTTCAGGATTATCCTCAGTTCCAAGATGGCAAAGAATGATGCGAACCTGAAGGTTTATCCATGGTTGAAGGCCACCTTCGTTTCCTGCAAGAAAGGAAATTTATAGAAGAAGCAAATCATTCATATATTTATTTATTTATTTATTTTACAATAGTATAAGCGAAACATATTTTGAGAAAACGTTTCCTGCTTTTATTTTCTACTGTATAATTATTTTTTATTATCAAAATTATTTATTTTAATCTGTTTATAGTCCATATATTTAAAAAAAGGGTAAATAGATGAAAAATAATCTGCAAGTTTTGTAATCAAAAGTAAAATTAGAAATAAAAACTTTCTTAAATACTCCCTAATACATTTTTGTTGACCGGTCATTGTGAGCATGGTACCATATGAAATTTCTTGAACGATAATTGGGACAGGAAGGCCTGAGTACGAGTCACCAGCAATGTACACTTTATTTGAGATAAATTTTGGATGATCAATGAGCCACTATATACATTTAAAGACAAATATTACAACTTCTTTAATTCAAAACTCAAATGACTAAATTAAAATGATATTGTAAATAGATGAAAAATTAAACAATCAGATGAAATTACCTTCCTAAGAAATTGATGAGAATTGTGAACTAGCTTCCAAGTGCTTTGCTGAGCAGCACTTTCCGTTTTGGGATAAGAGAATCCAGTACCCACAGGCAAATCCAAAAATATGATATTACTTACCTGTCCATCATAAATTTAATAATTAAGCTTAGATTTGCATAAACAATAATACTATAGCAAAGAAATATCTTAGCCGGGAAGAAATGAAATCAGTATCATTAATTAGTAAATCCAATTCAACCTACGTAATTTATCATAGGTATGGAGAGGTGTTGGGCAAATATCTAAATTCTGAGGAGATTGTAATTGAAAAATATGATTCGTTGTGGCGGAGAGATATTTTATTAATCGGAAAAATGGATGAATTTGAGATTCTGTCAAATGATAAACAAACAAAAGTCGCGACGAATGCAGGGAATTGGGTGAACAGTGACTGGGAATGACAATTGAACTAGAGCAGATTTTTGACAGCAGAAGAAAGCACATCAGCTCTTGATCTGAGGCTTTCCTGTCAGCATTGCGTCTGCAGCATCTCGGATGACAACATTACACGGCTGCCAAATCCATAGGCGGGGTTCTTGGTGAGATCGTGCAATAACGAGCTGTTAACGAACAGCTACTGTAAGGGATTCAAATTATTTGAAAGCACTCGGGAATGTCTGGGACCAGTGGCGGAGTCAGGAATTTTGTCGAGCCTGGGCTAAATATTGATCGTAAATTCACATGTAACACAATATATAAATAGTCATATATCGAAATAAAAGAGACACGTCATTTTGTTGATAAAAGTACAATTTAAAATAAGAGAGATGAAAAAGAAGAATTTATAAATATATAATCTAATATGTTAAGGAGAATTTGGTTGTATTGGAGAGAGGATTAGGGATATATGAGTCTCAAATCCACAATTAACTATGTCCAAATAATCAAGAACGTGAGAAGATTAGGGAAAAAATTAGGGATATAGTTCTGGGTGAGTTATGAAAGAATTAAAAAGAAAATTAGGATTATTAAAGAAAATTAGGATCAAATCCATAAAAAATTATGGACATAGTTTACTAAGTTAGGGATATTTGATCCATATTTCCCTATAATTATGGACATAGTTTAGTAAGTTATGATTTATGAAAGAATTAAAAAGGAAAAGAAAATCAATTAAAAAAAAAACGTGAGTTCTGGGTTAAAAAAAGAATTAAAAAGGAAATAAAATCAATTATAGACAAAATTAGTTTACTAAGTTAGGGATAATTGATCCATATATCCTTATAATTATGGACATAGTTTAGTAAGTTATGATTTATGAAAGAATTAAAAAGGAAAAGAAAATCAATTAAAGAAAAAAACGTGAGTTCTGGGTTAAAAAAAGAATTAAAAAGGAAATAAAATCAATTATAGACAAAAGAAAAAAACGTGAGTTCTGGGTTAAAAAAAGAATTAAAAAGGAAATAAAATACATAGACAGACAGACAAAATTTGAGTTCTGGGTGTCGAACTCGCAACCTAAGCAATGCAAAGCTCGCGCTTCTGCCGCTAGGATGAATCAGCTTGTGTGATTTCTTTGTCACACCATTTATATTTATTAACTCTTTCATGTAAATTTATTGCGGCGACACAAAGAAAGTATGGGTCGAGCCCGGGCGCGTGCCCAGGCTAGCTGGGTGGTAAATCCGCCCCTGTCTGGGACTATTCTATTCCATCAAAAGTAGGGGTATTCGGTCGGAGATCGTTGCATGGGAGACTTCCTACAAGAGTGGATCTTTGGCGAAGTAGCTTCATAACTCATAAGAATGGTTTTGTGTAATTGTCCATTGCAATGTCTTCAAAATGTAAGATTTTATCTCATTGTAATGAATTTGAATACCCCTTTTACTCTCATCAATAAACCTTGTTTATCAAACAAAAAAAAAACCAACATAAAGTGTTCAACTATTCATATGCACACTAAATTCAACCTTTGTCCATGAATGTGGCCTCAAGATCAAATTTGGTAAGCTCCCGTTGTATTCCTCATTTTTAAATGTTATTGGACCTGCAACAACACCGCCATCAATCATCTCATTATTTTATTTTATTTTTTTATACCACAAAAAGTCTCACGTTTTAAAAAATTAATATAGTTTATAAAGATTCAATACTTTTTAAAGATAAAACTATGAGTGCTTAACTATGATCAAATGAGTAACCAAAAAAACCTATGATCAAATGCAAACAATACTTAGCATTGCAACTAACTGGGATTTAAATAGTGATCCTAAAATAGCAAATATAACAAACTAACAACAAATCAGAACGAATCTATAACAACCTTGAATAATATTAAACTAATTCTAACAAATCTCAAACTATTTTTTGTTGCTATTATTACCTATTTCAAAGGCAAGGCCAGAGAAAGCAGAGCAACCAGGACCACCGGTTAACCAAAGCAAGAGAGGATCTTCTTTAGGATTATTCTCAGACTCTATAAAATAGTAGAACAATTCCGTGGCATTTTCATCTGTTTCAGTTTCACCCACTCCCACGTACCCAGTTTCCAGTATAAAGGGAGGGGGTCCTTGAAAACCAGGAAGATACTTGACAATATTGGATTGAGATGTTGCAAAAACAAGGTTGGTGGATGAATTTTGTAACAATAGGAATGCTATAACAAATATTATAATCATCTTAAACAAGGTTCTAGTAATAATAATAATGTTACCACTTTGATGTGAACTAAGCCTAAGCATTGCCATTTTAGAGTTTCTTGTTTTCTTTTGCCACACCACTTCTCTTCCCTGTTCTTATCTGAAAACCTAGTACTATTATTAATTTTGAGTGGTTGTAGTATTAAAGTTTTTAGTTTACAATCTATTCTTCAAAAGGCAAAGCCTGTCCCACCCCGCGTATGAGAAGCAGCATGATTGTGATTGGTTTCATAGTCTTTAAAACTAGAGAGTACATAATGTGTCCCAATAATAAATCTTGATGTAGGCCTACAGAATTTCAAGAGAGTACATAATGAGTCTTTAGAACAAGTTCTCTAATTCGAGCTAACTTGAAAGTCATTAACAAATCATTCATAATGTTGTAAAACTATAATATTGAATTGTATTCACAAATTTTTTATCATCTCTGGATTATACTAATTGTTCATTTGCATAGCCTAGAATGTTATATCGTGAGAAGAAAGCAAATTTACTGATCCAAACAAACTGAGTCTCATTTGTAAGTCAAAGAAAAACCTCCTAAAAATTTAAGATGAGTCGAATAAACTTAATTTTATTGACGATTACAATTTACAATAGAGAAAGTATAAGATCTTATATAAACAATATTATTATATAGATTCTAATCCTTAAATTATTCATAATAAACTAGTGAGTTGTTAATCTTCTATAATTAATGAGTCACTTCTTAATGATCACATAGTCATCCCACTTAGATTTGTTGACGACCCTTTGGATTGGATCATTGCTCTCTTGAGCCTCATAGTTGTTGCTTCGTATTTTTTTAACAATCTATCGCACAAAAATTTAGAATTTTTTTAACAAGATATGAATTAAATATAAATTTTTAAGCGCTAATAACTTAAAAATTCATATTTAACTCATCCCTCGTTAAAAAAATTCAAAATTTTGCAAATGATATTACTATGAGGTACTAGACAAAATGGTATGGAAAACAGTTCATCAGGTGACTTAACTCTAAAGAATGCTTTTTTGGTTAAATCAGCAAATTTTCAAAATGTTCATTGGACAATGAAAGTGTGGCATAGTGACATTCCCCCTTCCGAGTCTCTTCTTTGCAGGAGATTAATGCATAGCAAAATTCCAAATAATGACAACCTTACATCTAGAGGATGTGCCTTTCCATCTATGTGCTCTAATTGTAACAAAAATGAAGAATCATCTTTTCACCTTTTCAATGAAGGTGACTTTTATTACATAGTGATATTATTGATAGTAATATCACTTAAACAGTTGTTACTTGCTGCGCAAGCAACAGTGTTCTAGGGTTTCATTCCTCTAATGCATGTGCATGATAGCTTAGTATACATACTCATACTACTATAAATACATGTTGTAAGCTTTCAATACAATCAATAAGAATCATTTTGTTCATTCTCTTTGGTTTCCTAATATGGTATCATGAGCTCTTTCAAAGAGAAAGGGTTTGTTACGATCCATAACGGTTTGTAACCGTTTTTCCGTTGCATCTTCTTCTTCCATTGATCTTTATTTGGATCAATTTCTCTGATTTTGTGTGCAAATCTTCTTGATTTCACGCTTTGATTCTTCATTCTTGTTCTTGATATCTTCTTGGATTGATTGATTTTCTTCAATCACAATTTTTTGTTGAATTTTCTCAACATCCATTTCTGAATCTGTTATACTCTGTTTTTTGTTCATCTTGAGCTGCATCCATGGCGCCACGCAATAATCAACCTGATACTGAATCAGTGTACTTTGTTCACCCTAGTGAAGGTCCAAATTCACTTGCTATTACTCCTAAGCTCAATGGTTCCAACTACATTGCTTGGAGTCGCACCGTTGAACGTTCTTTGGGAATGAAGAACAAGCTTGGATTTATCAATGGATCCATTCCTATGCCTGATGAAGACGATTTGAATCGTGCAGCATGGGAACGGTGCAATCATTTGGTGCAATCATGGCTTATCAATTCAGTTTCTGAGTCAATTGCACAAACTATCGTTTTTTGTGATTCTGCTATTGAGGTTTGGCTTGATTTGAAGGAAAGATTCTCTAAAATTGATCGTATTCGCATTGGAAATTTGCGTTCTAACATCAATAACTTGAAGCAAGGATCAAAATCTGTTTTGGATTATTTTACTGAAATGAAAGCTTTATGGGAAGAATTTGAAGGTGAGAAAAACACAAGAAGGGGGGTTGAATTGTGTTTTAGAAAAATTCTTCGTTTCTCCTAAAAACTGAACACACTGATCAGAAGCTAAGCGAGACAGCTTCTGAAGTGATAATCAGAATCTAAATGCAGCGGAATAAAACAGAGAGAGAGAGAGAAAAAGAACGACACAAAGCAATTATACTGGTTCCTTCCACAATCCGGAAGTAGTCCAGTCCCCCTTGCACTTCCAAGGAGATTTCACTATGAGTAATATCTGATTACAAATGCTCAAGCACACAAGCAAGAGACTTCCAATGCTCAAGCACACAAGCAAGAGACTTCCTTTGCTCAAGAACACAATCAAGAGACTTCCTGCTCAAGCACAACTGCAAGAGACTTCCTAACTAAACAAAATTACACAGAAAATTGTTTAAGGTTGAACACTTGATATACAATCAGAGGTGCTCACAATACAAATCAGATACAGACTCAATGGACTTAAGAATTTCTAAGATATGACTTTGAGACACAGAAATTCTAAGTGAATGCAGAACAATTTCAGCAGAGGTTTGGTACTTGTGAAAATCTTGTGAGTCTTTCGTTCAGCGTTCTTGCATTACCAATTCTCTAGGTCTTCACTCCTTTATATAGAGGTGTGAGAGAGACGTTGTGAAATTGCCAGCACACCAAAGAGTCGTTGTTGAAGCTTGATCTTTCACCAATAATCTTTTGCCTGATTTGGCTGTTGTCCTATGAAGAACAAATTTGAAATCCATTCCTTATCCAAAGGAACATCTATGCAGGCGAAACCGTATTCTGGAGCTGTTTTCTTGTCCTGTAGCGCGGACACAAAACAGAGTAGTGGAGAACGTGGTTGTACAATTCGTACAAAGTACAATGTCAACGCTTTCGTCCAAATTGCAAACACACGCCTTCAAACACCTTTGAAATGACCGTTGCAAACTCCACTAATCCTTTGTTTGTGTTTTCGAATCCAATAGACAGCTTTTGCATTGATAATTCTTCAATTCTTGATTCTTTGCAAATCCAGTTGATATTCAGCTTCTGGTGAAATGGCTTCTGATGAGGCAGCTTCTGATGATGCAGCTTCTGATGATATGACTTCTGCAGCTTCTGATGACGCAGCTTCTGATGATGTGGCTTCTGGACCTCTTGTCTTCAGAAGCACTATTCTTCAGGAGCAGCTTACTTCAGGAGCGCTATTTCTTCAGGAGCAGCTTGACTTCAGGAGCGCTTTTTCTCTTCAGTAGCAAGTTGCCTTCAGGAGCGTCCAAGCTTCAAATTTTTGTTGTTTCCATAGCTCTTTATTTGCTCATTCAGAACCAATGATGATGTAACTTTATAATTATGGTCCTGTACACTTGAACAAATATTAGCTAGTCCAATTTACAATTTTTAATACCTTGTTATCATCAAAACCCTTTAAGGTTCATTGTTAAACACATTTTGTTCCAACAATCTCCCCCTTTTTGATGATGACAAACAAAAGTATTTAAAATTGATCAATTGTTGTTAATCTAATTAACAAGTTGACTTTGGGGTTCTGAGGTTTGTAAGCTCAGAATCTGAGGTTTGTAAGCTCAAACTCCCCCTGAGTCTGATAGTCTTTAAGGTGAGGTTTGTAAGCTCCCCCTAAGTTCTATCCAGGTTAATTAAATTCATTTTTCGCGCAATAATATTATCAGAGCTTAAAAACAAAATTGAATCATTGAAAGAATTAACTTATAGATAAGAAGAATGGTTCAATTAATTTTACTTGAATTTTGATACTCCTTCGTTCGTTCATAGCTTATACCAATAAGGTAAAAAAAAATGATAGAAGGTTTTCAAAAATTTCAAATGCCATTAATGGGGCTCAGAGCCTTTAAATACTTGTCACATATACTCCCCCTTTTGTCATTATCAAAAAAAATTAAAATAAATTTAAGCATAAAAGACAAAAAGATATGAGAAAAACTCAAACAGAAGAAAGTGAACTAAATAAGTCAGAGCAAAATATATGAACATGTATATCAATTGTCAGAAGCAGCTAAACAGTCAGAATCAGTAAGCATTCAGAAGCAAGAGAAATAAGACAAGATGGTTTCAGAAGCAAGGACTAAGAAATTTTAAAACAGACAACAAACAAAGAAAAACACAAGGGTGTGCAACTAAGGGTTGGTTTGTTGTTGTTTCTTCATCTCTTCCATTTCTTCAATCTTCTTCTTCAACAGTTCTTCAAGTTGTTGTTGCCTCTGAAGAAGAGCTTGTTCCCTTTCTCTAGCTTCTTGCTGCTGCTGTGCCATCTGTTTCTTCAGAAGCTTACACAGCCTTGCTTCTCTGGTCAAGTAATCCGTTTCAAAGAAGAAAGGCTGGTTTGCCAGGAGCAGTGTAGAACTTCTTACTCTGAGACTCTGATTCACTTGCTCCATTAGCCTTCTGACTGAAGCTTGCTTGACTCTGATGCATTTGGCCTTGATTTCTTCAATAACCCCAGCTGCCCGGTTTTGAAGAGATGCCCAGGAGTCTTCATATGCACCTGTGAGATCAATTGTCCTTCTTTGATCCACCAGATTATGCATCTGACTCAAGATTGTGAGAAGCTCAGAATTAATATATCCAGATTCCAGGATGTTTGTGGGTGGATGATCAAGGGTTTCAAGATCAGAATCACTGATTTCTAAATCTTGAATGGGGTTAGGAATTGGAAAGGTAAGGTGTGTTTGTGTGTTTGAAGACGAAGGCTGGTCAGAATCAATGTGTGTGGTGGAGGTTGAGTCTTGAACATTGACTTGAGAGATGTCAACATCCATGGGAGTTGGTTCTGGAGAGTGTTCAGGTAAAGGTTGAAATTCAGTTTCAGTTGGTGGTTGTTGTAGTGAAGTTGTTGTTTGATTGTTGAGTTGGTGGTCAATGATGGCTATTGGTGATTGTGGGGGTGTTGTGGGTTTTTGTGGTTCAGGTGTTTGTTGATGGGGGTTTTCTGAAATAACATTTTCAGAAGCAGCTGCTTCTGGAGTTGTTTCAGAGGCCTTTTCTGAAGTTTTGTCTATGGGTAATTCACCTGAGTAGTGGAGAGCAAGATTGTCTAAGACAGAAGTGTCTTCTATTTGTTCAGGTGCTGATGGTGAAGAGGGTGAAGTGGGGATAGAGGTGACTGGAATCTGGATTACCTGATCTGCAGGGTCAGCTTCAGAAGTGATCTTCTGTGGATCAGCAGATTGAGAAACTGCTTCTGAAGTTCCCTCTGCTGGAGCATTTTCAAAAACGAGCATCATATCGTCTTCCTCATTATCTTCAGTAGGTTTACCAGCAATGGCTCTTACTTCAGCCAGTTTATCTTTGTAGAACCTATCACAGTCCTCCAATCCCAAAGCCTTGAGCTTTTCATCTCTTTGATGAATGTATTGAGCTTTTTGATCCTTTCTTTCTGATATAAGATCAGCAGCACGTTCATCTGCCATCCTTTTCCTTATTCGAGTCATCTCAACCATAGGACTCACAAGTTGAAGGGGAGCCTTCTTCTTCTTCAGCTTGGGATCAGCCTCCTCTTTCTCTATTTCTTCAAGAGCTTCATCCAGCTGCTCTTGAGTGATTACCAAGTCTGCCTTACCTTTTCTCCTCTTCTGTGGAATAGAAGCAGCACCAACCTTCTGCATCTTTCCTTTTTCCTTGATAAAAACAGGTTTAGCAGCTTCTGACTCAGTACTAGTTCTGGCCTTCTTTCCTTTAGTAGGAGCAGCTTCTGATTCAGAACTAGTTCTGGCCCTTTTCCCTTCAGGTGCCTCAGAAACAGCAGCTTCTGACACAGCAACTGCCTTGGCCTTCTTGCCTTTCCCTTTAGCAAGAGCAGCTTCCTCCTGAGACCTTGCATCTTCCTCCAAGACGTACTCAGCTACTGATTGAACTAGGAAATCAGAGTCACTTTCCTTAAAGATGGGAGGAAAGTCCCTGATTATCTCAGTTTCAGCAGTTGTCATCTCTAACCACTTTTCATATTTAGGGGCTTCTTTGATGAACTTCATAGAGCATAAGCTCCTGCTACTGATAGTCCTTTCAGCAGTAGAAACTTCGAAACATTTATCAGAAGCACTCCTTGTCCTTTTTAAGAACTCCAGCACCCTTCCTTGATGAAAGATTTCAGAAAGCAATCTTCCATAGGGTACTTGTTTTCTTCCTCTTGTAGTGCTTTCGTTTATGGCCCAGCAGAGATGATCCATTACATATCTGGGGAAGTTTATCTTTTCAAGATTGGTCATGAAATAAATTGCTAGCTTCTGTTGGTTGTTGGGTTGGTCAGACCCTCCTGCTCTTTGAAAGAAGCAATCATTACTGAATTTCACCAACATTCTGTTGTGAATCTCCATCTCTGAAGGCTTGGCATCTTTCTTCCCACCCAGAAGAGAGTTGTAGTAACCTTTTAGCAGGACATCTTCCTTCCTGACTATTTCTTGGAATCTTCCCTCTGCATGCATCCTACAAGCTTTAGCTATAACGTCCTCAGTGATGGTTATAGGAATGCCCATCACTTCAGACCTTATTTCTAAGCTATCAAATGATGTAGGATTCATATCCATGACCATTTTCCCTTTCTTTGACCCCGCTTGTTTGCTTACGACTTTTGCAGGCTTTTCATTGTACACTTCAGCTTTTAACCAAAAGTCCTTGACCAAGTTCACATATGTTGGCCCATTTAGCATCTTGAAATACTCAGACATCATCTGAGTTTCTATCAAACCTTCCATGTTTACTTCATACTTCTTGAGTGAAGCAAAATCCACCGGTGACTCTACTTGAACTATTAAGGATTCCCATGGAATATCCATAGTCTTCTTTTTGTAGATGGACCCAGATTCTGATACGCTTTGCTTGTTTGATGTAGATTCTGAAACTTTTGAGCTTGATGATGCCATTTGATGATTGACGAAGACTTGAAGAAGATGAAGATTTTAGGGTTCTAAGGTTGAGAGAATGCGCTTACTTCGCAAGAGGTTTGAGAGCAAATGTGTTTGTTGTGAGTGAGTAGTGTGTGAATTGACAAAGTGTTAAAAGTAAAACGATTGCAATTCAAAAGAGACAAACAAACATAACATTAATGACAAAATTGGGGGCGCGTGAAAAGTACTTTCAAAGCTTTTAAATCATCATTGCCCTTTTAGTTATACACCAACACATACAGGCCACGTAAGAGGTTCACAGAGTAACTACCAAGTTAGTGGGCCAAAAGTTACTTTTTAAAAGGTAACTTCCAACGTTTCCACTAATTCAACTATTCAGAAGCAATAAATCCAGCTTCTGGACTTCAGATGCTGACGTCATCATCAGAAGCGAGTTTTCCTCAGAACCTCAATAAAGAGCTTCTGATGGACTACTGCTTCTGAACTAACTTCAGAACCTAAAATCCTATTCAGGAGCAAGCAAGCATTTAATCAGATACAAAGTGCATGTTCAAATTTTTCTTTATAAAATCAAATCTTTCAACAGTTAAAGGCTTAGTAAATATATCAGCCCATTGATTTTCAGTATCAATGAATTGTATATCTAAAATTCCTTTTTGAACATAATCTCTGATAAAATGGTGTTTGATTTCAATGTGCTTCGCTCTTGAATGCAAAATTGGATTTTTAGACAAACAAATAGCAGCAGTATTATCACAATAAATGGGAATACTGTTAGCAGTTATCTGATAATCTTCCAACTGATGTTTCATCCAAAGTAGTTGTGTACAACAACTTGCAGCTGAAATGTATTCTGCTTCTGCTGTAGACATAGCAATAGTTGTTTGTCTTTTGCTAGCCCAGGATATAAGATTATCACCCAGAAATTGACAATTGCCACTGGTTGACTTTCTTTCAATCCTATCACCAGCATAATCAGCATCACAGAATCCAATTAGCTTATAATCTAAGGATTTCCTATAAAGGAGTCCAAGATTGGTTGTTCCTTTCAAATACCTGAAGATTCTCTTGACAGCAGTCATATGAGATTCTCTAGGATCTGATTGGAATCTTGCACACAAGCATACACTGAATAAAATATCTGGCCTAGATGCAGTGAGGTATAACAAAGAACCAATCATACCTCTATACAGCTTCTGATCTACTTTAGTTCCTTCATCTTCTTTGCTCAGGTTGCACGTAGGATGCATTGGAGTGTTCATCACTTTACAATCTTCAAGTTTGAACTTCTTCAGAAGCTCCTTTGTGTACTTTGATTGATGAACATAGACTCCATCTTTGCATTGATTGATTTGAATGCCAAGGAAGAACTTCAGCTCTCCCATCATGCTCATTTCAAATTCATCCTGCATTAACTCAGAAAATTCCTTGCAAAGAGATGCATTAGTAGAACCAAATATTATATCATCAACATATATTTGCACAACAAGAATATCTTTCCCAAGGGTCCTTCTGAAGAGTGTAGTGTCAACCTGTCCTCTCTTAAAATCATTTTTGATTAAGAAATTACTTAGTCTATCATACCAAGCTCTGGGAGCTTGTTTCAAGCCATATAGTGATTTCTTCAATTTAAAAACATGGTCAGGATATTTAATATCCTCAAATCCAGGAGGTTGCTTAACATACACTTCTTCTTCTATGACACCATTGAGAAATGCACTCTTGACATCCATCTGATATAATATTATGCCATGATTAACTGCATAGGAAAGAAGTAACCTGATTGCTTCCAATCTTGCAACTGGAGCAAACGTTTCAGTGTAATCAATGCCTTCTTGTTGACTATACCCTTGTGCAACAAGTCTGGCTTTGTTTCTTGTTACTTCACCTTGCTCATTCAGCTTGTTTCTGAATACCCATTTTGTTCCAATAATGTTCTTGTGCTGAGGTTTGGGTACCAGATCCCACACATCATTTCTTTGAAATTGATTCAACTCTTCTTGCATAGCTAGGATCCATCCATCATCTGAAAGTGCTTCATCAACTGTTGTAGGTTCAATCATTGAGATTAGTCCAATCATTGACTCTTCTTGTCTGAAATGTGATCTTGTTCTTCTTGGACTATCTTTGTTTCCAATGATTAGCTCTTCAGGATGTGAAGACTTGTGTTTGAATGTGTTTCTGGGAGGATCTTCTTGATGTGAGTCATCTTGTGCTTCATCAGAAGCAGCTTCATCTTGTGCTTCTGATGTGGGTTCAGCTTCTGGACTATCTTCAGACTCAGCTATCTGATCAGGTTCTGGAGTAGCTTCAGGAACCTGTATCTCTGCAAAACTTTCACCTTGCTTTGAAGTTTTATCTTCAAGCTCTTTGTCATCAAATTTAACGTGCATAGATTCTTCAACACAGAGTGTTTCTGAATTATACACCCTGTATGCCTTTGACCTTTCAGAGTAACCTAAAAAGATTCCTCTTTGGGCCTTGGCATCAAATTTCTTTAGGTAGAGCTTGTTGTTCAGAATGTAACATGTACATCCAAATTGATGAAAGTAAGAGATATTGGGTTTTCTTCCTTTAAAGAGTTCATATGCTGTTTTCTCCAAAATAGGTCTAATATAGATCCTGTTTTGAACATAGCATGCTGTATTCACTGCTTCTGCCCAAAAATGTTTTGGTAAATTGTTTTCATGAATCATGGTTCTGGCCATTTCTTGTAAAGTTCTATTCTTTCTCTCTACAACCCCATTTTGTTGTGGTGTTCTAGGAGAAGAGAATTCATGGAAAATTCCATGTTTTTCACAAAAAGCTTCAAATGGCTCATTTTCAAATTCTCCACCATGATCACTTCTGACTTTCAAAATTTTTGATTCTTTTTCAGATTGAATTTGAGTGCAGAAGCTACTGAATACATCACACGCAACATCTTTACTCTTTATGAATTTCACCCAAGTCCATCTGCTGTAATCATCAACAATGACTAATCCATATCTACTTCCATATAAGGATGCAGTACTTACTGGTCCAAATAAATCAATATGGAGTAATTCTAAAGGTCTTGAGGTTGAAACAATATCTTTTGTTTTAAAAGATGATTTCACAATTTTCCCTCTCTGACATGCACCACAGAGTGCATCTGAATAATAGTCAATGTCTGGTAGCCCTTTCACAAGTTGTAACTTACTAAGCTTAGAGATTAACCTCCAGTTAGCATGTCCCAACCTTCTGTGCCACATCCATTTCTTATCATTCACTGATAGTAGGCACATCACCTTCTGATCAGCCAGTTCAGAAAAATTGATTTTATAGACATTGTCAACTCTCTTTCCTTTGAACACAATGGATTTGTCTTCCTTGTTGATTACTGTACAGTTGGGTTTTTCAAAAAACACATCATAACCATTATCACAAAATTGACTAATGCTCAAAAGGTTATGTTCAAGACCATCTACCAACCATACATTATTAATTGAGGTAGAGGAGTTACCAATAGTTCCTGTACCTATGATCTTGCCTGACTGGTTGCCTCCAAATTTCACATTTCCTCCCTCTTTCATTGTTAGGCTGAGGAACATGGACTTGTCTCCTGTCATGTGTCTTGAGCAACCACTGTCTAGGTACCATGATCTTTGCTTTGGCACTGCTCTTAGACATACCTGCATCATTGACATTTCTAGATTTAGGTACCCATTGTTCTATGGGTCCTGGAAGGTTAGTACTTAAGGCTTTACTCTTCACTTCTTGTACCTTGTGCTGTGAGTTGGGTTGCTTCTGATTAACCATCACCCTAGGTTTTGGTACTTCAGAAGCAGTAACTGTCTTCTTCTGAAACTTAGACTTCAGAACCCCAGATTTTGGTTTCACCAGACTCTGAGGAATAGGTTCTGATCTTTTCAGGATCCTAACCTTTGAAGTTTTGGAATCAGATTTGATCATAGCCTTTGACTTAGAGTTCTTTGGCTTTGAAGTAATCTTAGCCTTAGAACTAGAAGCTTCAGGTTCTGATTGAACAACAGTTTCCAACTCAGCCCCTTCTGGTACAAAGAATGTTTTCAGACCTTCCTTGATGCATTCACAACAAGACTTTAGATTGGTTTTCTCCAGTTTCACTTCTGGAAAACCAATTCCTCTGCCATTGTTCTTGTAAATGCTATAAATCATAGAAGCCACTCTGCTTCTGTCAATGCCAGATATAATAAAATCTTCAAGAGCAATTTCATGGTTACTTAAAGGTTTTTCATTACACTTTTCTTGTAGCTTCTGACATAAGAACCTGAGCTGATCTTCATATGTTTTACACATGAAGTCAAAGCCCCTAAGTCCTTGTTCAGAAGCTTTCAGATCCAATAAAGTTGATTTTTGCTGTTGTACCAAATCAGCATATTTTTCTTTTAAATCCTTCAACTCATTGGTTCTTACTTCAAAATGTGTAAGAAGTTCTTTAAGTGACTCAACAAGTTCATCTCTGGGAATTTTGGAATATACCTCGTTTTCATCTTCTGAGTCTGAATCTGACCCAGCTTCTGAAGTTGCTGTTGCTACCAACCCAACAACTACCTTTGCATCTTCATCAGCTTCCTCTTTATCAGATCCAGATTCACTACCCAAATCATCCCAGGTTGCCATTAAACTCTGCTTAATCTGCTTCTTGAATTTGCTTGGTTTGAATGTAGACCTCTTTGACTTGTCCTTTGACTTGTCTCTTTGAAGATCAGGGCATTCAGCAATGAAGTGACCTGGCTTCTTACAGTTGAAGCATCCCTTCTGATCTTCTTTCCTTGAGCTTCTGGAGTTACCCCTTCTGGAGAGAAACTTTCTGTTCTTCTTGGCCAGATATTGAAGTCTGTTTGAGAGCATGGCCATTTCTGCAGCATCTGGTTCAGAGTCTGAACTTGACTGTTCTTCCTCTTCAGATTCAACCACTTTGAGAGCTTTTGATGACTTGCCTTTGGATGGAAGAGCTATTGATTTACTCTTCTTAGTAGACTCATGTTCATTAAGACTTAACTCATGAACTTTGAGAGAACTAACAAGATCTTCGACACTTAAAGTGTTTAAATCTTTAGCTTCCTCAATGGCAGTCACTTTTGGTCTCCATCTGGCAGGTAAGTTTCTGAGTATCTTGCTTACATGATCAGAAGCAACATAGCTCTTCTTTAGAATCTGTAGACCAGAAACTAAGGTTTGAAACCTTGAGTACATCTCCTCAATAGTTTCATCATCCTTCATTTTGAATAACTCATACTGATGTACAAGCAGGAGAGCCTTTGCTTCTTTGACCTTCTTGCTCCCTTCATAATTTGAACAGAGAGAAGCAAACATAGCTTTAGCAGTGGATTTGTCACTCATCTTCATGTATTCTGCTTTGGGTATGGCAGTGACAAGAGCTCCTCTGATAATATGATGCTTCTTGTAAAGTTTCCTCAGTTCTGGAGTATGTTTCTTTCTATCCACAGCAGCTCCTTCTTCATCAAGGACTAAATCACCAACACCATCTTCCAGAATATCCCATAATTCTTCATCTAGGCTCATGATGTAACTGTAAAAGTTGGTCTTCCACCAAGAGAACTCTTCAGCATCTCCATTGAACTTTGGAACTTTTCCAATACTGGTTTTCTTACTATCACTATAATCATGTGAGACATGTTTATAGCTAGTATCACCAGGACCAGTAGGAGTAGGAGTAGACATGTTTTTCTCAGATCTTTGACTGTTGCACGGTTAAGTGTTACACAACAGACCAAGGCTCTAGATACCAATTGAAGGTGAGAAAAACACAAGAAGGGGGGTTGAATTGTGTTTTAGAAAAATTCTTCGTTTCTCCTAAAAACTGAACACACTGATCAGAAGCTAAGCGAGACAGCTTCTGAAGTGATAATCAGAATCTAAATGCAGCGGAATAAAACAGAGAGAGAGAGAGAAGAAGAACGACACAAAGCAATTATACTGGTTCCTTCCACAATCTGGAAGTAGTCCAGTCCCCCTTGCACTTCCAAGGAGATTTCACTATGAGTAATATCTGATTACAAATGCTCAAGCACACAAGCAAGAGACTTCCAATGCTCAAGCACACAAGCAAGAGACTTCCTTTGCTCAAGAACACAATCAAGAGACTTCCTGCTCAAGCACAACTGCAAGAGACTTCCTAACTAAACAAAATTACACAGAAAATTGTTTAAGGTTGAACACTTGATATACAATCAGAGGTGCTCACAATACAAATCAGATACAGACTCAATGGACTTAAGAATTTCTAAGATATGACTTTGAGACACAGAAATTCTAAGTGAATGCAGAACAATTTCAGCAGAGGTTTGGTACTTGTGAAAATCTTGTGAGTCTTTCGTTCAGCGTTCTTGCATTACCAATTCTCTAGGTCTTCACTCCTTTATATAGAGGTGTGAGAGAGACGTTGTGAAATTGCCAGCACACCAAAGAGTCGTTGTTGAAGCTTGATCTTTCACCAATAATCTTTTGCCTGATTTGACTGTTGTCCTATGAAGAACAAATTTGAAATCCATTCCTTATCCAAAGGAACATCTATGCAGGCGAAACCGTATTCTGGAGCTGTTTTCTTGTCCTGTAGCGCGGACACAAAACAGAGTAGTGGAGAACGTGGTTGTACAATTCGTACAAAGTACAATGTCAACGCTTTCGTCCAAATTGCAAACACACGCCTTCAAACACCTTTGAAATGACCGTTGCAAACTCCACTAATCCTTTGTTTGTGTTTTCGAATCCAATAGACAGCTTTTGCATTGATAATTCTTCAATTCTTGATTCTTTGCAAATCCAGTTGATATTCAGCTTCTGGTGAAATGGCTTCTGATGAGGCAGCTTCTGATGATGCAGCTTCTGATGATATGACTTCTGCAGCTTCTGATGACGCAGCTTCTGATGATGTGGCTTCTGGACCTCTTGTCTTCAGAAGCACTATTCTTCAGGAGCAGCTTACTTCAGGAGCGCTATTTCTTCAGGAGCAGCTTGACTTCAGGAGCGCTTTTTCTCTTCAGTAGCAAGTTGCCTTCAGGAGCGTCCAAGCTTCAAATTTTTGTTGTTTCCATAGCTCTTTATTTGCTCATTCAGAACCAATGATGATGTAACTTTATAATTATGGTCCTGTACACTTGAACAAATATTAGCTAGTCCAATTTACAATTTTTAATACCTTGTTATCATCAAAACCCTTTAAGGTTCATTGTTAAACACATTTTGTTCCAACAGAATTGTCTTCACAAAGACCTATTCCCAATTGTTCATGCATTCATCCTTGTCGTTGTGCTGCATCTAGAGTTGCAAAGGTTCACAGAAATGAGGACCAGATTATGCAGTTCCTTACAGGATTAAATGATCAATTCTCTGTTGTGAGAACTCAAATCCTTCTTCTTGATCCTCTTCCTTCCTTGAACAAAGTTTATTCCTTGGTTGTTCAGGAAGAGAGTAATCATGCTTCTATTCCTTCCTTAAGTGTTTCTGAAGACACTTCCATTCAAATCAATGCTGCTGACAATAGAAAACCTCAAGGACGTGGCAAAGGTTTCTCTTCAAACAAACCTACTAGATTTTGCACTTTCTGCAACCGTACAAATCACATTGTGGATTTTTGTTACCTGAAACATGGTTATCCAAATGTTAACAAACCTTCTCCAAGAGTGAATGCTGCTTCTCAAGAAGACTCTGAAAATGGTGCAATGTCTTCCTCTGGTTTGGGTGCCTCTGCAAGCTCTTCTTCTGCTGGTTTCTCTCAAGAGCAATTAGCTCAACTTGTATCCATGTTACAACAATCAAATTTGGTTGTTTCAGCATCTCCTTCTCCTCAAGCTACCTTAAATCACATTGCATCTACCAGCATTTCCACTCCTGATCCTCCTGCAGGTATATCTGCTTATGTTTCTTCTTTAACAAGTAAACCTCCTTTTTGGCTCATTGATTCTGGTGCTAATGAACATATTTGCTGTGACATTGCCTTTTTTAGTTCCTTTTATAGAATCAAACCTGTTTATGTTTCTTTACCTAATGGTAACTCTGTGTTAGCTCATTTTGCTGGTAATGTCTCTTTCAATTCAAAGTTTCATTTGAGTCATGTTCTTTATTCACCCCATTTCACTCTCAATCTTATCTCTGTTGCTAAATGTTGTTAATCTTTAACATGTTTCTTTCATTTTTCCCTTGAAAAATGTCTTATACAGGACCAACAATCTTTGAAGATGATTGGTTTGGCTGAGCAAATAGATGGCTTATACAAATTCTATCCATCATGCAAAACTTCTAATTTTGAGTCCTTTAATATGTCTCAATCTTCTTGTAATGCAGTTTTAAATCCTACTAGTAATAAAGTTACTCGCCATGTTCCTAATCATGCCCTATGGCATTTTAGACTTGGTCATTTGTTTCATCAGAGACTTCATGTAATGTCAAATTTGTATCTTGCTATTACTATTAATAATAATAAAGATGCTTGTGATCTTTGTCACTTTTCCAAGCACAAACATTTGCCTTTTACTTCTAGTTCTTCATATGCTGATGCTAATTTTGAACTCCTTCATTTAGACATTTGGGGTCCTCTTTCAATTACTTCAGTTCATGGTCATAGATATTTTCTCACTATCTTAGATGACCACAACAGATTCCTATGGGTTATTCTTATGAAAACCAAAGCTGAAGTGTCCTCACATGTTAAGAATTTCATTACAATGATTCAAACTCATTTTCATACTACACCTAAAATCCTCAGAACTGATAATGGCCCTGAATTCATGTTACCTTCCTTTTATGCCTTACATGGTATTGTTCACCAAATGTCTTGTGTTGAAACTCCCCAACAAAATGGTAGAGTAGAAAGAAAGCACCAACACATCCTTAATGTTGGTAGAGCTTTGCTTTATCAGTCCAAACTTCCTCCTTCCTTTTGGTCCTATGCCATTCATCATGCTGTTTTCCTCATCAATAGAGTACCTACACCTTTACTTCAAAATCATTCTCCATATTTTCTTCTTTACAATAAACTTCCTGACATTGCCCTTTTCAAAGTTTTTGGTTGCTTGTGTTATGCTTCAACCTTGCATTCTCACAGAACCAAACTCCAACCTAGAGCCAGGAAGTCTCTTTTCTTGGGATACAAGTCTGGATATAAGGGTTTTGCTCTCTATGATCTTCAATCAAGAGAGATTTTTGTGTCTAGACATGTTAGTTTTCATGAAATTTATTTACCCTATCCTCATTCTCCATCCTCTACTTCTCCTGATTGGGAGTATTTCTCTCATTTTCCATCTTCAGATGTTCTTGAATCTCCTCCCTCCTCTACTCAACCTCCCATTATTGATGATATTGTCCCTCCTATTGTTCCTTCCATCCCTTCATCCCAACCTCCCATTATTGACAATATTGAACCACCTGTCATCCATAGACATTCCACCAGAAACACCTCTACACCTTCATATCTTAATGATTACATCTGCAATAATATTCATGCATCTACATATCCTATTTCTAATTACCTTTCACATCATAAACTCTCTACTAATCATTCTTCTTTTGTTATGTCTTTGCATTCTCATTCTGAGCCAACCACATATGCTGAAGCAAGTAAATATGATTGTTGGAAGCATGCTATGCAAGTTGAACTTCAGGCTCTTGAGAAAACTGGCACTTGGAAGCTTGTGGATTTACCACTCAATGTTAAACCAATTGGATGCAGATGGATTTATAAGATTAAATACCATGCTGATGGCACTATTGAGAGATATAAGGCAAGATTGGTTGCCAAGGGATATAATCAAGTTGAAGGCTTAGATTATTTTGATACATATTCTCCAGTTGCCAAGTTAACCACTGTCAGACTTGTGATTGCCTTGTCCTCCATTCATAGTTGGCATTTACATCAACTTGATGTTAACAATGCTTTTCTTCATGGATAGCTTCAGGAAGATGTTTACATGCAGATTCCTCCTGGTATTAAGACTGATAAGCAAAATTAAGTGTGCAAGTTACAAAAGTCTTTGTATGGTTTGAAGCAGGCCAGTAGAAAGTGGTATGAAAGATTAACCTCTACACTTTTAGCTCAAGACTATTCCCAAGCAGCTTCTGACCACTCCTTGTTTGTCAAGAAAACATCATCATCATTCACCGTCCTTCTGGTTTATGTTGATGATATCATTCTGGCAGGAAACTCTCTTAGTGAATTTGATCACATCAAGTCAATTTTGGATTCTTTATTCAAAATCAAAGACTTAGGGAAGCTGGAGTATTTTTTAGGGATTGAAGTTGCTCATTCAAAACTGGGTATTTCATTGTGTCAAAGGAAGTATTGTTTGGATTTGCTCAATGATTCAGGCACTGTCAGTTCCAAACCAGTCTCTACTCCTTCTGACCCCTCCATTAAACTTTATCATGATTCAAGTCCTCCTTTTGATGATATTGCTGCATATAGGAGACTTGTAGGGAGGCTTCTTTATCTTAATACCATAAGACCTGACATTACCTTCATCACCCAGCAACTGAGTCAATTTTTATCTAAACCTTCACAAACTCATCATCATGCAGCTTTAAAAGTTTTAAAATATCTTAAAGGCTGTCCAGGCAAGGGTTTGTTCTTTCCCAGAAGCTCTTCTCTCGCTCTGCAAGGTTTTTCTGATGCAGACTGGGCTGGTTGCCTTGATACAAGAAGGTCCATTTCTGGTCAGTGTTTCTTCTTGGGCAGTTCCATGATCTCATGGAGAACTAAGAAACAGATCACAGTTTCAAGATCTTCTTCTGAAGCTGAGTATAGGGCATTAGCTTCAGCCACTTGTGAACTGTAGTGGATTTTATACCTTCTCAGAGATTTACATGTTACATGCTCCAAGTTGCCTGTCCTCTATTGTGACAATCAGAGTGCTATTCACATTGCCTCCAATCCTGTGTTTCATGAACGCACAAAACACTTGGAGATTGATTGCCATCTGATAAGAGAAAAGTTGCAAGCTGGCATTCTTAAGCTGCTTCCAGTTTCCTCTCAAGATCAAGTTGCAGATTTCTTCACCAAGGCATTGCTTCCCAAGACTTTCAATATGCCCTTGTCCAAGTTGGGTCTGATCAACATATATCAGCCTCCAACTTGTTGGGGGATATTACATAGTGATATTATTGATAGTAATATCACTTAAACAGTTGTTACTTGCTGCGCAAGCAACAGTGTTCTAGGGTTTCATTCCTCTAATGCATGTGCATGATAGCTTAGTATACATACTCATACTACTATAAATACATGTTGTAAGCTTTCAATACAATCAATAAGAATCATTTTGTTCATTCTCTTTGGTTTCCTAATAACTTTGTTTTTTTATCTATGGAGATGGTTAACGTTTGTGACTATTCTTAATTCTACTATTCAGTTTGCATTCATGGAGGATATGTGGAAAATATTTGATAGAAATTGGTCACCTCGATGTAAGGCGGTGATTACATCTTGCGTTGTAAACCTTGGCATATGGTTTAGAAGAAACCATGTAAGATTTTATGATAAGATAATTTATTGGAAGTCCATCACCGATATAATTGGACTAAGGTTAACACAGATGTAGCCTCCACAAAATATCCTCCCAACGCTTCTGGTGGTGGTATATTTAGAGACAGAGAAGGTATTTGCATTGGTTGCTTTGCTCATGATTTGGGTAGTGTTAATGCATTTCATGTTGAGTTGGTAGCTGCAATGCTAGCTCTTCAAATTGCCCATAGAAGGGGTATTACTAAGTTATGGTTTGGAACAGATTCACAACTTGTTGCTTTGGCATTAAGTCTCATGCTTTAGTTCCATGGCCCTTAAGAAACATATGGTACAATTATGTCTCCTTTTGTAGGAACATTCGTTTCACAATCGCATCTACAAGGAATGAAGTTTTTGTGCAGATGGTTTAGCAAATATATGTATTACTCTACCTGTTAATACATTAGATGGGAGTTCATTAAGAATAGGATGGAAATACCTAACTTTAAGTTTGTATATTTTTCAACAAAAGGTTTTGGCCTAGTCCTCCTTTTCTATTTTATACTTCCTTTTCTTTTTCGGTTAATATATTTTGAATGATGCATAACGCGTCATTCTAATTTTTTTTTTTTAAAATTGTGTACCCCACACCTAATAAACGGAAAATTATTTAAAAATAAAAAACTACAAAAAACTTTTCTTGAAAATTGTGTTTATGTTGAAAAAAAAATAAGTGTTGCAATAAAATGGGTCAAATACCTCTCATATTCTTTCAAATTCGACGTTTATAATAAGTTTGTCCTTTAAGTTTTTTTTTTTTGTAATAAATTGGTATTTAAGATATTTTTTTTGTTGTAAATTGTTACTCATTTTTTCAGTCAACTTTGTTAAAAATGTTTATTAACCATTTCACATTGATGTGGCCGGTTCAAAAGTGCTTACGACTTCAAACATGATCACCTGTGCACATTTTATTCACCTTGTTTTTTGAATTCAAGCATAATTTTACATATAAACATTTCATCAATCGTATTATAAATCAAGTAACTGATCAATTTTATTTCAAATCAAGACTGAATAATACACATATGAACTATAGTTTTGATAACGTTGATTCGGACATACCAACTTAACATTAGACGACTTCATAAACTTTTTTTAACCAAGTTTGATGAAAACAGGATCACGATGAACATATATTTTTGACTTAAAGAACCATTTTGTAACAAACAAAGAAAAACTTAAAGGACTTACTTGTTGTACATATCTTTAGGTGTTTCCCCTTAGGTCCCTAAATATCTCTAAGGACCTCTAAATACGCATCTGATAGTTATCTACCAGATGTACCTTTTTTGAAAAACGTAAATTCAGTAGATAATTATCGAATGTTTATTTAAAAGGCCTTGGAGATATTAGGAGGTCTAAAGAGAAACTTTCTCTAACTTAAAGGATCACAAATGATATTTAGCCCAATAAAATACTATAAAGTTTATGTTTACAATACAACAATACTTTTTTAAACACTCTGCATACTTGTTTATTTACCGGATGAAATCAATGCGAGTCTTTTATTTTGGAAATAGATCCCACGTAAAGTAACGAGATCCATATGGATTTCACCGAATAAAGGAACGAGTGTTAGAGTGAATATTGAGAAGAGAGTGTATCTAGAAGTCTTCTTCAATTTAAACCTTTTTTTTTTGGGTTAAATGAATTTTTTTTATCCCTATAAATATCTCAAATTTTAATTTTAGGGTCCCTCTACAAATTTTCAACAAGTCTTGGTCCTCTAGATGTTTTTCGTTACGACTTTTGGTTCATGTTTTAAATCAACTCATATGTATCATTTACGTTTTTAAATAAATGTTTACATATATCTTCAAAATATCGTAACCATTCCTCGGATAAAATATTAGATTTTTTTTTTACAAAATATGAATTAAACATGAGTTTTTAAGCGTTTATAACAAGTAAAAAATTTGAAGGATGCAACCGACAACCAGCAACCGATTTTACTAAAAAGCATGAAGCAAAAATAGTGAAAAAAATATTTGAATGACTAAAAATTGATGAAATTTTTTAAAGAAACTAAAAATAAAATTGAAACTTTTATAGAAACAAAAAACTTATTTAATTATTTTTAATTCGTCTTTTTGTTATTGATCTAGTAACCAAAACTTACTCAAGTAAACACACACATACTAGAGATTAACAACCTGGGATGAAACTCAAGATTCCACTTAAATTATTTACCGTCAAAGCACTGGGTTGTAACAACGGCGAAATATATTTATAGTATATATGAAATACTACATTCAAAACCTTCAATAAATATGATTTAAGAAGTAGTTATCATTAAAGTTTAGTATAATTTTTTCAGGGTGTATGCTTGAGACTTTGGACTGTACTTATTTTTTAATCGGTTATGATGAGTTTTTATGATTTGAACATTTATATTTTTATGTTCTTAAAATATTAATTAAAATTAAAAATTCAAACATATTTTTGTAATTGATTGGCAATTTTTATGATTTGACCATTTTTATTTTCATGTTTGTAAAATGCTAATTAAAATGTAAAAATACGTTCAAGAACACTTTGACTTTTATGACTGGAAAGCATATACGTTTTTTTAATATACTATTTTATTATAAAATAATAATATATTGTATATTAATACATTAATTTTTTTAAAAAAAAAACAAGAACAACTGGATGAGAGATAGTAAAAATCTATATTCTAACTTAACTAGATATTTTGAGTAAAATTTAGTCGTGAGAGCAATGTCAAATTTTTTTAACGAAGAATTTTACTACCCACTACAATTTTGTCTGAGTCAATAAATTAAAATATTTAATTACGTTGAATATCATTTATATGACATTATGATTATCCTCGTGAGTTTAGCTTAATTAGTAGGACAATACATAATAGAGCAAATGCTAATTACAGTCTCTATTCCAATCGCTTTTAAACACTTGCTACATTATTGGCCCATGTCATTGCTTTTACATAAAATTAAACCGGCAATCGGCTCCATTGTTTCAATACGTTTTAAAATAAAATAATAAAAAGATATGACAAATATTGACTTCATCTTCCACACATAGCATTTTCTCATGTACCCAAAATTACTTTTCTTCACGACCTTCTTCTTCGTCAAGCTCATATACATGTCACTTGTTTTTAAACCTCTTAAACTGGTAACCGATTGGACAATTCTAATAAATTTATCAGTTTTTTTTATTTTAATTATTATTATTCTCAAAATCATGTTGTACGTCAATCAAAAATCAACCTCAATCCGATCTCTCCGATCTTCATTGTTGTTGCATAACAACATGAGAAGGATTTCATCTTAAGTGATTTCATTTTTTTCAAATAACAAATTCCTCAACAAAACAAAAATTCATCGACACATGCTTGCTCTCACATAATCATTTACTTTGAAATCTGGGTTTGAGGAATGATGTATAATTATAAATTGTTTTTATAGAGTGGGAACGGTGGTTTGAAAAGGGCTTGCAAAAAATGCGACGGGGACGGCCACCATCGTCCGACCAAAGGTGAGTAAATTGCACAATAGAACATTGGAAATCAAAAGCTTGTAGAGAAGGACTCAGATCTGGTCTCCAATCCTGTAAATAGTCCTTGTGGTAGTCTGAATTCTAGACAGAAGTGAAATTTTTTTTGAGAGAGAGAAGTGATTCTCTGGAAACTATGGTTGATGAAAGAATGAGGTAATGAAAAACAATTCTTTAGCATGAAAGTATGAACGTAAATGCCAAAATGAGAAGGAAGGAAGGTTGAAAGTATGAGGTAATCAAAAAAGAAAGATGGAGGTGGGTCGGTGCAGACATGAAGAATTTGAAAAATAAAAATAAAATAAAATAAATGTTTTAACAAGTAGAAGTGTAGAACCGATCAGCGGGTAAGTTATAAAAAAATATACGTAGCGTGGCATCCTACAAGTGGGTGTGTTCAATCGCAAGTGTTAAAACGCCTGCAGCTAGCATTGCCCATACACATAAGTATATATATGTTAAGCTCACAAGGACGGTGATTATGACCACTTAATAATAATGTTAAAAACATTTCTTTTCTAAAAATAATGTCAAAAAATTTACATTGGCAATGTATAAAAATTAAATTATTTATATTTTTTATCACTAAATTATTTAAAATAAAATTCCCTCAAAAACACATTTGACTTTTTAATTTTCTAACATATACTCCCTCTATATATGCAAGCCCCCTTTGCATTTTTCACATTTCTTAAAAAAAGTTGTCGGTGTAATTAATGTGTCTTTTGTGTGTGTTAATATTATCAAATTGTCTTTTGTTTGTATATGTATTAAATTTGACTTTTCATATTTCAAGAAAAGTTAGTAGTATAAATTAGGGGTGTGTTTATGAAAAAATAATAAATGCATCTAGTAATTTGAAAAGAGGTTTACATTTATGGACAAAAATAAAGTCAAATGAGTACTTAGATATATGAACGGAGGGAGTAATACCTTTATATTTTCAAAAAAGAATTTAAAAATTAATGTTTTTTTGGAAAATGTTCACGATTTTAATTGGTCTCTATAAAAAAGAATTTTAAATGGTAAATTTTTAAAATATATAAACTTTTAACAAGATGTGCTCTTCTCACTTTTTTAAAAATTATTTTGACCTTATATTTAACGAGTTTAAATCTTTTACCATTTGAGCGGTCTTATTTTTTTCCCTTCCGAGTACAGTCAGATTTTGTGTTTGGAATATTTAATAATAATAAAGTCTGATTGGGATTTCTCTCTCTATTGTTTTTTGGCTCCAACTCAATTCTCCATCTCTCTCCTCCTCCTCCTCCTTCGTACGTTCTGTAAGTTTTTGCTACATTTCTCTTTACACTTCGCTCCTTTGTTATTGTTATCATGCTTTACATACTCATTCTTCAATTTTTTTTCTGCGTTTCTGTGTTAAATGAAACCTTTCTTGTATTTGCTTTAATGACCAAAAGTTATTCAACATTTTCGTTTCCTGATCATCATTTTGGTTTCTTACAGGAGAACTTTTAGGGTTTCATAGAGGTAGTAGTTAGAGAGAAAATGGCATAGAACAGAACATATTAATGTGATTCATGTTATGGTTTCTTCATTTCATGCTATTAGTTAGCTAGGGACTATGAAGCAGATATACTTCTCGGATTAGGCGTGTCCCGATGTTAGATACATATCATGTCTGACACTGACACGACATCGATTAAATTTAATTATGTCATTTTTTCAAATTATTATCAGTGTCAGACGTGTCTGTGTCATCTACAGTGTCTGTGTCTGAGTTTGTGTTTCATAAGTTAGGGATGAAATGAAACTAACAATTTGGGATCTTTGGGTTTTTCTTTCTTGACAAAAAATTATTCAATATTTTCTTGTTTTCTGGTCATCATTTTGGTTTCTTAAGGAGGATTTTTAGGGTTTCATAGAGATAGTAGTTAAAGAAAATGGTATATAATAGAACATATTAATGTGATTCATTCTATGTTTTCTTCATTTCATGCTATTAGTTAGTTAGGGACTATGAAGCATAAATACTCTTTGGATTAGCGTGTCCTGGTGTCAGATACATATCGTGTCCGACACTTACACGGCACCGATTACATTTAATTATGTGATTTTCTCAAATTATTATCAGCGTCGACGTGTCCGTGTCATCTACGGTGTCCATGTCTGAGTTTGTGCTTCATAAATTAGGGATGAAATGAAACTAACAATTTGGGATCTTTGGGTTTTCTTGAATAGTGAAAGAGAAGAATTAATGGAGAGTGGCAAGAATCAGATCATTGAAGCTGGTTCACTTGGACATGGGGATATGATACATGTCAAGCTTCCCAGTGGCTCTTGGTGGCCTGCACAGGTTTGTGAATTACACGATTCACCTTAAATGATGAAACACTTGATACACTCTTTGATATTGATTTGTTGACGCTTTAATGTCGTAGGTTGTTAATGATGAGGCAATCCTTCAGAGCTTTCAACCTAGAAAGTGTCGCACCGGGGAAGTCCTTGTCCGGATCTATGGAAGCCAAGAATTGTCGGTATTTTATTCCATTTATGTTTCTTTACAATTTGCACATTAATTTGTACTAACGTGCCCTTTTTGTTTCGCAGCTTGAATGTGAATCCCGTTAGATCATGTTCTGAGTTTGAGATGGTAAGTTGATATTTGGATTTTGGTGACCATTTCAAGTAAACCTATTTTGTGTTGTTTTGTAAATCTAATGGATTTTGCAAGATTTTCTCTGTGCTTATATATATTTATATTATGATCTTTCAGATTCTCAAGAATAATAATGCGGATCTCAGAAAAATACTCGAGGAAGGTCTTCTAAAGGTAACAGTGGCTACTTTAATTTAGTTGTTAAATGAGGCTATAAGTGTTATCCATAGATTTGTTCTTTTAGGCAGTGAGACGTCTTCAAAATATTGAATTAATTCTGTCTGCTGTTGTATTTTTTAATGGGTGAAGGACCTTCCTAGCTCTAAGAAGAAATCAGCATCGAAGGCCAAAGGTTAGTGCATTTTTCCTGTTATTCTAATGGTTTTGCATGCTCTATGAAGTTCAAATAGCATATCTGTTTTTTTCTTTTTCCCTTTCCAAGGAATAGAAATAACAAAAGTGTAGTATGAACAATTTAAGGGCTTGCATAACTTTTCCACTTGTTGTTATTGTTAAATACAGCCTTATATGGTGTGTGATCAAATCATGATTTGTTCCTACTTCGTTATTTTCTCCGCATAGCCTTTACACTGTTGTTTTTCTTTCCCAACTGTATACGTAGGCTGTAGCTACCTAGCTTATTAATGCCACTTGATGGTTCTTTGTGCTCTTATTAGTCCATTGGAGTCCAATGGATGCTTGAGCCATTGGAAGATATAATGTCTTTGATAAGTATGTTCTGCTGTTACTGTATGTTGAGAGGCTTAGTTAGTTTGGTTGATTGGTCAGTTAGCGGGTGGATTAGTAAGATAGTTAAGCGAAATAAGGCATGTTGCCTGTAAATAGAGAGGAGTGATTAGAGAGAGATTATCTTACCATTTGGAAATAGGTGAGGACCTTTTAGGAATTGGGAGAGTCTATAGTCTCTTGAATACCCCAGGAATAGTTTGTAATCTATGTTCTTTCCCTCAATTCAGTAATAATGCCAGTTAGTTTCTATCACTAGTATCAGAGCTATTCTGATTCAGGGGGATCGATGAGCTGTGTAGGAATTGTGTTGTAAAGGTGGCTGTAGAAGAGATGAAAGGGGAAGCCTATTGGTGGCTGATCCAAGCAAAACTATATTTTTGGGGAAAGAAGAATGAGTGAAGAGATGAAACTATGGTGGGTTGTTATATACTTTTATTTGCATTGAGAGGATAAGATGTAATTGGTGGGTTTCTTGGAAGTAGAGTAATCCAAGGTTTGGAGAGTCTATGACAGGAAGAAGAAAGAAAAAGTGGGAGAATAGGAGTGCTGCCACCTAGGCAATTAGTTAGGTTATTCCAATAAGGAGTAGCGGAGGCTGGGTATTGGCTATTTGACTCGCTCATGTAATCATCACTGTGTCAGGAACCGTACGGCAGGCAGATAGAGAGAAGAGAGAAAGTTCTCTTCTCTCTGAGGATCTACAACTCTGAGCTTTGTAAGAAAGTTTTATTCTTAGTTTTCAGTATTCGAATTGAATTCACATTCTCTTTTCCATTCATTTTACTCTGCTCTGTCAATTGGTCCGACCTGCCCCTGTTCAATATGCCTAAAAGGGCCGACAGAACGACTGCTGTGGAAGTCTGTTTGGAACGATTGGAGACCAACATTGAGGCGATGAAGGAAGCGCTCCTGGCGAGATAAACCGTTTGATGAGATGAAACCGACCCTCACGGGAGTGACGACATGACCTCGTCTTTGGGGGAATTTCGTATGCCGGCAAAGGTGGAATTGTCGTGTTTGGAGAGGATGATCATGTCGCATGGATCACGCGTGCAGAGATGCATTTTGAGGTTCAACGCTTTTCAGAGGACTCGATGGAGACCCTGATTGATCATGAGATTCAGCGGTGGTCGCTTGGACAATCCCATCGAAGAGATGAAGGAACTGAAGCAGACAGCATCAACATGGAGGAGTATATCACATGATTTGAGTTGTATTTGTCACAGTGTTGCTGTTTGATAGAACAACAAGTTCAAGGATATTTTGTGGGTGGTCTATGCCATGAGAGACACTCCAGGGTGAGAACCTTCAAGCTGAAATCACGTTACCAAGCAATGCAACTTGCAAGTGACGTCGAGAACGAATTTGCTGTGTTGGAGCAACCAGGTCATCAGTTTGAGTCACACCTGGAACCTAGGCAGAGGAGTGAATGCAGTACTGATGCAATTGAAGCTTCCAATAGCTTATTTCATCGAGGCCTTTTCGGGTAATAAGTTGTGTAAGTTAGCTTATGACAAGGAGTTAATGGCTTTGGTGTTAGCCATTCAGTACGGGAGGCATTATCTTTTTGGTCGGAAAATTTGTTATCTATTCGGATCATAGAAAGTTTGAGGCACTTGGTCCAACGACAAATCACCAGGGCTAACCAACAAGAGTTGATAGGTAAGTTGTTTGGATTTGATTTTGAGGTGGTTTGCAAAATGTGGTTGGAGAGTAAAGTGGCAGTTGAGCAGTGTAGGCAACACGAAGAATATGAGGGGCTTAAAGGCAATCTACATGGTCGCTGGGACAACATAGATGGTCGTTCAGTTTGTACTTGGTATTCTTTCCATCATCACTTGCCAAGGCATACACGAAATAGGGATGAAAGGCAATCTAGACAGACCACCACCACTGCTAGAATACCCCGACTTCCCTGCCGGCAGCTTTGCAAGACTGTTTTTGGATAAATTGAGAACTACTCCCTCCGTCCCATTACAATAAATGCAAAGTGGATAATAATAACTTGGGAGTCGTGTAAGTTGTATTATCAGAGGGTACAGTTGGAAGAAAAAAAACAATTAAAAGTTATCTTGAAAACTAAAAGTGGCAATCTCCTTGAGACAATGTTTTTTGGTTGCAAATGTGACAATTTTTATCGGACAAAGGGAGTATATCACTGAGTTGCATGCAATGGGGTCCTAGATGAACTGCTTGGGTTATTCATATATCATCCTTCACCCTTAGGACAAGGCAAATATTTAGCGGAAGAGTATTTATAAGAAGGTTTTGTTGCTGTATGTTAAGTGTCTTACTAAGTTATTACGGAATTAGTTAATTGGTCAGTTAAATGGCTTGTTTTCTATAAATAGAGAGGAGTGATTAGAGAGAGGATAATCATGTCATTTGGAAATAGTTTGGGGGCCTTTTAGGCATATGGAATAGTTTGTAATCTTTGCTCTTTCCCTCAATTCGGTAATAATACCAGTTGGTTTCTATCAGTCTCACTGTCACGCGAAGGCGTCCTTCCGATCAATCTTGACTGAGACAGTTGTCAGTCCTTTGCCAGCCTTTGCCCACTCTTTCTTCACTAGTTCTATTTTACAGCTCCTAGCAGCTGTTTATCCATCATGGTTTATCTTCTATTTCAATCTGCTTCTGTTTTGACATTTGCCGCGTGTTCACTATGTTTTGGTACAGTTTCTGTATTATGTCTACGAGGTCTTGTATATACATGATTACTTTTGGCCTCAAATACCACTGAGTGACTGGTTTTATTTGTCTCTAGGGTAGTATCTTCAGCTTCAGTGCTGGTTAGGATATTAGCTTTTATGTTGTGATATACATCAGAATGCTCAGTTATTGATTATAATGCTGGATATTAGTTATTTTTAGTGCAGATCACTGATTGATTGTAAATCAATGTGTAAGTTTCAGCACTTCTAATTAGCCTAACAAACAATTCCTCTCATCATTCTTTTTCAACAGGAACGCCAAGTGAAAAAACTGATAGCAAGGCAAAATCCAACAAGAAAGTTGAGGAGCAGACTCCAGCCAAGCGCCAAAAACAAAATAAGGAGTCGAAGGATGGTGATCTTGCTAGCCCAAGCTGTGTAAGTATATGGATTTGAACCTTTTTAATTCGCGTGTTGGTTGGATCCAGTGACTGACTATATTGTACTCAGGAAACAACAGCCTCTGGAAAGCTCCAAGAGCTGAGTTCTCGGAGGATAAGAGTGATGCAAAGCCTGGGTCTCGTTGCTCCACTTGGATCACCATTCACCAAAGATAGGCGTAATTGCAACAAAATCCCATGATTATGGGGATGGAAAATTGTTTGCATGTGAAGAACTTGCGTAAATGTATTCTCTTTTAATAGAACATGCACATGCTCATTTAGTCAAATACCTTGTTAAGGAGTGTTTAATCTGCAGTTTCGAAGTTTCTTTCAAGCACGTGGAAGTAATTGTCCATTGGGACAAAAATGCTCAGCAACATTTATGAGTTTAGTTAGGTGGTCTACCATTGACTTTTGCATGCTAGTTTCTGATTACTTAAGTTGGAAGTCTATGGGATATATGTCTCGTGTGATTTTTGCGACAACTTTTTACTGCTCTTTTACACCTGCTAGTGCTTGTTTTGGGGGATATAACTTATGATTTGCTAAAACTTTTTACTGCATGGTAATCATTATTTTTTGCTTAAATGTCTTTCAGTAAATATCGGTTTTTGAATCCTGTAAGATAAATTGTTTCGGTCCTTGAAACCAAAAAAATTGTTTTGGTTTTTGTTTATAATATTTTTTCACTTTGGAGTTAGACGGTCCGTGTTTTAAGACTAAAACCAACACAAGGATCAAAACTTAAATCTTTTAAGGACCAAAACTATTTTTTTACAGCAATTAAAAAGTAAAAACTGATATATTTTCAAGGTTGAAAGATATTTGTTTTTGGATTAAGGTTGGATGGATTTGATTTGTGTATTTTGTTACTTTAATAAGCATATTACAGTTTGATCATTGTTGACGTGAAACTTTAAACTCACTGTGAGTGAATTATACAACTGATCATATGGGTGTTGAGTCCAGTGAAATTAGTTATATTTAATTTGTGATGAACATTATGTTCGCATCTTGTTGGGATGTGCTTAGTGTTTTACTGTTTCTCGAACAAGATAGTCTTAGTAGGAAGATGCACGTGGAAAGCCCAAAAAAGGCATACACTCAACACATGTTTAATGATGTCTAAATCTCTTCTATTATCACTGATAGCGGAGCGAAGAGAGTAAAACATGTAAGAGTTGGGACTTGGATCCTCTTCGATTGCTGAATTGTGTCTATCTCTTTCTTACTATCACTTGAAGAGGTTACAAACCGAAAGAGAATAGACTAGTATATTGTAAGTAGGAAGAAAAAAAAAGTCTGTTTAGAATATTAAAATTCTTAATTTTGGAATATAAATCCGTGTTTACTTTGAGTGTATGTTTGAATGTATGGTGAGTTTGGGAAAAAAAACTGGCGTCATTGTCATTTTATCAAAACTTCAAAGTGTAACTTTTGTTAGAAACATCATAGCGTCTCAATTATGTATCAAAAATCTGAACCCACTTGGATTGGCTTGGTGGTATATTGACTTGGGACCTAGGAGCGTGGTCCTCCTCGAGGTTTCATGTTTGATTCTCTCTGGTACTAATTTAGATGGACTAATTTAGCTTCTTAAAAAAAAAATGAATCTGAACGGTGTCTCAATGTCTTGAATTATTCAGCTGATCTGTTTATGTGTGTGTATGTGGAATTAAGGAAGGTAACATGAGAAGAATGGTTAGGTATTTTACGATCTTTTTAAATCACATGTTCACACTGCTTTTAAAATGAGGTGAATTGCCCTGTTTGTTTGTCTTTTGTCAAAGAATGGTTTGTTTTCAAACCGATTCTTCTTTTATCTGATGTAAAAAGAAAAAGCGGTTATTCTTTTGCCCCTTGAGGACAAAGCGCAGAATATTGTATTTCCACTCCTTTACCTTTTTCCCCTTTTTTCCTATTAGAGGAAGTTAAGCTGAGCAGCTCGAATCCAACACTCCATCCCTGTGCTTATTTGGTCTAATTGTTCCAAGTTTAAAGAACATCACTTCACTTTCTTTGCTTTTAAGGTGACTGAGTTGGAAAATGGTTAATTTATGGGCATAATAACTAACATTAAACATACATGCAAATCTACTATGTAATAAAACCTAGTGAATTATCAAGTGCACATCACATATTATGTAGAATAAGATCTTTTGAAGCTATAACTCTTACCAGCTATCTTATTATATCTATCTTTTTTCATATCATGTCCATCAAAGAAGCTATAACTCTTGTATGAAAGAATTTAGACAGTTGCATAAATCTGAGAGTAAAAAGATATCCCACTTTGAGAAACAATTAGGATGAGTAATTTTACTAATGTTATACAACACGAGGTAGTTTACCTAATAATTCTATATTGTTTTTTTTGTCAAAAAAAAAATTATATAGACTTTAATGATATTTTTTAAAAATATACAATTTTATATTTCACCAAAATTTCATGTTTTCCTTGATAGCCCTTAAAATAAAAAGACTGATGACAAACATCATTAACGCATTAAAACTCTTTACTAAAAAAAGCAACAAATGATGAACTAGTTAATAGTCGAAAAGATATCGCTAATACCGTATGAGTTACTCTAGCATATTGAATATGTGTTGTTTAGTTAAAAAAAAACATGTCAACTAGTTGATAAATACAAAATGACATGAACAAACATTTTTAATTAATACTTCATTTGTTCTTTGTTACTTATCGTTTTTGTTAAAAAAAATATATATTTCTATTTACTTGTCATCAAAGTTGAATGCTATTATTGTTTCATCAATAAGTTAAGTATTTATTTCAAATATAGTAGAAATAGATGAAATAAATAAATTAATTGCTAAGGATATTATTGAAAGAAAGAAAATAATCACTACTAGAAAAATCAATTTTAGAGAGGGTAGAAATCCGTCACTAAACTACCATAATTCCCTCACTAACGAATTTAGTGAGGGATTTAGTGACGACCGGTAATCCCTTAAGAATATTGGCCTTGCTAAATTTTTGTGAGGGATTTTGGTTTCCGTCCCTAATTGACACGGATAAAATCCCTCACTAATCATATAAATCCGTCACTATATATGCACCAGAAAACTTTGGCAAATCCGTCAGTAATCAGTGAGGGATTCTTGTTCCCTCTCTAATAGTGAGGGACTATTCCATAGTTGTTTACCAATATTTCCGTCTCTAATTAATGACGGATTGCTATTCCCTCTCAAATTGTGAAGGCATATTTCATCACTAATTGTGATGAAACTAAATTCCCTCACTAATTCAAACAGAAATTTAATGACAAATCTCAAACCAGATTTCATTAATTAATTATATTAGTATTGTAAATATATTTACTATATTAAACTTGTTGAAAATTATAAATATACAATAAAAAACAATTGATAAATTGTCTTCATACCCATCACCATAAAAGTCATGAGGAAACTTAATAAGTTTACAACCATTGTTCAACTCTCAAAATACATGAGTCATAAGGAAACTCTCAAAATAAGTTTCATAAGAAACGCATAAACATTTTTAATGGTACTAGAAGTAGCACATTAACTAAGTTTGCAACCAAGCTATCAAAATAACCATATGTTATACATACTATATATCTATATATCAAGTAGATGGAGGTAGAGGTGGGTGTAGATGACCTTGAGAAATCATTTCCATCAATTTAGTCATTTGCTCCCGCGATGCACGAATCAACTTCTCATGAGCCTTCAATTTCTCTTTAAGTGATGTGTTTTCAGCCCTCATTTGTTCAAATTCAGAATGTAAGATGCCATCAGATATGGAAGATCTAAATGGCTTATATTTCCCAGCTTCCGGGCCCAAACCATATATACGACCCTTCTTATTTACTCCTCCAACAACATCTAAGAAGATAATGTTGTCACTTTCATGTCTAGAAACATCATCCCCTAGTGCCTCCTCATGTGAATCCCTCTCAATAATCCTTTTTTCAAACTCATCCTGCAAAATAATAATATTTTACTAACAAGTAATAATTTCATACTTCATTCAGTCAACAAAAACAAACTAACATTCTGATATATCTTCTTGTCAAGACAATTCATTATTTTTCCCACAAGCAACATTATTATACTGTGTTCACTGCTTGCCTATATTACAAAAACTGAAGCATCAAGTGGAGTTAGGATTGGTATGGAATAAAAAAAAAAAGAATTGAAATGTCAGTGCTCAGTCTAAGTCATAGGTACATTTATATTATTTCTTAATATCTTTTAAGCTAATTGATTAAACATACACTTGCAGACTGCTACATATGTGCTTAACATTTAGCATCAGTGTAGAACCTCCATAAAAATAACATCAGTGTATAACTAGTTCCCAACAACTAGCATAAATGAACAATTATTTCAGTGCAGATCTATTAAAACAATTAGAAATAGCATCAGTTCTTAACAATAGACTAAATACTAAATATTCATCAAGTTCAATAAGGTCATGAAGTATTAACTTACAGCAATATCCTTTGATTTTGAGGATATTTTATCTAGAGATAGTTTATCACACACAACTTCAAGATAAGAAAGAAAGTTATCTAGCTCCTGAAATTCAAGAACTGTGGTATAGTCCTATCGAAACAAGTAAAGAATGAATTTGGAATGGTACAATAAAGACAACAAAATAAGAGGATATTCGCATGTAATGAGGAAATTAAACAAAAACAGCAACATACCCATTTCTTCTTGAACATGCCAATCTTGAGACACTTTGATTTGGGAACGCCATCTACAACCTTGTAGCCATATACTTTGGGCATATTAGGAAGGTCATCAACAAACATCTTCAGCTTGGATGCATTTATATGTTTCACTGTAGCTGATGATGATGATGTTGATAAGGTAACAAAACATAGTAAATAAGCTAAAAGAGTGAGTAGCTTCAAGAGCAATGTTTTCTCCATCGCTACCTTGTTGGAAGGTGGATTTGAGATAGACTAATATAAAGAGAGGAAAAGGAGAATGTTGTAGTGAGAACTCTCCTTACAGCAACATCCTTTTATGTGTGTTTGTTGTTGTATGAGATGTGGAAGGATTTGTTGCTTGCCCAACAATAGAGTGTGATGGAGTAGTGGCAGCCATACCTCTCCCAGATGAGTGTGGTACCCCCAACTCTCCTACCTCTACTGATACCTATACCAGTACCTCTTCCTCCACCCGTCATAGTAACATTTCATGCCATCTATATATACATATAAAAAAACATATATTTGATTAACACATCAAAATCTGGACATATCTAAAACATATAACACAGATGTCAGAAGAAAGTTCAATGGTTATTTGTAAGAAAAGCTTCTTATCATGTCGGTATGAGTACTTCTTATCCTACCAAATGCAAAAACAGAAAACTACCAAGGGAACAAACATAAAAGGCTGGGACAGCAGGCCAAACTACAATTACAAAGCAGCTGCGCAGGTACCTCAGCACAGAAGAACAGCAGAAGGTGCTGTTAAGGTCAGATAGAATCCACCAAAAGCAACAGAACAGCCAAAAACCAGCAGCTTGTTTGCACCAAAAAAAACTCCCATGCCCCATCAAAAAGTGGGCATATATCAAAAGTTGCATACACCAAAAAAAAACAGATTAGTTCATTCTCTAAAAGAGCACAGTGACCTACTTAAAGTGGCTATATCAAAAGTTGTTGATTTTTTAGGGAAATAACAGGTGTACATACAAAACATAACTCATTTCATCAAGAGGTGGAAGTTGGAAAATGTACACTAATCAATACTGATGCTGCTCTCGATATTCTTCTTTGTCAAAATATATATTATTTGGTTTTTCACTTGTGTTTGTCTAAAAATGAATAGCAAGTAATCTTTGTCAATGATATTTACAAAGAAGTTACATGGAAGGGTTATAGAAAATTCAAAGGAAGTTTCTGACTCTGCAAAGCCAAAAAAAAGCAAGAGGGTCAGTGCTAATAATAACTAATCCATAAAGATTACTAGCTAATTAGTCAACACAATAGAAAACGAGTTGTGTTATTCAAATATACAAAAACTGAAGCAGTTTTCATACATAATGTACAATACATACATTTTTATGCGCTGTATGTTCTGTTTTGAGTGTAAATAAATTCAAATAAATATCAAAATGCTATCAAAGTTAAAGCAACAAGTCGTATCTTTATAACTAAGTTTAAAGTCATAAAAGCTTAACCAAGTACAAATTTGACGATTTCTTAAAATTAAATGACCTATATCAGGGACAACACCCTGCTCTAAATTGTATCAACACCATATCACATATCAACAAAATTCGAACCCAAAATCCAAGTGTCACTTCAAGTAAGGCCATGATGAAAATCACAGTTAATATATATAAATTAAAACAACATCAGTATCACAAACATCAATTTCACTGAAGAAAAAAACTCTGAAAAAAATAAAAATAAAATAAAAATAAATAACAAATAAATTCTGAGATTGAGAGAGTGGTTACCGTGATTCTGAGATTCACTGAAGATTTGAGAAAGGATTTCGGGAGAAGGAAGAAGATTCACTTTTGGGAGTGAGATTCAGTGAAGATCTGTATTGTGAGAGCATGAGCACAGTGAGGAGAAATTCAACATCAAATTCAGAAGAATCTACAAATTAAACACATAAATTAGTAAAGATGAGAATGGGAAGAAATTTAAAATTGAAACCTTGACAAAAGAATCTGAAACTAACCGATTTTGGGACTGAGAAGAGCTTTTGCGATTTCGTGAAGATGAATGCGATTCCGTGAAGATGACAGCGATTCCGTGAAGGTGTGTGCGATTCTGAGAAGAAGAGAGCTTGCGATTAGTTTTTGAGAAGAGCTTGCTGTTTGGGATCGATAGATTTGGTTCAGATTTGGAACTTTGGAGCGATTCATTTTTGGATTGAGAAGAGCTTTGGTTTAGATTTGACGTGAATTGGGAAATTTTTTTATCTGAAGAGTGGTTGAGTGTTTGGGAAATTTTTTTGGTTAATTTAGGGTTTGTGAATATTGAGTTCTTGGGTTTGAGTATGAAATTTTGTTGGATAATTATTTTAGGGTGTTTGTGAGCCAAAAAAAAAAAAAAGAGGGGGGATATTTTAGTAGAGAGGAGGGAAAAACCAAAACGTGAAAAGAATTGAGGGGGAAATAATTCAGTTTTGATAGTAGTGAGGGTTTTAGTGAGGGATGCCTTGGATAGAGTTATGTAAGTGATATTAGTGAGGGTTTTAGTGAGGGATCCATTAGAGAGGGATAAAGTCCATGCCAAATTCCGTCACAAACATACAGTTAAAGAATTTAGTGAGGGATTTAGTCACGGAATTTTTGTGACGGAATTTTTGTGACGGGTATTTAAACATTTCCGTTACTAATGCTTGGCAACTCATGTTTTGTGGAAAATACAAAAATCCGTCCCTAAATCCGTCCCTATTAGTGAGGGATTGTCTTCCCTCCCTAAAATCCGTCTCTAAATCGCGTTTTTCTAGTAGTGAATGGTAACAAAAGTTTCAAAATTTATCGGTTGCTTTTATGTGTGTAAAAAGTCAAAAAATCATACGTAAAAAGGAACATATGGGGTAATTTATTTATTTTTCAATAAGATACCTAGGGGGAAATTATAAGGGGAGAAAAAATATAAATTGAACCACTACTTGAATAATATTTGAAAAAGATATAAGTAAAAATTCCCTAAAAAAAAGATATAAGTAAAAATAGTTACTACTACTTGAGAAAAATTTGTTGCCAAAATATATATGTTTTCGTCATGCAAACTTATAAGACATAAACTTTCCGTTGTAAACTCAAAATTGTTTGTCAAATAAAGCTTAAACCGTGGAAACTTCTTGTAGTTAGGGATTTACACATTTAATACGGTCATACGATCCAAGGTCATACGATCCAAAATACTATTTAATTATTTTTGGTAAACTTTGTGTCGACGTGTGGCTTATTCAAAGCTTTTATTCACGAAGAATGTTATCAAATGTCTTTTTTTTTGGTCAGGTTTTGAACTCCGGACCTTGCATATTTTATGTATTGTTCATACCAATTGAGCTAAGCTCACTGGGACATGTTATCAAATGTCTAAGTGCAGGTTTAAGGGGTTAAAAAAAGTGACTTTTATACAAATAAACGATGTTATTATTATTTTGTCAAAAGTCTGACTTAAATTTCTATGATAATAATTCTATTATGGATTTCTTAAATAATGTAGAGTGTGTATGAATTTGGGATGAGAGAGTTTTTTTAGTTAATGTAATTTTTTTTAGGAAATTCAAATTTTTTTAGATAAATTTTATTGTTTGTATAATTAACACTACAAAAAAATGTGTATTTTCCGGCGGCTAAAATTTGGATGTTCCGGCGGTTTTAGCCGCCGCTATGTACATTTCTGGCGGTTTCAAAACTGCCGAAATTTTGTCTGCCACAAAGTTTAAAGCGGCGGTTTAAGAAGGACCGCCATGCAAACTGTTGTAATACGCGTTTGGTTAAACCGGCGGTTTTAACCGCCACAATATACACTTTTTCAGCAAAAAAAAATTGAACATAGTGGCAGTTTCAACTGCCGTAATGCCCATTTTTTAAGAAAAAAAATCCTGCACATAATGGCAGTTTGAACCGCCGTAATAGTCACTTTTTTAACAAAAAAATATATCTGAATGACACATCTTAATAACAATTATTAATACTAATATAAATAATTTTTGTACATAAATTGTAATATTACAATGTGTAACATAGTCCAGCAACCATGAATGTTTATAAACTAAACTTAAGCTCTTCAATTATGTTGTAGAGTTTATCTCTGATATCTTCTACATATGTATGGTCCTCCTTATCTCCTTAAAGTTATGCTGTTCTTGAACTTCTCTGATACATGCACACACACGTACACGTAGATCAAATAAGGTTCACATAATGCTAAGTCACAAAACAATAGAACTTGATAAAAAAAAGCATTAAAAGAGGAAGCAAAAGAGGAACCTGAGTTTCAAAAACAATCCCCCATTGATCACTTGTCTTTCTATCAGTAACTCTCCCAAAGTACTGAAACAAAACTACATATATTGTAATACATAACTGAAAAACAAAACTATATGAAGAACAGAAAAACACCAACTACTAAACCAGAACAGGAACTGCCATCAGTACATGACATTGCTCATAAAGACTTATACGCTCCTAAAACTTTTAAGGTTAAGAAACAAGGATGACTTTTAGTAAAAGAAAAAATATACCACTTACAAGATTCAAGAGATAAGACAAGAAATCAGAGTACCTAGATAAGTCAAGCATATTTAACTACCTTATAAAAGCATATCACAAAAAAAGCATACTAATGCAAGCATTCCTATTTATCATTCCAACTAATCATTTAATGACAAATATGAAGTGAATCATTACATGAGATGAGGGAGTACTAAGCAAACAGAAAATTAAACTGAAGCAAACAACTGCCATAATAAAACCGCCGGAAATCTTCTGTTTTTTTGTAGTGTAAGGATTGGTAAAATTTACAAAGTTTAGCATTAACCAAAACCTGTGCATCACGATATCATAGAAGCAACCATTTATCTAAAGAGATGGTAGCAAAAATCACTTTTTATGAGCCTTCTCTAGTAGTTAGTTATTAGTCACACCTGCAATATATTCATTATTATAGCCTTTCTAAATGAATATTCAAATTAAAGGATAAGCCAAAAATCTTCTAAGCACACATCAATGTAGGTATAAACCAAAAACACTATGTTCGTTCAGTGCTTCAGTTTTATAGTGTTCCAGCACATAAACAAAGAAAAAGAGGATCAATCAAACAAATTTTGAACCTATGAAATTAAGCAAATTTCTTACTGCCTTGACTCTGGCAAGTATCCACTTTTTGGAATTCTGTAGCAATTGTCTAATCATGTTCACATATAATTAACATTAACTCAATACAGAATGATAGATTCAGCAAAAAAACAAAACCATTCAAGTGAAGCCAATAAAAGAACAAGTTAAAAGCATATTATTGAACAAAAATCTCAGTAAAATATCCAAAACAAATGCAGGACAGATTAAGTTAACAATGTTAACTTTCATTCAACTTTAAATAAACATCAAATGCATCCAGTTTTCAGAATGTCAATGTGAAATTTATACCTCACCAGGATGTGTATGTCTTGTACTTCTTCACAAATAGAAATTGAGGCCCTTCATTAAACTGAAAAAATGAATAAATTGGCTCATTAATCGAATTTCAAACTATGTAGACATCATGCCTCAGGATTGAAGGGGTGCCCAATGTATGACACATGTTCGTGTTGACACAAATACGACACCAACAGATGAGGTTGCAATCAATAATTCCATTTTCTCAAATTATTACTAATGTTCATGTGTTGGTGTCATATCTCATGTTAGTGTTTGTGCTTCATAGATGTTAAATATCAAACTTAAATTACTAAAAGGTACGATACAACACATTCTCATAACAACAAGTATATCGCACGTGAGATGCGCTGCAGCTGCAACCCAATCTCACAAATCATAACCACCATAGTGCTCAGGACACTATCACCATTCTAACAAAAATCAAAAATTAAAATGATGTTCCCTCTCATTCCATTAACCAAATCAACAGATACAACTTACACTAAAACCCATTTTCATCAATACACAATTAATAAAAATATTCAAGCTTTTACCTGCTTAGAAAGATAAAGAGGTTAATGGTTTTGGTAATTCAAGCTGAGGAACCCACCTATTACAAAAATCAAACATTATAAAATCAAATCAAACCTAATATTTCATAAACTAAAAACAAAAACCCTAGAAGGAGATAGAAAAACAAACCGGCAAGAGAGAGGTCCAAAGAAGATTATGATTAGCAAACAAATCTGAAGCGTTATTGTCGTTGCTATCTGACTGTAGATAAATCGATGGTGCTGCGGTTAACGGCATGGAAATTAAAATTATAAGTGCGCCAATCTCTTAAAAAATATTGTAAAAAACGGAGGTTGAAACTGCCGTAGTATACAATCTAAATAGTTAAAAATAATATTGCCTATTTCGGCGGCTAAAACTGCCGTAATATCTCGTGAATAGTGGCGTCTACTAAAACCGCCAGAATGTACCGATTATAGCGGCGGTTAAGGGGGACCGCCATAATAAAACCTCCAGAATTCTCCAGATTTTTTGTAGTGTAATTTGGAGAATTTTCACAATGAAAGAAATGAAGTATTTTGTCCAAACTAAATTTAAATTTTTTTAAATATGACACCTAAAATCTAGGAATTTAAAATTTCTTCTTTATATTGATTCTTATAATTTTTAAAACTTTGCAAGTTTTTCCAATAGTTTCCAAATTTTCAAATTGGGGCAAATAAAAAAACGCAAATTGACACCTAAAATCTGAAAACTTGCCCCTAAAGTTTTCAAAAATTGTGAGTTGGTCCTTGTTTTTTAAATTTCAAATTTGACCCAAAACTTTTACATTTATAAAAGTAGCTAAAATATGTTAAGAATGAAATTTTGTTTAGTCTGCAACAACCAAGCCTTATCTCACTAAGTGAGATCGGCTACATGGATCAAATGACGTCATAATGTTCTATCAAAAACCATATTTAGATAAAAAAATAAGATGAATTATTTGAATTGTTTAAAATTTTCAATTCCCTAATCCAAACACATTTTTAAGCACTTTTTGTTTTTGTTTATGAAAGAACACTCTTAGACACTTTTCCCTAAAAAAAAAATAATGTTAGACACTTTGTTAACATGTGATTTTATTTAGAGGAATGCTAGCAACACTCTCTTTTGAGCACTCTCTCTAGCACTCACTCTTTTATTGGGTGAAATCAATGTATGTCCCACCACTTTATGTGGGTTCCATTTCAAAAGTGTAGGTCCTATATTAATTTCACCCAATAAAAAAGTGAGTGCTAGAGAGAATGCTCAAAAGAGAGTGTTGTTAGCATTTCTCTTTTATCTATTGCTTGACAAAATCACGAAACGCAATAATATCAAAACCTATGAAGCCCGGATACGTAGTGCGATACGGGTACGATACGATACGGGTACGCGAATACGCGAAATTTTTAAAATTTAGGATACGATACGGCTAAGATACGTTAACAAAATATTTATATTAAAATTTATATGCGTGTAAAATACTTAAAAAAAACATTGATTACTCATACTATATAATCATAAAAGTTACAATTTACAAAAAAAAAAAAATACATATGATCAAAATAAAAAATGTAAAGTTTTTGTATAAATCATATTCTATTTTCATTCATATGTTAGGATATCAACAAATGTATCAATAAAAGAACTCAAAACAAAGTTTGTTTAATGTTGATTGATTAAATCTCCCCTCTCTCGTTACTTTCATCAACCAAAATCATAATATTTAATTTGTTAATTGAAAAGTAATTATAGTGATTCGTATCTTAAATTTTCACAACACAATCTCATTTTTATACACTTCATTTTTTTGGATACGTCTGTGTGAAGTATCTTATAAGTATCTGTGTGTATCCGTCGAGTATCTTTTAAGTATCCGATAAAATATATATTTTAAATTAAAATAATTAATTCCGATACTTCTGGGATACGGTATCCGGAGTATCCGCGGAGTATCGGTATCCGATACGTATCCGACACGGGTACGGCACCATTTTGGAGTATCCGGGCTTCATAGATCAAAACCAATGGTCATATAATTATATGCCAAGACTAAACAGTCTAATTTCAACTTTGATAAATCAAACCCAAACACAAAGTTGACATATTTGTAGTTCAACTTTATGATGGTAGAAAAACTAAATTTCCATTAGATAAACACAATGATAAAAACCCATGACCATTTGACATAAACGAAATGATAATGTTTTGAATTTCCAATGGCAAAACAAAAAAGAATGTCAGCTGTTGTAGGAAGCAATGAGGAAGATCAAAATGTCAAAACAAAACAAACAACCCAACCAAAATATTTGAATTCATTAGTAGAAGGGTACAAAATAGAAAAACCACGATGAAAATACTATCCATCCATCCCCCATAGTCCAAATATAGACCCATTAAAAGCATCCTTATCAATTTAACGACCAAAATTCTACCTCTCAGCACCAAGAAGAAAAAAAAAAAAAAAAAACAAAGGCGGTGATAGATTTATCCAACCAATTATACCCAATTTGCAAGAACCTTCAACTCATATATATCCATCTTTTTCTGTCTCATATGTAACCATGTGGACCCACTTTGTTACCAGCGGCGCCATTAGTCTTGTTTACTTAATTTCCAATTCACCCACCACTTTCTCTTTCCATATTTTCTTTTCTTTTTATTTTTTAATAATAAATAAAGGCAAATTCTCAGATTCTATAAACCAAATCCAAAAACACCTCTTCACACTCTTTGCCTTGCCTCACCAATACACTATTTTCTCTCTTCTCTCTATTCTTCTCAAACCCTCTATTATATTTTATTGCAACTACTACTATCACTTACAATATATTATCCTTTTAAAATCCAAACAAACCCTTGGGATCAATAAACAAAGAAAATTGATTTTGTAATGAAAGGAGAATACGTAGAGCAACATTCTTCAAATCCCAACAAAGGAGGAAATGAAACACCACCACCTTCTTTACTATTCTCAAAGCTTCATCAATCACAATCACAATCCCCATTTCACCCTTTTCAACTTTCTCAACATGAATGTCAACCAATCGGTGAAGATGACAACCACAACAACAACAGCGGCGGTGGTGCTACCGCTCAGAAACCTAACTCCTCCGGCGACGGTGCAACTATCGAGGTTTCAAGACGGCCGAGAGGACGTCCACCTGGCTCAAAAAACAAACCAAAACCACCTATTATCATCACAAGGGATCCAGAAACTGTGATGAGTCCTTTTATTCTAGAAGTTTGTGGTGGAAACGATGTTGTTGAAGCTATTTCAGAGTTTAGTCGTCGCAAGAATATTGGTTTATGTGTTTTAACTGGTTCAGGAACTGTTGCTAATGTTACTCTTCGTCAACCTTCAACTACACCAGGAACCACCGTTACTTTTCACGGCCGTTTTGATATTCTTTCTATAACTGCCACTTTTGTTCCTCAACAACACGGTGTTTCTCCGGCGATTCCGAGTAACTTCTCGATCTCGCTTGCTGGACCGCAAGGACAGATTGTTGGAGGAATTGTTGCTGGAAATTTGATAGCTGCAGGGACGGTGTTTGTGCTAGCTTCTTCGTTTAATAATCCGTCGTATCATAGGCTTCCGTTGGAGGAAGATGAAGGTGGAAACTCGGTGTCTGGCGGTGGTGGTGATGGAAACTCGCAGAATGTTTCCGGTGCGGTGGATAGTGGACAAGGTCAGGGTGGTGGTGGTGGCGAGTCGTGTGGCATGTCGATGTACAACTGCCATTTGCCGTCGTCTGATGTGATTTGGGCTCCGTCTGCTAGACCACCACCACCTTACTGATATCATCATTCACATTTTCGTTTCTTTCTTGTTTCAAAAACCATGTTGCCTAATCTTCTCTTATGCTGGTTCTTTTGTTTTAATTAGTATTGTTATCTGTTTAATTATTAATTAATATTATAATTCGCTTTGTTTAGTTTGTGAACAGAAATTAACAAGACTAGCTTAGTATGGTAGTTATTTAGCTAGCTAGCTAGCTAGGTTAGTTTATTTTCATTGATATATCATTCGTTGTGTTGTTCATCATGTATTAGTGTTAATCGATTTATTCTACTTTGCGTGAGTTTATATAATTAATTAATTAATGTGTTTTTGACGAAGTGGTAACTAAGAGCATCCACAATGGTAGTTCCTTAACAAGGACTCCTTAAATGGACCCCACGTGACACATCACTTATTTATAATTTTTTAATAAAAGTAGCTATTAAGGACTCAATGACTCCAATGGTAATACACTAATAAGGACTCCAATAAAAAATACTTAAATATGTCCCACTATCTTTATATCATTAAACAAAAATAATTTATCTATTACTCCTTTTTACAAGTGGGACCATGTAGTACACATTTTATTACTCCTTTATGCAAATGGGACCAAGTAGTACACATTTTATTACTTTTTTAAACGTGGGACCCGTTAGTTACCCAGGAGAGAGAAGGTCCTTATATAGTTGCCCGTTCCTTAACGGGAACTCATTTTTTCTTCCTCCAATGGAGGGTCCTTAACGGGGAGTGGTCCTTGTTAAGTAAGGACCCCCCATTGGAGATGCTCTAAAGCTGAAGCATGTTTTCAAAGAAAAGGAAACTAAAGAAATGGGTTAATGTTGGTTAGGCTTTCTCTATCAACATTTAGAATAGGCCTTTATTTGTGCAGAAATGAGGAGTATATGTTTTTATGAAGAAAGAATGAACATCATAATGTATATGCTGGTTTTATCTGGTGGACACATTGTGTCTGAAATTGCAGCAGCTCATTTATTTCTATTGAATGTGGTCAAATTAAATTGCTGAGATTGTGTTGACCGATGATTAGTGATGATTTTCACTAAGTTCTCTCTGCTAAACTTCTTAATTCTTATGGGATTTTATTGAGAATGTGTTTGGCATATTTTGGAGGTTTGGTTATTGTGGTGACCCTGCATTTTACAAGAGAAATGATTTTTGATATAAAAAATAAATCACTCACCTCGTAAGTATAAGTTCGTTAATTACTTCCTCTGCCTTTGATTATAAGATCCACTTTGATAATCCTTTAAATATTACTCCATCCGTCCCGCAATATTTGACCTATTTGAAGAAAAAAATTGTTCCACAATACTTGAACTTCTCAAATTTTTAAGCTTAATTTGACAAGTTTACCCCTTATAGTTTGTAGTGGAACAAAGAAAGTAATCATTACTTAAAAAAGTGAAGGTTTAAAAATAATAGTAATAAGAGCAATTCAGTAAAAATATCATTCTCTTTCTTTCATCTTTACACTTTTTTTAATCTGTGTGAAATGGTCAAGTATTGCGGGACGGAGGGAATACTATGTTCTTGTACCAAAAAAAATGAGTGGTTCGTTTCAAGTGTATCAATGACTTCTTTTGAAGATCTATGTTAAATTTTTAATTAAAGAACATAAATTTGTTTGTTTCTTCGATTATTTCATCAAGTATTAATTGTAGAGACATTTACCAAAAAGTAATACAAACATTCTACTAATAATTTGTCAGACCAAGTTTATAATAAAAAACAGAGAAAAGACATTAGGTGTCCTTAATCACAAATGATACTATGGCTGAATTGAAGCAAGTTTTGTGAAAATAAAAGATTTTATTGATATTTTGCTTCAAAAAAAATAAAACCAAAAAAATGTGTCTCAATTCAAAGTATATATACTTGTATACTTTGTTTCTCTTGTTTTTATTGAATCACAGCATGGGAGACCTTCATTTCAAGATAATATTGATTTTGAGTAATAGTAATATTTAGCCTATATTTAGTATCACAGTGAGGATATCGGAATCACGATGATTTACTATAAATTTTTTTAAAAATTGCACTTTACTCCCTCCGGTCACTATTATAAGCAAATTTCAACTTTTTAGATTCATTCAATAAATGATGTATGTGGTCTATATTGTAGACTACATACATCATTTATTGAACGAACCTAAAAAGTTGAAATTTGCTTATAATAGTGACCGGATGGAGTATATCTTCTGTAAAATTAAATTACAGTGGATCAACATGATTCTGATGACTTGTAAAAAAAACATGATTCTGACGTATCTATTGTGATGTCGAAGATACACTAATTACCTATAACAACCTAACAATTATGTCTACAAATTGAAGTGTTTGAAGAAAGATGGTAAGTATAGAATGGAATGGAAACGGTGGTGTTGCTTTGAAGACCGAGAATATGCGTAGAGTGCACAGTAGTACTAGCTAGCTATACATGTGAATGTGATATAGGCCTGCTTGCAATGCTGAGAAAGGTCATTGGATGACGATAACAAAGCTGCTATCTAGCTATGTGATATAGTCTGCGGCTATGATCTGATATTTCTATTTTCAAAGTACGTATGGTTTCTTTTCTTGAATTAGATAAAGTACTTAAGAACGTGACTAGCTAGGGTTGTGATGGTGGTGCCTGCAGTATCTTTTCAGCGATGAGGAGATCTATCATCAAGAACAAATTCCACTTCTTCAAAGCTAGTCTTTCATTACTTTACTTTACTTTATACTATCTGATCACCTGATCTCTATACTCCCTCCGTCCTAAAATATAAGCAAAAAAATCTCATTTTCTTTGTATCAAAATATAAGCAAAAAACACCAACTTTTATGTTATTATTGTGTTTTTTCAAACAAATCATCTTTTCCAATATAAAATTAAATGCATGTTGCATTCAATTTGTTTCTCTTTTTATTTTCTCCATAATTTTTAACCAATGAGAATTATTTTTACATCTTTTCATGAAACTTATTCCAAGGAGAACACAAAAAATTATACCTCAAATCACTAAGTATTGGTTTTCTTAATAAGTGTGAATTAGTGTTTTTTGCTTATAAAAAAAGACGGAGGGAGTATGTACTTTGTTTTTGTCTCTTTATCATACATCGACCGACCCCTCTCATTTGTAATTAAAGATCATAGAGAAACTCCAAAAAGGTTAATCACTTCAAATATTTTAAAACACTTTCTCTTCTACGACTATGCTAGTATGCTGCTAGCTGCATCAATAACTTTATTAACGGTACAAATTGGCACCGATACCATCATATGTAGTGTTGGTGTATAGTATGTATACATCATCACTAATGAAAACGAAAAAAATTGACATGGTTGGTAGATTTGGAATCATCCCATGATATACATCATCCCATGATATACTGGTGGTGTGTAAGTTTCAATGTTTTTTAAAGTTAGGTTGTTGTAATTTTTTGAAGTTATTTTAATAAATTGGAGACTGAATTTGGGAAACCTATAAAGGCATGATTTATATGGCTGTTGATCTCTCTAAACGGAAGGTTTGGTTAGTCGATAGAGCATACACGACAGACAACCTCATCTTTAGCTATTTAAGTGAGTCTCCCATAACAACCATAGATTTTTTATATTAAGCACATACACATTATTTGTTTATAATCTTATAATGAAATGTTTAACCGTTTTTTCAAAAACTTGGTATTAAGCTAATGACCAACTAATCTAAAGGAATCGATTTCACTATCAATTTGTGGTGTCATATTTATGATGTGTTTGGTTTAAATAAGAAGTTGTGAAAAGAAAAATTGATAATACAGAGTTTAGAAAGAGACGAGAAACATAGTAGATTTGATGGATTTTTAAATATAATAAAAAGAGAAAAGTAAAGTGTTGATTATATTCAATATTACAAAAATATTCTTGACATAAAAATCTCATAATAAAAGGGCATTGATGGAAGAAAAAAAGTGTTAGATTTCTATTTTCTTCACACTTGAGCGAAGACACCAAAGTCACGTGAGTCTCAGCTAATTTATTCTCTATTTGCTTTTTTTTTGTGTGCCAAACAACATACGCTCTCTCTTCTGTCTTCACCATCTCTTTCCCCTAAATCCATCCAGTGGCAGAGCCAAGAAAAAAAAATGCTCGGGTGGACCACTAAAATAAATTATAATATATAAACACACAAAAAATCACATATGCCACTTTTTAAACAGCGAAAAACTAAAACCGTTCATAAATTGTTTAAAGTCTCGCAAAATAGACCTATAATCGAATTATCTAAATTTTTTGGGTGGACCACTACACCACTTTATGAGAATTTGGATCCGCCAAAACATAACAAAACTGTATAAAATCTCACAAAATAGACCTATAGTCGTTAATTTTTTAATTTTTCCAGGTGGGGCGTGGCCCACCCTAACCCATGAAGGGCATCGCCTCTGCCTAAATCATTCATTCCAAACACATGTCTAAAGCCGAACACAGCTCAATATAGACTTAGTCCATCGAAATTGGTATTAGGAAAGTTGAATTTGAAATATTAATGCAGTGTTTGGATTGGCTTTTGGCAACATATTCTCCCTTCCCTATCCAAGTTTAATGTGGATTTAAAGAAACCAGGAAGTGTAGGATCTGGCTAAACGTGTGTTTGTTAAAAATCCACAGCTGTTCCAAACACAATATAAGAAGAGTACACCCAAAGAGCGCAAAACAACATCACCAGAGAAAAGCAAATTGGTTAAGATAAATGTTATGATATTATACATTTAGAACACATTAAAATACCGAGTACATGTAGTAATTTTGTCTAAAAAGTTGTACATTTTTAATTTTTTAAATACAATTTTTTTAGTTTTTAGTTCTTTAACATCAACTTTAGAATACAAGTTAACAAAACCCAATTTTAAGTAATTTTTTTTTAATGAACACTCCATCCATCCAAATCAACACGAAAAAAATAAATGTATTTTATTAAGGAAAACATTAATGAGTACACTGGGACTTTAAAGGTTTTAAATGGTAATTTTGTTTTATAAAAATTTGTTTAATCAATGTATTGAAAATCAAAATAATTGATTTTTTTTAAAGAATACTCCCTCTGTTTTAAAATGAGTGTCGTTTTAGGTGTTTACACTCATATTAAGAAATACAATGATTAAAAGAAAAGAAATGATATTTTGACAACTATTTTTTGACAATTTTTGAACAACTTTCTCTCTCATACTCACATAATGTTGTTATCCTCTCTCTTCCTTTTTCTCTCTCCATTGTTTTTGACCAATAAGAAGTGAGAAAAACAAGGTTGTCAACAAAGTTGTCATCAAATGGATGTCAAAATATCATTACTCTTAAAAGAAAGAGAATGGTTATTTTAAGAAATTATCCTTATTAACTATTGGTTAGTTTTAAAAGTAATACTTTAGAAGTAGTGTGCAGAGTATTAATTGAATGGTACAATTGAAAAGAAAAAGTTATTATTGCATTGAAAACTGAAAGTGACATTCATTTTGAAACAAATTTTTTTGGCTAAAGCGACACTCATTTTGAAAGGGATGAAATATTTTTTTAGAATACTTATCTTAAAAACACTCGTTCACAAGTCTTTTTAATAATTCTACATCATCGCATATCAACACATACCGTAAAAGTAGAAGAGGTTTCAGTAAAACTTACCTTTTGTTTTCTTGGTATTATTGGGAACCGATTTGGTACTACGGCTTGTGGAGCCAAGTCTCTCATGGTCTTACTGGTTTGGAATTTCTATTTGTGATTTCATAAGTAGATTTCACATCACATTATATACTCTACTCATTAATTAATCACTATTCTTTTTCAATTGTGGTTTTAAAATTATATATGCATTTTTCAACATGTTGGTATATCAAGTGTTAATAAAAATCTCATTAATTGGTCCTGTTGGTATATCAACATGTTAGGGATTAAAATGTTAATGGAAAATTTTAGAAAGATTAAAAATGTTGATGAATTTTTTTATTGTGAATAAAAAGTGTGATTTTTCCTGTAAAAGTGAGTTATTTTAAAGGACTATAAATAATTTTTTTGATATTTATAGGGAAAAAATGCTGAAATTTTCCTTTGAAATATGGAGGTCTTAATCATATTTCAATTGGAATAAAGTACAAAAAGTACATTTTATCATCAAATATTAAATAGGAAAATGTTAACTTGTGTCCTGAGGGTACATGTTAAGGAACCTAAAATGAGCAACTTTGCATTGAAAAACATGATAATTTAACTTTTAAGAAGTTGACTGCATGACTTTTAATACGCATATTTCTATAATTCCTTAACATGTGTCCTTGAGGGCACAAGTTAAAATTTGCCTTAAATAAAACAAGTGTATTGAAATCCTTTAATTTGTCGGGATATCTTAGAATCTCCTACACGAATCAAACAAAGGACACCCCTCGTTCAAACTCCATGCTCAAAACAATATATTAGAGCGTGTGGGATGCTCCAAGATCGTTGCAACCACGTTACCAAATCAAATATTTTCAACCCTTTTTGCGGAATAACACTGCTAAACCTGATGATGCATATGCTCCACTTTTTTTGTTGATTGTGCTGCTTCTCTGTCGGCTTGTGATTTGCGATGAATTGTTACACAAGTTTTCTCCACTTTTGTGTTTTCAGCACTATGCTTTTTTTGCATACACACACATTATATTGTGATGCTATGATTCAAAGATTGCTATAAGTCTAAAGTATAAACTACCATACTTTAATTAGCCGCAAAACAAATATAATTCAATAAAATAGGCCATATTGTCTTAATTAATTCAATTTTGAGCATTGGAGTTCATTGTTTGTTTATATCAAATCGTGAAGTGGACATGGGTTGTTTTCATGATTCTATATTTTTGAGCTAGTATAAGGTAAGTCATGATACTGCACTTTACTAGTTGCGGCACTTGTATACTTTTTACTAGACAAAGAATAGAAAAGGGACAAAAAAGATAACTGAAAGAAGGATGAAATTCTTTTCTTATGAATTGTGGATGATAGGGATATGTATCCAATATGAAATTTTGTTCTGCTAGGCGATATATATATATATATATATATATATATATATATATATATATATATATATATATATATATATATATATATATATATATATATATATATATAGGTGTGGCCAGCAATGTGTGTCCACATTGTCCCATAATTGCTGCACATTTGCATCTTTTATATATCCATCGATCGATAGCCTCCATCTTTGGCTTTGGCCAACCTTTATTTGTGTGTTGTCGTTTTATCTTTTCTTACTAATTATAACTTGCCCAAAGTTTGTCGCCCATGCATGCATATGTACCTGAAGTTGCTTTGACAAAATGTCACTGTTTTTATATAACTACCGTGATTTAAGTTTTTCACATATTTTAAAAAAAATATAATAGTAAATGAATAAGTCAGCCCATCAATTTTAAAATATTCTTATTAGCCATATTGGAGGTTTAAAGAAGTAGTTCACCATTAATGTTACTTCCTTTGCTCTAAATTAAGTGTTTTTTTAAGTAATCCAGAAAAAGTATTTTCTTAGTAAAAGAATTGTTTCAAAATAAGTGTTTTCGTTTTTTCATGTAACATTGATTGATTCTAAGTTTATTTTTAACTTGTGTCATAAGTTACAATTTAAAGAACTAAAACAAGGAATAGAAAATAAATTTGTATTCAAAATATAGATGTTTAAAGTTTTATAACATTAAATACGCAATTTATAAGAAAATACTTCTACGTTTAACTTCTTAACTTGTATCCTAAAAACACAAGTTAACATTTCTCATAAATTAATGATTCATTTTTTTGAAATAATAAATTAATGATTCATGTGTGCATCACTTTTGGTAATTGTATTTCACTATTTATTTATGACAATGGTTAATGTTTAATGATACGGTAGATTGGTAAAACCACTTACTATTTTTGTTAATTTGCAAGAAACAATCTTTCTTTATTCGTGAGAAACAATCTTAAAGGACAATTATTTTGATATATAGAGAGTATTTTATATATTTACTTTTAGGAAAATGCTAGATATCAAGAATGATTTTATCAAGAAAGATTCAAGAATGACATGGCAGAATAATCACCCTTAGATTTCAGTCTTATTTATTAACATTTCATAAAAAATAAAAAAAAATACATAGCATCCACCACCCCATGATTTTTAGCCAGACTAAAATTTTATTGGCTAACATTAATTTCAGGACAATTTTTTGATAAAATCTAAGGGTGATTATTCTGTCATGTCATTCTTGAATCTTTCTTGATAAAATCTTTTTTGATATATATCATTCCTCTTAATTTTAAAGAGATATTTGTTTTTATAATGAGGACTATATTGATAAAAATAAATACCCTAAAAAAAGTAGGTTTTTCTTTTGAGGGGAAAAATAAATAGTACAGTTAAAAATTTAAATGAAATCATATTAAAAAAGAAGAAGAGAAAAAGGTTATAGAGATTTCGCCTAAAAAAAAGTTATAGAGATTTATTTGTTTAGTTTGAATTTTTCACAAGAACAGTGCTGATAGTTAAATCTAAGCAGTTAAGTTCATTGAATCCGAATTGATTGACTTGTGGCATAAATAAAGTGGGGACATTGCGGTGTGGAGACCTTATCTCTCCATGACAGGATAATGCAAATAGACAACTAGTCAAGGATGGTGTGGATTAGTTATGGAGGATACACATATACTTTTTCTTTTAAGTAAATTCTTAGTTTTTCTTTTACAGAAAGCAAATTCTTAGTTGAGACTTTTTCTTTATATATATATATATATAAGATTATCGTTGTTTTTATATATCAAGAATTAATTACAAATGAATTTTTAGACAATCATATATGTATTTATATTTGTAGACAATCATGTTTGTTTGTTTTTAACCATCGTATTTTAGACGGAGTAAGGTCGTTTTTTTTGACAGAAACAACCTTAACTCATTTCATTAATAATAATAGTCTCAATACAAGATGACATATGATCATGAACTTGGGACTAACATAAGATAATGACGCCCTTGCTAGCGAATGGGCAACACTATTTGCTTGTCTCATAATCAAACTTATCTTAATGTTTTGGTAGATTCTAAGTGAAGCTTTGCAAATATCAAGAATAGCGCCAAACATGAAATTGGTGTTGAGTCCCCTAGTTATGCCGTCAACCACTTGCTTGCAATCAAGTTCGATAGACACCTTAGATAGACCCATACTTCCAAGTCATTTTATTGCCTCTTTTAGTCCTCTAGCCTCCGCTTCGGGTGGTTGTGGTATTCCTAAGAACCAAGTTGCTTTTGCCTTTATGAACTCGCCGAGCCTAGCTTCCTCTGATACACATTCCTATTCCATAACAACCATGGTCCTTGAAGATTGTTGCATCGATATTGCACTTGACCTCTCCCTCTTTCGGTTTGCTCCACCGGTCATGGTTATGACTTGTTGCTTCGTTGAAGTTGCTCATTCCTGCTTCCCTGCAGGTTGTGCGTTCACGGACTTGCTGCCATTCCAACAACGTTTCACGTGCCATATGCACAGACATTCGATCACTCCAGAGTTTCTCATTTCTTCTCTTCCATATACACCACAAAGTCATTGCAAACATCGAGACTTGTTGATGAGGTAGTTGTTCGAGTAGTTGAAAGAAGAGAGATACATAACCATCCACTACTTCTAGATTCTCTTTGATAACATGCCAAACGATGGGGTAAGGTCGTGATAAACCAAAATTCAAACGGAAGTTTGTATAAGTTGAACTGAAAATTATTTTAGATGTTCCCAAATAATATGATCTTAATTAAAAATCTACTAACTACTTAGTTAAACAACTTCCAAACAATGGTTTTCTTTTCTCCCCCTGGGCTACACAAGTTTCAAATTAGATAAAACCTATGTATATTTCTTTTAAGTGCTTATAACCAAGATAATTATTTTTTAAGAATTATACGAAAAACGCATAGTGAAATGCATCTAAATTTTATCTTTTTAATTCAAATAATTTTACAAGTGTAGGCTCATAGATATAAACCTTTTTTTAGTTGATGGTGATTCTTATATCTCACTGTCAATGTAGATTTAGTTTTTTGTATAGATGAATAATTTGGGTTCCACTTTGGTGCCATTAATGGCACCAATGGCACCATCCAATTCCATCTCCACCACACACACACATCACACACACATCCCCACGCGGACCCACACACATCAATGGCCAGGATCTTTGCTATGGCACCAATGGCACCATTTCTAAGTCACTGAAGTATTTCCCGAATAATTTTTAGTGATCCTTAATCTTTCCTAAAAAAGTCATTGTTTGGCAGTGCTCAGTCAAAATAAAAATGTAAAATGCATTTTAAAACAAAAAGTAATCAAAACTTTAGGAACGACTTTTCCTATCTTCCACAATTTTATTTTATTTTAACAAAACTTTCAAAAAAAATAATAAAACATTAAAACCACATCTTTTTGAAAATGTGTTTCCAAGAATAGAGAAAGACTTGCTTGGACACATGCTTTTAAACACAACATTTAGTCACCCACACACAAAAGTATATTTCATTTAATCATTTAAAAAATAAATATTATTTAATTATTTTCTCTCTTTACATTTTTCAATTATGTATGTGTGCTCAAACCTAGGGTTCAAACCTTTGTGTCCAATTAACCTAGCTCTTCATAATTCTCTTTACATTTTTCAATTATGTAAGTATTTTCCCCAAAGATATTACTAGTTTGTTTTTTCTAAAAAAAAACATGTTACTGTGTTTAAAAGTGTACTTTTAGGGTGCGTTTGATTTGCAATAAAATGGAGTACTGGACAGAACAAGCAAACTTGTTCGGTGTTTGATCTAAACCGGAGTACAAGTTTTTGTCCGCTGGAAAAGAAAGAAAAAGACAACATAGACCTTATCAATTTAACTCTATTACCATCGCATAGGGGAATTTACAACCATCCTTTTCTTTAATTGTTTGCTTTGCCAACCATAATATATCTTTTCGATTTTTGGTCTCAGTTTGTCAACGTTTGTTTATTAGATCTCAACAAAAAAATTTGGTTGCACAATACGACATATAAACCCAGGTTCAATACATAAACTAAAATTTTATGTATGCATTTCAATAAATCAAATTTTTTCTTACAAGTTAAATTAAATTATTTTTAATTCATAATATGATAATAGAATTTTAATAAATAACAAAATAATTCAAAAGTTTGAAAATTGTGAAATACTACTTTTGATACTAGTTTCAACGAAATAATACACTATAAAGGATATTATAGTCATTTTGTATATTTTTATCTTGTGTTGTGCATAGGCTTCCAAACAATGTACAGAACAATAAGTTGTGTTGTGACTCACCTACTTGTTCAGTTCAGTTCTGCTTGTCCTGTCCTTTAATGCGAATCAAACGCGCCCTTAGACAGCACCAAATTCACGTTTTTCCGAGGAATTCGCATTCTCTTATACAATGAAAGCCACATACGTGCAAGTCATTGAATGGTTGTATAATACTCTTAGTTCAAATTCAAAATAACGAAAAGAGAAAAATGAGATGATTAACTAGTGTATTTAATAAAACTTTTCGTATGAGAATTCAACCCTCTTTAAGTTTTCAATATCTTTGACATGAATCGACATAAGAAAATTGAGAAAATAAATCATTAAATCTTGTAAGCATTCACAAAAGTTGATTTTATTATCAAAGAATATAGTTACGGTGATCTACAATGTACATCTACATGGCTACATCTAGTCTAATGACGTTATTAGCAAAATGGTGTAGCTCATTTTGTTGTTAAAACAATGCCACCTCCATGGGTACAATTATTATGTTTAGCATAGCATCCCTTATTATTTACTGCACCTGAGCTCCCTATTGATAAAATTCTCATTCCGTTCTTTTCCTTGATTTTCTACACGATACAACAGAGTTCTTATCATTTGAATGGTTAGATCCTAGTTTCAGAAATGAGTCAGCGTCCTTACTACTACTATTGCTGCTAATGCTACTACTATCCAACTTTCTATGCTGTAAAATTGTGTCAGAATGCAAATGGGAAATAACATCATCCCTATCTGTCTTCACACTTGAACCGGTGGGAATTCGAAAATTAGTTGCCTCTGGAGAAACTGAATCATATTTGTCCATATCAGATAGGGGCGACTGTCTACAATTCAAGGGAGATGAGGAGGAAGACGTGTCAGAATCAGAATTCCTCCACGTGCTACTCCATCCGCGCCCTGAATCACCAAAAATATAATCGGAGAAGTCATCCATGCTAGTTGAATCACGGGTACTATCAGTACTGCAAGAACCTTCATCGGAATTACTGCTGAAAAGGGATGAACTATCACTTGATGAGTCTTCCTCTAAATTTTTTTTCAGATGGTGAAACCTTGAATAGAAAGACTCCAAGGTGGGTGAGTCATCAGGAGATACTGAACTACTGATGGGTTCAGCCGCCGCACCAGAATTTGATGAGGTAGATCTTGCTTTTGTAGACTTTCCATTGACCTTACTTTTTGAATCTTGGGATAATAACCTGTTTCTAATCAATTTTGGGGCCCTTGGAGAGCACCTACAAAATGATTCAGCTGATCAGAGAAGCCGATAAGTGACAATATAATGTAAAGGAACCGTGATTAAAGCCACCCGCCAATCTTTCAAAAACTGGTGCTTCAACCAGTTAGCCTATGAACTATTATATTTTTGGTCTGATAATTTCTTATTATGCAATCCGTTTTTTCATTTGTTATTAATCAGTTAAACCTAATTGAGCCATAACTCAGCTCTTGACGGGTGGATCTTTGGTGCTGTTTTTTCAAATATTAACAACCCTCAACATGAACACAAAAAAGCAGCTATTTTACCTAGCATAAAAAAGCATATATGCTCCTTTTGTCAAGACTCTCTCTAATTCAACTGCTGTTACCTGCAAGACATACATACAAGAAATAAACCAAGGACAACAACATTAGTATCACTAAGACAGACCAGACTAATCACTGTGAATGACCCACACCTAAAGGAATTCTTTCAAAGGTGCAACTAACAGGAAAGACCCACACCTAATAAATTTTTATTCATATTTGTAATGCAGTTACAATAAATTTTGGTTATAAGTTAATAAAACATAAACCAAGAAGTACATTTGGGAACCAAAAGAATTCTGCTCTCAAGATTGCAAACAAATAGAAACAAAGGGACTTACCACACTGTCGTCAACCTTGAACCATTTATTTTGAATATTCTTCAAGTAGCACACATAGTGACCCGAAAAAGAAGCATTCATAACATCCAAATGAACAACCACTCCGTACAATCTGTAAATGGGTGTCTTATCACTGGTCCCACTCACGAAAGGAGCCAGGTCAAGTATTTCTGGAAATTGAACAGGCTTGTTGAGCTTCCCGAATTTTCCAGACTGCGATACAAATGTAACAAATGAGGTAAACTCTGCATATACAGACTGCAAGAAATGTAGATAGCAATATCTTAACTTGTAATTTAATGTGTGAAATACCTGAAATCGCTTCAATGCAACTGTAAGAATATTGGGTGCCTCTGAAACTGTCAGCTTCTTCTTGGCCTTCTGATAGGATTTACATCTTGAAATAGAAATAGTTGATTAATAATTTGGAACGTAATTTGAGTACTAGTAATCTAAATAATATTCAACATCTTAGAGCTCCAAAATCAAAATAACAAGCAACTAGCCAGAGCCAAATAATTACACACACCAGAGAGAGTGAGAGAGAGAGAGAAGAAACGATAACATCTATTTCTTTCCCATAATTGATTTTACAGATTGTTAAGCAGCTCAATCATCAATGGCAGCAAGGCATAGTTCTACTTTTTGTAGGTGTAGATTTGTGAAACTAGCATCATTTGATGCTTCTGTGAGGTAAGAACGACCAAGATAAAATAATGCATGAACCGGTGACTTGGAAAGAGAAAAACGTTATTCAACATCATAGCCATTAAGTTTCAACAACCAGTTTAACTAAACATCACTAAAAATTGTTCCCTCATAATGAAACATGTTTTAAGAAAAACGATCCATACAGGCTCAACAAAGGGCGGGTGGGGGACTCTTCTGCATAACAGGAGATTGCTAGACCTGCAATGTAATCAAACCTCTACGGTGTACATTTAGGAACCCTAGTCATGAACATTTCCTCAGGTTCAATCCAATCTCATGCCAGCAAAATCCACTTATCCTCTACACCAACAATTCAATGTGATCAAACATAAAGATCTGTTATTAGAATTTACTAGTTCATTCTCTGGCATCCCTGATTACCTTTATTTTTACTTAGTCTACCCTAAAAAACCAATCAGTCACCCAACTCTTCCTATGGAGATACCGTTCATTCACAGCCATGAAACGAAAGCATTAACGTGTTTTTGGAAGTAGTAACCGCATATTTATAAGGATGAAATCCTATAGCAAGACACTGACAGACCTTTATTCTAGGTAAATTCTAGACGGAATGGTGGGCTGCCATTGTGTGGAAGAAGGAAAAGGGAGAGACAAGGGGAACATTACCTACAGCTCAGAAATGGATAAAAGAAGAAACAGTTGGATGAGAATGTGTGAATAGGTTGGAATACTCTGAGCGGAGGATTTTTTTTTTTCAATTTATGGTCTTGCTTGTTTATGTTTTTGACAGATCACGTAAATCTACCTTGGAACTAACTAGTCTCCATATTTAATTTAAGAAATCTGAGTTCCAATCATATGTTAAGATTGAAAACATTAAAGAGGCCTCCCAAACATCAACCAACCTGACACAGTGGTACTTGTTTTCTCCATCCAAAGTCTCGGTGCTTGTAAACCTTCGAAGGGCCTCCGCAAGTGTTGATATTTCCCCTTCTATCTCAACAGTTAGATCCATCATCCTTTCCTGACGCTCGGACTTCCCACCACATTTCATGCATTTTATCTGCCAAATGAGTTATAACATTTTATCCATCATCCTCTCCTTGTTATTTCTAATCAACATATGTTATAATGTATTAACTAAAATGAAACTTAAATTATCTATTTCAAAAACAAGCCAACATTGTATTGCACTATGACTGGGGAATAAATAAAATCATAGCAGATAGTTGTTTATCAATTTACCAGATAGAAATATAAAATTACCTTCGATCGAAGGTATCCTCCAAATGTTTGACCCATTAAAGTAGTGTCCTCTTCCAATGAACCTGATGCATTAATCCCAGCTTCCATAAGGCATGCAGATTGCATTGTGTCAATAGCATGCCTGCCAGCCACGTATGCCATGTGATTAGTTTAAAATGAGTTATGAAACAATAGTTTGATGTATTGTGCGGCTAAAAATTGTATAAAAGAATACCTTAGAAATTCGTGAGCATCTTCTTCTTTGCCATTTCCAAGCTGACTCCCAATACTCTGTAGTTGAGAAAGTATGCCCGTTGGAGATAGTGGAGATTTTGTATCCTTCGACTTCAAAATCAATCTTTCAAATTCACAGATGAAACACCAAGTTTTATTTGTACCTGAAATTTACAGAAGAGATATTTACCAAAGGGAAACAGTTATAAGTTACAACCAATAGTATTCAAGAAACATGGCATATGTGATTCCATGAGAGAAGAAACACCCATTACACATACATGATTTAGAGTGTAGTCCTTGAACCAAATAAGCAGATAAGGGTGGTGTAAAAGCTAGGCACTGAAGTACGGCATTAGCATAACAACTGCAAAAAAAAATTGACAACTTAGAAAAGCTCAAAAATAAACACGAAACAATAGAAGAGCAATTGATTCCAGAAGAAAATAAAAAACTTGACCATTTCCATTTATCATTTAATATATCAGGGTAAAAAATAACTTACACGAACTGGCAAACAAAGATTGTTTTAAACAATTCATTATAGAGTAAACCTATAAATACACAAACAAGTATGCTTCAATTATCCCCCAACATGTTTAGTATTAATTTCAAATTACCTGTTTCCAATATTTATAAGACCGAATGGGCGCAACTCCACCTTGTTGGAGTTATACAGCTTGACAAATGTTTCATATGGAAAAAAACCCTGCAGCAATTGTAAGTGTAAGGCAACAGTCCCTAATGGCAAAATATAGCACAAAGAATTGTTCTAAAAGAACCTTGTCATTGTATTTTCCAGCGATGTCACTCCCAGCTGCTGAAGGAACTTGCTTTGACAAATTTGATCCTCTAAACTGATCAACAACTTTTAAAACAGATGTTTTCAAGCCACTCTTAGAATTTCCAGAATAGCTAGCAACATGAGAAGTGACAGTCCCGTATTCATTCTTCCTATGTTTTGTACCGGGATGTGAAATCACTTCAGTTGTAGAAGCTAATTTAGAATCAGCAAGCTCGCGTGTCTGGCATCTACTATCGGTAGACTTCAAGGTGCAGCCATGGTTGCCCACAACATGATTTGATGCCACAGAGCTAGATGATTGCAAGTTATGTATGCTCATAGCATCTGCAGAACCTGGATCTTTGCCAATACTAGAGGATTGGGAGGAAAAAGAATATAGAGGCGGCTCAGACCTGTCTTTAGATTCCAATTGATCGTATCCAGAACCACCGGGAGTATTGCTCATAATATTGGCATCTTTGCCGTTGATGAATGAGAGGTTCCTTGCCTTTGAAGAATGAATTACATTCTCAGATGATGCTGGTCCTGGATGTGGCATATTCTTCCCAACAGGGTTTGGAAGAGCATCATAATTCGAAGATTCTTTAGAATCGGTGTCTTGTATATGCAAAGGAGGTGTGGTACTGAATTGAAAGCGAAATGACAATCCAGAATCAGTCTTTTCACCAGCTGATTCATCAGAATGGGATGGATAAGTGTCATCTTTAATCCCTCTCGAATCAAGAGCTTTATCCCAAAATCCAGAAGGCTCAATTTTTGCCCCCTTCCCTTTGCTCGAGCCTAAGGCACCATTTGATGCAAGCTTCCTCTCTTCATTACTAGAACCAGGAGCAACATGATTTAATTTATGAACTGTAGAAGAACCATCAACTGAATCAAGCAAACTAGCAAACTTTGGTGAAGAAGACATTGCTGCATCCACCTTGCTATCAATTGTGGTTTTATCGGTAAGGTCAAGGGTGTGAACAACAGAAACATGTCCCTCTGATCTGTCATGCTCATTTGAGATGATACTCTCACAGACAGACGAATCATCAGATGAATCACCTGAATTTGTGGAAGCCGAAAATCCAGAAAATGAGTTACTGGAAAATTCAGAATTAGAATCTGCTAAATTATCCTCTGCAAGGAACCGAGCATGAATATTATCATCCTTTCCAAATGAAACCTCAGGAGAAAAGCCGGTATCTTCATAGGGTATTTTACACTCTGCACCTCTGCTTTCAGATTTCTCCTCATGGTTACCAGAGTAATCATGCTCCAATTCCCTCTTTCCAATATCACTTGTAACCCCATCGCTCCGATGAGTTTTGCTTGGAGGACGACAATCAAATTTATGACCTTGACGCCAATGAACGGTTTGGCAATCAGTGGAGCTGAAAAAACATGAAACTGATCAAACAAGTGACATGCATATTATTTCTACAAAAGTGCTCAATCAGAAATATGTTAAGAAAAAACAATGCATTCACAACCCAACCCATTAATACAGAACATCACAATCCTCTCAATCATTCAACATAGTCTGTAAAAGGGACCACAAAACTCATCTCCAAAACTTAGACGCAAAACTATCTGAAACATTTTTCCCTCTCCTAATCATAAACATCTTCAATCAACCACAAAATCATCATAATTAACATTCCTAACAAAGAATAAGAAAATTACTGCACAAAATCATCATAATGGAACCGAAAAAAACAGAATCCATGCCACACAAAAAAAATAGGTCGAAAAGTTCAGCGCAGTTTAACAAATTCAATCGATTAGAACAACGCACCAGTATCGAACAGATTTGCACTTAGCGCAGCGCGCAGTGGCAGGAAAATAGCAGAGAGCACATTGATAATTGTTAATGGCGGAAACCACCGCACCGGAGGAATACAACGTCTCTCTCTCAACCCTGGCAGTTTCCTCAGCAGCCAAAATCAAAAGCCTCTTGATCTCTTCATTTCTAGCCACCGCAATCTGCCATTTCCGACGAATTACAAATCCGATCACCGGAACCACCACACAAACCACCACAAGGACCAGGCTCCTAAACCCTAGATCCCCGGTGACACGCATTTATCTTACACGTTTACACATCCAGCTAAATAACCTAAATCGCTACATCACCACCGCACACGGTAGCAATCGTCGTCGTCGGAGCCTGACCGGCGAACTAACTGGAAAATCATAAACGTAATAATCCTTTGCTTGATTGGACGGTTACGATTACGCGGAATCACGTTACGGTTAGATTAACAAGAAAAATCGATTCTGTTAAGCTAGAATTGTAATTTGTTGTTGTTCGAGCTTGCAAGTTAACTGAAGATGCCACATAAAATTGAAAGGAAAAAAAAAAAAAAAAAGATTATGCAGAACGCGATTCTCGTTGTGGTTAGATTCTGTGTTGAGAGAGAGAGAGAGAGAGAGAGAGAGAATAGCGCGGTAAATGTAAATAAAGGAGGGTACGATTAATTAGTGTAATTAATTACTCGGAGATTGATTATTATCGAGGGAAAGGAATTTGATGGTTTGGAAAGAGTGAAATGTTAATTCCTTCTTCCTCCTTCCTTGTAAGAAAGATTCGGTTCGGTTTGGTTCGCACGAATATCAAAACCGGTTTGGTTCGGTTGAGTGAAAAAGCTGATAGAAGGCACGTGAAAGTGGGGCCTCGTTTAGAGCGTCACCAATACGGAAATATTCGAATGGTTTCTAATTAGGGAATCAGACGGTGGAAGTGGGGCCTGCTGCTTACTGATCGTACAGTGTCTTCACTCTCTTTTGTTCTGTTTTGGTGTAAATTGTCTAATGTGTGTGGATTGAGAGATTCTATGGAATGGAATTAATGAGTTAACCATTTTACAAGTTAGTGGTAAATTGTCTGCTTAGGTGTGGGTTGGTAGATCATAAGCAAACACGGCTTTTGATTATGAGGAAAGGATACTTGACTTTATTCATAAGAAATTTTCTATTGTGAGTACCATAATAATGATAATCATGATGACTTAACTTTCTACAGTATAGCTTTTTCAAGTGAAATAGTATAATCATATGATCATATCATTGTAGAGAGTTGTAATGCAAACAAAAATATCATTGTAGAGTTGCGAGTTGCTGACATTGTTGGTATATTATGTGTGATTATAAGTTTCTTATTTTAATAATGTAGAAGTGAATGTTTAATAAAATCTAAATGAGAAATTGAGATATGATGTCAAATTATTTGAGAGTCGGTTAAGATGATCCTTAGGCTCCCTCAAGATCCAACAATAGAATTAGAATCGATGTTTTCAATCTAGACATAGAGTCATGAATTTAGTTTAGGAATGATCTAATTGAAAGTATAGTTTAGTGAAGAAAAAACTCTACAATGAGGAACCATAAACTTTAATTTTAGTTAAGGATTACGATTATTATATAAATTTTACAAAAAAAACTCTACTCTATTTTCTGGTCTTAAAGATTTTAATTAACGATAACAGCAATTAAACCTAAAAACTTAGATATGTAACAACCAATATATTGAGCAGAAAAAAGTAAATGTAAAGTATTATATAAAGTTCACAAAAAATAAATATGGAGACCAAAAAATATTATAGCATACTAGTGTGTGTGTGTGTGTATATATATTTAAAAAAAAAAAGGTTGGGGGATTGTGGCCTCTATTGGTCTCTATTAAATTCATCCTTGATTCATTCAACTCATTGTGTTTAAGCCTTCGCGGCAAAAATAGTCAGGTAGCATGTTCTCTTGATCATGAATGTCGATGATGATGTAAGTATGTGTAAATGAAAAATGTTTTCTTTTAAGGGAAGCATACTAAAATAAATGAATTGATTCACACTTAAAAGAGAGATGGTCGTCATATCATGTTTAAAGTAATAATCTTAAATTTAATGAAAAATCTAATATAAGTAATGAGACTCATTTACACAGTACCTTAAAATTTGGAGTAATATATATTATCAAATCCACTTATATGATCATTTTAAGTCTGCTATGAGGATCTTTGAACTCCCACCAAAACTCAAGTCTACTCTTTAAAATTACTAAATATTTCAGGTGAGAGGGAGAAAAGACACACAAAAATATATACAATTTCACAAAAATAGAAAAAAGGATTAGATATTCACATCTAAAACAAATGTTAACTCCATATTAAATCAGTTATACTGTTAGTGCATACTACTATTAGTGATGCATTTGAGTTTGTATTGTGATAGTCGATGAGTTGGTAAAATTAGACTGTATCAGCAATCAACAATCAGCATGTGATTTTGAAGAATACTAAACTATATTTTGAAATTTCAATAAAATAGTCGTAATTTAGTAAATTCAAACATGCATGTTATATGTTTGTTTGTTTTTTTCTCGTATTGGACTTTGATGATGGACAGTCTTTTACAGGTTTGAATATGACTTGAAATGCCAACAATCGCAAGAAAAGAAAAATATACTAGTAAAACAAATCAAAAATTTCTTGACCACAAAATCAAAGACTTGTCTACGTGAAATAAATAAAATTCTAAATGTTGGACCAAACAACAACCATGGTGACCATTTGTAAAATAAGATAAAATAACACGATGACCTACGTACACACGATAAAACCAGATAGACAAATGTGATAAGAATTTTATACTATAATTTTTTTTGCACAGTAAATTTTGATGAATTTCATTAGGAAAGAAAAAACAGCTTTGGTTTCCAAGACAAGTTTTTACACCCTCCGGTCACTATTATACGCAAAAATTAACATTTTAGATTCATTCATTAAATGATGTATGTAGTCTATAATAAAGACTACATACATCATTTAATAAATGAACCTAGAATGTTGATTTTTGCTTATAATAGTGACCGGAGGGTGTATATTTTTTATGTTGGTTTCTAAGGAGTCTGGGTATGCTCCATTTACCATCAACTCCATTTACCCCATTTAGGGTCTTGGATGGATGACACGTGGCACAAATGAATTCAATGGTTTAGATTAGAAATAAACAAAACATCAGTTTTTTTAATTAAAAAAAAATAAGAGAGAAACACGCGCTTCTCTTCTCTTCTTGTCGTACATGAACGGTTCATCTTCTTCAATCACCCTCACCGCCATGCCTCCCTCCCGCCGTCGCCTCCGCCATGCCTCTCGGCGCCATCGTCGATCAACCACATCATCTCCTCTCTTCGTGTCACCTCTCCCTCTCCCCTTTTCACCGACGAGATTCAACAATTTTCATTCTGACTTTGTGAATAGGATTCAAAACGCAAAAATTGAGTCTGAGTCATCTGTTTTTCAGACAACGGTTTCAATTTGCTAACTGCATGATTTTTAGACCATTTCAATTTGCTAATAACGTGAAAAGAGTGGTTTTTAACTGTGTTTGATGAAGAACACCGTATCCATGATAAAAGTCGTGCTTCTTGATGTCCAAGGCCTATAATCATCAAGTTAGTAATTGGTTGGAGAATGTTCAAGGCATGGATTTCATTGTTCATTGTTTTAAAATCATCATGATGATTTTTTTTTTACAATATAAAACGATCTTGAAGTTTGGTTATTGAATATTAGAATGAAAGTTTCATCTTGGCTTATAACAGTTAACTCACACAGTTAACCCAATTTTTATCGAATTGCAGAATTAAAATTAACTATGGCTGACATACAAGTTCAATTCATTTCATCCAATTCCTATTATTTTATGGTTATTTCTTATTCCATTTTAATGTCTCTCTCAAACGAAAAAAAATATGCTTGTTTATATGTGTATGTGTGTTTGATGCTTCATTGGATTTCATAACTCATTAACGTCATTTGTATATTTCACTTTCAACAGCCAAGAAGCATCCATCAAGGCAGCGCTTGACACTTCCCGTCCAACCAGGATCAAAGGAAAAGCCTGTTGTTCTTAATTATAAAAAGAGTCTCAATTGAAATGATGATTATAAAATTTGCAAACTCAACAATCTGCAATGAAACACCAGCATTGAAACATTGAAACACCAGCATTCAAACTCAACAATTTGCAATGACATTTGAAAACAATAAGTTGAAACATTTAAGATAAAATTTACACTTCTGTCAAGACAAAAAAAAAAGAATATCTCACTGTCAAGAAATGCCTAGAAAACAAAACACCCAGGCACCTAAACACTGCAAGCCCATAGCAGAAACACGCCACCAGCCACAAACAGAACTAGCAGAACAGGTTCTGCATCTGATAATTCTTGATAACATGTTCATTACAAGTCTGTCAAAACAAAAATGTTGCACTTTTCTCAAATTTGTGCAACATACAAGATAAAAGTACTTGAACATAATTTGTGATAATTCAAAACACATGCATAATCTCACTTTCATTGTCATAATTCAAAAAACCAGTAGCAAATTGTCAAACCATTATCTCACTGTCACTGTCATAACAGACAAGTCTCCTAACAAACACATCAAAGTACTTGAACATTACAAGTCTCCTAACAAACACATCAAAGGACTTGGACATTACAAGTCTCATAAAAAACACATCAAAGTACTTGGACATTACAAGTCTCCTAATACACACATGAAAACTGTGAAATTACAATGAGTTAACTTGGCTTGATTGTGTTGCTTGAATTGTATCTTGATGTTGAGTTCCATTGCTTAATTGGCTTGATTGTGTCGCTTGAATTGTGTTGCTTGATTGCTGCATAATACAAGAAAAGTTAAATAAATGATAGGTTAAACAAAATATAACAAATTGATAAAAGAAAAATACGTACCGGTAACGATTGTACTAAACCATCTTGAGATTTTTTCAATTTTTCTGAGTGCATCTTTGCCTTTTTAGCTTCTTTTTCAAGCCAAGATTTATAACGTCTTTTAGTCTTACGTGGACAATTGATATGGATACATGAACCATTCCACTTGATTCTCCATCCGGATATTTTTTGGACAACATATCTTGTTTCTGCTCTAGACTCCGCCGTCGGTTGACGTCTTTTGTCAACAACTCACGTACCCTCTTTGAAGCATGTGAATCTTCTCGAAGTCAAAACTCCATCTATTATACTTTTATTTCCATATTCTCGATGAATATCAAATCCAATTCTTTTACTGTAATCATTATAAAATTCATATGCCGCCGCCTCAGATTCAAACTTCATTCCCAAGTGAGGTCCACTATTGGCAATACCTTCTTTCTCATGATGAACATTTTGTTCATGGATATTGTTCACCCATTTATCGACACAATCTGGAATTGACGATGAATCCATGTTTTCTGAGAAAGTACGTACATAGTCTTGGTGTCAGAGATTGTGATGAGCAATAAGAAAAGAATAAACTTTAAATAAATGTTGAAAACAACAAACGGTTTACATAAATACATACAAGAAATTTCATCATATAAATTAGATAGCACATGAATAAGAATACTAGGAATAGCAGAAATAGCAATCGCAGCGATGCAAAAACCAGTAAATGATTCAAAAAAAGCAATTGTAATGCAAAAACCAGTAAATTATTCAAAAAAAAAGTGATTGTAATGCACAAACCAGTAAATGATTCAAAAATAGCGATTGTAATGCATAAACCAGTAAATGGTGCAAAAACCAGTAAATGATTCAAAAAAGCTATTCATAGCAGCAATCCACAAACCAAATAGAGCTCAGACCATATATGATTTAAAAACCAAATAATGCACAAATCAATAGCAGCAATATAAGATTCACATACCAATGTTTGAAACAACGGCGATTGTCTGATTTGAAACGACAGCGGCAACAACAGTTACCAGAAGAGGGGACGATGCATGGAGTGGAGAGCAGGATCTTGTTATTGGGAGATGAATGAACGGCGGCGATTGAGATGAACGGGGGCACAATCGGTGGTTGTTGGCGCTGATGAGAGGGGAGACGAAGAGATTCTGAGGGAAGCTGAAAAGAGAGTGAGTAAGGTTCACGTACGACAAGAAGAGAAGAGAAACGCGTGTTTCTCTCTTATTTTTTTTAATTAAAAAACTGATGTTTTGTTTATTTCTAATCTGAACCATTGAATTCATTTGTGCCATGTGTCATCCATCCACGACCCTAACTGGGGTAAATGAAGCTGATGGTAAATGGAGCATACCCGGACTCAATTTCTGCCACCCTGGCTGGACCCCGATCCCCCCCAATGTACCTCGCCGCCGGTGAAAAGCTCCAGCGCGGTTGCCCTAGGTGGTCCCTAGGTTGGCCGCCACTCTTTCTCTCGCTATCTCTCATGTTTTTTTTTCCTGTTAATTTATATTGACTAGTATAAAATAGCAGATCATTATTAGATGCAATTGTAAAATTCGTTTTATACTAGTCTTTATATAAATTAAATCTTTATTAATCAATGAGTAATTAAGTCTATATGAATAAACAGAAAAAATGCTTAGCTCAGTTGTTATGGACAATGCATAAAATATACAAGGTCTAAGGTTCAAACTCCGTCCACCACCAAAAAAGTCTATAAGAATAAACTAAACTTTCACAATATTATGAATCAAGTTCAAATTTTAGCTGAAAAAAATATTCACAGTGTAATATTACTTCATTTTATTTTTTTTGGTTTTTGGTTTCTCGACAAAACCCTGATGTAATCATTTCCTACTAAAAATAATTGTTTAGCTCGAACATAGTAATAAGTTACTTTTTTATTCTCCTTTCCAAATGAAAAAAAGAGGTTATTTTATGTTAACAATCGGTTGATAGCAATTGGATTGTAGTATTAACCGGTAGGAACATATGAGTCCAAGATGGGGAAATTTCACACCTGCCCCATGCTAAAACTCGCTCGACATAGTGCAACATGACTGTTTAAAGGACATTTGGTTCGTGGTTATATGGTCGACATGAAAACTTAGATATAATGTGATCCTTAGGGGTGGCAAAACGGGTCTGACCCGTCGGGCCGGCCAGTTTGGCCCGCTATTTTTGGCTGGCTGAGTCGAAGTTTTGAACTCGCTTTCTATAGTTGGCTCGGCTCGTCTCGTCTCGTTAAAATACGGGGCGGGGCGGGCCGGCCCGTTTAACTCGTTTGAAACGAGACGGGTACGAGGCGTGGCGGGGCGGCCTGCTTAACTCGTGTTTCAATTTGTTATTTTGAGTCTTATTTCAAGTTTTTGCATTTATTTTGGTTGTTAGATATATTTTGAGACTTATTTTATGCTTTTGGATTTATCTTGGTTGTTGAGTTTATTTATTTTGAGACTTATTTTATAATTTGGTTGTTGGATTTATTTTATGATTTGTTTTATGTTGCGCATTTGCCTTATTTTGCTATTAGTTATGATGTTGAATTCGACAATTTGATAATTATCTTGTTTTTCACAAATTTACTTGCTACCTATTCTTTTATATTTTTTTACGATAAAAGCAACATAGTGTTTTTGTAACAATTAAGTTGTAAAAAATAATTTAAAAAAAAAGTTTTTGTTTGGCGGGCCGGCCCGCCAACTCACAAGCCCGCCACTAAACGGGGCGGGGTGAGATTTTGGACTCAGTCACAAAATTTGACTCGGCTCGTCTCGTCTCGTTTTTAGCGGGCTTAGACGGGGCGGACCTAAATGGGGCGGGCCGGCCCGCTTTGCCAATCTTACACCTCAAGAATTGTGATGTTTGTCTATTTTCGGGATAAGATTAAACTATTAACCTGTGATTGGTTTAAATAGAAGGTGAAGAGTTTCAATTACGAATTTAACGAGTCATGCCTTTGTCTCTTGGTTTGTTTACGTGTAAGCGTTGCTTGAGTGTTTATTTATGGTCTAATATCTATTTTATTTTGTCGGAGTTATAATTTTCTACCGGCATTTATAGTTGACTATACTTCATCCTCCGTTGACTTTGGTAAGACGCTTGTGTTGATTTTTTTTCGGGTAACTTGTTTTCTTCACACATCTTGTGCTAGGATGTCCCTGTTGTATTTATTTTGGCTTCTTTAGAAAACAAAGTCTTCCACTAAATTTGATCTTGAGTTGAAAGTCTACATGATATTATTTTGAACTATATGCTTTCTTTTGCAATGTGTTTTTGGGATTTATAAATCAAATTTTCTTTTTTTAAAATGGAGTATAAATTTTTTTGGTTAAATATATTTTTGCTCTTTCTAAATGTATTACTTTTATTTTAGTCCTAAAAATTCCATTCGAACTTAAATCCCTTTAATTTTTTGTTCCCGATTTTAGTTCACGTTTTTTTTACAAGAGTTCATATTACATGTTTCAAGTGACTTTTTTTTATAAGATTTCATTTGATTACAAAAGTTTCTTTCTACATATGGATCTTTTTTCTTCTTTCCATTTGAGTTTTCACTATAGAATCCACCATATTTAAGATATTAAAACTATTTTTTTATAGATTAATCGCTCCATGCCATGATAAATGAATATTTTGACCAGTTCATGTATATTAAAAAAGTGTATAAATAAATGAGAGACAAAGTGATGTTTTTACTAAATTATTATTTATCATGTATTGATTTAATCATCGTTACCACTTTACCATACATGCATATTGACGATGATTAATGATGAATGAAATACAATAAAAATAAGGGTAAATTATTGAAAAATAACAATAAATATTGTATTGATACTATATAAGAGATAAATAATTTGAGACAAACAAGAAGTAAAGAGAACACATAATTTAAGACGGATGGACTACGAATTCAGAAAAAACAAATAATTAATATTACCTTGAAAAGCAAAATGGTCATTCATTTTAAGACAATTTTTTTTACAACTTGATCACTCATTGTGGGACGTTATTACAAATTTTTTTTACAACTTGATCATTCATTGTGGGACGGAGAGAGTATAAAACTATTACAATATTTTTGTTGTCTTAACCACCCGGTTTTTAGGGGAAGAGGTCATATTAATTCGAAGTTCGACTAAAAGATAAATAAAGTCTAGCCGGTAATTGTTAACCCAAGAATCAAACTCAAGTTCTTCTAATGATTTGTCTTTTGCTAAAGCTCATTAGTCACTTATATAAAAATAAGGAGTACAATATTTAATATAGAAGTGAATGTGGTTGAAAGTTTAGTCTACATACTTAACATTTCTAGCTTTCCTTTTTGCTTATATTTCATTTCGGAAGGAGTACCATATTTAATATATAAATGTTCATGTTGAAGCTGAGTATATATTGTTAAGAAAAATAATCAATTCAAGATAACTTTTTCATCTGTCAAAGCAGAGACAGAATTGCTACTTGAACTAGAAAGCATACTAATAGTAATTCATGTACACATCTCGTAGGTAAGAAAAGAGATTATTAGAAAGCCAGTGCGGAGAGATAATTTATACGTTATATGTTGAGGTTATTTAGTTTATAACATGTTATTTGACATAATATATTTAAGTATATAGTTTGAATTGGTAAAAACGAATAAGTTGATCGAATTCAAACTGCACTTAATTGAATCAATCTAAATTCAAGCTAACCATGTGTTAATTTATTTTTCTGACAATCTTTCGGTTTGTAGGAAAAGGAGTTTTACTATTTGAAATTTTGGTTGAGACTTGAGAGGTAAGTATAGTCTTGTAAGAATTGTCCTACCTAAATTAAACTCTTTTTCTCTTAAACAATTAGTGTATGTTATTTTATTCTTTCGATCCAATGATTTTCTGCCTCAAATTTGATCCAAAGTAAACTGGGAACATCCATAATTTAACAATCATCACGTATATATGAGTGGTTAACAACATGTAGTGTCACAAGGAAGATTTCAAGATGAACAACATGTAGCAGACGATTACTAAGAACATGATGGTAACAGCAATTATAAATTTGAAGGTCACCACATCCGCATCTATTAACATAGCATTTTATTTTTTAGTGTGTTGGTATACATTGTTTTGATAACCCAACTTTCAATTCAATTAAATAATACTCCATTTATTGTCTTCGTTGCCATGGATTGAGTTTATGTTATTTTGTTTATTTTTTCTTTCAAACTTGCAGTAAAGAACACGGACACAAAAATGCAAATACACGATGACGAAGCATACACGCGGAAATTCAGAAATACGCAGAAACGCGAAGACAAAGAAGCATTGTGAAGACAAAATGAGATGAAGCAAAATTGGTTAACCCAAAGAAGAAGTGATGATGAAGAAGAAGAAACGAAATAAAAGAGGAATTTGTACCTGAAGAAGAAACAACAAAGTATAAGAAATAATCAATTTGGATTTTATTTTTTATTTAGGGTTTTGTATTTATTTATTTAATTTCAATAAAGTTAGTTTAGTTTAGTTAAATTTAAATGAAAGATGGAATTAAAATATATAGTATAAAATAATGACATAGGGACCAATAGTGGAGAATCAAATATTACATGGATGAAATCTACACTTTTTATTTTATGAGGATCAAAACCAGATTCATTCAACATTACTAAAATAAGGATTAACATTTAAAATTCAAGCAAGGATTAAATAAGTTTTCTATCCTTATAAACATTTTAAATTTTGTTTTTAATCCCTCTAATTTTTTTAACAAGTTTTAGGCTTCGAAATGTTTTTCATCACTACTTATGGTCTATAGTTTTATGTAAATTTATGTGTATTCTTAAAGAATTTTGAATTATTTTTTACACTCAGATTTAGTATATTATAGAAATACCTTTTGCAAAAGTTTAAATTTTTAAATAAAAAATGAATTAAATATAAATTTTATTTCATTTTTTATCGTTTTAAAATTTATATTTAATTCAAATCTTGTTAAAAAATTCTAAATTTATATGGTGAGATTGTTATAATATTTTTAACATTTTTTTTTGGAAAAAAAGTAAAAAATGGGGGCGCTACATGATAGGGAGTACCCCAAACACATGTATTCCAAAAATTAGTGAACTAGTATCTAATCAAAAAATAGATAATAGTAGTGTAATTTATTTTCAAAAGAGTGGCACGTACGTATTTTTTAATTTTTTTTATGGTGGTATAGTGAAAAAAAGAAGCTCTATTTTAAAATGTCTTTCAGATGGAGTGTCCACAAAACATATTCATAAAAAAAAAATCTCTTTTAAGAGAGGTGTCAATTTTGATGGGTTAGTTTGACTTAACGACGACAACAACCAAGTTTTATTTCACTAAATAGGGTCGGCTACATGGATTAAATTACTTTATAATAATATTTTATTATAAACTATATTTAGATCCAACTTATTAACCTCTAAATCTTTCTTAAAGGTTTCTCTAAATCTTCTCTTTCTACATGCCCAAACGATCTAAGCCTATTTTCTAATTTTTTTTTTACTATAGGTATTACTTCAACTCTCTCTTTAATTAATGATGTCATTCTTAATCATATTTCGTCTAGCCTTACGACTTATCCAACACAACATCCCCATCTTTGCTACACTTACTTAATTCTCGTTTTAGTTTTTAACCGCACAACACTCCATACCTTCCAACATCGATGGCTCGTCTGACTTAAAAAAAGGCTCAAGAGTTTGAGGCTTACTATATACAGACGACATCGTGAAATTTGTGCTGGCTCTGAAGTTTTTATTGGGTATGGCTATGCATGACTCTCTCTGTTTTTTTTTTTGAAGGAACTCTCTCTTTTGTTCACTGGGAATTAAACAACTTTAATCACTCCCTTGGATTCCCAATTCGTACATTAGTGATTAGTCTCTGTCTTAGTTTGACCTAGTATAACTCCGTATGGCTTTTTAGTTGAACACGGGTTCATGAAAATTGCGATGAAAAGGGATCGCATCCAGCACAAACTCACAGTGTGTACGCAAAGAGACCAATAGAAGACGAAATAAAGCTAATAGTATTAAGCAACTTGGATATGAATGATTAATTATTTGAGGCAGTGGGGTTAGAAAACTATACTTTAAAAGAATAAGAATATATAATTATTTGATGATTTGAATGTTGATTTATTGCAAGACATGCAGAACTGGAAATGGGGGAGGGGGACCATTATTATCATCACTCATAGTCATGCATGAGAATTTAGCCAAAAAAGTCTTATTAGAAAGCCCGTGACCGACCGTATATCGTGCAAAACCTCATGTACAGACAAATTATCCACCGCAAATATCTCCATACAAAACCATTATTGATCACGAGCAAGAAAACTTTTCATTTCTAACTCTGACAACTAGTACAATTCTTGTCCATCCAATCACTGCAATTCCCAATCCAAAATTACTCAAAGCTAGTGAATGTCCAAAAATTTCAACAAAACAGCCACATTTTGTAAGCATCAAGCTGCAGTGAAATCCCATTTTAAGTTTGTCATTTTTCACCACACCAATGATTTCAAACTCCCTTTTTTACTAATTTATGTCCTTTATGTTTTGTCTTTTGAACATATATGGATTGCACACTCTTCCATACGTCTTCATCTGCATTTTATTACCAGCAATGTCTATTTTGTTTCTTGGCTTTCCTTCCATTCCCACGCAGAAGCCAGCTCACTTTCCATTATCATTATTTATGATCGTTTAACCTTATATAACTAACTAGATAATCCTCCATGCGATATTAATAATAAGACTATTTGTAAAAAAAAAAAAAAAAATAATCCCTATAAATAGATTATTTATAAATTTTTGATGTATTATTTACTCTTTCCCAAATATATCATCCATTAATATTATCAATGTATATTGAAATATAAAAAGTTAACATTAAATATATTTATACACAAATGACAAATTTGGTAAAACATACATACATTTGTGAACAAAATTTTTATTTTAACTTTTTTAATACCTGAATTTTTTGTAAATTGATCCTATAAAAAGGGACCCATAATATAACACCCCGGATTTTTAATCCAAGACACTACGCCTAATTTATTTTAGTTTTCATTTTTTGTAAACTGATCGTATAAAAAGGGACCCATAATATAGAGCCCCGGATTTTTAATCCAAGACACTACGCCTAATTTATTTTAGTTTTAAGGACTACATTCTTTTTTGAAAAATATAATGCTCCTATTTTTTTTTCTTTAAAAAAAAGTTGGTGAAGCAACACTAATTACTTGTTTGTTCTTTTTACTCGTCATATACTATTCTAGTTTTATTTTTACTATAGAAAAGAGCCTTAAATGAAAAGGGACCAATCTACTATTGTTAAAACATCATAAAACATAATTTTGCTTTCCAGGATTACTGCAACTTCGAATATCTAGCACATTGATAAAAAAAAAAAAAACTATGCCTTTATTGGTTCTTAAAAAACTACCGAGGGAGTAGATACTATTAATCACAACTAGATTTTTGACCCGTGCTCCGCTCGGGTTTACTGTAAAGAAATTGACATACGAATAATAAAATGCAATATATAATTGGTAACGGTGAAAAAAATAACACGTGATAATCTATAGTAGACAAAATAAAACACTTCATAAAATGTAAGAAATCTGAAAATATTATAAAAGAAAATTCGGTAATCCTATCAATAATTCGGAAAAAGAAATATGAAATTTTTAGTACATTGGCATGTAGTTTCATCACACATTGCGAAATACTTCCTCATATACGACATTAGACGTCACATTGGTATCTTCACCATCTTCATCAGTGATCAATATCTTTAGTCCTTCTCTGGATGTAACTCTTGAAACAGCAACATACAACAACTGTCCGTGAGAAAATACAGGTTAAGTTGCTGCAGACTTAACAAAATTAATAAATAAGGATTTGTTAGGTTAAATAATTGCAAACCTAAAAGTGTAGAAAATATTTGCTTCAAAAAAAAGGCAAGAGGATAGGAATGAAATTGGTGCGATGCATTTTTTTAGATGGAATTTGTTAGGTTAAATAATTGCAAACCTAATTTACAAATGAGTGGGAAAAAATTAGGTTAAGTTGCTGCAGACTTAACAAAATTAATAAATAAGGATAAATAAGGATTTTTTTTAGATGGAATTTGTAGGTTAAATAATTGCAAACCTAATAAAGTAAATGAGCGAGAAAAAAATTAGGTTAAGTTGCTGCAGACGTAACAAAATTAATAAATAAGGATGTAAAAAAAAAGCATGAAATTAAAAAAAAATCCAAAACAAAAAAGTGTAAAATTCTTGAAAAAAAAAGTATAAAATAGAAGGATCATACGTGATCATTGATATGGTAGAAAATATTTTCTTCAAAAAAAATGGCAAGAGGATAGGAATGAAATTGGTGTGCAATGCATTTTTTTAGATGGAATTTGTTAGGTTAAATAATTGCAAATCTAATAAAGCAAATGAGCGGAAAAAAAATAGGTTAAGTTGCTGCAGACGTAACAAAATTAATAAATAAGGATACACACAATTCATATTTATATCAATTCAATATAAATTTAATGGTGTAAACAGTTACAAGTTGTAATTTAACAACAGTTCCAAGTTGTAATTTAATGTTGTAAACAGTTCCAAGTTGTGATTTATATGGGGATGTTTTTGTAATTTAACTACCACCTAACCCTCTTGGTCTCGCACTACATATAAGGGTCTTAATCCCTCACATGCATGCAAGCTATCTATACTTTAAGCTTCATTCTATCTATCCCTTATCCAAAAAAAATCACCCGAAATTAGATCAACCATGAATATTAAATTGGCTACGGCCTTAATACTTTGCTCTGCAATTTTCATGAGCATGAGCAATGCCACTGATCCATGTGCATCTCAACCAGATGACTCCGATCTCAACGTAATTCCCATGTACGGAAAATGCTCACCATTCAACCCACAAAAAACAGACTCATGGGACAATAGAGTCCTAAACATGGCCTCCAAAGACCCAGCCAGAATGAGCTATCTATCCTCTTTAGTAGCCCAAAAGACCGTCTCTTCGGCCCCAATTGCTTCGGGCCAGGCCTTCAACATTGGCAACTACATAGTCCGTGTCAAAATCGGAACACCCGGTCAACTCCTCTTCATGGTCCTTGACACAAGTACCGACGAGGCTTTTGTCCCTAGCTCTGGCTGCACTGGTTGCTCTGCAACAACTTTCTTACCCAATGCCTCCACCAGTTATGTGCCATTGGAATGTTCCGTTCCACAATGTAGTCAGGTCCGTGGACTCTCATGTCCAGCCGCGGGCTCTGGCGCATGTTCCTTCAACAAATCTTATGCAGGTTCAACTTATTCTGCCACACTTGTTCAAGATTCACTTAGATTAGCTACGGATGTTATCCCTAGCTACTCTTTTGGATCCATCAATGCTATCTCTGGTTCTTCAATTCCAGCCCAAGGACTTTTGGGCTTGGGCCGTGGCCCGTTATCTTTATTATCCCAAACCGGGTCACTTTACTCGGGTGTATTCTCCTACTGCCTTCCAAGTTTCAAATCTTACTATTTTTCCGGGTCACTTAAATTGGGACCCGTGGGTCAACCCAAAAGCATTCGAACCACACCACTTCTTCGCAATCCTCGTCGTCCATCTCTTTATTTTGTCAATTTAACCGGAATTACCGTGGGAAAAGTAAATGTACCTTTCCCCAAAGAACTTTTAGCGTTCGACGTGAATACCGGATCCGGAACCATCATTGATTCGGGTACAGTTATTACCCGTTTTGTGGAACCCGTTTACAACGCAATTAGGGATGAGTTTAGAAAACAAGTAACCGGACCTTTTTCGAGCTTAGGAGCTTTCGACACATGTTTTGTGAAGAACTATGAAACATTGGCACCAACTATTACATTGCATTTCACAGATTTGGATCTAAAATTACCACTGGAGAATAGTTTGATCCATAGCAGTTCAGGATCGTTGGCTTGTCTTGCAATGGCGTCTGCACCAAGCAATGTGAACTACACTGTGTTGAACGTGATTGCTAATTATCAACAACAGAATTTGAGGGTTTTGTTTGATACCGTGAATAATAAGGTTGGTATTGCCCGTGAGCTTTGTAACTAGCTAGCTAGAAGGTAGCTAGCTACATTTTAATTTGTTATTTAGCTAAGTTATGCTTTTGTTTTAGTTTGGATGTTTTTGTTGTAGTGGCCTAGGTGAAAAGGGTACCATGTGGCTAAAGAAGAAATTCAATTAATAATGCATGTAAAATGTCGTCTTTATTAGTGTGATTGTGATCGTTAGCACAAAGGGGTAACGATCATTTTGATTATCCAATTGGATTGCTGAAATAACTTTTGCTGTATTTTTTTGCCCCCTAAGAAATTGCCTTATGTATGATGAATTACGATTGTCCCAGTGAATGGAATTTTCCTTTTGTTTATTTATGAACGGGAATAAGGCATACCCGTGAATGGAATTGGAATCCAGCGTGTTGTTTTTGTCTTTCAGACAACGTGATTGCACTGGTGATGCCAAGTAATCAATCTTTGTATTATTGCTATTATTATTATGGTGATAAACTTTTCCGACAAAAGAACTAAATTATTATTATCAAATAACCATACGAACTTAAACACAAGTATAAATTATCTGTTATAACCTACCGATTTGACATTTTCAAACGGAAACTAAATTGATTTACCGTAATGAGAAACTCTTTTCTTAACCATCTCAAAAGTTCAACTATTTGCATGCATGGAGGTTAATATTTCTTTTAAGATTTCCAATTTGTGATGATCTCACAAAAAATGTGCCATTCCAGAAGTTCATAATTTGTCACCTGTTTTATGTTTTTAGAGAAAATGAGTCTTGCAACCATTTTTTTTCTTGTAATCTTGTAATTTTGCCATTGATGCTTCACTAAAAAAATATTAAATTGGACAACTTGAAAATAGCATGATGAGTGTGAGAAAGAAATGTCTAATACTCACCATGAGAAGAAATTAAAGGAGCAGTGTCACATTATGAAAGACGTGGAAGATAAGGACCAACAAAGCCTTTGCATGTGAAGAGGAAGAATGAAGGAACAAAGAAGAATCTTGCAAAGATCTATAATATGTTTTAGGCTTAATTCAATAATTGGTCCCCTAACTTAATTGTTGTTTTCATTTTGGTCCCATAAGTTCTAAAATGAACGATTTGGTCCCTTTGCTTTTGCTCCGTCTGTCAATATGGTCCCATCCGTCAAATGCTACTCTTTCCCGTTAGTTTTGCACACGTGGACGATCCTATGTGGGTACAACGTGGCACATATATAAGGCGTTTTTGGACATAGAGAGAGAAACGAATGCTGGTTTTAGAAAGTTGAAAAGTTTTAGAGAGAGAGAGCGCGAAGAAGAAGAAGAAACGCTTGGCTGAAGAATCAAAGAGGAAGAAGAAGTTCGTTTTCGATAGCTGAAGACGAAAATGGCTGCAGAAGATCCCGATATTGTGGATCCGATTGTCCAGGTATGTATTCTGTTTCGTTTTGCTTTAGGGTTTAGGGTTTGTTCATATTTCCGGTTTAGGGTTATGGTTTCTGGTTTTTCATGCTGGTTTCTGGGTTTGGGATCTGGTTTAGGGTTAGGGTTTTCGAAAAATAATAATTTTTTAATCAACTGATTATCCTTTTAGGGTTTCGAAATTAAATGAACTGCAAGTCGTTATAATGTTGTTGTTCCTGGGTTGAGTTGTTTGTTTTGATTTTGTAACAGTTAGAAGGTAGGTTTATGCTTGTGGTTCATCATGGGGGGGTGTTTGTTCAATTTCACCATACGAAGTATATTGGAAAAGAAACTGTGTTAGAAGCTGAGCCAGATTACTGGAGTTACTTTTCTTTGCTAGCAACTATTAAGACACTAGGGGAACCCATGATTTCGAGCCTTTGGTACTATGACCCTTATCTAAAGGAAAACTTGATTAGGTTGAGGGATGACCAAGGTTGTAGAAGGATGCAACATATAGCAGAAATGAATAAGATGGTTCATGTTTATGTTATACACTCTGTAGACCCACGAAATTTTGGAAACCTGAACCCTTTAGATGAAGCCAATGACTTTCCTGTAACCAATGTTGGAGTTGTTTTGGAGGAAATTGTAGATGATGTGGAAAATGGGGGTGTTCTTATGATTGAGTACCCTGTAGTGGTGGAAGAAAACGAAGGAAATGTTGTGGATGAAGGAAATGCTGTTGACATGGTGGGAAATGAGGGAAATGCTGATAATATGCATGAAAATGAGTTGAATGAGGGTAATGTGGTAATTGAAGGTGATATGGATGGTGGGGCCAACAATGGGGCACATGGTGGAGTAACTGAGGGGAATATTATAACTGATGTGGGTCCTACTGGTGTGAATGAAACAGAAAAGGATAGGTCCACTGAGTTTGGTGAGGGATTAAATAATGACATAAGTGTTGATGGCCCTTCTGTGGTTGAGAAAATTGGTGAGGAGGGAACTGCAGCTGGTCTAGATGAAGAGTTGAGGGATGGGCTTGATCTTAACTTAGAAGATTATGATGATGAGGGTTTCTGGGTAGGTGTGGAAAAGGAAGATAGTGCTCTGCAACTGTCCTTTGCAGACTCAGAGGAAGAGGTTGGGGATGAAGATAACTTTGGTGAGGCAGAAGTTGAGGAAGCAGATAAAGCAGGTGGGGTTTTAGGTGAGAAAGAAGATGAGGTTTTAGCAGGTCCATCAACTGTTACTGTTTGTGAATCAACTGAGGGAGAAACTGGTCCATCCTCTGCAACTGTTGGTGAATCTAGTGGTAGTAAGGCCAAGAAGAAAAGGGGAAGACCAAAGAAACAAAAACAAAAAAGCAATGAGCCTGTGTTTGAGGATGAGGTCTTAGCTCATCAAGTTAGCAGAAATGAAAATGGTGAGGCAGTTCCTGGTCAATCAATAGTGAGGGATAGAGGTTTAAGTGATGATGAGGAGTACAATAGTGATGAGTTGGATAGTGGTGCTGAAACTGAAGATGAGGAAGAAAATATAGGCAGGAAGCATAAGTTTCCAACCTTCAAGCAACCTGAGAACATGAGAGACTATGAATGGGAGGCAGGGACATATTTTGTGTCTAAGAAGCAGTTTCAAGATGCTGTGAGAACTTATGCAGTCCATTCTGGTAGGGCCATGAAGTTCAGGAAGAGTGATAAAAGGAGAGTGAGGGTTACATGTAAACCTGGTTGTGCAAGGGAGCTATATTTAGCAAAGATACCAAATGAAGAAACATGGCAATTGAGGAAGATAAAGGGGGGGAAGCACACCTGCAGTAGGGATTTTAAAATAAGGTTGATGAATTCAGAATGGTTGGGTAACAAGCTACATAATAGGGTGAAGGAGAATCCAGATCTAAAGTTGGCTAAAATTGTGGATAGAGCTAATGAAAAATGGGGTATTGGGGTGAACTTCAGTAAGGCATACAGATCTAGAAGCAAAGCATTTGATCTGGTGGATGGTTCTTTCAGGGAGCAGTACACTAGGCTTCATGACTATGCACATGAGTTGTTGAGGTCTAACAGAGAATCTAGTGTTTCTATTACCACTCAACCTTACCATGGAGGTGAAGAAGACCTTGAGAATCCTAATGCTGTTTTCTCTCCCCATTTCCAAAGGATGTATGTTTGTTTCAAAGCCTGCAAGGAAAGTTTTTTCAAGTGTAGGCCAATAATAGGACTAGATGGATGTTTTTTAAAGGGGTACTATGGTGGCCAACTTCTGTCTGCTATTGGAAGGGACCCAAATGATCAAATGCTTCCAATAGCTTATGCATTGGTTGAAGGGGAGACAAAAGAATCTTGGAAATGGTTTTTGGAGCAGCTCATTGCTGACTTGGGTGGACCAGGATTGTGCTTGACTTACACTTTTATTAGTGACCAACAAAAGGTAAATAATTTTAATTTATTTATTTTCTGTTTTAACCTTATTGTCTTATTAATTTAACCATCCCTAATATTGTGTAGGGTCTTCTGCCTGCTATGGATGAGTTACTTCCTGGAGTGGATCAAAGATTTTGTGTGAGGCATCTTTACAACAACTTCAGGAAGAAATATCCTGGTAAGAAATTAAAAGAGCTAATGTGGAAGGCAGCAAAGGCAACATATGATAATGCATTTAATGATGTTATGGATGAGATTAAAGCCATAAGTGAAGGAGCATATGAGTATCTGAAGAAAATTCCAGCTAGGCATTGGAGCAAGTCAAGATTTACAAGTGGACCGCTATGTGATGCTCTGGTGAACAACATGTCAGAGGCCTTCAATTCCACCATTATCATTGCTAGAGGAAAACCAGTGGTCACTATGTTTGAAGAAATTAGAGTGTACCTGATGGAGAGATGGGAAGCAAATAGGCAGAAAATTGCTAGATATGAGGATGAAGTCTTGCCTAACATCAAAAAAAGGATTGCAAGAGAATCTTCATACACCAATAACTGGATGGTTAGGTATGTGATCTCATATAGCTACTGTCATTTATATCTTTCTGCCATTATGATTAATTTGTACCCTGAAATTGCTTGTTGCTTGTTGTCTAATTTGTACCCTGTTTATGCTTGTCAATTTGTTAAATTGTTTAGGCGTTCAAGTGAATATGATTATGAAGTCAGACGCATTGCTTCATTAACTGAGAAGTACTCTGTCAATCTACTTAGGAGGGAATGTGATTGTAGGAAATGGTTGTTGACAGGTTTACCATGTTGTCATGCCATTTCCTGCATGAAGAGCCAGGACATTAACATCAATGATTTTGTTCCAGACTGTTTCAAGAAAGAAAGGTATGCAGCATGCTACAGCAGTGTGATCTATCCAGCTAATGGGCAGTGTTTATGGGAAAAAACACCATATGCTGATCTTCAGCCACCACCAATCAAAAGGCAAGCAGGCAGGCCAAAGAAGAAAAGAACCAGGGATGCTAATGAAATGCTTGATGCTAATCAGATGAAGAGGGCTAAGTGGGGTATAAAGTGCAGTAGATGTAAACAGAGTGGACATAACAAGTCCACCTGCAAGCTGCCAGCACCTCCACCAGCATCTGAAGGCACAACAGGGCAGAATCCAACACCTGCAACTGCACCATCTTCAAGCCAGACAAGATCAGTGCATCCTCCACAACCTGCCACTGCACCATCTTCAAGCCAAAGAAGATCAGTGCAGCCTCCACAACCTGCAGCTGCACCTGCACCTGCACCTGCAACTGTACCATCTTCAAATATCAGGAGAAGGAAGGGCAAGCAACATGTTTCAGCAACACAGGTAGGGCAGCCAAAAAAGAAGAAGGGAACTGCTAGAGGCAAGGGTTCAACTTCAAGCCAGCCATAGCTACTTGTTATGTTATGCTTAAGTTTAGTAATGGTAGCTTATTTTGATGCCTAAGTGCATATATTTTGATGTACTCACTGATATGGTTTAAGCTTAGTAATGGTAGCTTATTTTGATGCCTAAGTGCATATATTTTGACGTACTCATGTCACTGATATGGTTTAAGACTGATATGGTTTAAGCTTAGTAATGGTAGCTTATTTTGATGTAATGGTAGCTTATTTTGATGCCTAAGTGCATATATTTTGATGTACTCATGTCACTGATATGGTTTAGTAATGACAAAGTGGTTTATGAAATATTGCAATCTGATTTACATCTGTTCCTGCTACTGATTTACATCTGTTCCTGCAATTTGATGTCTAAGGCTTACCAATTTCATCTGAATTATTAGTGCATAATTTGGTATTCTTTGACAGTCCAAAACATCTTTCATTTTCATTATTTCATATCAAATTACAGAACATTTGAAGCAACAACTTCAATTCAAAACACATTTCAAAACAACAATTTAAAGGCAAATCAACATAATTCATTCATTTCAAACTTGTTCATGTTACACAACCAACCAATAGTACATACCATCATATTACAACTTTCTAACAATCTTCCTATTTCAAATAAACATTACTGAAGTTTCCATTAGGTTTGCATAATTGCATTGTTCCTAACACTAGGCAAACTCCAAAACATAATAATCCTAAAATAATTGACATCTTAAGCCAAGATCTGGTCTTCCCCAATTGATTCTTCAATTTTTGATTCTTTTTCTCCAACTTTGCAATCTTCAAATCCTTCTCATCACAGAACTCTTCATCAACTAACTTGAAGAAACTACAACCCTTGTCAAATTGATTTTTGTAGTTTCTGCAACCCAAGAACTTTTTTCCACAATTTGGATTGTAGGTATCTGTAACAGTTCTAACAACTGTTTCTTCTCCACACCTGCATTCCGTAATTGCTCTCTTTCTCAAATTCGAACCTACAGACATGGCTGATTGACCCAGATGATTTGACATACCTCAGATTCTGCTTCGACCCAGATGTATTGCAACAGGATTGCTTCTGCTTCGACTTTGGGGTTTGAATTCAAATTTGACTTGATTCAGAATTGAAGGATTGAAGGAAGAAAGCAGACACAACAGGGCCACAGGATTGATTCAAATTCGAATTTGCCTTTCAGAGAGAGAGATTGAATTAGAGAGAGAGAGAGAGAGAGAGAGAGAGAGAGAGAGAGGCGTGATTGAAGATGAAGAGGGAAGGAAGAACCCTAATTTTGGGTTTTCAGATGGAATGAAAGCCTTATATATGTGCCACGTTGTAACCACATAGGATCGTCCACGTGTGCAAAACTAACGGGAAAGAGTAGCATTTGACGGATGGGACCATATTGACAGACGGAGCAAAAGCAAAGGGACCAAATCGTTCATTTTAGAACTTATGGGACCAAAATGAAAACAACAATTAAGTTAGGGGACCAATTATTGAATTAAGCCTATGTTTTACCTTTATCACGAGTTAGTTCATGTATGTTTATCTAGCTTGTTTTGATTTTGTTCTTTGTATGTGATTGTTACTTTTGAGTCCTTGGTGTAGCACTTCTTATGCGACCATGGGGCTCTTTTGACTAATTTAATCCATTTTCTCTTCTTAAAAAAAAAAACATATCAAATATGTGAATCCCATTATACATATTAATCATTTAAATTGAGCAATTTGTTTTTATTACAAATAAAAAATTAAAACAAAATATGCTAGTCTTCCTCATTCATTGACCCATCTACAATCAAAAAGTTAAAAATATTATAGTCGTCTTTAACCCCAAATTGATCCTTATCATTGAAAATTGAAGAAGTAAAAAACGTTCGTATGCCAAAACTTATAAATGTCTAATTAAAATACAATTGTATTACTTTTAAAAGTTTTGTGTTATGATTTTAAAACTAGAGCACATGTCAACTTTTAATGTAGTTGTTTAGGAGGTATGTTCGAAGAGTATAGGTGTTGAAGTGAATAAAAAGTTTATTTTAGGACAATCATTTGAAGTGTTTGACACGTATAATGAGTGTCGAACAAGACATGTCCAACACAAGGACATGTATAACATTAAGAGTATTGGCTTCGAGAAAATTGGTAATACAAAACTTTTAAGGCTTTGTTTGTGAGTTTGGAAGGGAATGAGAGTTAGAATCCTTTTCATTTAGTGTTATATTCATTTCTTCGATTTGAAGAGATAAAGACACAACAGAGTTTTAAAATAAATAAATAATTAATAGTGTGGGACCCTCTATCTACTTTTTTGTATCTATCTCTCATAAAATGACATTCTCCATTTATTTTAAACAAATGGAGAAAATCCTTACTTAGGGAATGGAGGAGAGGGTTCTGGGAAAAAGAAATGAGCAAGAGGAATAAATAAAGAATATTGATAGGAAAGAGATTTTTCATTATAATAACAAATCCTCCTTATTTCGAAGAACTAAAAAAATTGTATTGGAGAAGGATTTTGGAGATTTTGAAGGGTAGTTCTTCAAATTTAATTTATGTTCTTGCAATATTATTAAAACTAAATATATATATTAATTATAAGCACTAGTTTATCATTCTTTAAAAAAATATTTTCTCAAAAATGTGAAAGAATTCTCAAATTTTCTGTATATTATTTTCAACCCCAAAACCGTCTCTTCCCATCCCTTCCAAACTCCTAAATAAATATGTCTCTTCCCACACACGGACATGTGCCTAGTTCCCACACTTTATTTGAAATTTCCAAATAATCTATCACTTTATCTTTATTGTCCTTCAAAATTGAATTTTTTCCTTGTTTTTGTTGTGCCGGATATTTGATCATTTTTATCATTTGGTTCAAACCTGCTTCCTTCCTTCTTCATCTTTCTAACTACCAAAAAAGATTACAATTAAATAAAAGAGTAGTAAGTTTATCACAAAGATCTAATAGTAGAGTTTAAGCTAATAGTTGAGTCGTAATAAAGGAGAATAGAATTTTAGCTTGCAATGTGTGTAATGAGAAGAACCGAAGAAGTTTAAGCTTGCAAATCTAAATAGAGACCGACGCGGCGACACCATATATTTTTACAAGTTTGTCAGATTAATGCTTATTTGGACTAATAGTAGAACGTTATAAATCCTACGATTTGAGTGTCTAACTTTTGTAAAAAAAAAAAAAGAAGGATTAAAGTGTCGAACAAACTAAAATTAGTCTCAAAACTCAAACAACAACCAATAAGACAATCTTAAACGTACTCGACCCACACTTAGGTCATATCAAAAATAGAAACTATCTTCATAAAAATGTATTCCTACTTAGAAAAAAAATAGTTTCTATAATTATATATGCGTGATCCAATTGATTCGTGTTTGAAAAGTTAAGATCATCCAACAAGAGGATTGAGCACCTGCCCAACAAAGAGGATTGTTCCGGTCGAAACTTCTCTAATTAGAAATAGGAAAGGATGATCAGCTACAAAGTCTTCTCGATGTGGACATGACTTTCTGTGTGATTTGCGATTTGTATAAGTAGTGAATGCAGCAGCTTCAGTGCCTTCTTCATTTACTTCAATGAAAGATTTGTGAAATATATTGGAAACATATAGGTTTTTACCCACAAAAGAAGAACCCACCATTTTTGTAAAACCTCCAGAAGAGAAAGGTAAAATCACTCCTAACTCCTTCATCGTATCAGTAGTTTCAATCCCAAACGAAATATTGAATCTTGGAATCTTGAACTCACCTACTTCCACTTTTTTAATAAGAGGAAGATTGTGTTCTAGTAACTCAAATTCAGAAGCCAGCTTCTCAACCAAAGTTGACAGTCCATCCTTTGCATCTGGAAGAAAAATATACATAGAGAATTGACGCTCATCTTCGCCTTGATTATAAGGAAGACAAAGAACTTTAAAACCATCAAAATCTCCAATAAACCGTTTCTTATAGGAGGTCATGAAGGGAACTTTGACGGAGCTACCATTTAAAAGGTAAAAATCACTGTCTTCCGTTACCGAAGTATCAAACTTCTCAGTCCATGTTCCTTTAAAGTACATTGCATTTGCAAATATGAGTTTGGTTAGGTTGTTGACTGAATTTGGAGTAATAATTTCTTTAATAAGGCCATTTGCCTCTTCTTCAGCCCATAAATTCACTTCTTTAATCACTTCACTGGCCTTTAAAATCATATCAAATTAAAAATCAGTTATGTAAATAGATAAGTTGAATTATTTTCACAAGTATTTCAATAGAAAAAATTAACCTTTTGTTAACATAATTTTCACATAATACAATGCTAAATTAGTTGGATCTAGAAAACAGAAAGGATAGGAAAGTTGTATTTCTCAATTGTTTTCATAGAAGTTAATGCTTGTTGCTCTAAAATTATTTTAGATGAGGCGTATGCTAAAGTAGCAGGAAAGTTTATGCCTTTTGTACTATAAAATTTGAAGAGGCGTTTCAATAACAAAGGTTTGTCACATATATGGAATTGCTTTGATCAATTTAGAACTGGTAATTACCAAAGTCATGAAGGTGTGCTATCAGAATATAAAACAATCAAGGGTGTTCTTTTGGGGTGAGTAGTGGCGACGATTGTTATGGATGTCGTTTTTTCAGTGGTCAGGTAAGTATAGGAGTTGGTGGTTTTAGGGGGTGATATTTATTTTGATGGGTGTTGTCCTTTATGGGTGTTGATCGTAGGTGTGTCTTTGTTGGAGTTTGTTTTCGGGTGTTCCGCATATAAAGCAAATTCATACCTCCAAATACACACTATTCAAAATGATGGGAAAACATTATACATACAGGTGTCCACCCATCTGTCCAATTTCTTTATTTTGATTAAAATTATACTTATAAAAATTTGGCACTTTCATATCGTAACAAACTAAATTTATCTTTTTTAATACACCAATATGCAAATATGTTTAAGCGCTGGAATTGAAAAAGTCACTCTTAAACCATGCTATATACACACACACACACACACACACACCAACCAACCTAAAACATTAAGGTCTCATGTTCATGAATCACACACTTCATCTAAGATTAACCAACACAAATATTATTTGTGCTTCATATGTAGAATAACGTTAGATCCAAATTAGGTTATGAAATAAAATAATAATAATAAAAAAAACTAATTATTTGTGAAGGTAGAACTTGCTCTAAATCAGGTTATGAAATAAAATAATAATATATAAAAAAAAAACTAATAGTTTGTTAAGGTAGAACTTTTAATTAATTAATTAACATGAAATAACATGAGGGCATTAATATATGGAGTGGAAATAGGAAGATATGAAAACATACCTTGTTCTGGAAATCAACTGAAGCCAAAGTGGCTTTATAATCATTAGCCACAATTTCTTTGAAGGAAGGTTGAAGAGAAATGGTTTGATCAACCCACACACCTTGGATGAAAGAGAGGCGAGGCCCGCCGGAAGAAGCAGCATCAGATAGGATGATGGAAACAAGATGAGAGGCGATGGAGTTGAGATGGTCAGTGGATTTGGATCGGAGGAAGTCCAGAAGCTGTTGTTGCGTGGGACCCTCAGAGGCAGCAGCCATGAGGCTGAGCGTAACTTGGAGTGACAGCGGTGAAAATACAACGTTCTTGTCTGATTCTTTTGAGAAGAGATGTTTGACCATGGTAAGGGAAACTTTGGTTTGGTTGGTGGTTGATTCATCGTGAAGGACGGTTCTTTTCCGTTTGTTGATTGATTCACGGGTAGCCATTGTGCTGATGATTACAACACCGCAGTTATCGAAATTAAACATAATGCATAAGTGAAAATTAACGATGTAAGATTTTGATTTGTGAAGTAACTTAAAACATGATTAAACAAACAAACAAAGAGCATAATAAGAAACCAGTAGAGAAAAAACAAACAAGATATTTAAGAAAATCGGTGAAGTAAATAAAACGAAATCAGATAATAAAGAGGTAAATTGACTTACAAAAGTGAAGCAGAGAATGGAAGTGGCAGCAACGTGAATAGGGTGGAGGCAGAATCAAAGTCTTTCTCTTCTAGGGTTTTTGCGTTTGCCCTCACCTATTAAATAGTAATAGGAATTTTTGATATGAGACTGACACAAATCTTTCATATCTGACCCACACTTTAGGCCCAAGACAGAAAAGGCTTTGTCTTTTTCCTTTTTTTGGTTGGTAGAATTCCAACCCCGACCTTAGTTATATTATTCATCATTTCCGCAACTGACCTAAGTTTGGTTACTTTATTAAAACAAAAGCAGCTTAAATTTTTTAACAAAGTAAAAAGCCATTACGATTAACTTTTTTTCAAAATCTCGTTGTTTTTAAAAAACAAAGAGGTTAACATATTCAACATCAAATTAAAATAAATAAATATGGGATGCTGGCAAACTGAACTTCAATTTTTTTTTTCAAAAACATAAAACAAAATCTTTAGACTTTTTGGCACAATTTTTTTTTAAACCGAAACAAATTCACCTAGAAAATCCATTTTCAAGAAGCAATGAATAAACAATTGAGAATTTGAATCAATACATGTGGTATGTTATATCCAAGCATTTTCAACTCATGCTACTTTCAATTATGGACAAAATTACTCATATCTGTCAAAATTGTTGGACTAGAGTTTTACCTCAACTGCTTTACTTAAGTAGAATTGACTTGTAAACTTGACCCATAAATAATGAGTTTATCTAAAATTTAAATAATACTAAATTTATCATGTTCATAAACTTGTATTAAAATACATAAATTATCCCACAAAATCATAAAACGGTCTTGCACTAATACAATATTCTAAATACTTTAATAAGTCTTTGTCAAAAAAAATACTTTAATAAGTCAAAATATTGCAAAATATACCAAACAACTATAATAAAGTGTGATGCACATAACTTTGTATTAAAATACATAAATCACCCTACCAAATCATTAAAAATCCAAAAGGTAATATATAAAAAAAATAAGAGGCTCATAAGATTCTAAAATTGTTTAAAGTTAATCAATTTTACATTTTTTAACCCTACCGAATCCGTGCCTAGTTACTACTTAATTATAAATAGAAATTTATGAATGATAATCAAATGTCTTGGAAGTATTTTATCGGTTAACATAAATTTTAATTGATTTTATCGATTTTACATGAGTTAATTCGCTATGAAATTGGTTTAAATACCAATTTCATCACTAATTTGACACGAAATTCACGCATAAAACATAAAAATAGAAAAATTTGACGATCTTACATTTTAAAACATGATTTTAACAATGTTTCTATCTATGATTGCTTTATGTCTACTATATGTTTTGAATTGTAACAAAAAGTGACAATGATATAAAGGAAAGTATCAACCTTATTTTCGTTCTTTAACATTTACTCATTTGTCGAATATCACGTCTACTTGAATAGGGACGGTGATAAATAGTCCTTCTTTATTTTTTTTCTACAGCATTAAACATCACTTTTTTTTTTTCTCAATCTCCTTATCACATCATTAAACTATGGGTTAATTATGTTTCTAGTCCCTATAAAATAGCGACCTTGTAAGTTTAGTCCTTACTTAATTTTAATAGCATTTTTAGTCCCTATAAAAAAAATTACTTATAATTTTAGTCCCTGCTAAAACAAAGTTTGATTAATTATCCTTAAACTCTTAAATTTTTGAACAATTTTTTTGAGACAAGATTAGAACACTATGAAAGGTTCGTTTACTAAAATTTAGAATTTTCAGACATGAAATGAATTAAATATGAATTTTTTAAAACGACAAAAGTTAAAGATAAAAAGTAATAAAATCTGGATGTAGAAATCAAATTTTGCGATAATTTTTTGCGGAGAAACTTTTAGTCATGTTCTAAACATGTCTGCAAAAAATTGTTCAAAAATTTAAGAGTTTAAGCATAAATTAAACAAATTTGAATTGAGTAGGGACTAATACTCAGGGCAAAAAAACAAAATTAGGGACTAAAAATGCTATTAAAATTAAGTAAGGACTAAACTTACAAGATCGCTATTTTATAGGGACTAGAAACATAATTAACCCTTAAACTATTACATCATTTTCTTTTTCTCTTTCTCTTTCATTATTTTAAGGTGTATATACCCTTAAGGGTGCATACAAAACAATTTCCTTTGAATACATCCCTCCATTGCAACATTGTGATAATCGTTTAACTCATTCTTTTTCATAAGAGAAAAGATTGATAGACACCACACCCATCCAATACACACCTTCTCTCTCTTGATTTATCATATCTCTCTTTGTTGTGTTTTGGAGAGTGAGAATGTGAGACCCATCCGAGATGTAGATTGGGAGGATGAGGTGTTTATACAACATCACTCTTATAGTAATCTCCCTTCATGAACAACCACACATTATTAACACACAAACAAACAAACTGATATAATATGATTAAACAAATGCATAATTACAGCAACCCATGAAATTAGATAGAAAAAACAAAACAAAATGAAAAATAGAAAAAAAAATTGTTCTTTTTTATGTCTGGACCAATACACTCTCGATCCTCTTTGTCTCTGAAATCCCAATCTCTTTTCAAATCTTCTCTTAATTAAACCTACATATGAACACACCACATAATCTACGTCTCTTAACACTTAACACATCATTCTTTATTCTTCAATTCACTGTTTCTTTTCACATGTTCCAGAGCTAATCCTATTGGAGAGATTAACCCCACCATTGGTGCACTGCAACACCTTCATCCCTTAACTTGCCATACAAAGCCAAACACTCCCAATAAGCCCTTCTATTTTTATTCCGAGTTTTAAAACCATGTCGTGGCTTGCACTCCAAGAAAAGTTCATCAACCAAACCAATACTGTTACTTCTCATCATTTCTTCAACAACTTCAGCTTCAGCTTTCATCACAACATACTCTTCCTCTTTAACATTCTTATTCAACCAATCCGACATTCCAATTTTCGACGACTCTTCTTTCCTTGAAGACTCCTCCTCTGTCATCACCCTCGTCTCTATCTTATACATCTCGAAATTCTTGTTCCTAGTTGGATAATTCTTATAAAACCAATCTGTTCCACTTCCTCCTTCTTTCTCCGGTAACCCTACGTCAATGAAAACATGGCGAGTGTAGCTTTCAAGGGAATCTCCCATCAAATCAGGTAAATACCTTGTTCGCTTCAAATACTTTCGTGATTTTCCCGATGCAGCTCTTGGTGGCTCTAACAAAACGTCTTCTAGATTCTGCAATGCAATTTTCTTTGCCTCTGATGCATAACCGAAGAGCTTTCTCGGTGCAACATGGTTCGACTTGACTTTAATAGCGGTGGCAATTTTCTTCATTGCCACCACTACAGAGTCAAACTGTCTCACATAAACAATTTTGTAATTTTTGGGTAATTTATAAAATGACGTTGTTGGATTGTTGTCGTTTATAAGAATCGTTACAATACCTTCAGTTTTTAGAACCCTCTCAATGAATCTAGAAGCTTCAGGAAAGTTCGTTGTGATGATAAAATCAACCGTGTTATCGACGACCGAGTTTTGTTTCTCAATGTCGTTTAATGGAACATATTCCATTTCATTGTTGTAATCGGTTACAACCTTGGAAGACTCGTCGTTTGTGACAAAAACCATTTTCTGTTGTGTTTTCTTCAAGAGACCTTCGTTTTTTAAGTCATTGAATAGAATGGACAATGTTTGTTCTGTGTCAATTGTGAAGTCATCGATGGAATATGAAGAAGTGATTCTTTCTGCATTGATTATGAGTTGAAAGGAAGCTAAAGTTAAAATGAGAAGCAATAAGCGATGACATATAGGAAGCGGCTTATTGCATTTTTTATTGCAATAGCATTTTTCTAAGATAGCATCACTGAAGTCTATAACCATATTTATTGGGGTATGTATTTAATTTTTAAAAAAGGAATAATTAATGGTGATATTATGTAGAGAATTTAGATGAACTATTGTGTGTAATTTGGTAGAGAAGAAAAAGAGAAGGAATTGTGGGAGAGGCTGAGAGAGTGAAGGTAAAGAGGGAATTTTAGCGAGTGCAAAATCTAGAGGCAGTGTGGTTTCCACCCACAAGAGCAACACGGTTAATTTGCAAAGAAGACCAAAGTGTCATTAATTCCTTCATACGTTGAAACTCCATTTTATTGAAAGTGGGGCCCAGTTCGATGATGGTTTTTGAAATTATTTCATTTTAGGGTTGTAGTAATGTGCATTTTGTTATGAAATTGTTATAATATGATATGATTATCCCTCCGTGTTAGTGACACGGTTGGGACAAAGTGCTGGATCTCACACAATGTCACCTTTTCATCAATCACCAATGTATGGAGGGTTTGGGATTTTGAGTTTTTTTTTGTTTTTTTTTTTTGAGGTTTGAAGTTTTGGGAGGAATTGATATGAATTTTGGTGGAATGAAAATGATGTATGGGAATGTGAAGGGTTATATGGGAGTGGATTAGAATAGATGGTGAATTTGTTTTTTTTTGAGGGAAAAAAGGTTGGCACCGCGAAATTTGAGTTAAACCATTCACTATTTGGCTAAAGATTTTCTCTCTAGATGAAATTGTATCTTTTTTTGGATTTCCATTGTATGGGGTGGAAATTGGTCCTATCAAAAAGCTGGACATGTAAATTTGGGTTGGCATTTGGTAATTACATTGATTTGCTTGTTATAACTAAGAATTACAATAAGGTATACTATAAATGGATCAATGGCCAGTGACGATAGAAATGAATTGATTTTACAGATCAGACATGTCTATCACCTTATATACTTGCTTTATACACTCTTGCTAAATATACATCGTTGTTAGTTTTGAGTTCAACAGATTGTATGTCCAAATCTTTATCTTCTTCAAAAATAATATTATGTTGAGATAAACTAGTTGGTTAAAAAAGTCAACATAAATCTTGTATGTCCGTAATCAATAAATGACATAACAGATAGAAATCTAATTTTGTAAGATGTATCATATGAGTCATACATTAAATAAAATATGTAACATAAATTTATAAGTGGAGTCGTTTTTACCCTATAAGATGATCTTCGAAGGGGTTTTGATTTAAGAATTCTGCTTATCTCCCTGCACTTTTTGCTCGTGCCCAGTTGTTTGGACAATTATACCCCTGCGTGAGTTAAGTCACGCTGCGTGGCTTAACTCACGCACCTTATAAGCTCTGCGTGACTTAAGCCACGCACCACTTGCCTGTGCGCGAGTTAACTCACGACATTGGTCGGTGGTGAGAACTGAATAACACACGTTTTTGGACTTTGGTCAGTTTTTCAACATTCAATCTACATGTTTTTTTAACCAAATTTACACGTTTTTTTGACCACTTTAATGGTATTTATAACTTATACTACCATTCCCACCTAAAAATACCCCTCCATACTTCCCTATTTCCTCACACCACATCACTTTCTCTCCCTCCTCACTCTCCCCCTCTATTTCTCTGTTTTTTTTAATAGTCTGTTTGGGGGGCAAAAATGATCAGACTTCTTCAGGGCAAAATAGTGAGTAGCCGACTTGAGGGAGTGATCAACCATTGGGATAAGATTAAATTTGCTTCTTTTTACCCCAGAAACTTTTTACCATGGGTAAAAAGAATCTTCTTGTGGTATAAAAAGAACCAGATTTAAATTTAGCCCAAAGGTTGATGATGTATTTTCCCCAAGAAGGCTGCTCACTATTTTACCCCAAGAAGGCTGGTTACTTTTTACCCCAAGAGGGTAAAAAGAAAATAAGTAGATTTAGTGAATTTGAATAAATTATTGTATCAATTATTGTATGAATTCTATTAATAAATAAGATGTTGTTATATGTATTAATTTTGTTCATTTCTTTTTATTTATATTTGCTTTTATTTTCTGATTTTGTATTTCATGAATAAATCCGAATAAATATTAATTTAGTTCATTTCATTTTATTTATATCTGTATTCATTTAATGAATAAATTCGAATAAATATTTATTTTAAGTGCATAAATAAATTAGAATATAGCAAATAAATAATTTAGAATAAAGTGAACGAATAATTTAGAATAAAGTGAACAAATAATTTAGAAAATAAATAAATTAGAATAAAGTGAACAAATAAATTAGAATAAAGTAAATAAAATAATTTGAATATAGTAAATAAATTAAAAAAAGTAGTACCCCTGCGTGACTTAACTCACGCTACATAACTTAACTTGCGCACATTTTTAGACTTGTGTTAGTTAACTAACGCAGGTCTTGATTAAGTCCTACCAAATTTTAAGAAGTTGCAACATGACACATATCACACGACACAAGTTACGCGGTGCAGTATTAATTGAAATAATTAATTGCACCCCCTTATTACTCATACATACACCAATTATATAGCAAATGCATTCAATTTGCGGTTTTTTCATTTTCTCTATAATCAACTTCCAATGAAAATTGTTTTTACCTCTTCCTATAAAATTTATTTCAAGATGTTTACAAGTGGTGACAATCTTTACCGCACAACCTAATTGTATGGAATGGGACTGTGTTGGTCCAACCATGACTTCTAAAATGACTGTAACAGATAATCCAAAGTGGTTGTTTGAACTTTGACTCTAGTGAGCTTGCTTTGCTCGCTCTCTCCTCAGTTGGTTCGGTTCTTTCGGATAAGAGATTCTTTGGAGGGATGTGTTTGGAGATTTTGGTGTTTTTGTGGGATTTCGGGTGTTTTTTCTTTTCCTCTTTCTGATGTAGATTGTTCCTGAACTTATTTGTGGTTTTTGATAAAAAAAAAAAAAACAAAACAAAAAACTTATGCTGTAGTTTTTTTGTTATATATATATATATATATATATATATATATATATATATATATATATATATATATATATATATATATATATATATATATATATATATATTACTTATCCATTAAAGAAAAAATTCCCATTAAAACAAACTCAACATTGTATGCTCTAGTAATAATGCTCTTAACTCAACATTCCCATTGAAGAAAGTCAATTAATTTAGTCACTTATGTTCAAATTTATCACTTCAATTTCAAATATCCTATACTGTTGCTACAAGAAAGTGGGTCTTAAATCTTCATGTAGTCTTCTCCGATAAAATAAAATAAAAACGATAAAAGATAAAATAAATAAAAAAAACGATAAAAGACTAGTGAAGACATATAATACACATATCTTTCACTAATTTTTGGACTTTGGTGAATTTTTTTTTATCAAATGTTATTAAATTTACTCAAATTATAGTCCGATCCTTTATTTTGACGTGCATCGTGTGATTCTTCATTTCTTCTTATGCTCCTTTCTTTCCTCAATAAGACACAGTTGAGAATTTTTCATTTTAATACAATTTTTTTTCAAAATTCAAGGAATATTGTAGAATCCTTGAACACAATCTAAATTCCTTAGTTTGTCTCATTTTATTTTATTTTTTCTTTGTTGTTTGTATATATGTATCTCTGTCTATGTGACATTACTTAATAAAAAGTCAGGAAAAATAGTTTAATAATTCATTTTTTTTGACTAATTAACAATTCAATTTGGCCCTTAAAAAAATCCAATTTGCATCTCCTAAAAAAATCAATTTGTATGGCTAATAAAATTACTACTAAATGAATAGTAAAATCAATTTGTCCCACTAGACAGTTGGGTGGATCATAAAAGTGATACATAACTAGAGATCTTCATTTGTTAGATTCAGCCAAAGCCAAAAAATAACTGAAATGTCATGAATCATCGTGTTGCCAAAAAATAACCTTAGCCTCCACTGCACTGCAACATACTTTGTCACCTGAATAATCCAACTACATGGCATTTCTATGTCGCTATGACATTGCAGCAATAATTATGAATTTTCATTACAGTTTGCAAACTACTCTATCCATAATAAAATATCGAATTAAACATATTCTTTTTTCATATAAAATTATCAAATTTTGTCATTCGCCCCCATAAAAAGTGACACTTTGTTGTTCATATTAAATTTTCTTGCACGGAGTTTTAGTCCCTATGGTTAAAGTCGGTTAACAATAATGAACATATAAAAATAGAGATGAAGAAGAAGAGAACACCATTTAGCTTAGGGTATCAATCATATGATACCATAACTTAAAGAGTAAAGGTTACAGTACAACATAAATAGTAGATGTTAGAAAAGACTAAACTACATTCACATGTAGGGACGGGAATAGGCTAGGCCGAGTTAGGCTTTGTAAGGCCTGAGCCGGACCTGCCAATTTTTTAGAAGGCCTAAGCCTGCGACCTGTCATAGGCTTACTTTTTAGGCCTGAGTCTGCCCTTCTGAAAGTCTGATATGATATGCTAGCCTGTTTAAAAGCCTATTTCATATGAACATCTTTAAATTAACAATGTGATCTAAGTTTAAATACACAAGCGAACTATTATATCAATTAGATTAAACTCTATTTTGATAATCAACATGAGTTTTTAGGGAATTTGACTATATATTGTATCATATTTCAATTCTAGTTTATAATAATACATTTAAATATGCAAAAATTAATGTATACTAATAAGCTTAAATTACTGAAAAAGTTAACACATTTTTATTTTAATTTAAAGTACAAAATGTAATATAATAATAAATAATATTATTCATATTTACTTAAATAGGCCGGCCTAATATGTCTAAGAGGCTTTTTGAATGGCTTGTGACCTGGCCTATTAAGCTGAATAAGCTTTTAAAAAAGCCTTGATCAGTTCTCTATTTAAGAAAAAAGTCTGGCCTGACCTGCCCTGTTGTAGGCTAGGCCATAGACCCCCTGTAGGTCGGCCTGACCTATTCTCATCCCTATTCATATAGTCATTATAAAACTATAATAGTATTATCTAACTTCTTCTTTCAAACTCACAATGCATTAATAAAGATCTTCTTTCAAACTCACAATGCATTAATAAAGAATATCAATAGTTTGTCGATCAAGTAAGAATGTCAACTCATATAATTAACATTACAATCTTCAAGAAGACTCTAAAGGAGATTTCAAGACTCTAATCAACGTGTGACTTATGAAACAATGTGCACCATCAAAAACGTCAAACACATAAAACAAATGATGAGTAATCAAATCATGTTAAGGTATCCTTAAAAAAAATCATGTTAAGGTACTACACTTGATCCAACAATCAAAATGATAATAGACATATCAAAGCTCGACTAGACATAATCCTTTTGCCTCCTATATGGACAAATCATCTTCCAAGTTTTAATTGTGTTAAAATGAAATTATATTTTAGGATTGGTCATTTTTTTTAAGTAGAAATCAGGGTAATGGACGAAGTGTGCATATATTGTTGCTCATGCGGGTATAGGCACATATACAAGTATTTTTTTTTTTTTTCTTTCAAATTGTGAATATGGGACATGTACTATACCATACCCAAACCCTATTCATTGTAATCTCTATTTGATCACTGAAGTCAATCAGTTAGTTAATTTATTATTGATTATGTTAAAGAAAATATTTTGTTTGTTTTTTTTAAAAAATTGTATGATCTTTTATTTATTTATTGAATTAATAATATGATTTTTTTATCCTCTAAAAAAAACTAGTTTTTATAGTTTGTAGAGGAAATCACTAAAACTTACACAATTTTTTAGGGAGAAACTTACACAAATTTATCAATGTAATTTTATTTAAATAAAATAAAAATATTTGTTCAAACTTGAACCAAAAAAAAAAAAAAAAAGTTGTCCAAAAAATACAAAAAAGGTTTCGTTGGGTCCCACCCACCCCAACAGCAGGCTATATATACCTTCCCTACATTTCTCATTTCCTCAAAACTTGGAAAACGCGGTAGCGGCGCGTTTTCTTCTACAATCCCTCGCCGGAACCAAATCACTCTCACAGTCACTAACATCAACTATCATGGGTGTCAAAGCATTTCTTGAAGGTGGCATTGCTTCCATCGTCGCCGGAAGCACCACTCACCCACTCGACCTAATCAAAGTCCGAATGCAGCTTCAAGGCGAAAAGAATCTCCCTCTTCGCCCTGCTTACGCTTTTCATCACTCTTCACATTCTCCACCAATCTTTCATCCTAAACCCACCGTTTCAGGACCTATCTCCGTCGGAATCCGCATTGTTCAATCAGAAGGTATCACCGCTCTTTTCTCCGGCGTATCCGCCACCGTCCTCCGTCAAACACTCTATTCCACCACTCGTATGGGTCTCTACGATGTTCTCAAACAAAACTGGACCGATCCAGAAATCGGAACAATGCCGGTAACGAAAAAGATTACAGCGGGTTTAATCGCCGGTGGAATTGGCGCCGCCGTGGGAAACCCTGCTGACGTGGCGATGGTTCGTATGCAAGCTGACGGCAGACTTCCGGTGAATCAGCGACGGGATTACAAAGGCGTGTTTGATGCGATTCGGAGAATGGCGAATCAAGAAGGGATTGGTTCTCTGTGGCGAGGTTCAGCGCTTACGGTGAACCGCGCGATGATCGTAACGGCTTCGCAATTAGCTTCGTATGATACATTCAAGGAGATGATTCTGGAGAAAGGATGGATGAAAGATGGATTTGGGACTCACGTGGTAGCGAGTTTTGCGGCGGGTTTTGTGGCTGCGGTTGCGTCGAATCCAATTGATGTGATAAAGACTAGGGTTATGAGTATGAAGGTGGGATCTGGTGGGGAGGGTGCACCGTATAAAGGTGCACTTGATTGTGCTGTTAAGACTGTTCGTGCTGAAGGGGTTATGGCTCTTTATAAGGGTTTTATTCCTACAATTTCAAGACAGGGTCCTTTTACTGTTGTTCTTTTTGTCACGCTTGAACAACTTAGGAAGCTGCTTAAGGATTTTTGATGAATTTTTTATTCATTATTGATTTTCTAAGATGATTAACTGATGAATAAGTTCTATTTTATGTAGGGATTAGTATAAGTTAGGAGATTTTGATGTTCACAATATTTTACACTTATTATAATTTATACTATCCTCAAACTTTTCAAAGGCCTTCTTCTTCATTTTACATTTTCATTTGTTTATTTCATTTGTAAGTAAATTTCAAGGGACAAAACTTCACATAACTTGTCCAATGTAGGTTGGTTTTGATCCTACAAGTTCGAATCCTGGTGAAGATATGAGGACTTTATTGATGGATATCGGATATAGAGTTGTTTGGACTTGGACACAAAAATTGACACTGTGTAAAATACACTCGGAGCTAGTGTCTTTTTCTCATCATCATCTGATAAGAGAAGAAATACTAAAAAATTGGACACAAAAATTGACACCGGATAAAATACACTCACAGCTGGTGTCTTTTTCTCATCATCATCCGAGGAGAGAAGAAATACTAATAAAAAACTAAAATCTTATGTTTATATGATGTTTGATGTCAAACTTTGCATCCGAAATCATTTCTGTTTTGGATTTTAAGATAAATGCTATTTTGACAACAGAAAATGTTGGACACCGAAATAAATACATTTGAGTTCAATATACTGTGGAGATGGAAAATAATATTAAAGAAATCATAACCCTATTACAGTGCTTTGAGTTTTGGAGCATTTTCAGACTATGGTGGATCAAGCTATAATTTGCGCCAGTGACATTGTTAACAGGTATTGTACACATGCATATATAAAGTTTGATTTCTTTTCTTCTTTTATAGTTAATCAATTAGTAGTTAGAGCAGTCATTTCTTATACTAGTTGCCAAGGTTTTGATTTTGTTCCTCCTCGTGTTTCCGCACTGTTGATTAATGAAATGAATTAAGTTTGTTTGATTAAAAAAGATAAAAAAAATCAATTAGTAGTACAGTATAAAAGATTTCTATCTTCATGTTACTTGTAGTGGTAGGTTCTTCTAAGTGGTTTCTTTAATACAAGTTCATATTATCATATCTTGCCAACTGCCAAGTACCAGTTAGCAGTAATTCACCAAATTGGATTAGTCGTAAATTTCTTTTAGTGTTCTATGCTTGTTAGCTTCATTGCCATTTTTGTATCTGTGTGTGTGTCATAGAGATTTAAATTTAAGAATCTGATTATATGAAGACATAGTGAGAATTACTTGCTGAAAAATATGTCAGAACAAAGAAACTTGGACAAGGGGTTATCTGCCTAATAATACTTTGCCAGCTTATGCCAGACTACTGAATGCTGTCACAGTAACAAATACGATAATGTAATTGCAAAATCATCATGCTGTTTACTGAGTCGGTAAAAACCAGCATGTTAGGCTTCGAACAGTTCAGTTTATGTAATCTTTGCACATCCTTTTTTTTTGGGTAGTAAATGAACTTCAGTTCTGCTCTCATTTGAATAGAGGCTCTTGTGCCAACCTTAACAAAGAGGGGTTCTTCTCGCAAAACATTGTTAAAGACATGAACAATGCCGCTACATGGAAAAGAAAAAACAATGACTGATTTCAATAGCCCAGTACCATCTCAAATTCATGTGTAACAAAAACCTGGCGTAGTAATCATCGACCTTTATCCACGTTATAAGATTGATGATGTCCTTCTGATCTTCCTCTTTCCAAGTATGCCGGGTGCTGATCCCATCCTTCTGAGTGGTAGCCTGGCTGACTGTCTGACTTTTTTAATTTCTCTGAATTTTGATGTGATTTACTTTTGCTTGATCTTTTTTCCGAGAGTGACTTGGAATTGTCCATAACTCTACCCTTTTCTGGGTTTGCCACATCAGATCCTTGACGTTCAGATCCTTGACGTTCAGATCCTTTCCCTTTATCCTGGTTGCGTGACGAGTTACTCGACTCTCGGCCTCTATCTGCGTTATGTAGTTCATTTACAGCTTGACTTCGGCCCACCTTCAAAAAGTTCAGCTTGGATGTCAGTTTTGTGAATGCAGAAGGATTTGCTCCCTGTTGTGAAAGCATTTAAATAAATAAGTCTATCTACTCCACTAGTCCTATCATGTTTTAACATGACTTATGTGATTTATCTTATTGGAACACAGAGAAATTAGTGAGCTATGTTAAAAAACAAGCAGCAAATTTCACCGTGCATGGAGTGATTTGATTTCTTCACCCTATTACTAAGCAATATTATGTAAGTGAAAGCGATGCAACAAGGATAAAAACAACAAGGATAAAGAACCTAAGACATTTTTTTATGAAATGTTAGAATAGCTAGAATCAATTTGAAAGAAAAGATCATGAAAAAACTTGGCATTGTTATCGACTTTTGGATAGATCAGTGGTATCTGGTAACCGTTCTTTTTTTGTTTTTATATATAAAATTTGAAGAAGGTGCTTAATTTTATGTAAATTCATAGTAGGTTTTTTGATACCTACCTCACCCTTTGAATTAGATCTCTTGTTGGAACTAGTTGGTGGCTGTTTGTTTGGAAAAGGTGTTGACTCTGGCTTTCTCTCAGTATCACTTTCTGCTCCACTAAGATAGGCATCCTGTCGCGACATTGCCAATCATCCATGGTTTAAGAAATGTTAGATTGAAAATTATTATCAACCTTTGTTTTATTATTTTTTTGGCATATCAACCTTTGGTTTTTAACCGCACAAAGCTTGAGAAACTATGATATTTGTTTTCTTGCAGCAAGTATAAACTATAGAAAATAATTTACGGCTAAGTGAGGGATAGTATAAACTAAATATAACTTAAATTATAATCAACAACACTCTGGAATAACATTCTGCAGAGTTGGTTACAAGAAGAAGAAGCAATACATAATCCAACCTCTAGAAATTAGAGAGCCTAGTCTCTTACAACCAACCAAACATAAAACAACCAAATGCCCTCCCTTTTCCCTTTCAGCCTATATTTATTATTCTAACTCTCTACTGCAGTTCCTGGCTTCCTACAGAAGTTACATAGCAGTTAGTGCACACACAACATCGAATAATAATAAAATTAACCGCCTACTAATAATACATAACTTCTATCACAACACTAATTTGATTTCTCTGCTTCTTTCTAACAAAAGTCCTAATGATAGGAAGCAAATTACTAGATAAATTTTATAGGATTTTTATAACAAGTAGAGAATGCTTCTTTGCTCAAACTTAAAATATCCTAATACCTAGCCTCTTGCGCATGATAGAGCCGTGTTTTATTCATGATTCTTCTTATTATATTGTTTTAAATCTTACTCAAAATTTCATTTATCTCCCTGCTAACATATAGACGGATAAAAATAGACTTGTTATAAATGTAGAAAGTGGGATGCAGCATTGCAACAAATGTAAAACTTTAATTTATAGTAGTATATAACTTTAAAGTCTTATGATATAAAGCGATAATGGGTAAGTTGTCAAGTTAAGTGCAGTTCTGCGTCTTTATTCATCAACTTAGAGTTTCACATCTAGAGTTTCACATTAGATGTGATATGGCCTATATAAGTGGGAGGCATCACTCTCAAATCTAGTTTTAGATTCGTTGGGCCACTCATTATCGGGCCATTTGAGTTACGCTCTGGATGTCCAATCCTAGATATCATGGCGTGTCTTGAGTATCACACTGCATGTGATATTGCCTAAGAAATGTTTATAAGTGAGAAGTATCCCATTCGCCTTACAAGCTGATTTTGAGAGGTTGAGTTAGGCCCAATCCAAATTCTAAGAATATCATTATAAAATTTATTTGAGGGAGGAGATTATAAGGGAGTGATTACACTAAGGAACAAAGCCTTATTAGATTTACCTTTGATCTTTCAGATTGTGATGCGGCAGCAACTTCGGCATCTCCCTTATATTTCCTGTCAAAAAGATTCCCCATGAAGAGTAAAATTTAATTACCATTGAAAGAATCAATCGACCAAAAAGAAACACCGAAGAAGGTAATATTCACAGTCAAGGGGCCAAAAGGGCTAGTACAAAGATACGGGATAAAAGAAGAAAAGAATGCAGTAACAAGCTCATGGGTAGCGATACGAAAAACATACAGTTTTCTTTCTTTATTTGATAACTGCCGTGACGGATTACTGATATCTGAAGTAGATCCATAATTATGCTCAAGTTTAACATTGAGCCGCTTCCCAAGCTCCTCAACCATCCGCTCTAAGTTGGAAAGGTCCACTTCTACTAGAGCTAATTCCTCAAGTTCTGCCCTGGTCTGTGTAAATTGTGGAGATTATGAATTTGTTAAATGATCAAAACACATTATTAACCACCTTTGAGTGAATTTGACAGCACTCTTCATCAATACCAACATTAGTTAAATCATAAACTAAAGTCCTACCTCAAGAGTTGCCCGAGAACTCTTCTCCTTGTGCAATTGTTCCTGTAGTTTAGCCACCTGTGAAAAGAAAAATTTAGAGAAAGAATCTTAAATTTATTTTTACGAGAAAGAGGGAAATCCGTTTCACAATGAACATACATCTTGCTCAAGGGCCAATCGCCGCTCTTGCAAGTCTTTCTTTCGTTCATTTATCTTAGATTGCAGCTTTTCATTTGCTTTCACCTACAACAGCAAGTAGAACGGCTATTGACTTCGAAGAAAATAATTCAAACTCATAAACAAGGTTAATCATAGATGGAAGTATACAGATACCTCATCTGCAATTTCGTTTTGTAGTTGTGTCTTGGTAGCTTCGAGCTTTTCAATTTCATCTCTATAGTTAAACATAAAATTAGTGGACAGAGAAACATGAAGAAACTAATAGCAGCATTGTACACCCTCCATATTAAATCACTGCTAGGTCTTGTCAACAGTTAGAACCATTATGGGTAAGGACAACAGAAGTTGCATCCTCTACTGCTGCAGTATGGTGCTGCAGCTGTAGGGACCATTAGAATTAGAGAGAAATTTTACTTCTTTCAGTTTATCTCTAATATTGTTTGGTCAATAAAAACATTTTACAACTAATCCATGTTCACCTTGGGTAATAGTATCAAGAATCAACTTAAATTGGCAGCAAATGAGAAAAAGTATGAACTACAAAATTATTACTAGAGGCTTAGAGAATTACACACAGTTGATAGATGTCAATTACTTACTCCTCTTCGATAGGAAAATCAATGGATTCCATGGAGAGGTTCTTCCTTGCCTAGATAAAAAATGAAACACGTAAAACCACCAACTCTTTAGTACATAGTCAATTTAACTCTCAAAGAACGTAGGAAAGAAACATTAATGGCATAAGCTTTAGCCAATTTAGGGCAAGCGACAAATACAGAACTGACAATGTGAAGAATTGCATCGTTAATTTTGAAAAGATTTACTCACAGAGGTGCGCCCCAACATGGTTCGGTGCCGAGGTGCTGGGCCATTAGACATGGTTGCAGATTTTTTCATATGTGAAGGGCTACGAGAAGATGAATCATGCTTACTAGCTAGAACAGTGGAAACTTCTCCAACCATATCAGCAGCCTTATTGGACTGATCTACATAAGCAGTCTTCTTTGGACTCATGAGTTTTTCACTGCTTTTGGTATTTTCATGTTGAGTCGGTGAGCCTTCGCGTGACTTCAATGACATTTGATTGACTTTGTTTTCTTCACCCGCTTCTGAAGATTTTGTACTTGAATTAGAATGGTCATGATCCTGTCCATTTAATAAAATTTGTATTAGATAGGGTAAGGGGATAGCTTGTACAATACACAAAGGGTAAAATAAAAACGTGAATACTGAAAGATGAAAAAGGCAAAAAAGCATTTACCTTGTCATTGTAATCATCACCTTCAGAATCTCCAGTTTCAGTGTAGGATTCGCTGACAAGATCATCTTCTTCATCCTCATCAGACTCGTGTATTGATTCATCGTCATAATCCTCATCATAGGATAGATCATCATCAGTACCTTCCTCACTCTCAGACCCACTCTCTTCTGTGTCGGTGTATATATCAGGGGACACAGAGCCTTCCTGCTACAACACTAACAAGTTAGGATTCTGAAGAGATGCTTATAAAATAGCAATAACAATAATAAAAAATAATCCCATTCAGATGCATGCAAGAGTCTAACAGATGCATGCATCATGGTTTCATTTTATGAATGGACGCTATGCAAGAAGTAAAATCAAGAGATGTAATTACCCCAAATATGCTGTTATATTCTTCTAATAAAGTTATAACAATTGCTTGGGCATGGTTAGCAGCTGCAGCTGCTTGTAAAAGTTGAATAGAACCATCTCCTCCTACATCAAAATCATTATCGATCTCGCATTCTCCAGCTAGAAGGGGACGGAGAAGTAATGGTGCCATGCAAGCTGCCACAGCTGAAGAACTCATTCTGTTTACAGCTTTGTGTGAAGCCACAGTTTGCATCATCAACAGTATTCTGCACAAGAACGAGATCATTAATATAGACTGCCAAAAAAACATGAGTTGAGTAATGTCAAGGCATCATATCGTGCAAAAGAGCCCGTGCGTTTAGGTAAACAACTTAATCAAGCGCTTATTAATAAACTGTTTATCGTATAAGAGCTTATGTATAAGCTATTTCTACAATCAAAGAGGTTGGTTAAACGGTTTTCACATAAGCTGTAAGTTGTTTTAAATGCTGTCCTCATGGGGGAGGCATATTGAAATATGCTGAAAATAACTTATGGGCATGAAAAAGATAGCCATCAATAAGTTATCCAAAAGGAAAGAAATGGGAAAGAGAAAATTATTGCTCAAATACCTTTGCAATAAGCGGCGATTTGGTTCAGGGAAAGTGTCATTTATTGCTGCGCGCATAGAAGCAACCCTAACACTGCGATCAGTTCCTAGTAGTTGTGCCAATTTTCAACAATCGAGAGTTAAAATTTCATCGAAAAAGAACTTTGATTAAAAGACATAAATTTTGGGTTGCCTGGTCCTAGATTTCTTTTAAAGTAGATAAATATGAAAATTTAGAATGAAACTTACGGCAAGCTTCTAACAGTGCCTTACAGCAAGATGCAGGGACTGGAGAAGATAGCAATCCCCGAAGAACATGCTGCAAATTTATAGAAATATGAAGTTATAATAATGTATGAGCTACCTGAAGGAAACATCACATTCGTTTATCATCAACTAAGCACATGGACGTTGGACACGACACAAACACGGAAAAGTATTGGTGCTATATAGATCATGAAGATACCTTAATACAATCACCAATGACATGTGCATCTTCATCCGGAGCAAAAACAACTTTTCCTGGAACCATGTGAAATATTCAAGAACATAAAACTCTCCGAAACATGCCAATTAACTTTGACCCAAAAAAAAGGCAAAACAAAAAGTACACTTTGAAAACTACAAAATTTCATAATCTTCACCCATGTTATTATGTTGGAAAGAATGTCTTTTGCATATCAAATGCATTCCAAGATATAAGGAAATTCCACTAATTCAAAATAAAGATCTATATAAGTTGGTCTATGTGATAAGGAATTATCTTTGATAAACAACACCATATATTTATCAGAGTATTTCCGGGGTAAAGCATAAAATATTGTTACATATTTTCATGGCTAGACATGAAAAAAATTATTTTAGCATGCAATATAATCAAAAATGGAGGCAAAGTCAAGCCAAAAAATTAAAGAGCAGAAGCACAAACCTTGTTCATATTCCCGAACTCGACGCTCAACATCATCAACATCAGCTGCTTGTCGCAAGATCCCTTCTACTCTGGCTCCTATTTTGTAATATTTATTAAATTCAATTAGATTTTTATTCCATGTGAAACACATTAATAATTTTTGCTACATAAGGAGCCATTCAGGCTCAGTATTGCTTCTAAGTAACTAATGCAACTCCTTCCCAATACCCACACGAGTATGTGTAAGAAAACCCACCATGCTCTTCTATGAATGTCAATGCTTTCTCCAAAAATGTTGGACTTCCATCAACATCCTCCAAAGCAAGTAAAATTGGTAGGCCAATTACAGTAGATTTGGCTGGTTCTTTTTCATTCACTGAAGAAATCATATCAAAGGAAAGAAAATTTATTGACTTTTATAGCATTAGATTAAATACAGGTATAATCACATCAAAGTTCACAACAAATGTATTTTGCAAATGTCATAACTCTAAATTAGGGGAGCAAAAAGAAGAAAAAAAACCAGGTTTAACACATGTATACAAAAAGAGACATCATATCAGACGGTACAAATTTGTAACCATTACCACTCTCAAGTGCCATTATACAAATGGATAAGTAACACTCATGCAAAGATCAAATCAGAAAAGCTACAGTTTTAACAATCATTATTTCAAAAATTAATTACGTTCTGACATTTAAGTTGTTACGAGAAACATTGCAAATCGATCATGAACAACATTTATAGTGTATGCACGACTAGGTCCAAACTGTGAGGTAAAGTGACATGTGCAAAACACGATTATAACAAGAGCATACACTGGTCCAAAGAAATATCAATTGAATCAGTTTGATCGTTCCTAAAGATACCATTTTGCTCCGTCCCGTTGGCAGCACTTGGTGCTTTTTCCAAAGCTTTCTCCAGTGCAATCTTCCACTCGTATAAGTCCTCTGTAGTTTCAGCCTACAACATCAACAGATTAAATACGTGTTAGCTGCTGGATTACAATTACCGTGTTCTCCATTTTGTAACAATATTTATATGTACATATGTTGAACCAATGAAATTTATATCATGTACATAGAGAATCCAGGTCTTGGGAAAGAAGATAAAGAAACTAGAGTTAGAGGATTGAATAAACAATATGGGCTGAAATACAATTTAACATAATACCAATTCTAACATCTGTATGAAAAAGGCATCTCTTGAATGATAGGATATGTAAAAGAAGATTTAAGTACCTTAAGTGTGAAAGCCCGTCCCTCATGACCATCGGGAAACTGTACAGTCAAAAGTTTCTTATCTGCTTTAACAATAACACTACAAATTTAAACAACACAAGTTACAAGAAGTAATGAAAGTGAAAGGTCCCAATCCCGCAAATGATAATAACGTGCAGTTGAGGGAAAACAAGCCAACCTGCCTGAATTGTTGAGGTCGATGCCGCCAAGGGTCAAATTCACTTCATTTCCCTTCGGAGAGATGGCATTCTGAAAAGCATCAAATGGTAATAGAAGACTTTATGATAACAAGTTTGTAGATCCACAATATATGAAACAAGCAGACCCATTAGCGTCACAGGTGTTTCTGTGTGTATGTGCAAGTGTTGCTAAGGTTTCTTTTATCTGACATTGTGTAACTAAAGCCGGTATGATGAAAGTAGTCGGTAAAGGATCTATTTGAGCAATGTATCTATGTTCATACTCTCTCTTTAGAAGACAATTTCGTATTGAAAAATCAAAATTATTTTCCCAACATCTAAGGGGATATAGCGAGGAAGCTGCAAATTCACGCCTTGCGCATGGTTAGTTTATATTATGTTCATTATTTCCGGTTCTTAACATTCTCTTGTCTCAGAATCAGCACCAACCTCAACCTCCTATTTTAAAAAAAAGCTCCAACCTCAAACTCGAGTCGAGATTATGTTTGTTCCTATTTGTTGTAACCAAGAAATTAAAATATTAGCTATAACTTTTCTAAGTTAAATCTAGATTCAAGGATGGTTGATGGATACTATAAAATGACAATGATCTCTCATTCATCTAAAATTTAATAAGTATGCCAACTCATTATGTCAAAAATTCTGGCTATGTGGCCTTTTCATTAGTAAATAGTTGAACATGATTTTGGTCCCTAAATGATGATAATGATGAGTTCATTATTAGATATAGTCATAATTATTCATAGTCATAAAAAAAATATCTAGTGCTGACTCCAGACAGATATACGAATATTTCTACTTTCTTTCAAATGGCAAAAGAAAAAAAATTACTTACCGGATCACTTCTGAAGAAAACAAGAGAAGTTTGTGTTAAAATAAACCACCTTTTCTTCCAAGATGTCCATCCAATTCCTACACATCAAGTAATAAAAACTATGCAATAATGATAACTTCACAAAATGCTAGAAGGACTAAAGAAGAATCAACATATATAAATATTTCAATTTGACTTAATTATTTCTTTATGTCCTACTTGTCAAATATTGGTTCAGATCAAAGATTTCTCTTCCAAGTTCAATATATATTTAAGGATCAGACAGTACAAATTTATCTTCAAGTCCTCGTATAAAGTTCTATTTTTCTTTAGTAGATTATTCTCTCTTCTAACATTGACTACAATGTCTCCAAAATGTTGCCATTTCTAGCAAAATTGTCGGTTCAGCCATTAACTCGTGAATGTTTTACGTTAAATGGCTTTCTTGTTCATACTCAAATTCTATTTTAGACAATTTGTAGAATGCATTCAATCCAAATGGTCGGATAGCAAATTGAACATTTAAATTAAGTTACACCAAAGGTATGGACAAAAGTATGAATGAAATTCACCACAAAATATTCATGATTGTGGAATGGATTATGGATTTAATTATGGTGTATTATATAAATATAAAAGAAGGTTTTAGATGTTTGCGATATAGAGGAGAAAGAGAGGTTGACATAGATGCAAAATATATGGGAAACCAGATATACTACAAACAGGGAAAGAAAACTATTAGTCTAACACATTCACACCCAGTGCATTACATATATTAAGTAAATGCATTGTTTCAATAGTTAAAAAGATAGAAAGACACAATATCTACACTTATTGCATTACAAATTAACTAAAATGTATACAGTTTCTTTGAAGAAAACATGTAAGGTGGTGGAGTGAAACACACCTTTGGAAGACAAAAAAAGTGGTCCACTCTTGAAAATCTGCAAGATGTAGAATTACATGAATTCAAGATGAGGTATAAAAGATTATGGAAAATGTATTGCGTTTAAGTTATCTAAATTTAACAGTGAAGACTTTTCTTTACAATTTGCGCGCTTGTATCACATGATTTAAGCAGAGTGATAAAATATTATAAAAAAATAAAAATAAAAAATAGAGTGATAAAAGAAAAATTGAGAACAATTGCCAAAATAGAATTGGTCATGATAATGCCACATTGATCCAAATTTACAGAAATTTTCATGTTTGGAATCAAAGGAAAAGAATTACCGCATTGTTGTTGGAACCTCGAGAATTCTGATGCTCTGGTGGTCCAGATTGGGGATTAGGAGGGGGACCACCATTATTTCCCTGCAAAATAGACACATAACATATGAAGCACCTACACATACATGGACATCAAACACGTCATTGACACATTGTTATCGATAATCACATTGGCCGACACTAACATGTGTGAGACACCGGACACGCCTTCAATATGAGATGTCGGTGTTACATAGCATATATAATAACCATATGACTCTTCCCCTCATCAATAATAACTACAGACAGAAGCACCATCCTCGTTCTTCAATTATCAAATAAAAACTCATGTATATGATGTACTATTTTTACAACCAATAGATTATGTGCATGAAAAGTAAGTGATCAAAGTGAATAAATAAATAAAAAGATGTTATAATTAACCTGAGACAATTCGGCATTTGTGTTGGTCATATCTGTGATTCAAAAATCACAGAACTATCTGAAATGATTCACCAGCGGAAATCAAAACCGCAATCAATACCTGCATCAACACGTTCATCAAAACGACAATGCAGCTCAATAATCATTCTTATATGAATATGAATATGAATAGTGGTATATACATACCTGGTGAAGAAAAAGAATGAAAGAAAGGAAAGAAACGTATTAAGAGAGAGAAGAAGAAAAACAAAAAAGAAAGGAAGAGAGAATGAGGAACGTGAAAGTGGAAGAGAAAAGAGTGTGTTGGATAATGTGGTTTCTCTCTCTACTCAAAATGGAATGTAATGTGAGAAATGTTTGGATCCAAAATCATCTCTTCAATTTAGAGCGGGTCTTGTTCCTTCCTTCCAACATATGTGTCAACCATAAAAAACAAACCACCGTGATGGAGGGAAAATAAACACAACACTAGGTCCAACGAATGAACAAGTGTCTTTTTTAGTCTTTTCATTTAATAATAACAACATAACATTGTCTAACAAACTAAATTCTATGTCTTAAGATGGAACAAGTATTTTTCTTTGCTTATTACAACCTTTGTTCTCATGTTCACTCTTATTCTTATTCTACGCTTACCAAATGGTGCAATTCCACTGCATGTAACGAGTGACGGATCCAGGAATTTTGAATAGTGGGGGCACCTTATGTATAAATTTGTAGTTAAGGTCATTGTGACATGAATTTTTAGCCATTAAACTACCAGAAAGAGAAATATAAATCATAATTGTCCTTAATAATTGTTGATATTGTCAAAAACATTGAATGATTTGTGATAATTTTATTTTGTTATAATAAGTTATTGTTTTGGGTCATACTAAATAGTGCCCCGGACACGAGTTAAAAAAACAAAAAAGGTGAATTTTACATTGAAGACTACATTTTATACACTTTTTAATACTTGATTATACAAATTCCAAGAAATTTCTACTATACATGTTTCTTTAACTAGTGTTCCGGGGAGACTAGGTAACATTTTTCTATTGTTTTTTTATATTTGGAAATATGAAGGTGGTTGTGTTGTTACTTGTTGTGTAACATGTGATTGTATGTGTGGGCCAAGAGAGAAAAAATTTGTGATATATGTGGATTATATGATCAAAATATTAATTCTTACTATATTATACTACTGTAAAAAAAATAATTAAAAACTTAGTGCCGGCACAAGCCTACGTAGCTTGTACCTGCAGTGGCCAAACTTTTTATATGAAATATAAATATAAATTAAATCCTTAAATAAGTATAAAATAACAAGAATTATTTTTTTTCAAGAATAACAACAACAATAATAATCCATCGGTCCTAAAATAAGTCTTGGCTTAAGTTTTTATGTAAGAATTAAGAAATTAAAAAATTTATGATGAGGATCAATATGTTGTCTGCACATTAAATTTGAAAACAAATTCTCTTAAAAGGGAGCAAATGAAGACCAACTCTACATGAAGGATAAGTAGCTTCAAAAGCTAGGAGTTGAATTGAAGGGCGTAGAGGGAAGGAAAGGAAGCTAAAGACACAATTGAAGCACCAAGTTGTTAACTTTCGTAGCAATAATCTCTTGGTCAGAAAATTAACTTGAGACTTGCTTTTAATTTTGAGATGCAATAATCGTACTTTCAATTAGAAATCAAGTTTAGTTTTTGTGTGGAACTACACTTGGTAACTTAGAGTCTTAGACGTTGTGTTGTGTCATTAGTTCTGTGTAGCTTAGGCACCATTTCACCTTGTGTTAGACAATATATGCATTTTCTTTGTATGACATTTGATAATTGAGATTAGAGAATGCTCTGTAGGGTTCTTTGAACCAAAGTTAAATTTTATCAAAAACCTCTTTACACTTATGGTGATTCTACTGTGATCTTAAAATTACCCTGTGGGGTGTAGTGATTTCTATCATTTCCTTCTTACTCCATTTTTTCTACAACATTTCTCTGAAGGTTGACAGGTTTAGATTTTGGGTCTAATTGCTTCAAATATGCAGGAGGCGTTTCTATCCTGTTCTGCAACAATGTTGAAATTCTAGTTGTGAGTGGCTATTTGATGGGAGTTCACTTGTAGTCAGTATCTAGTTTTGTTGGCTTAGAGGAGAATTGTGATCAGGATCCATTCATGATTTCTTAGCTATCTTTCATACCTTGTCATTTTTTTAGATCTGAGTAGGTGCATTGTAATTTGATATGTGTCAGGTTCTTTTAGATTTGGTGATAGGATCTTGTAGTCAGATATGCTGTTGTTTTGCAACCTTTTCGCACCTTGTCATTGGATTTGCATTCCTTTGATTTTTCAAAAACAAAACACTATTTTTAAAATAATAAAAAATTCACTTTCACAAGGATTCCTTCCAGGTAACTTTTTAGCGCAAATGGTTGGTGCGTAATGTGTAGTGCAAACCAAATAACATTTATTCATTTTTTGCCAACGGTATTTGTAGCTAGTTATTAAACCTAAAATTTTTTCCTGAATAACTATTTAAGCTAAGTTAAATGAATGATCTGCAAAAGAAGGGGACTCGTTTTGGAGCTGAGAGAACTACAGAAAAGAGAGTAAACTGAGAATTGTAAAAATGTAATGTTAGCTTTGTTTTGATCTCTGTGGTTATTTTGGAATGCTTTGTTTAAACCCCTATAGAATAACCTGAACGACAGACCCATCAGATTCATTACCACATACTAGCAAGCTTTAATGCAAGTTGCAACAGACCCACACATTAAGGTCGTAATAGTTTAGAAAATACGACTATCTTTTTAATTTTGTCAAAAGATTAAAATGAAATTAACCAAAAAATTTATAATTAAAATAAAATAAAAAACTAAGGAGGGGTGCAAAGGCATCACAATGCTATCTATATATCAGCAATTTTGGCACCCTAGATAACAACAATTACTTGCTGATTTTCAGCACCCCTCCCAAAATATTATTAAAAATAGAAAAGAGAAAAAGAGAGGTGAGGGGAGACATAGACTAAAACCATCGCAGCAAGAAATTATTTGAGCCTAAAAATGGGAAGACCTAACCTATTTCGGTTAAAATCTTCTCTAATACCATGTGGAATAGTACCCCCACCAAAAGAAACTTGAAATTTGAAGACCGGTGGAGCAATTTTGATCAACAAAGTGATTACCTTCGCATTAAATATGAGAAACAATAAAGATATACAACTGGTCAACTTTATACAGCTCAATCATTCATTCTTTAGCTGCCAAGGAACAATAGAAGGGGACTAAAAAGTAAGATCGAGTATCTGGGAAACCGACTCTAGCCAAAGGTAATTTCAACCTTTTTTAGAGGCAATTTCAATAGCTACAATTGCACCCGTAAGCTCAGCATGAAGGGCGGAAGAGTTACCTAAATTAACTGCAAATCAACCCATAGTAGTTGTACTTTTGTCCCTATAGAGTCCACCACAAGCTGCAGACCAGTTGTATCCTCTTGTCGTACCATCCATAGTGCACTTGATCCAAGGAGCAATCGTTTGATACCAAGTCACCTCTTTAATAGAGGAAGTTTTGGGGGATGACTGGTTACAGAGAAGGTTTTGAAGATAACTCTTGCATTGACGAAGAAGTAGCAGTAGTGTAATTACCAGTCATGAAGACACTCAAAATGACCATATTCACTGTAAATCGCCAAGGTGTGCTCTTATTTTCAAATATGAGATTGTTGCAGCAATGCCATGCAACATACACTATATTGATAATAGCTGGCAAAATTACGTCCTTACATTGAGGAGACCAATTTTTATTGCATGCGTCTAGGAGACACGATGGAGTTGGTATCTGTAGAATAAGAAACTACTGAGCTAAGCTAGCTCCACAACTTCATGGTAAAGAGGCACTCGCATAAAATATGATGACTGGATTCAACTTCACTGAGAGACAAGAGTTTAGCCACAGGTAGATAGATTCTCATCGATAGGCACTTTGTTATATATCAATCTCCAGGAAAGCAAAGACTTTAATGGACGGATGAATTGATTCCAAATTTGTTTGGCCCAAAGAATGACTTGAGCAGCATGTGTATTATAAACATAGGCATCTTTAAAATTCAACTCACAAGGAATTAATTTTTCCAAATCAAATTATGTTCACCTTTGAAAGTAGTAATGAAGGCATACTGCGATTCTTTTTTCTTTTTTTTTTGATAAGCCATGCTGCAATTCATTGATCAGGGCAGAATATAATTGAATAAGAGAAGCAGAGCCGCAGCTTCATTTACATGCCGCGAGGATATAATGCCTAGACCTCCTTCATTTTGTGTCAAGCCAGTGATAAGCTTGCAATGATTAACATCTCCAACCCCAATTAGTGTGTATTTAGCTATTTTTACATATATTTGAGAGAGGAAATACATCACAGGCATTGCCCCCAGAAGCATTGATACAACATTGCAAAAACTCCAAAATGCTTTAGTTGCAGCTCCAAGGATAACATGGTTTTGATAAATCCTGGAAAGAAAGTCAGCTGTAAATGATAAATAAAACTATCAGCTAGCTAAAAAGAGCATGAAAGGGATTCCGAATTACTTTCTCTTATTATTCCAAATGTTAGATGAAACGAACTATATGAGAGATGCGACATTATAGGTATTTCTGTCACATAAGTGAAACTATTAAAGGGATGCCATAAAGAGATTTTATTGCGTATGTATATGTTCAACTATAGTCAGCGTTGGATTAATCCAACAAATGAGAGATCAAAGCCCAATGGTTTCATTAGTAAAGACTCCTTTTGAACTTTGTAAAAAAACTGCTCTTATCTAGAAGAAAAAAAATGCTGCAAATACCTATGCTGCAAATACCTATGCTGCAAATACCTGTGGAGACATAGTTGATTCTGATTTTGCATCCATGTATGATTATGCAAGATTTTATATTTTGTATGAAGTTTGGTCTATGCCATGTGCAGGAGTTATTTCTAGAACTGAGGAAAATTGAAAAACTTAAGAAAATGTGTTTGAAGTTTGGTTGACAGGATCACTGAGAGAGGTGATGGTGTGAATGTTTATTTAGGTTTCCAAGAACAAGGAGATCAATGAAATAACATAAGAGAATGTGAGCTTACAAACTGACGAAGCCAAACAGGTTTTTGATTTCCCTCCCTTCTGTTTGTTCTTTAATTCTTTTGGCCTTCATTATGGCACGTTAAAAGCAACATTGAAGCTAATTTGTGCGATGTGTGACCAAATTTATGTAGCTAAATACTTTGGAACCAATATTTTATGATTTTTACATGTCTAGAGTGATTCTCAATTTCTCATCCATTATTTTTATTCCTTGAGCAGTTTATTTTGGATGTACAATTCCTACTGGAAGTTGGAATGTACAGCGGATATTTCTCCGGTGATCCTTTGATCCTTCTCACTGTCATAAAATCAACTTTAACTCAGCTGGACTTGACCCTTTCAAATAATGCATGCTATGCTATTGCTTTGAAAATTCTTTATTATTCTTAGTTCTGTTAACAGTTTGATCACAATTTCAAAGATCCTTTAAGTGACTAATTGCAAAGATGCAGATAGTGATGATCGGGCTATAGATATTGCTACTAAAACAATTCAAAAGCTGTTAGAGATTGAAAAAACAAAATTACATCCAAAGAAGTCTATAGTTACCACATTGTGTGTGATTCTTTAATTCCATTGCAATTTATCTGAATGCACCTCTGTATCATCATTTGCCTAGGTGAAGGATTCCAAGCAGATATTGCTTGAGAAACCAAACACATCATTTTGCATTGCAGATATCAAGAATTTGTTGTCACCAATTCATCAAGTAGCTCAAAAACATACAACAATTTTCTGTCTCTGCAGATTAAGTCAATTAAAAGTTCCCAAGAATCAAGTTGTGGCTGGAACCCCATATCCACCAAGTCAAATAGAGCCGCAGCAGCATCGTCAACCATCCCTTCCTTACAAAGACGAACCAATAATTCATTCGAGGTAGCATAATGGGGTACAAACCCTCTACTTAGCATTAGGCCTAATAACTTATTTGCCTTCCTCAACTCACAGTTTTGAGTTAAGGAATTTAGTACAATCCTGTAACTACCTTTGTTCAAATACACACCTTGCTGTGGGAGTTTCTCAATCATATCCAGCGCCTCATCAAATCTACCTTCTCTGCACAAGCCTCCAAGTATCACATTGAACGTAACAGTATCAGCCTGACATTCATTTTCCTTCATTTCTTTAAGCAACTCTATAGCCTCATCAATTTGTCCATTCCTAGAGAAGAAATTGATCAAAGAAGTGTAGGTAATTGCATCAGGTTTCAAACCAGAACTCTTCATCTCAGCCAAAACCCCTTTTGCATCTTGCGGTTTCCCCGCTTTACATAGTCCATCCACCAGGGCTGAGTAATTGAATACATTAGGACAGCAACCATTATTTTTCATAAATTCAATAACATTTCTAGCGCGATCAGCTTTCCCTTCACGGCAAAATCCATTAATCAAAACATTGTAAGTAAGCGGATCAGGCACAATCTGATCCTTCGAGACCATTTCCTCAAAAAGTTCAAACGCTTCTTTGAGTCTTCCATTTCGACAAAGTCCATCCATCAATGTTGAGTAGGTAATTACATTAGGATATGAATGCTTAGATTTCCTCATTTCTTTGACAACTTCAAAAGCAGAATCAATATCCCCCTTTTTGCAATGGTACTTCACCAAGATATTGAAAATGCATACATTTGGCTTATAAACTAGACTCCTCTTGGCATGCAATAGCAATTTCCGTGCCAAATCAACCTGATTTGAATCAACCAATAGATTGAGACAAGAGCTAATAGCTTTCGGAGATGGCTTTTCACGAACAATTGTCTGAATAGATAAAAACGCATCAAACACTTTCTCATGAAAACCACATTTCGAGTAATGCTTCATGAGATTAATAAATACACCCTCATGAAACTTACAAGCTTCATAAGTCATCTGATGCAAAACTCGATCAACGGCTTGAAACTTCTTAAACTGAGCAAGCTTTTGTAAAATCGTCGCATAAGTAGCATTGTTGTGATTAAAACCCTTTTGTTCAGATACCATGTTAAATATTTTCAATGCATGTTGCGGATCTTTCTCTCGTTTGATCAAATTAATAGCAACATCATGAGTAATATATTTACTCTTCTTCCTCGTTTCCGCGACAATGATTTCAGGAGGTGGGTCAAGTTTAGGTTCTAAAGGTTTTGTAAAGTTAAGAGGTGATATCCATGGCAATGAAGAAGCTGAAGGCACACAGTAAGGTTGCATGTGCCTGCAGCAGTGAATTGCTGAGAATTTCATGAAATTCAATTCAATGATTGATTATAGACAGAGTCCTGTCATTTCAATGCAAAATATGATTATGAATGAATTTTAACTACATGATTCAATTGGAACAATGAGTGAATAGTATTAGGAAGTTAAAATCTGAAAACCCTAGCATGGTAAAAAGGTAAGAGAACTAACCTCACGAAACAAGCACGGTGGTGCGGCGGCGGTGCTTGTGGCGTCGCGGGTGGTGGCGGTGCTCGTGGCGTCGCGAAACAACAAATTGTAAAATTTATCTTTGTTTTTTTGATAATGAAGATATTGAAAAGAAATTTTAGAACTGATACTACTCTTGTATGAATTTTGATTAAAAAAAATTGGTTTAATTAAAACTATAGGTATAGATGATAAATATTTTGTAATTTTATATTGTAACAAAAAAAAAAAAAAATTGTGCGGGGTTTGAACCACACTTTGCATATATTATGCATTAGACTCACGGGGACATATTGTAACAATGTATAATTATAGTTTTCAACGTTACCAACAATATAGTAAGTATAAAATAAATTTTTCTTTTTAAATGACATCAACAAAATAACATTTTTATAGATTAATTTGTTAAAGGTATAATTAAAAGCGAAAAAATTAGCTCAAAATCATGCATTCTATTTGTTTATAGTATAAATTACTACCTTTAAAGTGTGTTTGATACTCTGATATGCCAAAACAACGCAAAATAAATTTTCATGATATTGTATAATTTTTTGTCTTATACGATGTTTGGTGGAAAAAATGTTATTTTGGTATTCTACAACTTGTATTCAGGACAAAAAAAAATGTTGTGGTTTAGTGTGACAAACATTTTAGTTTCTGTCATGTTCCTAGTCCAGAGTCTGTTTTGTTTATGTAATAGTTTTACAATCAAACATACTATAAGTGAAATTATAAAAGAAAAAAAAAACAGAGTGAAAGAGAGAAGGGATAAATATGAGATAAATAAAGACAAAAGGGGGAAAATGGTTATTCTTGTAACATACTCATACAATCCAATGTGTCTCTTATATACAAATCAAAAGAATACAATACAACGCAAAAGCTTTGAACTAATTATAATTACTTGACTGGCAAGTAAACTATATGATCAGGCTAGTCTCTAACCAACTCAATCTTCCGTATCCAAGTCTAAATGAATAGAATAGGAGTGAGATCACAATAGTCTATAGACGTGTGTTGTTATTCATATTTATTTTGTTCATTTAGCACATAATGCAATGAGAGAGAAGCGAATAACGACCCATGAGCATGGTAAAAGAGAGGGGAGGAACTCTCAACTTCCGGTAAATAGTATCTTAAAATCACAATCGTTGTTTAGGTTGTATGTTTAAAAAACTTGCACTCGTTTACTATTTTTATTTTTTAAAATTTCATATTTTGTATTTCATATACTATTATGCAGTAAAGTACAAAAGTATGGACGAATAGAGATTGAGTTAGATGGAAGGGATATAGTCACACAATGTGTCGAATCAATGTTTGAAATCCAGTTCGAAGATGTCTCGCATCTAATATCGGACATGTCTTAAATAGGGTTACATCCGATGGTAAGAATTTATGAAAAATCAACAAAATAATAAAATGTAAAAAAAAGGCCTTTTTCATAGAGAAAAAAGAAAGAGTATAACCCTGGGTTTGCACGAAGTGTGGTTGTGCCATTTGACAATCATATAATATGAATTAGAGTGAATAAAAGAACAAAGTTTGTGATAAGCAAAGAAAATACTTGTTCTCACACAAACCACGTATGCTTGTTTTATAGACATTTTTATGAAATGTTGAAATAAAATGACCAAAAGACACTGTTTTAAAAGGTTGACGCATATATTAGGAACAAACAAGACTCGTTCAACATTGATCTTGGGTTTCCTTCTGCACCATCCAAATATTTCTCACATTACATTCCTTTTTTAAAAACGAGGGAAACCACGTCACATTACCCAACACACTCTTTTCTCTTCCACTTGTTTCCTCATTCTCTCTTCCGTTCCTTTTAGTTTTTCTCGTTCTCTCTTCTCATACTTTTTTTTCCATTCATCATTTTTTTTACCAAGTATTCCACCATCCATATTCAAAATAAAGTCATCATTATTTCAAAAAAAAAAAATTACTTTGTATGTTGATCATGCATTGTCGTTTTGATGAATGTGAGGATGCAGTATTTGGTCAATTGATCAGTGTGGTTTTATTTTTTTTATGAATTATCTATATACCTACTTGATTTTAGGATCATAGATATGAGAAACACAAGTGACGAATCATCTCAGGTTGATTATAACCTCTTTTTATTTATTTTCACTTTCATCATTTATTTTTGAATGCGCAAAATTCATTTGAATTCGTGTACCTCCATACAACTTCTATGTCTTTATTGTATGCCACATTTTGAGTTCATGTAACTCCACATCTTGCAGGTTTTAAAGTCTGGACCACTTTTCTTACCTGACAGAGGTGTGTTCCAATCCACCCGTTTACATGTTTTTATCCTAAGAAAACTATATATTTACATAATATATAATGCAATCGTGAGCAAGTCTAGATATAACGTCTTTCTGCTTGTTAAATAAATGAAACTATACATTTAATTAATATCTAATGTAATGTGTGTGAATTTGATGAACAATTAGTTCTTTCCTGTTGGTAGAATAATTTTCCATGTATTTTTGGCTTTTGCATTTATTAAAACCTTTCATTCTCTATAATTGAAACATCTTAAATTCCCTTTCAATATATTTACATAATACACTATGACTTAATTCATAACCTATTCGTATCAAAGCAAACCATGAAATTGAAATTTTATCTTTGTTGATTCTTGTTTTAATCCTTCCAAAATTGAAATTTTATCTTTGTTGATTCTTCTTTTAGTCTTTCCAAAATTTTATTGATATATTTTTACAATATTTGTATTAACCCTTAAATGTAAAAACTAGATCTATAATATTGGTAGAACTAGAACGTTTTATGAGTTTATGAAATTATGATTGCATAGTACCTATTTTTTATGCATAGGACTGGGATGGACATTCTGGAAAAAAAGATGGTTTGTTTTAACACAAACTTCACTAGCTTTCTTCAAAAGAGATCCGGTAAGTAAATTTATTTTTCATCTAATTGAAAGTAGACAACTAAATATACCTTGTATTTGTTTGGAGTATGGACTAGATATTTTTGGGAATGATTGTAATTATATATATTCATGAACTCGTCGTCATTATTGAAAGACCATAATTCTTTTCAACTATATACCGATGAAAATGCTACATACCAACAATTTTGGTATAATGTGTTGGCATGCTTATTAAATTTTATATGAATGAGTGATAATTGTCTCTTTATATTCTTCATCAACCATCTTTGATATTTAACTTAGAAATGTTCGGACTAAAAAATTTCATGTTGCTATGAGCCATGACTATTTTCATGGGTGAGAATAAACATATTTACACACTCATATTTTCATTGTTATTGTAAGATTAGTCATAATAGTAAACCTCAAGATTGAGGTTGGCACGGGTTATGAGATAAGAGCATGTTAAGAATTGAAAACAATAAATATAATGTAAACTAATCATGTATAATGCAAGAATTGGAAGTTTTCTTGTTATATTTTTTTTCGTAATACAATTTTGTTATTTCTATAAAAGACGTTGTCACCTAAAGAGAGATTAGAAACATTGATATTTTGTTCAAATAGATTATTTATCGGTTGTTTTCATCATATTGATTTTATTCACAAAATGTCAAATAAACGAAACCATATAAACACTAACACATTCACACATCAACACATATAACTCTAATTATGTACACATGTTTCATCTATTATGCAAATAAATTGTTATACATATTCTTCTCATTTTTTTAATGTTGTTCAGAATGTGGAAAATGATGTGAATTTAACTCTTGGTGGCATTGACATCGATAATTCATGGAGGTTTGCTTGTTTTTCCATAACTATACTACACATTATTATTATTTTATTATTATTATTATTATTATTAGATGTTTCATTACCTCTGATAACTTTAGTTGTTAAATTTTGTAGTGTTACTGTTAAAGAAGATAAGAAACTTTTGACGGTAAAATATTCAGATGCTTATAATGAACGTGCTTTCACATTAAAGGTGTTTAAATCTTCTCATTTTTTTCGTTAAGATGTTATAATTGATATTATGCTAAATTGTATTCCTACACAAATTGTTTATACAGCCTCTTATCATGGTTTATTTGTCAATTTTTCCCTCGAGACTATAGTTCTCTATCAGCATAATATATATTTCATTGGTTCAAAACATGTACATATAATATAAATATATCACATAATAGAGAACATGAATTTCTTTCTCTAGCCGCTAACATATCATTTCATGTGTTGTTGTAGGCTGAAACCGTAGAGGACTTATACGAGTGGAAGACGGCTCTCGAAAAAGCTTTTGCACAAGCACCAAGTGTTGCCAACACGACAGAGAAAAATGGTATTTTTACAAAAAATAACGATTCAATTGATATTCATTTTGACCAGTATGTTTACATATGACATTTGACTTCAAAATTTGGACCTAGTGGTGCACACACTACAAATGTTTGTTCATCGTTGATATACAATACTTTTCTAATCTTGTTTTTCATAGACATTACTTTAAAATTTGTATAATGCCACTAGAGAGTGGTAAATATGTTTTATATGATTGATTGTCTCTTCCATACATGAGATAACCTTTTTTTTTTACTCGCTAATTTAAAGTCACGACATGTGCAAAATACATTTGTTGTAAACTTTGATGATAATATGGAGTTAAGATCCTCTCCATTTGTGATTATACTTGTATTTGATGCTTAAAAGTCAATAACTCTTCTTTCCATTTATAATGATTTCTATAGTGAAGGATAACGAACCAGCCAAATCAACTGTAATTGATTCGCCAATTTTACTTGATTTGGAGGATGATGATGAAACTCCATCATTTATGGAAGACCTTGGTGAGTTTTCTTACACATCCATCAATATAAATTACAATTTTTTTTATTACATGAGAAAAAGAAAAAAAGAAAGGAAAAAAAAAGAAGAAGAAAACTAAGTCCTTGAAAAATAAAATAAAAAAAGAAGAAAAAATATTAAATATTTAAATGATTAACATAATGATATTTTAAGGTCTTATCAATGACATGTCATCAAATAAAGTAACTTTGAACGTGAAACCTGGACTTCTGTAAGAAAAAGCATAGACTAAATTTGAAAATAGAAAATTTAAAAAGGTCAAAATGCAAAGGAAAATTTTAACATTTTTTTTACACATGCATTCAATCAGATCGCACCGTAATGACAACTTTAAAAATTAGTTTCTAAAATATCTTCACAAATATCTATATGTCGTGATTTGAAGCATGTGGAAAAAAAAAACATACATTATTAGTATATAAATTTTAAATCAATATTTTATATAGGTTAACATGCAGTGTTGACCCTCCAAATTTTACAATTGTTCGAATTTGGTCTCCAAATTTTACAATTGTTCGAATTTGGTCCCCAAATTCCAATTACTCGATATTAATCCTCAAAGTTTACCCTCTTTTTGTATCTGATAGTCCCCCATAAGAATTTTGTCTAAAAATTGTTGTTATGACATTTAAAAATATAAAGTTATTTAAAATCGAAGGTGCTAATGATGTGAGTAAGAGGGAATCTTCTATGTCTCTTCACTATAGGCTGTTTGCAGGGACACATGTCCCAGACATTGTCGTGATATCTGGACAGGGAGCTGGTAGCTCTACCTCTAAGGAAGAGATACTTGCTGAGCTTAAGGAAATGTCCAAGACTTTGGAGGAAACCATTAAGTCCAGCACTGAAAGAAAGATTAGTGTGGATAATTTGATCAACGCCTTGTCAGCACAGAAAAAAGATGAAGACATGGCTGAAGGCAATGAGGATGTTGATGGTAATGATGTTGCAGGGAATTCTAATCCAGGTGGTGGAAATGTCCAAGACTTTAGAGGAAACCATTAAGTCCAGCACTTAAAGAACGATTAGTGTGGATAATTTGATCAACGCCTTGTCAGCACATAAAGAAGATGAAGACATGGTTTAAGGCAATGAGGATGCTGATGGTAATGATGTTGCATGGAATTCTAATGCAGATGGTGGAAATAATGAGAAAACAGATGGTAGTGAAGACATTTGATGTGCCCTGTTTTTCGTATTTTTTTTCTTTTGCTTCTGTATTTTTTCCCTTTTGTGGGTTATGCCAAAGATTTGTGCGCACTCTAAGGGCTATAGCATGTAACCTTATACACATATGTTCTGCTACTTCTGTTCTTTTTCTGCTTCTGAAAGCATGGTAGTTTTTATCGGAATTTTTGGCTAAAAAGGGGGAGTAGATATTGATATGATTTTGGTAGTTTCCATTTTATGCCTTAGGCCTATTAGGGGGGAGTAGTTTCCATGTATGATCTGTTGTTTGAAGGGGAGTATTATTTTTTTACTAGTCTGATGATGCCATGTTAGTAAAATGCTAGTTTATGTGCTTGATGTATGGATGCATGAGGTGTGTTGTGTTTATAGTGTATGAATGTCATACCAGATGTCTTGACATCCTGTTGTGAGAAATTATTTTTCTCTGAAATGTTTCTTTGTGGGAGTTTATTTTTCTTGGATTTTTATCTTGTGAGAGTTTATTTCTCTTTGATTGTGGGAGTTTATTTCTCCCTGGGTTGCTACTGCGAGAGTTTATTTCTCAATAATGTTGTTTGTATCTGTGAGGCTGGGTTCTCTATTTCCGCTGGTGCATGCCTCTGATGTTCTGGATGATGTCCCAACATGTCCATTGTGAGTTAGTTTTGAAGATGTTTCTTTTGAAATTAATGTTGAAGTTTTGTTTTATTACTTTCTTTCAATATGAGATCTTGTGTTAAAACATAAGAAGGTATGACTATATCCCTCCTTTTCTTTTTATCCGTGCAAGCTTTTTGCTTATTGAAGATGTGCTTTGCAAAGGTTGTTTTAGCCAAAATTTGTTAAAGGGAAGATTGTTGGGTTTGTAGACTATAGTTGGCCACATTTTGTTAAAACAAGTGTTATAGCAATATGTTGGACAAGATGTCTTGACATGTTGGTACGACGTCATAGTGTACCTTGTTTCGCTTTCTTGGAGATTTGTTTTAAACGTGGGATCTCAGAAGATTCTATGAAGATTTAATTCACGTGGAGTGTTGGCCAAGAAGTGTGTGTTTTTTAGAAGCAGTGATAGGAAGTTTAGCTTTGTTGTGTTTCTTAAGTGTGATGTTGTATCATTTAAGGAAACAATATATATGCTTCCGGAATATTGTGCTGAAGACCGTTTTAGATCAGCTGTAATTTGTTTAGCCCGATTTGCTCATCAAGCCCAAGACCTAAAGAACTACTGAAGCCGTCATTTGCAAAAGAGTCATTTAGGATTTTTAGTATGTCAATTGTTGTTTGTGAGCCACTCATGTATCACCTTGATGCCTGAGTTTAGAGGTGTAACGGTTCGGTTTGGATTGGTTTTCAGTCAAAAAAATGTCCGAACCGATGAAACCTTCATCGGTTTGGATTGGTTCGGTTTTCACTGTTTTTCAAAAAAGAGACCGAACCAAACAAATCGGTTTGGTTCGGTTTGGATTGGTTCGGTTTATTTAAAAATACAGTTAAAAAAAATTCATATTCTCACAAAATATTTCATAGAACTTTGTATAAGTGTATTTCATATTTTTTTTCTTCATGTTCTCTATTTTTCAAACATCTTTTTATAACTAATCGTACTTAATATTTCATACATATGATCCAATATTCATTCATCCATCATTTTTCAAAAACAACTTCATCAAATTCAAATATTTCAATCTTTCATGATCCATACATGCATCATTCATCAACAATGAAATATAGTGTAACGTGTATAATTCAATGTCATAGAAAATGAACATGGAAAACAATGAAATATAATGAGTATAAATCACTGGCATAAACATGATAAAACTAACCAAAAGATGACCGGTGGCGATGAACAATGAGTTTGGTGTAGTTGACGGCTTAGGTTTCTTTTTTAGTAGAAATAAAAGAGTCTGACTGATGAGATGAAGATGAGAGAAAGTGAATGGATTAAAAAATATTTTATGTTTAACTTTGAGTCTAACCATAAGTTTTTGTGAAGTAGGATAATATTAGTAAAATAAGGAGTGTGATTATCATCGGATTGGTTCATCGGTTTCATGTATCTCGAAATGAAAAACCATGAACCAAACCAAACTACATCGGTTTCGATTGGTTCGGATCGGTTTCAAACCGAACCAAACAAGGTCGGATATTTTTTCGGTTTGGTTCGGTTTGGACTTTCAGTTTCGTTGGTTTTGTCCGAACCACTTACACCCTTACCTGAGTTGGACTTGTTATTGAGTTGTAAGTTGTGAATCACTTGAAAGCTTTTAAGCAAGAGTGAATTTTGTTTCTCGGAGTGTGTCTCCATTTTCATTGTATTTGTCCTTATCACGGGTAGAGTGATTGAGAGGAAGTGAGAGGGAGGTCTCTCATCTAGGAGTGCCTTACATAGAAATTACACGGGTAATGATTAGCCGCAGAGCTAGTAGACTGAAGATAGTTTATGCAGGCTTCAAACTAATACTATTATAGTGGATTTCCTTCCTAACTTAGTAGCCCCCAGACGTAGGTGATGTTGCACCGAACTGGGTTAACAAATAACTTGTGTCTTTTACTTTCAGCTTTTATCTACTGTTGGTTATTTGTTATTTGTGTTGTCACGATGTCTTGACATTGTGCTCGACATTCCGTGTGTCTTGACATCGAGCTTAACTTCTTTAACTTCTTTTAAGTGCATATTGCATCTTCACCTCTCTTTTTTCACCTGGTTATAGCTCCATATATTGGACCCTCTAATGATTGTGCAGAGTTTTGATAAGTGTTGTAGTGTGACCTTTATCTATGAAATCATCAAACCGGATGTTGTCCAACAAAGGAATAAGTTAATTTTATCAACCAATATGGCCAGAGGCAAAGGAAGAATCAATATGACACTACAACAACTATCAAAGGGATAATAACTCACATTTTCAAAAAACCTCGGTACCCCTACCAACAGTATCAACAAAACCCTAAAGATGACCAACTAATAAAAGTAGAAGACACGATCAATCAGTTTATGCAAGCCTCCACAAATAACCGAAAGAACACAAATATCTCCATCGTGAACATGGAGGTACAAATAGGACAACTTGTTGATATGTCACGTAGCCAAAAAGGTACATTAACAACAAATACGTAAAAAATTCGAAGGAGCAGTGTAACGTTGTAGAAGATGAGAAGGGTAAATAGAAAGTGATGAGGATTAATACAATAATGAGTTGGATACTTGTGTAATTTCATGTTCGATGACGACTTTGAGGATGAAGATCTTGTTAATAATATTGAAGAAAGTTCTCATATGCTGATTGTAAGAAAATGTGAAGCAGGTAAGAAGGAAACTGATGAAAAGAATGAATTGAGCAGTGTGATGCATCCCACGACGAATGAGTTATCCTAGCTACAAGCACAACAAATTTACAAATTAAAGGCAACAATTGGAAGCAAAAAAGGAATAAATGAGGAAGATAGTAAGAGGAAAAAAAGAAGAAAAGAAGGATATTGTGGTCATGCTATCATAGTGTCTAAAGTAAAGCAAAATTGAAGCGTTGAACCGAGAAAAGCAACATTGCCCATCACCGTGGGTTACGTAAAGTTTCCCAAAAAAATTGACGGACCTTGGGTCAAGTGTTAATGTATTTTCCCTAGAGGCAATCAAGAATGATTCATTGTTGTAGTTATATCCAAGCAAGACCAAGGTGCAGTTCACCGATGGATCCTATAAAAAAATTATGACAAACTGTAGAATATTCATATCCAAGTAGGTAAATAAAATTATTGGTTATGGACATGAATGGTGGAAACTCGTTTCCACTGATATTAGAAAGGTCGTTCATCAAAACAACCATAATCTCAATGAGTAAGTGAACCTGATACTGAGCTAATGACGCTAAACAAATGTCTGTTGGGAGGCAACCCAAACTTTTTTTATTTTTATTATCTATCTAAGTCATTTAAGTTTTATTTAAAATTTTATGCAAGCTTGGAGTGTAACAAGACGATTTTGATTGAAATTTGCAAAGTTGAAATGAAGACACATTTTTTTTACACATTTATGGATTCTGCAATTTGTCTCAATCACTTGCTCTCTAGGAAAATTAACTAATAAAATAAGGGGTTGTGCTCTTTGACTTCATATAGTCTGACAAAGCACTATATATTCACCCAACAAATGTACTCTCTCACATTTTTTGTAGTTCGTGGTCAGTCTATTTTCACCCAGAGGATAAGGGTATGGAATGCAAATATAAAATGAAGGCCTCAACAACGAAAGCTCGCCAAATTATACGAGTTTGCCTTATACCCTTCTTCTTCTTCTTTTTTTTTTTTTTTTTAACTTTGCCTTCCCATTAATTAAATTACATATACAATATATGAAGTCGGCTTGTGCAATATCAAATACACACAGTCATGATTAGGTCTAAACTTTTCAAAATGCTTCATTTGAAATTGAATTTTGCGAGTACCATTGATTGATAGCACAAAAATACATTTTTTTTTCTGTATACTACGTTGTACACTATTCATTTGCACGAATCTTGACATATTGAATGTGTATGAAAGTCATGAAAAAGATCAAGGTTGTGTTTCTCTCTTGAACGAATACATGACCCTTCTACATGTAATTAATTATACTTTAATACTTGAATTGATCTTTATCTTTATGTTTTTAATTTTATATTTCTAATTACAATATGTTATAATTGTTTTTTTTTCCTTCAAGTATGGGCTATGAATCATTTCATAGACATATCTCCATATAAGATGCATCCAGACTATACCCCCAACATACCACACACTTCTCGCTTCGTTCTTGGGAGGGGCCATGCTGCATACAAATTGATCCTTGATTGCATGAATGTGGTCGACGTAAAATTCAATCCCTACGACGATCATTGGGAGACCATGCCATTCGAGAAGATATGCCAGCACTAGAGTTAGATTGTGTGCGATTAGGGGAGGTGTACCACCACTTGCAAGATTGGTGAAGAGGCAATATGAACATGTGCCTGACATTCCCATACAGACGTGCCTGCTCTTGGTGTGGCCCAGGTAGCTTGGGTTTTCCTAGATTTTTTACTGCACGTCATACATGAGGTTGGTAAGGGTCCATATGTGAGGGATACATGGCATTATGCACCAGGATACATGGGCATGGTTCTATTAGGTATCTCACCTGAAGGTACTACAACCTATCGAGGGAGAGTCCCATAAGATGGCTAATGAAGAGGTAATCATTGAGCATGAACATGCTAGAGATAGTCCTAATTCATTGATGATCATCAGGAGTTGCATAAACATGGATGGATGAAGGGTTGCATGATGGTCAAACATACAAATACGTGCATAATGTTCTATTGAATATTAGGGCTGAGATGTTCCCGGCCACTACATATATGGTTTCCAGAAGAAGGAGGCAGTTAAGGCAGTCCAGAGCACCGTGCACGGTGACTGAGACCATTGTATTTATTTGGTTTAGTTGTAAATGATGAATTTGTTTTTTTTGTTGCATTTGAATTTGGTTTAATGTCACTAATACCTAAACAATTTTTAAATGAATGTATTTGTTTTTCGATAGATTGTGTTTGATTTTATGAATGAATGATTGAATGAAGTAATGGCCAAAAAAAAAAACATAAAATCAAGTTTTTGTCAAACTGTGCAGTGTAGCCTCTGTAATTGATAGGAGCGGCAGTTGACTATTGCTGCAGGGATTTTTTTGTGTGGTTCAGATTGCACCGACAATTTCTGTTATCTGATAGACGTTTGACAAGTGCACCAAATACTATCGAAGTAGTAAAAATATCGATCCCACGAGGACTGTTTTTAACTTCAATAATTCAATCGCGTTATAAAAATAGGATGTATAAAAGTTTATTTTGGTTTGCCACTAGGCAGTAGATTTGGTTTGATTTTATGAAATCAAATAAAAGAAATAGATTTGATTAAGAAAATATGGAGAGAGATGAGATCAGGTATGTCGAATCCTCTATGTTTCCCCTAATTGGTTACTGCACCTATTATTACTAATGATTCTCTAGTTTCACGATAGTTAACAAATTAGTCCTAATCAATCCCTTGAGTTAGGACCCTCTTCTTAAACTACATCCCCTAATTCCTTAGGGGGTCTAATAATCCTTGAAGGTTTTATGAACGTTAACCTAATATCACTAACAAACGATTATCCATTCCTAGACTAACCATGTTTATTAGAACAATTCAATTAGGTCTAAGTCGAAAGCTATGGTCAGTAGTCATTCGTTCTCACAAAATCATGTTTATATTTGATCAGGATATAAAGAGCATTAAGAACAATTGAATTGAATAAAGACTAGAAATTCATTAATAAACAATAGAGTTTCACAGCAACATATGATCAATTAGGGTTACATAGATTCATCTCTGACCTAATCTCTAAGAGATTTAGCTACTCATAATTGAGTTTACAAATAGCATAATCAATAAAAGAATTAAAACATACATAAACTGGGTTAGAGATGATGAAATCCTCTCCGCTGCAGCCTTCTGGGTGTTAAAATCGCACTTTAGCTCTCCAAAATCGTAATCCCCTTTGTTTGAGACTGACTTCAGCTTAAATAGGCAAATCTGGATCGCCCAAAATCGTACCACGATGGCACAATCGTACCACGATTGGTACTTTAAACCCTAATTTCCTTAAAAGCCCTTCTTGAAATCGTATCACGATTAGATGGATCGTACTGCGATCCAACTCCTTCAAAAACATGCTCTCCGACTTCAAGAAATCGTATTACGACAGGCATAATCGCAATACGATTGGCAGCTTCCAGTTCTTCCAATTTTGTTGCTTTTAACATCTCCTGGATACTTAATATTGCTTAGAACTCTATCAAAATGTCAAAATAAGTCCTAAAAATTACGTAATGACAGCATGTCATCATTATCCACGAAGCACGAAAACTTATATAAATTGACGATGTCTGGTTCATTTTTTGTAAAACACAACAAAGAACCATGTACGTTTATCTAGTAGATGAGTGAAAACCAAGTTAGCTGCAATTTACTACAACAGTGGGAAACCCAATTTGTTCCAGGTTCAGGTTGATGTCACACTATTTGGCTTGAAGGATCAACTGTACCAAATTAACCGTCGACTCAATCATAGAGACACAATGACGGTGGGCAATGTTGAGTATCGTTGTCCATGGGCCGACTCAGATGGCAGCCTTCAGCTAACCCAGACGAATCTTAGGAACAACGACGACATGAGAACCATGTTCTCAATATTTGGTTAGTAAAATATCAAAGGCAAAATACCAAAGGACCGGTCGAGTTTGATGCTTCCTTGGTCAAATCTTTCGAAGATATTCAAAAAAGTTTGATTCGGTCCAGTACCGACGAAGAAATAAGGGCTTACATGAAGGAACTAGATGGAGAAGTTAGTTTGATTGATCCATAGTTTATTATGTTGTTTTACGTTGATGGATTATATTGTTGAAATCATGTCTAATGTATGTTCTTGTTGTTGTTTTGCATGAACACTAGTGTACGAACCCGTGCAACGCACGGCTGGAATATCCTGTTAATTTTTATTTAAGTTCGAAAATGTGAGCAGACCAATAATACAAAAACCACCAAAGCACACATACATAATATTAACCATCAAGGGGAAATCCACAAAGAAGAATACAATCTCTTTTTCTGTACTCTGTTATGCTAACGATGCATTGATAAAGACCACATCTCTTTTATAATATTGTAAAAATCACTAAAAAAAGTTAATTTTTTTAACAAAACATAAATAAAATATGAATTTATTACCGTAAAAATTAAAAAAATTCACATTTAATTAATGTTTTGGTAAAAAGTTCTAATTTTTTTTGGGAGAGATCCTTATAATATTATAAATTTTTGGGTTAATTATGTTTTTGGTCCCTACAAAATTGCGACCTTGTAAGTTTAGTCATTACTTAATTTTAATAGCATTTTTAATCCCTACAAAAAATTTCTGCACTCAATATTAGTCCTTACTCAATCCAAATTTGTTTAATTTATGCTTAAACTCTTAAGTTTTTCAACAATTTTTTACAGGCATGTTAAGAACGTTATTAAAAGGTCCACCGAAAAAATATCGCAAAAATTTGATTTCTACGTCCATATTTTTGTTACTTATATCTTAAACTTTTTTCGTTTTAAAAAATTCATATTTAATTTATTTCATGTTAAAAAATTATAGATTCTAGTAAATGAACCTTTCATAGTGTTCTAAACTTGTATAAAAAGAATCGTTAAAAAATTTAAGAGTTTAAGGATAATTAAACAAAATTTATTTTAGCAGGGACTAAAATTATAAGTAAATTTTTTTGTAGGGATTAAAAAAGCTATTAATATTAAGTAAGGACTAAACTTAGAAGGTCGCCATTTTATAGGGACCAAAAACATAATTAACCCTAAATTTTTCTGTAAAATTTTGTTCAAAAATATGAATTCTACATATGAATTTACTTTAAAAGAGAGACCAAAAGTGAAGATGAATTTTTTTTTAAGAACTAAAAGTTAAATTTTTTTAGAGGAACTAAAACGAAAAGTTGACATATTTATAGGAATCAAAAATACATTTAACCAAAAAAAATTATTTATCTAAATATTTCAAAAAAAATAAAATAACACCCCCTATAATTTTTCTCCAATTATTGGTCTTGGTCTTGGATATACTATTTCTCCAATGGTAAGCACAGTAAATTAAAAGTCTGTTAAATATAATCTAATTGAAACTTCATTATAACATCACATGAGTAATATTATTTATTAATGATTAATGCCCTTAGATCAAGCACGTTAAATACAACGAAATGCTCTACACCGGTGTTTATATATTTTTTTTGGTTACAAAAAGTTTAGGTGGGTTCGGCTCCGGTCACCACCAGGGTCAGGGCACGCCTCCGGGCCCAAAGGGCACTTATAGAGGTACTTACAGATCACCCACCAACACTGCCCTCACATCGGCAGAGGGAATCGAACACACAACCTTCTGCAAGGAAGTGGCCCGTTCCTTACCAACTGAGCCAACGTGTGTTGGTACACCGGTGTTTATATGTAATCATGTTACAATTTTTTAAAATGAATTCATGGCGATATATTTGAGGGTGCAGATATTTTAAAAATTATATGATATAAATTCTAGATAAGAAATTGTTTATCCATTAAAAAAAAAGATTAGAAATTGTTTTATTTGGAACATATGACTATTTACACCACTATTTTCAGCATACACTCTGCATACACTAATCAAAATTGGGCTAAGCCCAATCTCTCTAATCAAACCCGCGGCCTCTCTCCTCTTTCCCTCATTACACTAACTGAAGCTTATCCCTTCTCCTCTCCCTCTACCGCCGCCGGCAACTCTTTTCCCCACAATCACCGCCGCGATCGGCCACGTTTGGGCAAAAGAAACCTACCATCTTTATCCTCTCAACCTTCTCTATCTTTTCATTCAAATAGAATCACAAAAAGAGGAGATCGAAAAAATGGGTGTTCTCCTTGAAACTTCCTCCATCTGTTCGAGATCACATATGTATAACCTGTATCTCTCAGTTACCCTCACCTTGGAAGGATCAAGGAGACCAGAGATCCAGATGTTTCGAATCTGCTCCTTTGGCTCAGACATGGTTGCTGCTGCTGCCGTGTCGTTTCTTCAACTTCTTCTACGGTTTGTTTTTGATAGAAAACAATAAATGGAACTGTGCTGAGTAAAAGTTTTTGGTATATCATCGTCATCTTCGTACGACACTTGATGATTCATTTTCCCGCTTCTTCATTCTTTCTGTCGTTTACGCGATATAAGGTAATGCCTAAATGTTGACCCTGTTGTGCGTCTTGTATTAAAATGTATACTCTGGCCACTGTAAGATCATTTTCATATCCAGTCCAATTTGAATTTAATTCAAGGTTACATAATATGATGTAACAACATGAATGATCGATTAAAGGTTTTTGCTACCGAGATATGAATGAAATTGCTGTAATTGTTTATGCGTCATAGTTAATTTAATTTGAATTGAGTTTAGGGAAGACTTGTTTAGAACACACAATGTGTAATTCTGCTTGTTTGATCGTCATAGTTAATTTAATTTTAATTGAGTTTGGGGAAGACTTGCTTAGAACACACAATGAGGCTATGACAATTTGTAATGAATTTAATTTAGCTACATGATTTTAAATTACTGTAGTAGTGAATGAATCGAATTTTTGCATTTCTTTTGGAGGTCATGCCTACATGTATGTTTTGTTCTTATTTTTCATTATAGATTTGGGTACTATGCAAAGGTTATGTTGCTGGAAGTATTCATGATGACTGTATGTACACAATCAAAACAGAGAAAATAGTGGTTCTTATATTTCTGCAGTTTGGTGCTTTGTTGTGCCATCCTTTTGTTGTCCTCATTCTCAATATTCCTATTTCAGGTAGATCTTGCTGCACTACTCCATTAACAGGCAATACTATCAAACTATAATTGTAAGCCATTTTATTTATGTGTGTGATTTTTTTTTTATTTTAATTAATCGTAAATTTGAATATCTTAAGCCTTTTAATATATGAAATTGCTACCAATCTGAGTTATAGGATCTAGAAACAGTAATTTTCCTCAATTCATTTAAATGGTTTTATTTCAAATGTCCATGATAGAGTAAAATTTAGTTAGTTGTTTTGAAATATGATATAAAATGCATTTGATCAATGCTATTGTTGATGAATGAGCTAAACTTTATACCAGTGTTTATTGCATTCCAAACAATTACTTTCTCTATTCCTTTTTCAACTGGTGCCATTTTGTAAATTAAATTAATTATATTTGTTAGAAGATTTAGTCCTGGTTATAGTTAATTTGCACATTAATAAATATGAATATCTCTTATTTGCAGGTTAGCATGCATCACCCTTTGTTAAAAGAAGAAGCTTTTTGACTTTTTCAATAAAAGTAGGCTTTTTGACTTTTGGTCATCTGTAATGGCTTTTTTAAGAGGTACTCTCCAAAATATACAAATTATAGATATTAATTTATGTTTTTTTTTTATGGCATTCATTTGTGTGAGAAAGTGTGCATATGTTCTATGGCTTGGAATCATGTGATTTGTTTTCTTTTTAAATGTGGTTAGATAGATTGAATTTTGTAATTAAAAAGACAATTTAATCTTGAATAAAATGTTTTGCTGGCGGGGTTGCTTTAAGGTGCTCAGTATGTAAATCACCAACCTGAATATAACATATAAGCACTGCTCAATAAAAAAAAATCACCAATACCTTTTTATACTGTTGAAGTGTTTAAGCACTTAATTTCTGTCTTTCCATATCATCAAAACTAAGGATAGTTTGGTCTATTTTTTAATTTTTAATATTTGAATATGTACTATATTTCTCTAGTTCAATCTACATGTCTTTTTTGATTGATGTCTCGTTATCTTTACCTTCAGTACTCCGATTATAGTGTGAAGGCAAAGCTTTATTTGAATCATCATTACCATTTCACTGACTCTGGTAGAACAAATTTATGTGAATATTGCGTGATTAATTTTACCTCATGCTACATAAATCTTGAATCTTTAGCAGAACCCATTTGAAATTGGTGTATTTGAAGTGCTTTGACCACATGATTTGTCATTAAAGAATATAAGCATGAATCACTGAACTGAAATATAAGCATGAATCACTGAACTCAAAATTTAGCTTTTATCTATAAAGTTGTATGTACTGTGTTGAACACATAAATGTACTTATAAGAGAGAATTGTTTTTGCTTGAAATTTTATTGACCCCATGAATTTGGAAAAATGCAAAGAGGTGTATATTAGAATTAGTGGTTTTATGTTAGTAACAGATTTGATTTATATGTTACCATATAAAGCAATATAAAATACTTTTGATATAACAGAACAAAAATGTATCTCCATTGTTTGAAAGATCAATTTTCTAATTGGTTTCTTTTCGTGTGTTACATACATGTCAAATACCCCTTTAGCAACAATGACGCAACTAACCATTGATGAGAAAGAGCTAATGGAGAAGTTTATCAATGAAGGTTAGTGGAAACCATTTTAATTATAGAAGTTATAGGTTGCTTCTACTATTTTCATATAATTGATAAGATATTTTGTTAACACACCAAACGATTTTTGCTTCTCCAATCAATCTACTGTTTATTTTTTAGTATCTGTAGCCTCTAAGCAGTTCTAATAGATATGATGGAACAAAATGCTAATTAGCATAGTAGTAAGAATAATGTAATTTGGATAACTTTTGTACCTTGTGAAGAACACTAAAATAAATTGTTCTAATTATAGATAATATTTCTAATTAGGACATTCAAGTAATCATGTCCCATATGGAATTCATCATAGGATTAGCTACCTTTTAATTGATGAAATCATGTTCCAAATTGGTTAGCATGTCCTTACAATAGCGACTATATCTGTGATCACTTGATCATTAGAAAATTGTGATAAATTGTCGAAGTTGTTTATTAGTAGTAATAAAGAAACACATTTTATCAAAAAAAAAAAAGAAAAAGAGAAAAAGAAACACATTTGAACAACACAACGAAGAACATAATACTTTTACTTTTTTTAAAAAAAAAACAATGAAAAAACACGTAAAACATTTGAACAACACAACGAAGAACATAATACTTTTACTTTTTTCAAAAAAAAAAAAACATAATGAAAAACACGTAAAACATTTGATACATAATATTTTTACTTGTAGATTAAGTTCCAAAGCAAAATGCTCACATTTTTAGCACTTGAAAATCCTTTTTAGAAGTGTTCTCTGAATGATACATTGCTGAAAATTGATGTAACAATATAGGAGGTCGTGTCAAGGAGAGAAGAATGACAAGGAGAGAAGATGGCACCTATTATTTCCGTAAATGGAGCATCTCTTCCTGTTTGGAGATCAACTCCTACATAATCAAGGTAATCATACCCACCCAACATATCATATGTTAACCTTTTGTTCAATTTTATTGAATGTTATTGTAAATTGTTTTCAAAGCATCAAACAATGCAGTAAAGATGCTTCCAAATTCCAATTCCGTAGAACTCTGTTAAACTTAATCTACACCTTGGACAAATTGCATAAAAAGTAAAAAAATTAGTTATTCTTTCACACTTTAATCATCTTTCCTTTCAAAATAAATTTTGAACTTTTTTGAGATATTCTAATAATTATATTCTTTTGTTGTACCTTCATGTTACTGTTGTGATTTCTTCAAGAGTCCCATGAGTTGATTGTGGAAGAGAAATGGATAAACAAAAATAACCATAACTAAGCTAGCAAAGAGTATGAAACATAGATGATTCATGCTTGTATTTTACGTCTACATTTTATACTTGCACACTATTTGATACCGTTTCATACTTCATAATGATATGCGTTTTTGTTGGTCCTCCTCATTCGTGAAATATTTCCATACCCTATAATGTCTATCAGCTCATTTTTCATTTTTAATTCTTTAGTCTTTTCATTCTAAGTTCTGGTCAGTAATATCTACTTTCATATGTGCGTCAAATTATAAATTACTTCTATCAAATTATCTGGTTATCTCATGGTCCTTGCTATCAAAACTATCTTCTGATACCAATCTCATGGTCCTTGCTATCAAAACTATCTTCTGATACAAGGATACACTATTAATTGCAGTTTTGGTCACTCCTCAAACTTATTTTGTCTAAAAAATATGGTGATATGACATGTTTTAAAGTATGTTTTTAAGAAAATTTTCTTACAATTAAATCAATATTGATATTTTTTTTTATCATTAGGTCATATACTATGTCATTTAAAACATATCAAATCATCAATTTTAGTTCAAAAATATGTAGGGACCAAAACAGTAAGATTTTGAAATTGGGTGACCAAAACTACAATTAAGCCAAAACTAATACTCCCTCCGTCCCGGAATAACTGACCCATTTTCTAAAAAAAAGTGTCCCAAAATAATTGACCCATTTCAATTTTCAATACAACTTTCATCATTCCCAATACAATATATTCCACTTTCCCCTTTATTTATACATTTTTCTTAATAAGTGTGAAATGAGCCAAGGGGTCAATTAATTCGGGACGGAGGGAGTAGGTTATAATTGCAATACCGTAATATTGGTTGGTTAAATATGTTAGACATCCGGTTAACTCGAATAAAAAGGTTAAATTGGTATGACAAATATTAAAATGACATTTGCGAGGAGACTACTAACTTTTTTGTGTAAATTGTGAGGTGAATACAAAAAGAACTACCAATAAAATAATATCATGTTTTTTTTTTCTTTAGAGAAAATAATATCATGTTTTTTTTAAAAAGCCTTACACTTGCCTCTTCATTAAGATGTTATAGATTAAACTTCTCAATTTAGAGAAGATCTATCATTTGTTCTCAATTTGCTTGGGCCACAGAGATTGAATCTGGGCCATTTATTTGATCAACGACCCTGATCTGATCACCGGGTGATGTGATGATAGCCGTCTGATTTAAGATCAGACGACCTGGATCTGAGGGTGCACAGCAATAGCTTAGGCATACCGCGTGGAATCAGAGAGGGGTATATATACCCACTCCCTTCACAAATTCATTCATTTCTCAAATCATTTTTCTCTCTAACTCTCACTTCTCTCTAACTTCTCTCTTCCCTCTCCCCTCTCCCCTTTCCGTCTTCTCCGGTGGGGTTCCGGCTGGTGGCGGAACCGCTGCCGGAACAGCTTACGACGCGGTGGTTGGCCGTCCAAGGTGGCGTCGCCGCCGCCAAAAAATTTTTTTAAACAAAAAATCATCTTCTCCTATGTATTTCTTCCTTCTCTTCCCGTTTCTAGCCTTAACATTTCTAAAAAAAATACCTATGGTCCTAGATCTAGAAAAACAAAAAAAATCTACCTTTGTTTTTTGTCTGTTCCGGTTTAATACTTGGTGCTTTGATTCGGTTTTTGGCGTTGAGTTGGCACAGTTTTATGATTTGGCCGGTTTGGATGTGTTGCTGTGTTTTGTTTTTTTGAGGTTTTGAGAATGTTGGTGAATTCGGATTTGGTGGTGTTGTGATTCTGAAAATTCCAAGATTTAAAGTTTCTAGGGTTTTGAGTTTGTGCCTGCTGATTTTGGTTATGTGTTGTTGGATTCTCATTTGAGATTTCATGATATATGCTTATCTAATGATTCTCATTTGTTGCAGGATGAAGATTTCTTTGCTGATTATACTGAGGCTCATCAAAAGCTCTTTGAACTTGGGTAAGTCGTAGTATTTCTTATTGTTAATATCTTTATGATGTTGTGATTAAGCTCTTTGCTGATTAATTATGATGTTGTGATTTAGTCATTATTTGAAGAAAAAATTCCAACTTTGTATGATAATATCTTTAGTTTGAGTTCAACTTTTGTAAGATTTTAGTGGGAAAAAACCAGATTAACATGATAATTTCTTGAGTTTGAGTGTAACTGTTGTATGATCCAGTGAAAAAATTCAGCTTTGCATGATTCTTTCTCTAGTTTGAGTTTAAATATAACTTATGTATGATTTATAGAAAAGAAATCCAACTGTAAATTTTAATTTCTGGAGTTTGAATTTCAGTTTAAGCTTTGTGTAATTTAGTGATTTAGAGAGAAAAAAAAATCCAGCTTTATGTATGATTTAAAGAATACCATAAAATGATCTATAGCAGAAATTCGATGAATACCTTGGCATATGCAAAAATAATAGAATGAAGTGGTTGAATAGTGTAGTTGGTTCACATTTGTTGTTACTTTTAATCATCTTCTTTCTCTAATAATCTCCCCTTTCTTCACAATAATGTGCAGGAAAAGGTAGCACAATGGGATCATGGGAAAAGAGTAAGATACAACAAAGCAATAAAAATCAAGTGGAAAGAAATGGAAAGGAAAAAAGGAAACATGTTGAATCCAACACAATGAAGATTATGGGAGACGAGTGAAGATATGACAAATCAATAAAAACAAAATAAGTCTTTATAGTGTGTAAATTTTTTTTTCAGGAACAATTGTACAAAAGAAATCTGAATTGTTTATTTTGTAGAACTAAATATATCATATTTATAATACAACATAGGCTATAGATACTGCAGCAGGCTCTATATAAAATAAAATAAATTCTGCTAGCGGACCATTTCCCCATTCTGAATGACCTTGAAAGACTAAAACCATCTAATCAGTTGATTATTAAATTAAGTTCTATTATTATAGCCAGGCTATAGTTTTCATTGGGCCATCCCCTATAAAAATTATTTTTAACACAAAAAAATTGAAAATTCTGAGAAAATTCATATAACAGTGAACAGTTCTGTACCAATAATGGGAAAGGCAAGGGTTTTGATTGAGTGGTATTATTCAATTATGACCAGAAACATTGTTTCATCTTTGAATACCCCTTTGTCCATGTAATTTAAATGGTATTTGAATACCTGTTTGTCCGTGTTCTTACTTGAAAATGTGTTTTCTCTCTGGAATTGATAGTTAACTACCGTAGGTGCATAGGACAGTTAACTACTGTTCTAGACACAACATTTAACTAATGTAGACAAGCAAACGATATTTAACTCCATTGAAAATTTCTTTTTCCAACAATTTTCTTGTTCAAAAAAAAAAAACTCCGTTGAAAATATTTTCGTTCAATTTAAGGTCTCTAAAAACAAATAAAAAAACTTACAAACAATTTTCGAAAACTTAAGAAACATGTCTAGCAGAGTAGATTATTTTTTTTGGTGGTGTCCGGGGTTCGAACCCTGAACCTTGCATATATTATGCATTGTCCTTACCAGCTTAGCTAAGCTCACGGGACTAACAGAGTAGATTATAAAGAGTAAGGAACATGACAGCTCAATCCCACACATGATTGTTTTTTTCTTTTTTGGTTGTACACCACACCACACATGATTGTCGAGTATATCATATTAAAAAACCAAATTATATCATCTTATAATTGTTTTTTCCTTCTAATAAATATTTATCTAATACTCCCTCAAAAAAAAAAAAAAAATTTATCTAATACGAAAATTATTGGACCCTGTTCATTCAGTCGAGTCTATATATATATCAGCATCGTGACTCACACAGAGACAAAAAAGAGAGAAGAGAGAATCATGGGTGGTGCGATTCCAGAAAACCTAAACAGAGAACAGTATGTGTACCTAGCAAAACTCGCAGAACAAGCTGAACGCTACGAGGAGATGGTCTCCTTCATGCAGAAGCTTGTAGTGGGGTCCACACCATCATCAGAGCTTAGCGTCGAAGAGAGGAACCTCATATCCGTCGCTTACAAGAACGTGATCGGATCGCTACGTGCTGCGTGGAGAATCGTTTCTTCGATTGAACAGAAGGAAGAAGGTAGAAAGAACGAAGATCATGTTGTGCTTGTGAAGGATTACAGATCCAAAGTTGAATCAGAGTTAACGAATGTTTGTGGTAGTATTCTGGAGTTGTTGGATTCGAATCTTATACCTTCTGCTTCTTCAAGTGAAAGTAAGGTTTTTTATTATAAGATGAAGGGTGATTATCATAGGTATTTGGCTGAGTTTAAGATTGGTGATGAGAAAAAATCTGCTGCTGAGGATACTATGTTGTCTTACAAAGCTGCACAGGTTTTTGTTTTTTCATAATTTTATTTTATTTTGTTAATTTTATGTTTGAAAGATTGATTAATTGTTGTGTTTTGTGTTTAAGGATATTGCTGCTGCGGATCTTCCATCAACTCATCCTATAAGATTGGGTTTGGCTCTGAATTTCTCTGTTTTCTATTATGAAATTCTCAATCAATCTGACAAAGCTTGTGACATGGCCAAACAGGTTTGTGTTAATCTGATCTTGGTTTTTTGTTTGTTTGGTTGAAAATAACTTGTTCATGTTTATGTGTTATTCAGTTGAGCTATGAATGTTATGCTGTTATCTGCAATGTTATTGTTTTAATGATTTATGAAGTTATACTAATACCTATATGCTTCCTTTAATTTGTGATTTATTTATTATATTGAAAATTTTAGGTCAACTTGATAAGAAGTTTTCTGACCTTGTTTGGTCAAGCAATTTTAAGCCACAAAGATTCTGTTATGTTGAAAAATTCAACACTAATTGCTGAGGTTATTATAATCTAATGGGCTGCATTCTCACCACTAAGAATGAGCAATTGACATGTTTGGACTAGATTTTGACTAGTAAGAAATCCGTTTGACTTTGGTGTTTGTGCCTATGTATCTTATGAAAGGATGTGTGAAAGCTGGAAATTCCTAGATATGCTGTGAATTTCTTGACAACTCATGTTTATAGTTTCCCTCCTAGTCAAAAAATTTCATAGTTATTGGAGTTGGTCTGTCATAGCAGTTGAATGAAGATCTGACTATTCAAATTCTGAGTTTTTTTTAAAAAAAACTGATTTACCGAGCTTAAAATATAAATCATAGGATGTTTATAATTGATTCTGATTTACACAGTGTGTTGGCGTTGAATGCATAATTCTAATTGCAGAAAATTTGGATCCGTAAAATAGATATACGCTCTTTCTTTTACATGGCTGTGGTAACAGACCTGAATGAACAATGAACCCATAGTAGTCTAACTGCAAATATATGGATATTGGTAGTTTCATGGTTAAGTTATTGTGGGGAAAACTTATAATTTTTTAAAAAAGGTTTGTGTTTGGCGAGAGTTATGCTGCATTAAAGAAATCTATATTGGTTTTAAAAGTTTGCTCATGAAGCTGGGTATTGTTTTACTTGAATGAGTGAATTTAACTCAGAATGGGGAAATTGCACATGGAAGGAACATAACAAACATACTTTCTCAAGAATTCTCTTTTTTTTCTGTTTGGCGATGAAATATTGTTATTCATTTGCAAGGAACTTAACAAACATACTTCTCAAGAATTCTCTCTCTTTCTCGAACTTAACAAACATGCTTTCTCAAGAATTCTCTCTTTACTCTTTGGTAATGAAATATTGTTATTTATCTGCAATGATATTATAGATAACTTCAAGTTCACTTGCTAGGGAAAAAAAAAAAGGATTATTCATCTGCAACAAATTTGGACCTTTTTTCCCCCTCTGTTTAATTTTATAATGCTAAAGAGTGTTGTTTACCATACTGGTTGTGTTATCAAGTTTATATTGACGTAAGTTATTCCTTCTGTGTTTCTCTTTTCTTTTCTACAATCTACTGAACTGAAACAATTTTCTTTTCCTTTTGGATAGGCTTTTGAGGAAGCAATTGCTGAACTGGACACATTAGGAGAAGAATCCTACAAAGACAGCACACTTATAATGCAACTTTTGAGAGACAACCTCACCCTTTGGACTTCTGATGTCCAGGTAAAATGTTTTTAACATAGAAGCCACCCTTTTCAGAACATTTTTCTGTCAAAGCATTTTGATTAATAATCATTGGCCTCTCTTCCTAATATTGCTCCAAATTGATCATAATCTGAGTTAAGCTATATTTGGCTTATGCAGGACCAGCTAGATGAGCCTTGATATCCCTTATAGGTTGACGGGTTGTATTCTTCCTCTGAAGGAGGTGGGCTATGAATGTCATTTGTGCTTCGATTAAGAATCACCCTAATTTATAAATTGATTGGCAATTTGTGATATAGTGTCGTATGGACCAGACTTTTTTATGTTTGTTTTTTATGTCTCATGATTTGGATATATTGTCTGAATGGGAGATCCAATTAAATTATATCTGGCGCAATCTTCTTTTTTTCGTACAGTTTTCTTGACAATTTTATAGAGTATAACATCAAAGGTTAATCCTCATACTTGGTAAAATGTAATTTCTTGAAAAATATGTTGTCGCTGGAAAAACATGAGTGAACCTTGAGGGAGGTATATCTACTATTGTGGGTAGCCTATGCGGCGGTGGGACTGATTCAGAGGAAGGTATCTTCAAATGATACTTTAATGCTAAAATCAGTCTCAGTATACTCGTCGAGGTAGCTCTGCCATGTTTCCACTATCAGTTGTGCATTCCATCCAAGGGCCATAGCGGGCTCCGCCCACCGGACTCTTGGAAGAGTTGACAGGCTTGAATTGTGTCAATGTATGCGTTAGTTGATATATTTGGGGACTTCAGGATCAAACTAGTTTAATTTCTTTTTGTAATTGTTGATGTTGATCTGTCGGTTGGACTGTGGAGTGGGGATTGGGTATTTGCCTTCTGGTGTTTGTTCTGTTCATTTAATATGACAGTTAATAGGGAATGAGGGTACCTTTGATTAGGGTAGATGCCTTTTATGCTGTAAAATATCTAGTGACCATTATGTTCTAGTCCTTGCATAAGGCAGCCTCCACCGGTGTATCTCTAGTTTGGTCACCCACACAATTAAATCATCACGCTACAAATAGAACATGGAATTTGTTTCCAGAAATGTCACTTCTCAATTTCTCAATCAGACTACATAGGGTCACAACTAGAAAGTAGCCGCAACTAGAATACCAAACAAGTGGTCCTCTTTTAAAGGATTGATCAGTCGCCATTCAAGGATGTGGTCCTCTAAAAAGTGGAATTTTTTTTTTCCGACCCTATTGCCAAAAAAAATGAAACATTTGACCCCCTTTCAAAATAAAATACCAAAATGACCCACTTTGGAAAAAAAAAAAATTGTTTTGTCGTTTTCCCCATTACCGCCGTTTCATTTGGCGGTAATGGGCTGCTTTTTCTGCGCGCGTCAGAGCCATCACTTCTTTGTCTTTTTTTTTTAAATTTTTTTATTCATTACCGCCATTTGGTTTGGCCTTAATGGTTTTTTTTTTTTTCGTTTTTCCTCTTTTTTGGCATAATATATTTTTTGTAAAATTAAATACAAATAATAATAAATAAATATTAATTTAAAAACATTAATTATTTTATTTATAGTGTTACAAATAAAAACAAAAAACTACTTTCGAAACCAATTACGCCAATTTAAATTATGACCTCTCGTAGCACATAATTTATCTTTTTTTCTTAGTACGGGTCGTTGGTTTTGCTCTTCCACTTCCTCAGGCTCTTCCTCTTCGACCTCCTCATCATTAGTTTCCATATTGACGTCATTTTGCACTTGTGGAGCAGAGTTCGTCCAAATTTCATTGATGAAATCATCCTCGTTAAACCCTGCAGCCAGACTTTCTATGGGATTAGTATGTGGTGGTGGCCATTGGGGTGCGTAGTTTGTTTGGGGATAATGTACATTTTGTGGAGGGGTTGGTAAGTTGAAAGAGGTGTATTGTGATTGGTCTCGGTAACTGGTTTGTGGGGTGTTTTGAGTTGGATTAAAGTCATCAAATGAATGGTTTGATATTTGGGAGTTTTCTCCATGATGACTATGTTGAGAATAAGTTGGATATGGAATTGGGGAGTTTTGTAAGAATGGGTTTGTGGGTTGTGGTGGTGATTGGTAAGTTTGGTTGTAGTTGTAGTTGGTGGATGGGTTAAAGCTTTGGTCAAAGTAAGGGGGTGAAGGTGTAATGAATTGGCTGTTAGGTGGATGTGTATCTGACCACATGTCTGCATCTGGCATCATATTGGTTTCTGGAGCTGCAGGATAGTATGACGGCAAATCTGCTAAAATTATTCCACATCGTGCCATTGGGTTTGCCAATAATGCTTCTCTAGAAAGATACAGCGTGCCATTTTGGTATTTTATTTTGAAAGGGGGTCAAATGTTTCATTTTTTTTGGCAATAGGGTCGGAAAAAAAAAATTCTAAAAAGTGTGGTTATTATTCTCATAGAGGAAATATTATTCATAATAACTATGATGGCCAATATATCACATCTGTCGTACATGATGATGCTGATGGATGTTTTGTTTGCAAACATTAAATATCAACTATGTGCTCTATAGCATTTGTCAAAAAAATTAAATAAATAACTATGTGCTATTGCAATCAAACATTATTTTGAAAAATTCCAAAGAAGTATGCTTAATGTTGTGACCATTTGTCGCGATGTTCAATGTCTTCTCCACCAATCATATTTTGTTAACTACTGATTGAAGATATTTTCCTACTTTAGGAGAAAATGAGTTGATATTTTCCAAACATATTAGTTTAAACACCTTTTTGGTCTATTTGAGGGTTCATATTGGTCCCTTAATAAAAAAACGGTGCAGGTAGGTCCTATAATTTTGTTTAGTTGGTACCACGTTAGTCTTTTCCATGCGAATTCATGATTTTGAAGTACAAGATCCATGTGAATTTGTGTTGGATCCATCCTCTGCATTATTGTTCAACCATTTCGGAAAGGAAATTTATGAGGAACCTCATGAATTTTATATGTTTACTCATATGGAGAAGAAGATTGGTTGCAATCTCTAATTTGAGGCGAAGAATTTTGGGATATATGGACTCCAATGAACCTTAATTTTGATTTATAGGGGAATCGTAAAGTGGAAAGAATGATATGCTAACTTACATGCCACATACACTGCAATTAACGTCGTTAGTCTCTGATGAATGGAAAAGATTAATGTGGTACCAATTAAACAAATTAAAGGATCTATTTGCAAGTTTTTTTTTTAAAATAAAGGACCAATATAAACCTCGAAATAAAAATAAGGGATTAAAAAAGTGTTTAAGCCTATATATCTCGACGCTGCTCTTTACTTGCTACTGGTATTCAGTAAGCGTTAGCAGAATTATTTATGTGTATAAGCATTTTCCTGATAAATTAGCTACCAGTCTTGCATGATTGCAATTTTTATTCCTTCATGTTTATATGTGTATAAGATGATTGTGTCAAAAAACAAATGTGAACAATATAAGATAATAAGAGCCAAGTTATTTGTACAAAAAAAGAAGTTTATTTGTATCTAAAAAAGAGTTAAGTTATTGTGCATTTGCCATAACTTTTATGGGTTTTTAGTGAATATGTTAAAATAATTATGGAAATTTAAACCTAGGCTGGATTAGAGGATGCCACTAAAAAAATGATATCAAAAGTCTGCAATTGAGTGCTTATTGTTTTAATTTTTTTTCTTCATATTACAGGTTTTTTTTTTGGGTTTTTATTTGCAAAGTTGTCCCCCTGATTGCAATATGTTTATGCTTTCAAAGATTTATAGCGAAAACGATGAAACATATAAAAAAAAATCTACAAATTATTTCTGGACACTTAATTATGAAAACTATTTGTAAAGAAAAGCTAATTAGGAACGCTAACACAAATTTATTCCAAAATTTAGATTTCTAGACAATGAAGAATTGTATTCTGAAAATTTAATTTAAAAAACTTTAAATTTTAGATATAGTTACTACCTAACAAAAGATGAAATGAGATTGAAAACCACTACGGCAAACAAAGGGCAAACAGGAGGAAGAAGATTGATGAGTAAAGGAATTTTGTATCAACAGTTTTAGGATTTTAATGTCGAGGAGGATGCAGTAAAGAAAGAAAGATCTTGGTTAGAGGGGGTTATTTGGGAAACTACAAGAATAAAAGTGGAGTGCTAAAAGCAAACCCCGGGAATGGATTGTTTAACAAACACAAAAACCAGTTGTAGAAGTTTGATCTGCTGCTAACACAGCCAGGGGCAGAAACCTCCACATTGGTCATGTCATGGGGGTTAGGAGAGAACCCCAAGCCTCTACAAAATTTACAAGGAGTCCATGCATCAATGGCAGTAAATTCAGCAAGGCGTCCTCATATGTAACGTCGGCTCCTCTTCTTTCAACGACATACTGGCTGTCGGTGCTGGGTATTGTGTTCGAGACTATCAAGGAGTTCTTTTGCCACGAGAACATCCCGGGCTCCAAACTGGATATACACAAATGAAGGTGTGAAGTTGTTGCTCTCTTACAAGATATTCATTGGATACTTTCTAGAGACTAGAGGTGAAGAGAAAGTTTGTGTTTGAGACTGTCAACAAGTTGTTCATGCCATTCATAGCAACACTGAACTTTACCGAGTATGGGTTAATTATTGATTCTCGTAAGAAGCTTTCTGAAAAACAATCTTAGTTATTTTGTGGTTTATGTTCGAAGACAAGCGAATAGGGTCGCTTACACTTGCAAGGACGACTATTTCTTCTGATAGTCCCCATATTTTTAAACTGATGCCTATAATGTTGGGTCAGTTACTTGTTAATAAGATGAATTGAATTTGTTTTGATTCAAAAAAAAAAGCACGCGCGCACACACACACAAACCAACCTATGAAAAAAAAGACCCCTTATGCATAAAATCAGAGAAAATCTCCACTCACATCAAATCATATTCATCCCATTGCTGCCATCAGCAGTAATACAACATTGATTCTCATCCTTTACCTAGTAATGTTCAGACACCATTGACTAGTTATATTACAGGCAAGGTTTATTTGACACACAAAGGCAGAAGAACTCGAGACTTGAACCCCACCATCAGGCTATAAACTTGATAGTCACTCCCTTGTGCTCTCTTTTAACCATTCTAAATATTTGAGATTGCCCCCAGTGATGGGTAAGGAGATCACCTCTGGCACACTGAAAAAAGTATAAAAGGAAGTAGTAAGAGCCATGTGAATGCCCTATTGTCCACAATTACATCTCAATTCATTTCAATATGGATTCAGTGCCTAAGTTCTTGAATCTTGGCAGATATATAGTTTAAGTTTTCCTTTTTTCAAGCTTTTCTATCAGGATCAAGTGAAATATGCAACTCAGAAAACATTACGCAAAGCAAATTTTGAATTTCATGCAAGATTATTTTCTAGATGTATATCAGCCTTACTCATATTCATGATTTGCTTTAACATGGTCTGTCAGTGCTTCCAAAAGGGATTGCCTAGTCTTGATTATAAGAAGTTCCTCAGAATCAGTTTGGATCTGTCAGTTTGCAACACAAAGCTGGTAAAGTCAAAGCTACAACAATACTTTCAATTTTAAAACAACTCCAAAAGAACATTAACTCACACTAGAAAATAAGAACTTTTATTGTTAGTTAGGACCGTGGCGTTTTTAAACAGAAGTTTCAATTCATATCAGTAATTCTTTACCAACAGGAATATTGCACACCATACCTTTCCCTCCCATTGATATACTGATTCTATACCTGCACAATACATAATACACATGGTTTTAAAAGGTCAGAAATGGGATGCCAGAACTATATAATTAACTTGTTAGAAAACAAATTAAATGAAGATCATATGAAACTCAATCCATTTCACCCTACCAGAAAGATGGCCGTTTGCATAGGCGCTTGAGACGGTGACGCCATAAGTTAAAAAGAAACTCAAAAGTGAAGATAGATGTCAATGAGTGGAGTTCTAATAGGGACTTGGGTTTTAAGCGGCTTTGGTTCTTTTCCCTTAATAGCTAGCTTTTAAGGGAGGGTTCCCCAAGGGCATGAATACTTACCGATTGGTATAAGACATGGTTGTTGGTGGCTCAGAAAGGGCTACCTATGGAGGGCTGACTAGAAAGGCCGAATAAGTGTTGGAGAGTGTCAACCGCCAAGATGTCGGCTCTTAGGGGTGGTGCGATAATAAGGTCTTGAATACTTACCGATTGGTATAAGATATGGTTGTTGGTGGCTCAAAGGGCTACCTATAGAGGGCTGACTGGAAAGGCCAAATAAAGCGTTGTAAAGTGTCAACTGCCAGGATGTCGGCTCTTATGGGTGGTGCGATAATAGGGTCTTGGATGTTATTGGGTGCCCAAGTCCCACATTGAGTTGTGGGATGCTCGATAGTTGATGGAGTATATAAATGGCTTGGTTCTTCCCCCCAAGGACTTGAATACTTATCAAGCTCATTCAAGATTAAGTTAAGAGCATGCTCGCGTGTGGTCAAAGCCACGGCAAAGGATGCAAAAAAGCAGTTATGACAATGCCTCAAGGGAAATCTGTTTTTAGTTTATGATTTAGCAATTAATTATATGCTAAGAAATGGTAAAGGGTGGCCCAATGCACAAGGCACATCGAGAAATGGTAAACTTGTCTCTCGAGAGTAAATGAGGCCACAAGTAGAGTGGTTGTTTTCAAAATTCATTTGAGCCCATGACTTCCAAGTCCCAAGTCACATGGTATGCTCAGAAATGGTAATTTAAGGAGGAAAAAAATACAATATGTTCAATTTGAACAACCAATTTAAATTAATAGAACCATATTCTACTCTAGTTAATCATGTAAACAGAGTCCAACAAAAAATACAAAAAAAGAAGGTCAAAATTTGCTAAAATGTTCATAATATAGATATAGATAGATCACAGATGCAAGAAAAGTAACCCCCACCCTGTCTTACAAAGCAAAATAACCCCCTTCCTAACCCAAGATGGATGTTCACACTGATACATTCAATCACAATGCAAATATAATCTTATTTGTAGTCCATCCTCCTTTTGGTAATCATGAGGAATGTAAAAGAACAAACAACCAAACAAATTCTCCGGAAACTAAACATGCCAAAGTACGCAAGGTAGAGGCTGGCTAACAAAGAGAGAGATAAATTGAGATAAAGATTGATTATTTGGAATTAATCGAATGAGAAGAGTTGATTATAACGAGTGTATAATAATACACTTTATATAGTGATCATAAGTACTAAGCTTAAGTAATTTGCAACTAATTCTAAACAAAAAACAAAACAGATTGGGACTAAGAAATTGTTATGTTACTTACCCGGTACCCTATTGACACAAGCTGCAAGCTTCTCTGTGACAATGCTTTCAGCCAATTTCTTACCTACAAAACCAATAACATGTATCAAATCAAACAAACAATCACGCCATTAAATTAATTAAATACATAAGAGATATAAAAAATAAAAAATAAACATGGGACCTGCTTCTTTGTTGGGAACGGTAACATATACAACGATGCTTGGAACAGTGGTGTTATTGGTACTCCCTTCCATTCTAATGGAATTAGTTGAAAACCTGCTACTCAATTTGGATCTGAAACAAAACAACAGAAGCAATTCAACAAAACATGTGGAGAGAAAGAAATCAATAGAATTTGAGATTGAACGCACGCACGCACACACCCTGTGTAGAAATTGGAGAATCCCAAAGTGAGCATGCAAAACGCGCCTACGATTGGTAAACGACGTCGTAGCGTGGAGGGCGAGGAGAAGATTCTGGAAGTGGAGGAGTAGAGTGTTGAAGTGGAAGAAGCCGTTTTGGTTGAGAACATCTTTTTTTATTATAAGGTGTTACTCCTCTCTATTAACTCTCATTCTGCTCCTTTGCTTGATGCGCTCCTTTTCATCTTGCTTATCTTCTCTTGTGACACTTGTAACTGATATGATACTCCCTCTGTTTCAAAATATGTGTCGTTTTAGCCAAAAAAAAATTGTTTCAAAATGAATGTCGCTTTCAAAATGAATGTCGCTTTCAGTTTCCAATGCAATAATAACTTTTTCTTTTCAATTGTACCATTCAATTAATATTATGTTACACTACTTCCAAAGTATTATTTTTTCTTTAATGGAAAACAAACCAATAATTGATTAGGATAATTTGGTAAAATTGCTATGACATTTGACTATTTTATTCCATTCCTTAATCTGTGTGCAATTGGCTAAAGCGACACTCATTTTGAAACGGAGGAAGTACTTGCGAGTAGGATGACAAAGCGGACCGATCCAATTTAAGCCTAAATATAACTTTTAATCCGTCGAAAACTGAGTAGGACAGGACAATTTAGGTCGTCGAGTTTAAAATCTCCCCTCGTCTTGGCATGCTAGCAAGCCAACTCGTCAAACTATTTTATTTTAATTTTTTATTCACATTAATCATAAAAGTTCATATTTTGTTGATAATATTATCCAAAAAAATATTTTGAATTATTCATATGATTTGTCGTTATTAGCAAAAAAAACTCTTAAAAACATATTAATAGCAATGAATTGATGATTTGATGTTGTAATTCGTATGATTTTCCAGTAAAAACAATTAAATAAAATAGTTTTTTTAAAACTAAAAGTCACGGGTAGGTCCACCCCACATGTCACCACTTTGATTTTTAGCGAATATTCAATACATTTTGACTCATTCCATCTAAAATAGTGAGTCAATGTAACGCCTAAATTTGAAAGTGTCTAGAATATTCAAATAAGCGTTAAACTGATATTGGATACATTAATTATACAACCAGAAAAGCGACATCAAGTCGAGAATTTAATTACATCAACATTCCAAGGTTTTCATGTTACAACCTTACACCAAAAGTTCGCAAAACGGATTATATATACAAAGCTGTAACAACATGTCTCATAATATAACATAGGCATCACTAATCTACAACAAGGCGAATCCATGAAGTCACGATCAATCCAAGGCTTTTTCTTTACCTTTTCCTTGCACAACCTCAGAACCTGAACAAATAAGGAGTTGGGTGAGACATAATGCATCAGTGAGTTCTTTCTAGCCCTAGGCTAGTGATAGCCTCGGGGATTCCTATGGTTATCACGTGTCTACATTACAACCCGACGGTTGATTATACGTGTGTGGTCTTATACCCTTGACGGTCGTGCAAGCTAGCACCGTCTTGGCATCTCCTAACTTGTTATAGGGTTGCTTAATTCATACGTGCCATGGCTGTCGAGGGTTCCTATAACCGCTTTGCTAAGATACGCTAAATGTATCTAAGCCTAATCATGAAACAATCATGGCACTATCTAATACCAGACAAATAGGGTAACCTAAGATCGTCTTTGGCATTCTTTCATAACATGTTCATATCTAACATCATATCATAATCATGCAAGAATATATGTTCATTATTCTTATGTTAGCGTTGTATAATCAAACATTAACTTGATTCGTTTTACGGAGAGTCCCGGGTGGAGTAACCCCGAGTACACTCCCATACATGACCGATGTACGCACATCGGACTCCCTCGGTGTCGTGCGGGTCCCTTACGGCTTGAACCATTCCCTTTGAGTCGAGAACCTCCCGTATCCCCCTGAAGTGGATAACGAGAGACCGAAACACCTACATCTTGCTTTAGTCTTGATCTTATGCATACATGAAAGGTTAACTACATGAGTTAAATTCCTTTAACTCGGATCCTTGATCGATCCCTTGGGGTAATAACTTACAAGTCCATGAGCGTAGAAAACATTCTTCGCATCATCATACATATTAATATAATCTACGTTTTAGTTCTCGACGACTACGTCGAGGCTCTAGTTCCATTTGTATAATGCTTGCTACCCGTTCAACTCATGCCATAACTCTCGATTACCATGCTCAATTATACCATATGAATACTTGTTTAATGATCAAGAAGCGTTAGAAGAACCTATGCCTTGAAGCCTTGGTTGGAGGGGTTATTATTAAAAATTTGCTTAAGGAAATTCGCCCGCGAAACGCCCGAACCACCCATGACGAGCAAACAAGGAGTTTCCCCCACTGTCTGCTCGCCATGGCGAGTAAAGTTGTGTGGGAGGCGAGTAGCTGCTCGCCATGGCGAGTAGGAGGCGAGCAGGACCCCTGTTCTGCCTTCCAGCTCGCTGTGCGCGAGTAATAGCTCGCCGTGGCGAGTTATGACAGTCCAGAACATGTAAAAATGGTATTTTTGACCCAAAAACCTCAAACACAAAGTATCCCAAGGCATATCATGGTACTAGAAGTCATATAAAACCTGTAAAACAGCCATTGAACAAGTATTCACAAGTATTAAGATGCATGGCATGAAAGGGGTAACTTTTCTACACATAAACCCTAGAAAAATTATACAGTTTCCTTGCAAGCTAAAACACATTCCATGGTTGGGTGCTAACTAAGAACTCACCTTAAAATAACCTGAAGTTAAGCTCACAACCTCAAGACTTGACAGCAAACCCTAAGATCAAAACCCTAGTTGAGAAATGGATGTTTGGTGAAGCTTGCTTCCAACTTATCACCAACAACTACCAAACCCTAGCCTTGCTTAGATTCTAACTTCTTGAAGGATTAGGAGAAGATTAAAGGAAGATCATGAGTAGAGAGGAGTAGAGAAGTTTGCATCCACACTTCACTAGCCAAAAATCCAAAGTTCTAACCAACACATGCTTGAATCCAAAGAGGAGAAGGATGAATCAAAGTTTATGGGTGAAACTTGGTGATGAGAACCAATTTATCCTAGAGAGAAGGGAGAGCAAAATTTCTTACAAACCCTAATGAGAGAAAGAGAAATGAATTGTGAGGAAATTTGAACTTAAAGTCCTTAAATAGCCCCTCCCCGAGCAATTACCGTTTTACCCTTAGCCTTAAACGCGCTCAATCTAACGTTATCAGGTAAATCATCGTATCGTAAAAGTGGGATATTACAGTCAAATAGGTTGAAACGATGAACTTTAACTGTTTAGCCACCCCTACTTATAGGGATCTATTTTAACTCGTAGAACCATGTTCTTTGAATTTTGAATTTATAATAAGTTACATTTTATTATCTTTAAGAACTTCATTATAAGATGTTAAAATTATAAAACAAAATTACAATTTCAAAGTGATAAATCTTTTAATTGAACAAATAATTGTCTTATCTAAAGTTAGTCAAATAATATACATGTAGGTTTATGGCGAGTCTATTATATCAATAACAAATCTTACACTTCCTTCAAAGGAAAAATAGATCTTACACTGTGTTTGTATATATATAGATTTATAGAAGAGAAGAATAAAATTTTAAAAAAATTTATTTTCTCACGAGGTGAGACAAAATTGGATCACATCCAGCTACATAAGTGCAACAATGTGGTTTTTACGAGTGAGGAGAGAGAAATTGAAAATGAAAAATGATGAGATGAGAATGGGAGAGATAGAGACATAAAAGACAAAAGAAGATAATGATAGTAGAGGATCTAGAAGATATTTATAGCGAGAATGAATATGACATCTGTGATGCTTGATACTAACATGTTCAATATAGACGATGGTTCCTTCTAGCTAACAACATATTTTTTCACTTCTGAAAATGAATTGATGCACTCTGTTATTTTAACAACATATTGTTTAACTTTATTTTCTCACTTGATTCAAAAACATATACAAGTGAAACACCTCATCACTTCTCAAAACACATGAATTTTTCACACAATCTTCTTTTTTCTTTGACTCTTTGATATAGAATTTGAAGTTGAGAAAATGCGAGTTACTTAGATATAAATTTTTTGTACGTCGGATTGTGATATTCTAGGGTTTTGCAATTGGGGCAACTGAAACTTAAAGGAAAGATAGCGAGAGTTGGGGGGTTCCTTTATTCAACATCGCAAGATCAATTGATGATTTCTTAACAATCAAAGGATAGTCAAAGATTGAGTGCGAAGGAGACCCAAAGAAATTTTTGGAACAGCTCATGTGAAGATTGAGGAGACTTTAAGATTTATTTTAAAAGAGTGATTATCAAGTAGATTTGAAGGTTTAAATCTTGGGTATCGTAGTTTAAAGGATGCATCAAGAATTGTTGAAAGACTAGGGTTCGTGGAAGATTTCTCAAGTCTCAAGGAACAATACTTGCGTAAACAATTGGTATTCAAAATTCAACAAAACTCCACTGAATTGGGTCTTTGGGAGAAAACTAGTCCACTAGCGAGGAAGGTGTGGGGTGAACCTCTATAAACCGTCGTGCTCTTTCTCCATATCCCCTAACTCTTTAAATTTATATTTTTATATTGATTCAATTGTGGGTTTTGAAAAGCCTAACTTTGATTAATTTAAAAGAAACTCAATTGAGTGTTGATTTTTTGTTAAAAACCAATAGCATCGAGAAGTGGTTCTTAGAATCCATCACCTTAGTTACCTAATTGAATCTTAAGTGCTTTTTTCAAATAAGTGATTATATGTTTTTAGCTTATCATCAATATCACCAAATTAAGTGATTCTCTCTATCATCTAATTGATTAATTTGATTGGTTTTCGCTTATTCAGTATCTTATGTTTTGCATTGATCTTCACTAATAGTCAACTTTTCATTTGTGTTGTTCGAATAATTAGCATAGTCTAAAAAAAAATCATTTTTTGGTTGCACCAACTTTAAAAAATTCAAAAACTTTTTTGAGTATCTATGCGTCCCCCTTGTAGATGTATTTGTGCTATCGCATAACGATCCAACAACCACTACATTACAAAATTCACTATTTACAGGACCATTTGCACAAATTGATCATAAGCCATCATTTTAGACCACAAATGATCATTCTCTCTTCAATTTAGTCCCAAAACTATGTAAATATAATATGTAGTCATTAAAGTTTTATAAAATCCACCAATTTAGTCATTGCTATTATGATAATAAGGACTAATTTAATGTGTTTATATACTTTCAAGACTAAATTGACATATTTTGTATTTGTACTTTATGAACTATTTATTATAGGTTCATTTTAGAAAGTGTGCTTGATGCACTTGTTAAAGATTAAAAAACAAAAACAATTGATAAGTTTTATGTAGAAAAAAAATACTTTGTGTTTCAATATGTTAAATACGTATTCAAACTTTTTAGCAAGTGTCGTAAATCATTTGTTAGGATTTTTCTTTATTACATTAATAATATTACGGATTAATTTGAAGAAATAATGATTATTTTGAAGTTTAGGTTGATGGTTTATTCAGTCAAATTTGTTTGCAAATCCACATCAACGATTGGTCAAACTCAATATTGTCAGCTTATAAAAAAAAACTCAATATTGTCGGTTATTTCAACAACAAAAGAAAAAAGTACATTGTTTGTTACTATTTTTTTCTTGAACACTAGTCACTCGTTTTATCTATGTCTTTTTTTTTATCACATCATCAACTTATCGTTATTTAGACACTAATTTAGGACTCTTTAATTTCTCAAAATAAATAAAGGATGTTATTTAAAGAGATAAACACTAAAAAACAAACAATGGATCCCAACTCAAAATCAACTCTCTCAATTCATTTAGAGTTAAACAAAAATATTCAAGGTATAATAACCAGGGCCGTCCCCGACAATTCGGAGGCCCCGTTATAATCTTGACAATTTTTCATTTAAAAATAATTGAAAAAAATCTAAAGACTTTTACCCACAGACAAATAGGCATTTACCTATGTACAATGCATAATTGACAGCAAAATTGCTGTTTTTAGACTTTTACCTACGGAAAAAGGACATTTAGTGACGGATTTCGGCCGTAGGTACAAGTTTTTTTTTCATTTTTTCCAATTTTTGAGGCCCCTCTAAGTTTTAGGCCCTGTGCCAAGGGCCTTGATGCACTTGCACAGGGCCGGCCCTGATAATAACTCCTTCTCACTTATTCGCTCTGAAGTCTTGACTAAAATCACTTAAGCCACACCTCCCTATTAAAATTACTAAACTAATCAATGATGTTATTAGTTCTGTTATGAACATTGAATTTTATTATGATATATTGAAGAATAAAGTAAGTACTATATATGTAAATGCATTAAAGATAAAATACACACACACAAAAAAAAATATTTCACCCAAAAAATCAAAAAGGAAATACATCATTTAAATAATCCCTAGTTATTTCATATTGAGCTTTTATACAAACTATAATGGACAACGATCCTGATCCTCAACACTGCAACTGAAAAGATAATTAAGTGCACACGTGCATGCTAAAATGCAGTTAGCTAGAGCAAACTAATTAAGTTCTCATGAACACAGAACACTGGAAAATATATAACTGAACGCATTCATTATTTGTTGATGAGTTTGTATTTCGAAATAGAATTATACGTTAATGAGAAAAGGAAAGAACATGGAGTAATAACAAAAAGACAAGGAAAGGTGGATAGATAGCAGAATTAACGTGGTTCAGTCTTCATCAAAATCAGAAAAGGTCTGCATGTCTGTTCTGCAACACTGTGTAGCTACAGTAGAAGTAAACAGTGTACGAGTTTGCCGCGTGAAATAACCAGCACTCATACTTGCCCTTAATTATTACTGTTTTCTGATTATCACGTTATTACTTTATCACCTTTCATTTCACATCTACTAAGTAAGTACCAGACACAAACGGGAACAACCGGATAAATCATTGAAACGTTAAATAATAAGTGAAGATATTTTCTTTCATTTTTTGGTGATTGAAAAAAAAAACCAGTGACTCAACGCAACGCATTTATAGGAAGAAATTAAGTGAGTGTCTTAAGAACGAGGTACACAGATAATGGAAATTAACAAGTGAACACAACAGCATCAAAAGAAACATAAAATAATGGAATTAATTAAAATTGAAATGACTATGTGATGCATGACTCAATTATGAGACCAAAAGAAAACGGTGTAGCTAGCTTCCCTTTTTGGACTATACTACATGAATTTCTTTGATTCATCATTAATGAATAGTTATTGAATTTTAAGTAGTGTATGCCAAGATCACGGTGTGAGAGAAAGAGTTCCAATGGCGACATTAATAGCGGTGATGAGGAGAAAAAACAGGAAAACATGACAAATGTGAATGATCACAAACAATATGTAACTTGAAATTAAAACATCTTTGTCTTTGCATGCCATGTACGTTGTTCAGTTCGAATTACTTTTGACTTTGTTGTTTGTGCTCATCTACATACTTTTCTGCACATTATCGATGGTTCAATGAATGAAATTTCAATTTTCTTTGGGTTCCTTTTCAACAAAAAATGTGAACTCCCAAAGTAGCACTTCATTAATATGTTAATCTCATTTTTTCCTTTCCTTGATTATACTTATACTAGTATAGTAGTTAAATTTCATCACATACGAAAATCAAATGAATAAATTAAAATCAATTAGGAAAAGAGGGATGAAGTAAGAGTAAGAACCCTAGCTAGCTAGATCTCCATTAAAAATAAATAAATTTTACATTACAAATGAAATTGTTCTTTTCTTCGATTAAATCATAAACTCATGATGTCCCACACTAGTCCTATTGACACTGAAATCCAGTAATTAATTAATGTTCTCAAAATTACTGAAAAAAAGAGAAAGAACAAAGTTAGGGTTTCTTACCAAGAGTGTGCTTGTTATTGTGCATCCAAACCTTAAGCACATGTCTCTTGATAAAATTGTCAGCACAGAATTGTTCGATTGCACCTTCATCTTCCTTCTGAATTCTCCACCCAATTTTCTCCGCAAATGCAAGCATCTTATCCTTTTGTTCCTGTGTGAATTTTGTTCTAAACCTTTTCTTCGTTCCACTTCCTCCTCCACTACCACCACCACCACCGCTGCTGCTTGGATTTGACACGTTATCTTCTTCTCTGCTGAATCCCCTACTCGATGCAGCTGGTGGAAGAGCCAACGGACGATGTTGTGATATCGGTGGAGTTACGGAGTGGTGGTGGAAACCAGGCGGAGGAGGTAACGCTGCACGGTGGTAGTAAGGTGATGATTGATGGTGGTGGTGTTGAGGGTGATGAGACCGCTGGGGAGTGAATTCACCGTCGATTTCTTTGCGGTGAAAGTTCCGGTGACAGTTACAAGCAGCACAAATCACCGCTTCCAGTGTTCCTTCTTCTCCGGCAGCTAAAAACTCGCAACATCCATCCACGGCGTGACCACCTATGCTGACGGCGTGATTCTTTTGACATTCTTTGTATCTGACCGTTCCTGCTGGCCCACTTTTGACACCACCGCCTGTGGCTGCTCCTCCGTCCGCTGAACCGATTCCACCGCCATTTTTGGACCTAACTCCTGAGTTTCCAAGCGAGTCGTAACATGCCACCGGCGTAACAGGGAACCCCATTTCTTCTTCTTCTTCTTCTTCTTCCTCTTCCTCCTCTAGGTCTTCGTGTTCATCAAATTCCATTCTGCTTTCCACCTTTTAAACAAGAAATAATTAAATTAAATTAATAAAAAAATATATATAAATAAATAAATTTCCTGTTTTATTTGGATTTGGTTTTTGGGGTACGTTAAGCTAGTTTGCTTGCTTGCTTGAGAGATGAGGTAGGACTTTGAGAGAAGATCTACAATCAATGTCTCTGAGGGGTGAGGTGAGTCAATTGTTGAAATATAAAGTCATAATAAAGCATGATAAATTTGACCGATAGGAGGATAATAACAAGGTAAGATTGTGTCATAATAATTAGTAATATTATTACTATTTAATTTTTTAGAGATAATAATAGTAATAATATAATTTATATTAACAATTAATTAATTTGTTTGAACATGGCTTTGAAGATAAGAGAGGGGAAGAGGATGTGGTCATCAATAACCCGTCTTCTGCAAAAAAGAAAGAGATGTCAGTTTCACTCTGGAAAGCCTCTCAATTACTTGCCATTACAATAACACTACATATCTCATATTAACTTTTTACTTTAACTACCTCATCGTTGTACTTTATTTCCTTTTTTATCTTTTACTTTAACGTGTAATATTCGAAACGTATAAACAACTTAATAATGCAATAATTGCATGGAAGAGATAAACAAGAAAACATAAACTTGTTTAACAAATTTACCTCCTCTCCACATTTGTTACCGATGTATATGACAAAAAAAAACTTGTGAGGAATGGGAGAACAAAGAAAATGGAAAGGAATGGATTGGTGCTTAATTCAAGAAATATTAGCTGCAGAAATGGAAGAGGGAGGAACCATAAATTTCGAACACCGACTTGCTATTATTATCGGGAAAATTAATCTGTCGGCACTTATGGGAGCTGCTACGTGCCCTCCTATTCCGACATGATATGATGTCACTCTCATAACCCTTTTTCTATTGGCAAAATGCTACCAATTATGGGTGGCAAAACCGGTCGTTATGTCCCGTTTAGACCCACCACGTCTAAGCCCGTTTATAATAGAACGAGATGCACTGAGTTAAATTACGTAATCGATTTCAAAATCTCATCCTGTCTCGTTTAGCGGTGGACAGACGAGTTGATGTGTCGGTCTGCCAAACAAAAAAACTTTGTTTTTAGAGAGAAAAAATAATTTTTTTTAATGCATTTTTTTTACAACTTAATTTATTTTAAGAAAGTTAAATTAGCCCAACCAAATTGATACTCAGGAAAATTGAACATGAAACATTTAGGAGTAACACACTTCAAAGTCTCAAACCAACCCAAATAGGTTACAACTTAATTGTTAAAAAAAATTATGTTGCTTTTATTATAAAAAATATGAAAGAATAGTCAACAAATAAATTTGGGGTAATAACAAGATGACAATCAACAAATTATCAAGCTCAACGTCATATTTAACAAAAATAAGGAAAATCCGCCAACATAAAACAAATCCAAAAATAAAAATAAATCTAAAAGGATAAAATATGTCTAACAAAAAAAAAAAAACAAGTTAAGCGGCCTACCCCGTGGCCACCTTGTTTTTTCAACGAGTTAAGCGGAATGAGCCAACTATAAAAAGCGAGTTCAAAACTTTGACTCAATCCGTCAAAAATAGCGGGTCAAATCGACAGGCCGACGGACTGGACCCGTTTTGCCACACCTACTGACAATGCCATCTGACTCTGGTTAAGGAAAACAAATATAGTAAAAATATCTAACAATCTACGTAGTCAAACACTTAGATATGAAAATGCCCTTTCAAGGTCGGACTCACAAGTAAATTATCGGTGAGTCTAATTATAGTAGTTTGTAAATAATATAAAAAATAGTCATTCTAGTAACTAACATTAAATACAACTTCAAACTGATATCATTATCAACCATCTAGCTACTTATAAAGAGTCATCGATATCAGATTGCTCTTACACTCTCCGATCACTATTATAAGCAAAAATCTACATTTTAGATTCATTCAATTAATGATGTATATGGTTTTTGTGATAGAGCACATACATCATTTAAAATCAGTTTTTTGTTTTTTAGATTCATTCAATTAATGATATATATGGTCATCAATATTGGTATAAGATTAAAATAAGCTATTTTAATAATGTCCAATGATGCTGGTATATATATCATATTAGATAAAATAATTTAAATGATTTTTTTTAACAATAAAAAATGGTATATTCCTGGGTGGCTCGGTGTCCGTGTGGCTTGCACTACCAACACCTCTCTCCTTGGAAAGTTGGTGTGGGATGTTCATACTAATTCTAACAAACTATGGGTTCAAATTTTGTCCAACAAGTATCTCGACAATTCTAGTATTATAGATGTTCCTAAGAAGAATGGCTCTACCACTTGGAACTCAATTTTGAAGGCGAGGTCTGTCTTGCAAGATGGTCATGTGTTTCGGCTAGGTAACGACAACACATCCTTTTGGTATTCCTCTTGGACCACATTGGGAACCTTTGCGAGTCTGATTCCATGGGTTGATATTCATGACATATCCTTATGTATTCGCGACGTGATCACAAATGGTAATTGGAACTTTAACCCGTTGCATACACTTCTTCCTAGTAATATTTAAAACCATGTGAAATCCATACCCCCTGTTTGCATAATGACGTTCCAGATCGTATCACTTGAGTCGATCATCTTGACGGTATTTATACTGCAAAGTCAGGATATTCCTGGGTCCTTTCCTCTCATTCTGAAGACCTCCATAATGATGACATATCTTGGAATTGGATTTGGAAATTGAAAGCTCCAGGGAAGATCAAGTTGCTCTTTTGGACCGCTAGTCATGAGTCGCTCCCCACTAAAGCACTTCTACACCATCGTGGTATGGCTTTGTCTCCTTCATGCCATATATGTAATTATCATGTTGAAGATGTTTGCACTGTCTCAGGGATTGCCCTCTCTCTGCTTGTATTTGGAGATCCTTAGGGTACAATAATAATATTGCTTTCTTCCAGGAGTTACACACTCACTCGTGGCTTAAAAAAGGTCTTCGTCTATCGAACCCTCTTATTTTTGTGGCAGGCATCTGGTGTATTTGGAAAGCCCAAAATTCTGTGTGTCTGGGTAATGAGCAGGTTAGCTATCAACAACTACGACATAATGTTGGGAGCTATCTTAGTTCTCTCTCGACGTCTTTGGGTAGCAGTGTTCTTTCTCACCCACGACAACGTTGGACCTCATGGCACCCTTCCCGTATGGAAGCTACGATTCTCAATGTTGATGGGAGCAATTTTGGTAGTCCTGGTCGCTCAGGCTTTGGAGGTGTTCTCCGTAAATCGGACGGTACATGACTTTGTGGATTCTCAGGATTTATTGGTATTTCGAACAACTTGCATGCGGAACTTCTTGCGATCATGCATGGTTTGAAGTTTTCATGGGATAAAGGGCACCGGAATGTGATTTGTTACTCAGATTCCTTGCATGCTATAAACTTAATTCAAGCTTCTCTCAATTCTTGGCATGTTAATGCAACTATCATTAGAAATATCAATGATCTCCTTAATCTCCCTTGGAATGTGCTTCTTACCCACACCCTTCGAGAGGCAAATGAGTGTGCAGATTTTTTAACTAAGCATGGTGCCAATCACGATTCTTCTTGGTGCAGCTTGGATACCCCCCTCCCAGGCTTGAAAGAATTTCTTCTCGATGATGCGTCTAGAGTGCAGTTCTTAAGGCAGTAGTCTAGTTTCTTTTTCGTTTCTTTTTCTTGGTTTTCTCTATGTACCAAAAAAAAATGGTATATATTAACAAATTTAGGAAATATCCCAAGCTCAAGGTGTACCCAAGAGACTCCTGATAATTACAACCTGTCAATATTACAGAAGCAATTAGCCAATGCCCAAACAAAGCAAGGGGCTTGACCAACACGAAGTAAAACCGTAAAGAAAGTTAGCATTACTAGCCTTAAGCCACCCTAACGAGACATGCTTTACTTTATCTAAAGTGAGCTATGGCCTATGGATTTTTCTACATTATTAAACAATCTATTATTGCGATCATTCCAAATAGTCCAAGCACAAAGTAGCTAAACTAGCTGCAAAAATGAGCGCCTTGTACGTAAACTGCCAGCCGAGTGAATAAACCGGTACAATTGATCTGAGATGCTGTGAGGGTTCGGTCCCGACACACCAAGCCAGGACCGCACCGCCTGCCATAAAGAACCATAAAAAACCGCAGGATAAAAATAAATGTTGAGAAGTCTCAAGATGAGCACACCCTGCCAGACAACATAATTTAAATGAATTTTAAATTTAAAATAAAAAATCTGACCCCAAAAAGGGTATCCTCTCTATATTTTTATTGATTATGTATGAGAGTAAGCTACAAACTTTTAATACTCCCTCCGGTCCTTATTATAAGAAAAAGTTGACTTTTTAGGTTCATTGTGTAAGTGATGTATCTAGTCTATATTTATAACAAGATACGTTAATTATTCTATGAACCAAAAAAGTCAATTGTTTCTTATAATAAGGACCGGAGTATATACTAATGTTGCAACTTAAACAATGATTTATTCTACGAAGTTCTTGAACCCAATGCGAATAGATAAGAAAACACACACCTCAGCGCTAGACCAGTGAAGCATATTTGATCGTGTTTTCAAATTGAAGATATATAATATTCCCTCCGTCCCAAGTTACAAACAAAAAAATTTCATTTTCTTGATCCGAAAATATACGTAAAAAAGACCAACTTTTATATTTCAAAAGTAAAACTTTTACAAAGTAAAATTAAATGGAAAATGCATTCAATTTGTTATTCTTCCTATTTTCTCCATAATCATTAACTAATAAGAATTGTTTTTACATTTTTTCATGAAACTTATTCTAAGAAAAACACAAAAAATTATATCTCAAACTACTATGTTTTAGTTTTCTCAATAAATAAATATGAATTGATGTTTTTTATTTATAAATTGGAACGGAGGGAATTTGGGCTATGTATATAAAAAAAAAAATCTTGTCTGTGTTCCACACCAAGCCTCACATAAGTCTGCCCCTTCTAATTAACATGACTCTTCTCTATTTTGTTTATTAAATTCATCATTAATTAATATTTATTACCTAGTAATTAGCCTTACTTACTTCTACTATCTCCCGTCATTTGATATGTACTGTTATGGAATTCAGCTCTTCTAAAGTACCAACTCATTTTATAGCATAAAATAGACAATATTAACAGTTAATTAACGAATTAAAGCTGATTTTTTCTACATTACCCTCTCTTGTCTAGGGGTATTTACCCCTTCATGATATCAACCAATCAAGATGTAATATATAAATGTAACATTAAATGTCAAATAAATAAGTCAATTTTTTCTATAAAAAAAATGAATTTTAATAAGGTAACTTTTAATTTTTATTTAATTATATTTAAGTATACAATCTTAATTAATTTACACTATAGGGCTTGTAACAATTAAAATTTCACATCAAATTCAACCCATCATAGCATTTTCCAAACCGTGTTTCACGAGTGCAAGGGGAGTATGGTGGTCGTTCACAATTAAAGGTCTTGGGTGCCAAGAAAGTCCTACGCATTCAAAAGAAGGCCGGGCTCTCCTTCCCTCCAAAGGAAGAAGGGATCATTGATAAACTTGTTGATTTAGAAGAAAAGGCGGAGAAGCTTAAGACTAGTAGGGAGGAGGTAAGGTTGAATTTATGATTATTTCCTCCTTTAATGTTCGGGGGTTGGGTGGTAGAGTGAAGAAGAATAAAATTCGAGAACTTGTGAGGCAAAATAATATTGATTTCATGGCGTTACAAGAGACCAAGCTTGAGGAGTTTTCTCCTTCTTTATGTTATTCTCTATGGGGTAGTGAAGATTGTGATTGGGTGTTTAAGGCATCCGAAGGGAGTAGTGGTGGTATTATCTCTATTTGGAGGAAGTCTTGTGCTTCTTTGATTTCTTCGTTCCAAGGTGAAGGTTATGTGGGTGTGGTGTTGGAGTGGGGGTGGAGAAAACTAAATGTATTATAATTAATGTTTACTCCAAGTGTGATTTGCCGGCAAAAAGAAGACTTTGGGAGAATCTTATTGGTGAACGGCATAGTAGAGGCCGAGGTGTTTGGTGTGTTCTTGGAGATTTTAATGTGGTGAGTAGAAGAGATGAGAGGAGAGGGGTTAATGTGGAAGTCTCATCAACGCATATTTTAGAGATGTATTTGTTTAACGCTTTCTTAGGGGAGATGGAGTTGGAAGATTTAGATGTGTTGGGTCGTCGCTTTACTTGGTATCATTCCAACGGCCGCTCTATGAGTAGGATTGATAGAATGCTTATTTAGGAAGAGTGGGGTCAAGTGTGGGGGGAGTACGCTCTTTGGGTGTTGCCTAGGGATGTCTCGGATCATTGCCCTTTGGTACTTAGAAATGGTGGATGGAATTGGGGGCCTACTCCTTTTCGATTCAATAATTTTTGGTTGCAAAATAGTGACTTTAAGGGTGTGGTCGAGGAGGCTTGGAGAAATCAAAATGTTTCAGGTTGGATGTCTTTTGTCTTAAAGGAAAAATTGAAGGGGCTAAAGTTGATTCTTAAAGAGTGGGGTAAGGCGGAGTATGGAGGTATGGAGGATAGGGTGGAGTTGCTTGTGGAGGAGATAAAAGGGCTTGATGAGAAAGGGGAGGAAGGGATGTTGACCGAGTCGGAGGTGGGCATTCGGAAGTTGAAGTTTGAAGAACTTTGGAGACTCCTTAAAGCCAAAGACGCTTTGATGGCTCAAAGGTCAAGATCTAGATGGTTGAAGGAGGGTGATGCAAATTCAAAATTTTTCCATAAAAGTATCAAAGCTAGAAAGAGTAGGAATGCTATCAAGGCTCTTAGGGAGAATGATGGGTGGGTGGTGTCCCCTTTTGAGGTGCGTAGAAAGGTGGTGTCTTATTTTGCGGATCATTTCGCGGAAGCTAGATGGGATAGGCCAAAGTTGGATGGAGTGGAGTTTAGGAGGTTAACCGATAATGACAATGGGCTTTTGGTGGCTCCCTTCTCCTTGCTAGAAATTGAAGCGGTGGTGAGGGATAGTGATGGTGATAAAAGTCCGGGTCCGGATGGATTTAATTTTGCATTTATCAAAGAGTTTTGGTATTTGCTAAAAGCGGAGGTGAGAATTATGTTCGACCAATTTTATGCTAATGAGATGTTACCTAAAAGTATATTGGCCTTTTTTGTAACTTTGATTCCAAAGGTGTCATCGTCGTTGGAACTAAAGGATTTTAGACCAATTTCCTTACTTGGTTGTCTTTATAAGCTCTTAGCGAAGGTTTTGGCAAGGAGGCTAGCAAGTGTTATGAACTCAATTATCTCTCAATCCCAATCGGCTTTTCTCAAAGGGAGGCATTTGGTGGATGGGGTTTTGGTGGTGAATGAGTTGGTTGACTTTGCGAAAAAGATGAAAAAGGAGTGTATTATTTTCAAGGTGGACTTTGAGAAGGCATATGACTCGGTGGATTGGGGTTTTTTGGAATATATGATGGTGAGAGTGGGTATGTGTGAGAAATGGGTGGCTTGGATGAAGGCGTGTGTTTTTGGAGGAACTATGTCGGTTCTTGTGAATGGTAGTCCAACGGAGGAGATTTGTATTAAAAGAGGGCTTAAACAAGGGGATCCGCCAGCTCCTTTTTTGTTCTTGTTGGTGGCGGAGGGTTTTAGTGGATTGATGCGGAATGCGGTAGAGAGAAATTTGTTTGAAGGATTTTCCTTTGGTACTAATGGGTTGGTGGTCTCGCACTTGCAATATGCCGATGATACTCTATGTATCGGGAAGCCAACGATGAAAAATCTTTGGGCCATGAAGTCTCTCCTTAGAGGTTTTGAAATGGTTTCGGGTTTAAAGATTAATTTTTTCAAAAGTTCTTTGATAGGGATCAATGTGGATAATGATTTTTTGGATATGGCTTGCGGTTTTTTGAATTGTACAAAGGGGAGTATTCCTTTCAAGTACTTGGGTCTCCCGGTGGGTGCCAATATGAAGAGTATGACTACTTGGGAGCCGTTGGTGGAAAAACTAAGCGGGAAGTTGAATTTGTGGGGTCATAAGTATATTAGTTTTGGCGGTAGAATTGTGCTTTTAAATTCGGTCCTTAATGCCATCCCAATTTTTTATTTGTCCTTTTTGAAGCTCCCGGTGCAAGTGTGGAAGCGGTTGGTGACTATCCAAAGAGACTTTCTTTGGGGAGGTGTAGGTGGGAGTAGGAAAATTTGTTGGGTGAAGTGGGACTTGGTGTGTCAACATAAAAGTAAGGGTGGTTTGGGGATTAAGGATATCCGGATTATGAATACAAGCCTTTTGGCTAAATGGAGATGGCGTCTTCTTGATGGGAATGTTACACTTTGGAAAGAGGTTTTGGAAGCAAGGTATGGTGGTGTTTCGGGTGTGTTGTTATCGGAGGCCGCTAGTGGGTGGCCGAGAGGAGCGTCATCTTGGTGGAAGGAGATTGTCAAGTTAGGAAATTTTGGAACAAATAATTGGTTCAATGCGGAGGTGGTGCGAAAGGTGGGCAACGGTCTTTCGTCTAGCTTTTGGAATGATGTTTGGAAGGGTGATACTTGTTTCCGGGTGAAATATCCTCGTCTTTATTTGATTTCGGCACATAGGGAGGCTTTGGTGGGGGAGGTGGGGTTGGTGACGGAGCAAGGTTTGGAGTGGAGGCTTAGTTGGAGGAGGCATCTATTCATGTGGGAGGAGGAGGTTCTTCTTAGTCTCATGGAAGACTTGGAAGGTGTAAGTCTTTCTAATGATCCCGACATTTGGAGGTGGAAGCTTGAGGACAATGGTGTTTTTTCGGTTAGCTCATCTTATAAGAAATTGGAAGAGTTAATGTTTGACGAGGCCACTTGGTCGGAGGGTGAGAAAGGTGTGTTTGAGAAGATGTGGAATAGTCCGGCTCCTTCGCGAGTGGTGGCTTTTGCGTGGAGAGCCCTCCTTAATCGAGTTCCTACCAAGGTTAATCTTGCTTTGAGAAAGGTGATAGGTCCCGAAGACTCCAAGATTTGTGTGTTGTGTAGTAACGTGGATGAAGCCTCGTCCCATCTCTTTCTCCATTGTGAGGTGGCTAGTTTGGTGTGGCGTAAGTTGATGCGGTGGTTAGACAATTACTTCATTATTCCGCCCAATCTCTTTATTCATTGGGAGTGTTGGAGTGGAAGTGAATATAATAAAATGGTGAAAAGGGGCCTAGAGTTGATTTGGCATGCGACAATTTGGGCGTTGTGGAAAGCGAGGAACAATTTGATCTTTAAGGATGTTGCTTGTGGGGTGGACGATATTGTGGAGGATGTGAAAGTTTTGTCTTGGAGGTGGGTGCTTGATAGGATGCGCGTGCCGGCTTGTCTGTTTTTTGAATGGTGTTGGAATCCAAAACTTTGTCTTGCTAGGGTGATCATGCGGACGTAAGCTTGGTTCATGTTCGACTGTGGTTTGATGTCTTACTGCTGTTTCAGCTCTTCTGCTTGCTGCCTAGCCTCGTTTTCTGGCCTGCTGTCCGGTTGGTTTCCTTTGTTGTTCAGCAGGTTTTCAACTTCCTGTTATGTAGGTTTCGGCTTTCAGACTGTTGAGGGGTGGCTGCTGTTTTTTCCTTGGGTGCGGTTTGGTTTGTTTGCGGGCCAGCTGCTTTGTTTTTTGCTGGATCCTTTGGATGGTCAGCGGCCTTTTGGTTTCTGCAGTGCTGGGCAGCAGTATTGCTTTGGTGCGGGTGTGTTAGTGCTATTGTTATGGTGGGTTAGGTGGTTTTGGAGGTGACGCGGGGGTATGCTTGTGTTTCGTCTTTAGTATATGCATGTGTCACTACTTTTTGTCTAGATTCATTATTTTGGGTGGTTTTTTAAGGGGTTTTTGTTCGAGCCATCGTTTTCGTGGCAACCGATTTCCCCTTGTGTAATTTTTTTTCTCCACCCGAGCTTGTTAGTGCTTCTCGCACGGGCTTGTTGGTTAATAATATTTGCCATTTCAAAAAAAAAAACGAGAAGTCTTAACCGAAGCAGGCAACAAAATGGTCTTGCTTGATGTGTCGACCGGTTATGTGTATAACTGTCGTCTTATTACTGCTAAACGTAATAAGGCTAAAAAATCATTGGGAGGAGATTGGTATGACTTTGTAAGGGATAACAAACTGCAGGAAGGTGACAGGCTGGTATTTGATTTAGATGATCCTTCTACAGTGTTATCTGTTCAAATAGTTCCTGCTAATGATCTTGCTTGAGGAGAGGTTTAAAACCTTTAAAAGTTGAATGCTGGAGATATATATTTTCTATAATATTTGAATGACAATATGTTTTGGGTATAATTTATACTGAGTGATCAAACACTTTTTGGTGAATCAATCTTAGATAGGTTATTTCCTGCAAAACAATGTTTATATTTTTCGCATACTACATTATATATATATATATATATATATATATATATATATATATATATATATATATATATATATACAGGGCCGTCCCTGAGAATTCGGAGGCTCGGCTCTGGGAATGAAAAGAGGTCAGTGATAAAATCAAAACGTATTTTTTTTAAAAGAGCAATGCTCTATTTATATTTTTTAAAAGATAAATACAACGTGCCGTATATATGCGGTACACCCATAGGTGAAAATAACTACCGTATACATGAGGAATCCCCACCTAACACCAAAAGCAAGAGGAAAATTAAATCTGCACAAAACAATCAAAAGTCATGCGCTGTTTGCACCCCCTTTATTGCAGGATAGTGTACTACTGGATAGTATACTACTGGGTATAATTTTTTTTTGAGGCCCATCCTTGGGGGAGGCCCAGCTCGGTTGAGCTGTTTGCACCCCCTCAAGGCCGGCCCTGTATATATATATATATATATATATATGAGTGGTATTCTGGTTAAAACTAAGTTGATGGTTTATGGTTTTTTAGGTTTATATGTTTGGGATCAGTTTGCTTTTAAGCATATTAACAAATCTGGGTTTGTCTGTAATAATCTATTCCTCTATAACAAAATTTTCCGAAAAAAGATAATACAACCCGTGCGAAGCACGGGTTTGTAACTAGTTTCTCAAAAAAAAAAAAAAACATTTTTACTAAAGTACATGTTCCATACTTGGTAGCTCAATCATCGGGACCCAAAGTCCATAAATACTACTCCCTCCGTTTCAAAATGAGTGTCGTTTTAGGTGTTTACACACATATTAAGAAATGCAATGATTAAAAGAAAGAGAATTGTTATTTTACGAAATTATCCTTATTAACTATTGGTTAGTTTTAAAAGTAATACTTTGGAAGTAGTGTGCAGAGTATAATTGGAGGGTACAATTGAAAACAAAAAGTTATTATTGCATTGGAAACTGAAAGCGACACTTATTTTGAAACAATTTTTGTTGGCTAAAGCGACACTCGTTTTGAACCGAAGGGAGTACTAAGCTTCAATAAGCTGCCACATTACAGTCTACATGCACCAATTTAAAGCTGCTGTGTCACATAAAATCATTCTCTCGTGGCACCCCTGATCCCTCCACTTGATTAAACCATCAGTCAACCATCATGCCACAGGGGTACATCCGACATATCCACACCCAGTAATATATAATAGGGTGTGACATCCATAAAACAAGATACACACTCTGATCGTGAGAAATCTCCTCAAAACTCATTGAAAGTTGAAACTCACCGACTTGAGTGTTGAAGTGTCTTTACAGTTACCGCGCACACGTTGGTGAAGAACACTTGTATTCACTTCAACTCACTTCAGTACCATTCAATGAGATGAAAACAAATTAAGCCCTCTGCTGCTCTTTGAATTCCGCTAATATATATAATATGGTATCATAAGCAATTTTTTGCAACACTGAAACCCTTTTCTTCCATTTTCTCGTGTTTTCCCTCATAAATTCCAATTCTTTCGTTTCAAAACTCACACTCCCTACTTTTAGCTTTAGTTAGTTCACACCATGCTTTGTAAAACAGTTATGTTCTACTTCCATACACTTTTTAGCTCTAGGACTAATTGGACTAACCAAGTGTAACTAACTTCAAACTCCACTAACTAACTTGTAACTAATTATTAACTCACCCTAATTAACACACTAGATCCTAAGAATCTTAACAGTGTTAACTTGATTTCAGTTAGTTCACTTCACTCTTAAAAATTCAGATTATTCTTTGTCCTATACTGATGAACGCTTTCTTGCTTCAAAACAAACATTAAGTGAAGGTGATTGGTACTAAATTCTAGTTGCATTAGTTCAACATGAAGAGTTTAGTTTTCCTTGTACTTCTATAAACTATTATATGGCCAACCAATGAGCATTATAGACTTGGTCACTTGTCTGATCATACTCAAAATTGTTACTAATAAATTTACCTTTCACTTTACGTGCAAAATTTCAATCTCATTCTTGTCAAATTTGAACTATTCCAAAATTTTAAAAGTTACCTTTTATCTCTCATAAAAATCACGTCAATTTCCTTTTGATGATGATTCACTGTGTGACATTAATTGGGATCCTTTCTTTGAGGCTACTCATGATGCAAAGAATTTTTTACTTACCATTGTGGATGATCCCTCAAGGTACAGATAGGTACATTTGATGCAAAATAAGTCTGAAGCACTATTGGTCTTACAAACCAAATTTGTAAAGACTCGATTTAGTAAGTAAATCAAAATAATCAGGACAGATAATGCTAAAGAACTTGCAACACGACGGAACAACCCATCAGTTTTCATGTCTCTACAAGCCTCAACAAAATTCAGTAGTAAAAAGGAAGCACCAACATCTCAATGTTGCATGGTCCTTATTACACCAGTACAAGGAAAACTGATGATACTGAAGGGCTTCATTTCCATGGATTCAAATCTTCACCTCAATACCACTGAAGACTCCTCTCTCCAATGTCACCATGTATGAAGGCTCATGTACCATTTCAAGACTAGATATCACATTTGTTGTGAACAAACTAAGTCAGTTCATGACCTCTCCTAGAACTCGTCAGTGCTACAATGTCTTCACTCTTCAAGGTTCCCTGTCAACTCCTCTTTCAAGTTGAATGTTTATGTTGATGCAAGTCGGGATTCTTGCCAAAATAATCCGAACACCGCCTATGTTAAAACTAAATTTCACATTTTTTTACAAGAAGGATCCGAAGCATGTGAGTTTTCGGATTACAAAATTTGAAGAAAAAAAATAACCACTTTGGATTTTAGAATACGAACGTTACATGCTTCGAACTCTTTTTGTGTCAAAAAATCATGAGCAAAAAGGTGAAATTTAATTTTGACACAGAGAATGGTCGGATTATATAATCCGAAATACTTTGAAAAAACAATTAACCATAGTTGAACTATGGCTAAAACGATATTTTTCACTTTGAAAATAAGAGGAAAACCTCGTTTCACATTATAAAATCCGAAGATAATTTTAAAATTTTGAAGGGCACATGAGAAAAAAATAGTTTACTTTATAATTGAATTTAAAAAAATCTCTTATATGTGACGATTGTAAAATATTAAAAGAATGTGGAAATAATATTCATTAAACAATTTTTAACATTAAATAAAAAACCAAGACAACAAAGATACAATTAAGAACATATTCAGTTTAAACACAATGTAATATTGAAAGAGCAGATTTTGTTAGATAGTGTGTCGCTTTTAGGCACATGTATAACATGCATAAAATATCTATAAAAAGTAGAAAAAAATAGTTTGCAATCATCCAAAATAGAACCTAAGTAAGATTGAGTTTGTTGTTGGTGACTAAGAGCTTTGATTCAAAAGTTTGAAAGATAAATTTTATAAATATTTTAAAAATAATAATTTAAAAGAATGTGAAAAAATTCCATTTTAAAGTTCGTTTTAAACCTCATATTATGTTTGGTTGACCCTGACCGATACATCAATACCCACCCGGCTTATCCCTTACAAGATTACTACAAAAGTTTTTAAGAGGGAAATTTATTTAATCTTATACTACCTCCGTCCCTAATTATAGGACCCTTTTGAAAAAATAACGGGAATTAAGATAGTGGATATTTGTATTAAATATGTTTGTAATTACTATTGTTTTTACAATTTTATCCTTTAAGAGAGAGAGTTGGTTTATGTTTTCAACATGTTATTTATTGCTGATGGAAGAAAAAGATGTATAATAAATAGGGGCATGTATGTAAAGAAATAATTAATGTAGTTGGAAATAGCAAAGGGGTCTTATAAAAAGGGACACAATTTTTTCTCAAAAGGGTCTTATAATTAGGGACGGAGGTAGTATTGTTAAAGTTAGAGTTTGTCTCTCACACTCCACCCCTATTCACCACATAAAACTAGACACTACCCATGTTTTTTGCCCATATTGTAATTTGGGCTCCATCCTTGCTACCTCTCATACATATAAAATGATAAAAGTTTAAATGCATTTTCTGTCCTCTTATTTTCAAAAAAATTGAAGTTTTAGTTCTCCCTAATTTTATGCTCCACTCAAGGTCTCAACATTAATATGATATTAAAGTCTATCCCTTCAAGTCACCCATCAATTTACCCATGGATCGAGCCTAAGAATGTTGATTGTGAGGCGTATTAGCAACAATATAAACCCTACATTCAAAAGAGATAGTATCAAAAATTGTTTATAAATAGTGATATCCTTACCTTACACGCCAAATTTATAGGATTAAGTTAGCCTTGTGAGTTGTAATAGGTTGATATTTGGTTCGACTTTTGTGAGAAAATAAATCTAAACCAATTAAAAATAGTTAGTTTGACTTTGTTTAGGTTCCGCAAAACAGGGGATGAAGGGTATGTGGGAAGGGTATCAACACCTCATCCACACCAAACTTTGAATTTAGTGAAAGCTCACAACCACACCAGTTCAAAACGATGTTTTCCTGTCAAAGTTGGTAGGGTTTTTAAGGTATTTGTGAGTTCATATTATATAGGGTTAATTATGTTTCTAGTCCCTATAAAATAGCGACCTTGTAAGTTTAGTCCTTACTTAATTTTAATAGCATTTTTAGTCCTTAATTTTGTTTTTTTGCCCTGAGTATTAGTCCCTACTCAATTCAAATTTGTTTAATTTATGCTTAAACTCTTAAATTTTTGAATAATTTTTTGCAGACATATTTAGAACATTACTAAAAGTTCCTCCGCAAAAAATTATCGCAAAATTTGATTTCTACATCCAGATTTTATTACTTTTTATCTTTAACTTTTGTTGTTTTAAAAAATTCATATTTAATTCATTTCATGTCTGAAAATTCTAAATTTTAGTAAACGAACCTTTCATAGTGTTCTAATCTTGTCTCAAAAAAATCGTTCAAAAATTTAAGAGTTTAAGGATAATTAATCAAACTTTGTTTTAGCAGGGACTAAAATTATAAGTAATTTTTTTTTATAGGGACTAAAAATGCTATTAAAATTAAGTAAGGACTAAACTTACAAGGTCGCTATTTTATAGGGACTAGAAACATAATTAACCCTATTATATATAGGCCAAATATAGATGAGTTATACTCAATACTAACAAGAGAAGTGTTATTAACACCCTCTTTTCAACTATCTCTTTAACACTCACTCTTCTATGAAGTGAAATTAATTTGAATCCTACACTTTGGAAATATGTCTCGCATAAAGTGGCGGAATCCACATGAATTTCACCCTATTCGATAGTAAATGTTGAAAAAAAGAGTGTTCTTAGCACTACACATACTAATGTTGGATGTGTTCCTATCTATATAAGTTACCTGCAAAATTATTCAAGCATCGAGTCCAATAACATTGGATGAGTGTATCAACAAAAATCTAAACCCTGCACTGAAAATAATAATCATAAAGTGTGAAATTGATCATATTCCACTTCATATTCAATAAAACCCCAAAAAAAATAACTCATCCAAAAACCACAAAAATAATATTGAGATCGAAAATATCAATCCACAGTCTCATTTCTCTTTCATGATATTGAATCCCTCCAATATATTCTAAATCAACCTCAGAAACATCAATCCCTTGAATCTTCTCTCAATCAAATCGCTCCTTGGAGATTTGAGGTTGATTTGTTGATGTGTGAGTTTAACGAAAGTCTCTTTGTTCTAATCGAGGAGTAATTCGTTCAAATCTTGTAATGATTTGATTAGATGTGATAAACATGCTTCATAATTTCCCCAAATAAACAAACTTTTAATTCTGATCTTTTCCCCTTCGTCCCTTTTAAAAATTTGGTTCCATTTTATTTTGCTCATTTTCAACAAATGTGGAGGTTTGGTGGGTTGTGGTTGTGTGACAGCAAGAGTTTAATGGGTTTGGCGAGGAAGATGAGTTTTAGGGATGATATGTATTTTTATTATTTTTTTACGTAAAAAGGATAACAATGTTGACATCTTATAACATAAAAGATCAAAGTAAAAATAAAAATAAAAAGTTAAAGTTAAAGTGTTATTTGAAATTTCTTAAAAAAATGTGTTATTTGAAATTAAATTAAATTATGACAAGTGTAAATTTTTATATATCTGAACTTATCCAAAATTTGATTCGATGGTTATCTACTATATCGTCACTCAAATAACTTGGATCATGCTACAAATATTGGTATTGAGTTTAAGGGGAGTGTGAAGATAGATAAACCCGAGCATGGGACATTCTTCACCTTTATTTTTGCAATCCCGAACTTTTACTTAGTTTTTTTTAGGGGACTTTTACTCTTACTTTGTCTTCTCTTTAAGTTTTTTTTTTTTTTTTGAGCAAGTCTTCTCTTTAAGTTAATATATTATAATATGGCTTTTTTTGAACGAGAAGAATATGGAATTTTTTTTACATCGTATAATATTTACATTTATTTTGAATCTCTCAGTTTTTCAGTGACTGTGCTATTTAATTTTCATTGCATTCCCTTCAAAATCATATATATTTTGAGAAGTGTTAAAAAATAATTTTTTGGGGTTAAAAATGGTTGACGATTGCATTATGACCCGCGGGTGTCACTCCCTCTATCAACTAATATTTGATTTTTTTATATAAAATTGATATTTGAAAATATTCATTGAAACAAATCGAACATTTTATATACTAACATTTGTCTTTGTATATTAATAAAAAAATACTTAATGGTACGTCATTTGAATAATACACATGATTAAATTGTGACATACATTTACGAATAGATAGTGTTCTTTATAATTCTTAGTAATAATTCCTTGCATTCTTTGGACCACTTTTCACAAGAGTGAATAACCAGTGCTCTCTATTATGAAAAAACAAAGACATTTTTTTTAGGGAACTTTCCCATGGTGGGAAAGGAATCACCCTTCCCATGTGAAATGGCACCATTGTATAGAAATAGTTAATACAATAAATACTCTAAAATGGATTTTATATCTAAAACGGAAGGAGTATAAGGTTAGAATAGACGAGAAAGTGAATAATGTCCATATGCAAAATTCTGGCCTAGTTCCTTTCGGCTTCTTCTTAGAAGACAAATATACTTGGGTTTTCAAGCCACGACAAACTCTATGTAAAGACATGTACTAATAATAACTACTATAACGATCTGATAATTTATCTTTTGTTGCTTTTCATAAGATTCATTCAAAATTCGTAAAATACATTTTATTAATAAACAACAAAAAATGCTTCTTCCATTTTTAGGAGATTGTGATTGACAGTGTAAAGAATGATAATGCCAAACTATTGCAGAAAAACAAAACCCCCCAAAAATCTAGCTCTCTATTTTGCAGGGGTTGACTACCCTCAACTGTTTAACACAGAAATCATCCAATTATCTTTGATTAATGGTTATTCTGATTCCCAACCATGCTTACTAACCAAAGGTTTTTCTAGCATCTTCTTTTCCAATTTCTTATTATCTCTGATCACCAACTTCCACATTGCTATCATTGTCTCATCCTCACCCAAACTAGGACTTTGCAAGACTCCCATTGACTTTGACTTTTTCAACTTCATTACACTCGCTTTCTCTGTAACCATTTGAATCCCACTCATTCTACTGCAACTACTAACAAACCCAGAAGAAGATCCAACGGTTTTAGATCTCGATACTTTCTTCGACGGCTTAGATCTCGCTCCTTTCTTCGAAGGTTTACTCTCATACTCTACACTCGCCACACTTGACACTTTACTCTTCCTTCTACTGCTCCCACTCTTAACAATCTTCATAACATTCTCGCTCTTATTATCATCTTCATCATCATCCCAATCATAATAATTATTATTACGATAATCATAATCATAATCATTATCATAATCTTCACATCTCATCAACGGTTGAGCGTTCTCCACACGCGTCACGCGCCGTCTCAAACTACACCAAAGCGGCGACGAATGAAACCTCTTCCTAGCCAATTTCAAACACTCAACAACCTCCACCATCCCCGGCCGTTTCTCCGCCGTCGATCTAACACATCTCGCCGCAATCACTGCAATCTGCCGCAACATGACCAAATCCGACGGTGCACCAATTCTCCGATCACAGATCCCGACGAAATCACCTCTTCTAATCAACGGCACCGCCCAATCAACCACCGAAGGAGGACTATAATTAACATCAATCGCATTTCTTCCACTGATAATCTCCAACAACAAGATCCCAAAACTGAACACATCACTCTTCGCGCTAAGATCCTCCGGTGCAAGATAGCAAGGATCAAGATACCCTAACGTACCCGCCGGTGGTGTACACTTTACACGAACGTCTTCTACGTGTCCTCTTAGCGCTAAACCGAAATCACCGAGTCTCGCTTTGAAATCTTGATCGATCAAAACGTTGGAGGATTTAATATCGCGGTGAATAACCGGAGGATTTGAACCGTGTAAGGTTCGAACCGCTTTTGCTACTTGTAATGCGAACCGGAAACGTCTGGTCCAACCGGGTGGTTTAGATGAAGAGTGTAATAAATCATGAAGTGAACCGTTTGGCATGTATTCAACGACAATTAATTTATTGCCGTTTGGGTCGGTGCAGTATCCTATGAGATTTACGAGACGAGGACTTGGAACTTGTGAAAGAATCTCGATCTCGTTTTCTGCTGGACTTGTACAATTACCACAACCGGTGCAATTGTTGTTGCCATTGATGTGACTATGTTTGATTTTTGTAGTTAACTTTGTTGTTTTAACGGCGACAACGATATTATTGTTGTCGCCGTTTAACTTTGCTTTGTAAACTCTGCCATGGCTACCTTTGCCAAGGTAGCTTTCGGCAGAGAAACTATTAGTGGCGGTGACGAGGTCGGTGTAAAGAAACTCTTTGATAGTGTGTGTACGGTTTGTTGTTAGTGTTTTGTTTCTTTTTTTGAGATCCCAATAGTGTGGATCGCAGGTAGCAATTGCAGACTCTGCATTGCAAAAAAGATAACCCATGAGAATATAAGGTTGTTTGTGTTATTGAGTTGGGTTTTGTAATTGTAAGAGAAAGAAAATACTAGTAGATGGTTGAATTGAAATTGAAATGAAAAGAGTGGGAGTAGAGAAAGAAAAGAAGGAATATGGGGTGAGAAAACCCATAACTATAAAGAAAGAAAAGTGAGTTGAATATCAACTTTAAAGAACAAAAAGTCGTAAATGATTCGTAGCTTTGTAGGAAGATAAAATTGTGTTGTAAGAGTGAATGCATTCCAAGCTTGTACGCACAATCTTTTTTATTTTTTCTTTATTCTTTTCTTTTTTGTTCCCTTTTTCTTTATCTTTCATGATGTGCTTGCTTTCAAATTTAATTTACTGCATGCAAAGTCGTGCACCACATTCACAGTTGCCAAAACAATTGGCGTACCATTGCAGTTGGCAATTTTTCAAAATTTAATATTTTATGAGAAACACTTGTGTGGACCATGATCAAGAATTTTGGTTTGGTCACACACACAAGTTTTTCTTCTTCTCTCTCTTCTCTTCTCTCTTCTACATGTGCTCTCTCTTCTCTCTTCTCTCTCTTCTCTCTTTGTGTGTGACCAAACCAAAATTCTTGGTCTTGGTCCACACAAGATTTTCTCATATTTTATTTGGTACATGTTTCTTGCACCAAACTTTTGCATGAAATTGAAAATTGAAATTAATGTGATTCATAGGGTGGACATGGCTAACATGCGGTCCATAGTGAACTGTATCCATTTGCTTAATTAATTTATCAGTTTTCTGAGCAAATTTCTTTTTTATCAGTCTATCTTCGATTTGTTCTAAAAAATATCATTATTTATCAGTCTATTATTTAGTCTACAAATCATACAAATATCATAGTCTCTAAAATATACTCAATCTATATATCAAGATAGTTACGATTGAAGTCTGACGTGAATAGTTGGTTCATTTTTACATTGTAAATTATGAGATATTGAGTTTGTTTCCTAGCGATTAAAAATAATCCATTTAGTTGATATTACTTTTTAAATGAATAGCTAAGGAGTTTGGATTCAAGCATCGGACCTTACATATACAATGCAATGTTCATATCAACGTGTTATGTTTACGAAGACATTTAATTGGTTCTTTAGTTACTTTGAAAATAAGATATAAAATGATATATAATTTTGAAATTAATTTGATGAGTTGAAGAACCAAGATAATTAAGGGATTATATTATAGGTTTACTCTTAATTTTAATATTGTTGCTAAACCCTTTAAACACTTCAAACTTGTATTTAGAATGTGTTGTTTTTTGCTTCTATAATTTTTTTTTCCTTTCTAATTGAATTCCTTTTCATTCCTTCAAAGAACCCTAAGATCGCTAACTCCATCAAAGAATCTCTGAACAAATATGACGAAGGTGACGCCGTAAACTGTGAAACAGAACCTAAACCCTAAGTCCTTTGATTTTGTTATCTAAATGTGTTAGGAGGTGGCATTTAGGATGGGTAAGGGAAAGAGTTTCCCACTATGGGAAAACTTTTTTTAACCATTGGATTAAAGGAGGAGTACTGATTGTATCATGGTCTACCAATATTGTATTTTTTCTCTTTCTCTTTAAACGTTTTCTTCAACCTCCATCACTGTTCTCTTCCACTTCTTTGCCTTTTTTCATAAACCCTTAACACAATCACTTCATATTTTCTATACAACAAACTTGGTAAAAATCTCATTGTGACAAAAAAAATCATAATCATAATAATAAAAGAAGTTTTAACTCATTATCGAAAAGAATAATAAAAATTCTAAAATCTTATGAAAAGGAAATTGTTTGTCTGTTGTTTGCAAAGTTATACAGTTAATTTGTTTTGAGTGTGTTAATTAAAGGAGAGATTGATGCGTATCGTGACTTTCCAGAAGAAGGTTACGGCGAAATTTGATTGATTACGGCGTTTGCGACGGAGATGGGTGGATTCGTCGGAGGGAGGGGAGAGAGGAAGAGACGGTGGCCGAAGTAGAGGTCGGAAGTCGTGTGTGCGTTTAAAGGAGGACAGGGAAGGTGAGAAATATTGCAGTGTGAAATTTCAGATCTGAACAAATCAATATCCATGGAGGTTGAAGTCATTGGTGGTGGTGGATTCATGGTAGTCCGATGGTGGATGAAGAAAATGGTGAAAGAGAAAAAATATAATGTGGTCAGACCATGATAAAATCAATACTCTTCTTTAATCAAATGGTCAAAAAAAGTTTTCCCATAGTGGGAAATTCTTTCCCTTACCCACCCTAAATGCCACCGTGTTAGGATTCCAATATTGTGTTGCCTATTACTTGATCATCCAAATAAAGGTTAGGTAGAGATAAAGAGAATGGAGATAATGTGTAAAATATGTTGAAGGAAGGACACAATCTAGATCTAATGACACAATTTCATATCAATTATAGGGTGCATACACCGTTGGAGAAAAATATAAGGGAGGGAAAGGTTTTAGTTTATAGGTTTACTCTTACGACCTATTATTAGATTTATGTATTTTTTTAGAATACAATATTTCTGTTTTAGTATATCACAAGTCTACAATCAGCTCAAAAAATTAATATATTAAACTTTTTGAGTAATAAATTAACACAATTTCCAATACATAATTTCTATTAGTGAAATTTTTAATATATGTCCTAAAAACATAAGTTAGTATTTCCCTTCTTTAAAATATGGATATGGATAAATACATCACAACTTAATTGGCCGTAATCCTTCTAATATTTGAAAATTTATTTGTAGCCAATGACTGAAGAGCCCTGATGGGTGGGATACATTCTCTATCATCTTAATATAATTTTGGACAGAGTACTTTTTAACATGACGATAATTTAATATCTTTGTTTCACTTTTTCCTAAAAAAAAAATATCTTTGTTTCACTTTCACATTTTTTTACCAGTGCATTGCAGAATGATAATAATTGAATCAATATTGGTTTGCTGACAACTTCGCTTTCGGTATTTTGTATCCTTCAGTACACGAATTTTATATCTTATGTTTTTGAGATGATAAAATATTTTGATAATTAACTTTTTTTTTTATATATAAATAGTTACTATTCGTGAAAACCTTACCATGTGTAATTAATGACACATGTTAACATAATCATTTTTTAGAAGGAGATAGTAAAACAGAATGGGAAAAGATATGTATAGCGAAAGGTTTTTTTAAGAAATTACCCCGAGAAATATTAATTGCTACATATGTCCCACTATCCGTATGAATGCCACAAAATCAGGAATTAAAGTGTGAACAAACTTGTGTTAAAATACAACTTCCTGAGGTTCTCGTACAATTGCCTTTCGCTTGATATAACATCCCTCAAACAGAATATAGCTCTTTTGGACTTGCCAAGGCTCAAAATTGATGAAGCAAACCAACGAACGAATGGTCCAAACACAATTGTTGAACCAACGAACCCTCCAATAGCTAGCTTGGGATTTTGTATTCTATATGACGCGTAACGGATGACTAAAGTTTATCATTGATGAAGCGTCGTCTCTAATAGCCTCCCATCAAGTCTCCAACAACTTCATAACCACGTCTATAAAAGGCATCATTCATCACAAATGCATAGTAAAAAAACTTTTGTTCTTTCAACACCTCTCACACATATATCACTAACAATAAGACATCATTTTTTTTTTATTTAAACATTAACGTTAGGATTTGATGGAAGGAAAAATGAGTGAAAGAATAATGCCACGCTGATGCGATCATTCAACACCGTACGAACTCAACAAACATAATCATTGTAGTACGGACAGAGAGCTAAGACAGAGTAACAGACCATACAACAAAGCATGGTTATGGAGAGTTAAGAATCTATAGCAACAAATTAAGTAAATCATTAAAGAACATCTGCCATATCTTTTTATCAGCATTAAAACTATGTATGGACAATTGGACATATGGTTATGGAGAAAACTATACAACTGTAACCATAAGCAACATACTAATTTTATCAAAAGAAAAGTAACAGATACCGTTTTGTTAAAAGAAACAGAAGAATTAGTATAATTTAAATAAGGGAAATGTTAATGAGTGCTCCCGAGGCACTCTTTAAGCACCTTTAATAATAAATTTTTATTAAAATTCGTGTAATCAATGCATTGAAATTTGTAACATTTGACTTTTTTTGAAGAATATTTACTAAATTTAGGATCTTTAAAGAGTGTCCCCTGAGCACTCGTTAACAAACCATTTAAATAAGGGAAATGTTAACTTGTGCCCTTGAGGCATAAGTTAAGAAGGCAAATGTAGAAAGTTTTTCTTGGAACTTGTGCATTCAATGTCTTAAAAGTTACAAAAGTTATACTTTTAATATAAAATTTATTTTAAATTTCCTTTTTAAGCTCCTTAACTTGTGCCCTTAGGACACAAGTTAACATGACCCTTTAAATAAAGTTGGTTTGACAGTTGAAAGCGTGAAGGACATCATGGTCCAAATAATTCTTTTTTGGTGACAGTACCTGAACTGCCACAAAATGAGTATTGACAAATGTCAAAGGATGACATGCTTAGATAACATCTATTTGGCTTTAATCTAAACACTCTAAAACTTGGGGCTACTACTATGTGTTGGATTAATTGTTTTTACGCATTATATGTTGGAAATGGGAAATGGAACTTTCCTACTCTATTTGCTGTATATTTTGAGGGATTGAAAGTTGAAAATTACCTTTGAAAATCAATTTCAATGGTATATGGTCATATATTCTACATAATGTTTGAAATCACCTTTTACTATGGAGGTTGTTTTAAATTTACTCTAACATCAAAAGTACTAACGGAAAACGGTATCTAATGTAGCTTCATTAGATAAACACGTTAATTAAATTTTTCTTTCCCTCCAAAAAAAATTAATGAAATGTAGTATTCGATGTTTATAATGTAGATCAACTATTCGAAAATCTAAAAAAAAAAAAATTTGCTTATAACAATCAACATACGTTTTCCCACAACTAAAAGACAACTAGGATACATTGAAATTTATCAAGGGACAAACTAATCAAATTGTTCGGTTTCTAACTCCCAACAATTTTATTTAGAGATATGTTATTTGAAAAATAATTTTTTGTACAACTTATGAGACAATTAATATACAAAGAAATGTAGATATTTCCTTTTAAAAAAATGTAAATATTAGTATCATAATTAATTTATTTTGTCAAACCAACTTTATTTAAATTATAGTAATTCTTCTATTTATGTTAACAAATAATTGTACATATATCATTTCTCTTAACTGTAAGTTAAATGAAGTAATTTTATTTTGTCAAAAAAAGTTTCTAAAACAATTAATTTATTTCTCCTTAAAATAGAGGTATACACAATGGTACCCATGTCACGTTTTCATATTTTTTTTTGGTTTAAAATAAATTTAGATTTTAAACAAATTTTACATAGAGAACTCGACCAAACTCTAAAAGACCTAAAATAGAACCTCTCAACTAAATCACGAAAATTAAGATTTTTTTTTTTGTAATATGTTATTCATTAACAATTTGTATTGTTTTTCCAAATTCATTATGTAAGAGAAAAATAATTTATCCTATAATCACAATATCTATTGTTAGTTAAAAATAGATATTGTAGTAATACCGAATATATCTATTGCTAGTTAAAAGAAAAATATTGAAATAATACAAAATAATTTGATTAAAAAATAATTAAGAGTTAAACGTTAATGTTAAAATTAAATCATACAAAAGTACTTTTTTTTTTACAAAAATCATATAAAAGCACTTGAAAAGTCTAAACTCGTATATTTAGAAATGGTGGTAGCATACATGTCTTAGAAAAAAACCGGATTGTCAGCTTGCGCTGGATTGCTTAGAGACTCTTACAGTGTACTTATTCTGAGTTTTTATCGTTATCTTGGTTGCAATAAATTTCAAGTGTTGAGATGTGAAGTCTAATACATGCTATGCGTATTACTCGCTATCTTCATCTTGACAATGTTACTATTTAGACGAATTCAATCATATTGTAGAAGAAGTTGTTGTCCTCATACAATCTCTTATCTCAATTCTGAATCTTTTAAATTTTTTCAGATTGGTTTATATATGACTATTCAACATTATTCTAGAGTTGCTTCAAAAAAAAAAAATCCAGAGTGATCAACTCATGTGCAAATTTATTAGCCAAATTTTTTTATGCTCCTTTCTCCCCAATTTTAGTTAATCCTGGCTGTAATTTTCTCCATGCTCTTATGATATTATTTTTTTTGAAGGAATAAGGATGTATGTTCCTATCTCTTGTTTAGATCATTAATTTATCCCTGCTATTATCAATAAAATACCAAACATTATATTTCTTATATTATAATTGTTTGTTTTGTGACACTAGTTAGCATTTTACTTATTTTAACGATGATATCTTTCTCTCGCTCCCCTATTAAATTAACACATGTTTTTAATAATTTGTTGTGTCCATATACAGTTGGATTTATGCCAAAATACAAGTGATCCTGGAAAATAATGGGTGAATAAAGTTGGACGTTAGCAGTCACATCCCGTTCAATGTGGCAATATATATGGTTGATGTATGAAAATCACCAAATATATACAAGGAGGTTAGGTGAAAAGTATTTGCATAGTGGCAGGCAGTGGGAGTAGATTTTCATTGTGACCCGTGGGACCATTACTTACAGGAAGATGGGAGAAAATAGATACTGTAACCAAATTTCAAACCAATTCAATTGACAATTGTTGTCGTGTTCAAAATCAATTTGCAAAACTTGCCAATCACCATAGTTATATTAAGAATATGAAATACTTCCTTTTGACTTTGGTCCCTTTTAAGCACACCACAATAGAAACATGAAAATACTGGGAAGGATGATCACATAATTTCAAACTAATGATAAGATGATAATAGAGAAATGATATTTGTACAACCATTTTTTGACAACTTTTGGACAACTTTCTCTCTCATACTCACATGATTCTCTTATTCTCTCTCTTCCTTTTTCTCTCTCCATTGTTTTTGACCAATAAGAAGAGAGAAAAACAAGGTTGTCAACAAAGTTGTCATCAAATGGATGTCAAAATATCATTACTCATGATAATAGGTGCCATTTCACATGGGAAAGGCCAATCCTTTCCCACCATGGGAAAGTTAATTTCATCAATTAGATCAAGTAAATAACACAATCTTATCATACACTCTCAACACTAAAATTTTGTCCAACTCTCCATACCATTCTAATTCTTCAGAATCTCTCTCTATAATTTTTTTCTCCCTAATTGAGCGACGAAGTAGCTAACTCTTCTCTGCAATCCTCAATAACTCAATCATCTTTTTATTCTTCAATCACTTTCGGTAACAAAATGACAATTCTATATTTTACCAGTCATTGTTTCTCATAACTCAATCTTCTTATTATTTTATCTTTGATTTGATTTTATTCTCCTGAATCTCACAATAAAAGAAGTAAAACAAGATAATTTGATTTTTTTTTGTTTGTTGAAGGAAACAAAATAATTTGATTTGTTATGGGAATTGAAGAAATTGAAGATGTGAGGAATTTGAAGTGATGAGTTTGAATAGATGTTATGGAATATGCTTTACGTGATGCTGAATGTTGTTGTTTCACGATAGAAAGCTTATGAGTATTCATTTCTCTGATCTATTTTCATTTTTCAGAACTAAAAAAAAAAGACAATTTTTTTTGGATCTCCTGGTCTGGTTCAACGCAAGAAAATCTCTCGTTAGAAAATCTGCCAGTTAGAGTAGAGTCTGTTGTTATTTCCATTGTCCACTAACATTGCAGAAAATAATGGCTCCCTTGGTGAATCATATGTGATGACTTTAATCTTCACTCTTCCCGTTACCCACAGCAATGCATCGCCTTTGTGTTGAAATCGCAGACAATAATGAGATTTAAATTCAATAGACAAGGGAAGAAGAAAAAAATTCACTTTCATTGGCCTCAACTGGAATGGGAATGTTGCTGGGGACTGTAACGCCCTCCTTTTTATTTAATTATTTTTATTAAGTTAGAGTTTATTTATGTGATTTATTTAAATATGTTATATGTTGGTATTTACTAGTATAATATATTTGTTAAATTGGTGTAGAGATATATTTAATTTAGAAATAAAATAAGATTCGAAAATAAATTAAATATACGAGGTGTTAGTATTTTATTATGTGGCATTATTCTATTATTTATTAGAATATGAGAATTGTTAGTGTAAGTAGAATTGAAGGTTAGAATAGAAAGAAGAATAAGTTATTGGGCCTAAATAGGTTTAGGAAGAGTATTTGGTATTATAAATAAGGAAGCTTAGGTTAGAAAGAGTTTTACGTTAAACCGCTTTTTGGAAAGGAGGAGAACAAGAGAGAAGAGAAGAAAGAGGAGAACTCAGAGAGAGAGAACCCTAGGAACGAAGAACGCTGCTTTTGATTTCAGAAAAACAATCTAAGGTAAGGGTGAGACTATCTTTCACTAATATTGAGTTTGTAAATCATTAGGTTGCATCTGCTTTAGAATGAGTTTGTGAGATTATGAGGAATTAGGATTAGTATAAATTCAATTGCTGAGATCAAAATATCAAATTAGGCTATTTACTCGGTTATTAGGATCCGAAGAATTGAAATATTGTTCCGTAAGAAGTATGTACGTAAAAGCCTAAGTATATTTTGTCAAGAAAGCCTAGGTATATGGTTACACTATTGAGATGTTTGTCTATTTTTTTTGAGGTAGATTTTGTTTATATATTTGATACTTTGTGAAATTTGATTTAAGCTTTTGACAAATAGGGCTCCCTTGTTGTTGCTTCATTTTCCACAGACATGTGATTTCATGCAATTTTCTGTCCATAATCGTATATATGTTTCGATTGATTGCCTTGATGTTTTATATGTGAATCATGAATTGAATTCTTTACATTAGTTTTAATTTGATCATTGTATGTGATTTTGGATTTCCACCTTCAACGTATGCCATGCCATATACATAAATATTAAATTCGGCAACTTTTATTTATTTATAAAATATTAAATTGAAGTTTATATCATTTAACTATACCTATGTGGCAAATGTTATAACCAATATTTGATTATATTTTAGATGATGAATTATTTGATGATGATGTGTTATTAAATGATGTAATTGATGTGATATTTGACATTGTGTAATCGATGAGTTATTTAACAAAGTGTAATTGATGAATTATTTGACTATGTGTGATTTAAAGATGTTCTATATAAAGATGTGTTATTTGAAGATGCGTGCTTTTAAAGATGTGTTATGTACAGAAGAGTTATTTGAAGATATTTGATTTAAAGATGTGTTATATAAAGATGTGTGATTTAAGGATGTGTTATATTATGATGTTGATATGCTATGAATTAATATGTGTTGCATAAGTTGATGTCGACCTTATTTAAGATGTAAAAGTCGGTCTAAGTTGTTATGATTTAAGAAGTTGTCCATTTTAATGGAATTGTATAAGATGTTCACGTTGTTGTCCAAGTTGCATTTAGAGTTGTGTTGTTGCATAGTCAGCGATGGGGGCTTAATGCCTGACAGGTCCTTTATGACCTTAGCGATGGGGGCTTAATGCCTGACAGGTCCAAATATGACCTTAGCGAAGGGGGCTTAATGCCCTGGTAGTACCACATACATATTGAAGTTGTCTAAGTTGTTGTCGAAGTTGTCTAAGATGATTTGAGAAGTAGAAGTTGCATAGTCGAGTCGAGTTGTTAAGAGGTTAAGATGTTGAGTTGTTAAGATTGATTTATAAGTTGAATATGAAGTTGATGTTGATGATTGATTATGAGGCTGACCATGAATTTGGTTATGAAGTTGTTATGATAATACCATGTTTGATAATGCTATGATGTTTATGATTAATATTTGACGATATGTGATGATGTGTGTGATTATTATTTGATGATGTATGATGATGTTTATGACTAGTAACTGATGTTATATGATGATATATGATGATATGATTAAGGTGATATAAGATGAAGTATATGACTAATGTAGGAGATTAATGATGCTAGTTAATGAAGTTTAAAGTTGTTAAATGTAATTTATGATTTATGAGCTTAATATTATTGTTTGAGAAATCTCACCCCTTCTGCTTGAAAATGTTGCTCTTCGTATGGGTAACTTGCAGGTAATCAAGATTAACTGCGGTTGTGGGTGACTATCTCTCACTGTGTCCTTAGGTGCTCTGATACGTAACGGGATGGGGATTTTAATACTATTTTCTGTTCCTTTACGTATTGCTTTTGAAGTTTAAGAATTATTATTGAACTAAGATTTATGAGACTTTTATGATGAGGCCTGCGTGCCGAGACTATTTCTATTGTTAAACTAAATCCGCTGCGAAGTTTTTAAATATTATGTTGATGAATTTTTGAAGGATAAATTATTATCTATTTTGTTAAGATTTTATGAATAAAGAGATGTAGCATTCCGTTTACGTGAATTACTCTGATAATTTATTATGAAATTTTTATGTTGGGAAAACGGGGTGTTACAATTGGTATCAGAGCAGGTCGGTCCGTCCGGCCAAGTAGATGAGTCGTTGTGTCGTGTCGTCATGTTTTCTAGTTAGTAGTTATGTTTTTTACGTGATCATGTTTAACTGACTAACTTTGATGTGGTTTTTGTGTTTTGTTTGAAGAAGCAATAATTAAATTTATTTTCTCTTGTGCCTTGAATTTCGAGGACGAAATTCTTTTAAGTTGGGGAGAGTTGTAACGCCCTCCTTTTTATTTAATTATTTTTATTAAGTTAGAGTTTATTTATGTGATTTATTTAAATATGTTATATGTTGGTATTTACTAGTATAATATATTTGTTAAATTGGTGTAGAGATATATTTAATTTAGAAATAAAATAAGATTCGAAAATAAAATAAATATACGAGGTGTTAGTATTTTATTATGTGGCATTATTCTATTATTTATTAGAATATGAGAATTGTTAGTGTAAGTAGAATTGGAGGTTAGAATAGAAAGAAGAATAAGTTATTGGGCCTAAATAGGTTTAGGAAGAGTATTTGGTATTATAAATAAGGAAGCTTAGGTTAGAAAGAGTTTTACGTTAAACCGCTTTTTGGAAAGGAGGAGAACAAGAGAGAAGAGAAGAAAGAGGAGAACTCAGAGAGAGAGAACCCTAGGAACGAAGAACGCTGCTTTTGATTTCAGAAAAACAATCTAAGGTAAGGGTGAGACTATCTTTCACTAATATTGAGTTTGTAAATCATTAGGTTGCATCTGCTTTAGAATGAGTTTGTGAGATTATGAGGAATTAGGATTAGTATAAATTCAATTGCTGAGATCAAAATATCAAATTAGGCTATTTACTCGGTTATTAGGATCCGAAGAATTGAAATATTGTTCCGTAAGAAGTATGTACGTAAAAGCTTAAGTATATTTTGTCAAGAAAGCCTAGGTATATGGTTACACTATTGAGATGTTTGTCTATTTTTTTTGAGGTAGATTTTGTTTATATATTTGATACTTTGTGAAATTTGATTTAAGCTTTTGACAAATAGGGCTCCCTTGTTGTTGCTTCATTTTCCACAGACATGTGATTTCATGCAATTTTCTGTCCATAATCGTATATATGTTTCGATTGATTGCCTTGATGTTTTATATGTGAATCATGAATTGAATTCTTTACATTAGTTTTAATTTGATCATTGTATGTGATTCTGGATTTCCACCTTCAACGTATGCCATGCCATATACATAAATATTAAATTCGGCAACTTTTATTTATTTATAAAATATTAAATTGAAGTTTATATCATTTAACTATACCTATGTGGCAAATGTTATAACCAATATTTGATTATATTTTAGATGATGAATTATTTGATGATGATGTGTTATTAAATGATGTAATTGATGTGATATTTGACATTGTGTAATCGATGAGTTATTTAACAAAGTGTAATTGATGAATTATTTGACTATGTGTGATTTAAAGATGTTCTATATAAAGATGTGTTATTTGAAGATGCGTGCTTTTAAAGATGTGTTATGTACAGAAGAGTTATTTGAAGATATTTGATTTAAAGATGTGTTATATAAAGATGTGTGATTTAAGGATGTGTTATATTATGATGTTGATATGCTATGAATTAATATGCGTTGCATAAGTTGCTGTCGACCTTATTTAAGATGTAAAAGTCGGTCTAAGTTGTTATGATTTAAGAAGTTGTCCATTTTAATGGAATTGTATAAGATGTTCACGTTGTTGTCCAAGTTGCATTTAGAGTTGTGTTGTTGCATAGTCAGCGATGGGGGCTTAATGTCTGACAGGTCCTTTATGACCTTAGCGATGGGGGCTTAATGCCTGACAGGTCCAAATATGACCTTAGCGAAGGGGGCTTAATGCCCTGGTAGTACCACATACATATTGAAGTTGTCTAAGTTGTTGTCGAAGTTGTCTAAGCTGTTGTTGAAGTTGTCTAAGATGATTTGAGAAGTAGAAGTTGCATAGTCGAGTCGAGTTGTTAAGAGGTTAAGATGTCGAGTTGTTAAGAGGTTAAGATGTTGAGTTGTTAAGATTGATTTATAAGTTGAATATGAAGTTGATGTTGATGATTGATTATGAGGCTGACCATGAATTTGGTTATGAAGTTGTTATGATAATACCATGTTTGATAATGCTATGATGTTTATGATTAATATTTGACGATATGTGATGATGTGTGTGATTATTATTTGATGATGTATGATGATGTTTATGACTAGTAACTGATGTTATATGATGATATATGATGATATGATTAAGGTGATATAAGATGAAGTATATGACTAATGTAGGAGATTAATGATGCTAGTTAATGAAGTTTAAAGTTGTTAAATGTAATTTATGATTTATGAGCTTAATATTATTGTTTGAGAAATCTCACCCCTTCTGCTTGAAAATGTTGCTCTTCGTATGGGTAACTTGCAGGTAATCAAGATTAACTGCGGTTGTGGGTGACTATCTCTCACTGTGTCCTTAGGTGTTCTGATACGTAACGGGATGGGGATTTTAATACTATTTTCTGTTCCTTTACGTATTGCTTTTGAAGTTTAAGAATTATTATTGAACTAAGATTTATGAGACTTTTATGATGAGGCCTGCGTGCCGAGACTATTTCTATTGTTAAACTAAATCCGCTGCGAAGTTTTTAAATATTATGTTGATGAATTTTTGAAGGATAAATTATTATCTATTTTGTTAAGATTTTATGAATAAAGAGATGTAGCATTCCGTTTACGTGAATTACTCTGATAATTTATTATGAAATTTTTATGTTGGGAAAACGGGGTGTTACAGGGACAGTGGTGGGTTTAATGTTGTGTTGGTTGTGGTGGGTGAGTGGGGATGGAGGAGAGAAAATGGTGGTGGGAGATAATGTGAAAAAATCTAGTGGTGAGAGCCTATGATAAAATTATGTAATCTAATGGTCAAAAAAAACTTTCCCATGGTGGGAAAGGATTGACCTTTACCATGTGAAATGCCACCATGATATTAATAACCTATGAGTTGAAACTTTTGAAACATAATAAAATACTATGCTCATATTGTATTTCTTTCATTTTATGAGATAGAACAGTCAATTTACTGTTAAGTCAACTCACTAAACATTTATATATATATATATATATATATATATATATATATATATTTACAAAAACAAAATGATATTCGTTCAAATTTGATAGAGTATATAATTCAACACCGCTAAAAACATAAATGATAAATTTGCAGACAAACTCACAACATTCAATATAACATACAACGACAAAATGCTTACAAATAATATGATAAAAGTAAAGTGACCAAAATACTCATGTCTTCGTATCTACAACGTTGACGCTCAAATCATTGATTGAATTGCCAATTTTTTAATATGAACCAAATGAACACCGCAACAAGACGGAAAAACAAACAACACCGCACAAAACGGTAAACAACGCAACACTACACTCATGACGATATCATGAAGAAAAAAAATTAAATCTATGTAAGAAAAACACTTATTAAGAGTGAAACATGGAGAAAATGATGAAGAAAGATGGGTTCAGGGCAAAAATAAACTCAAAACCAACCCAAGGGAAGAAAAAAAAACTAACCCAAAACCACCCCTCAATGATGAAAATCGAAGACAAAACCTAGAGAGAGAAAAATAGGGTTGACATATTTTAATTTGTTGGTCAAATATCATCTACGGTCATTTAAGTTATATGATTATAACAAGTTAGTCCTATAAAAAAAATTGTTAAAAATCGGTCCTTTAAGTCGTAAATAACTGCATCATTACCCTATTTTCATCAAACTCGGTGAAAAAATGTTTATGTGGACGTTTAATGTAAGTTCTTATATCCAAATTCTCGCTCTCAAAACTAGAGTTCATGTGTATTATTCAATCTTGATTTGAAACAAAATTAATAGTTTACTGAATTTATAATACGATTGATAAATATTTATTTGTAAAATTAAACTTGAATTCAAAGACAAGAAGAATATAAATATATGTCATAAACACATTTGAACCTATCACCTCAATGTTAAATGGTCCATAAACACTTTTAATGAAGTTGGTTGAAAAAAAGGGAAACAATGTGAATATTCTATTACTTAAATGACCAATTCGTAGCAAAATTTTTTTTAAAGACCCAATTTATAGCGAAAAAGACTTAGAATGTGTTTGGATACACGTTGCACAGACACTTCTCGCATCCCAAGAAACATTCACCGTGAAATTTGTGAAGCTAAGTTTAGCTTCAGGAAAAACATGCATTTTTGGCCACTTGATGTGGTTCCAAACACACGCTTAAATAACTAATTTGTTGTTAACATCAAACTTAAAGAATCACGAGAGATATGTTGCCTAATTTATTCCTCGTCAACTTTGTATAGCTAGTCATTTTTTTATCATGTGATCTATACCTTGAAATATTTTGATATCAGAAGGTGGTATATTAGCTACTAGATTTGATGTCTCTCCTTTTACTTGCCATTTTGAATGAAATGAATTATGCTCTTCTCCCAACAAGTTTTGCTCCCATCCAATCAAACTGACCAAAATACCCCTGCGTTAGTTAACTAACACGTGTAAATTTCTGCCTTAGTTAAATGAAGCAGCGCGACTTAAGTCACGCAGAAAATACACACTAAAACCCAACGTGAGTTAACTCACGTTGGTTTTGTTTCATCCATATTCCAATTGAACAATGCTATATATCGCAAATTCTAAAGGATCACGAAAACGAAAACAAGGCACGGCCACTTGCTTTTATTTTCTGTCTCTCTCTTCAATTGGAGAGAAGAATGTCTCTCTCTTGTGTGTCTATCACAAACACCTCACACCTTCCATTCCACGGCATCTGTTCCATGGCATGATCCAGCCTTTTGTGTATCTTTTGACACATATGTGCATTTTTGTTGCATACAAGAAAATATTTGGACCCAGCTGGATATACCAAAAACATGGATCTCTCATCATCTATATCTAAAGTGCCTCTGTTTTAAGTTTGATGGAAATTTCGAGACATAGCATACGAAAAGGCTCACGCAGAATTAAGGTGGAAGAAATATTGTTCGTGAAAAAGGTGGAACATAAGGTGCGTGAATTAACTCACGCATGGGTATAATCGTAAAATCAGTTGGGCGTGAGTGAATTTTGTTGGAAGAAGAGCAAAATTCTAATGAAATTTGATTTCCAATTCGAAAAACCGAGTCTTTTGATTTACAAATTAGACTTACTCATTTTGGAAGGAGCAATGATATATGCACAACCAACTTTTATGACAAAATTCATTTTCTCTCTTCTTGTTGGTCAAAAACAATAGAGATAGAAAGAATAGAGAGAAAAAAAAATGAGAGAGAGAGTTGTCAAAAGTTGTTACAGAATAATTATACAAATATCATCTCTCTTTTGAACGATAGCAAACAAGACCCTATGAACAATTTTGTCTCCCCTATGAACAATTTTGTCTCTTTTGAAAGATAGCGAGTAAGACCCCGTGAACAATTTTTTTTTGAAGTTGCTAGATTAGTTTTTTTTTCCTTGTCCGAGTTTGAACCCACGCCCTCTAACTCTTTATTCTTTAACTCAACCTAGCCCCAGGAAGACACCGTGAATAGAATCATCGAGAAAAAAAAAAAAAAAAAAGACCAGCCTGCAAATCTCAAAATGCAAAGTTCTGTCTTCCAAACAATAAGGGACTATAGTAAGAAACTTCAAGTGCAAGCATATTAAGTTGCTATAATATTCACGTTTAAACTACAAAACGCTATATACACAAAGATTAAATCTAATTAACTATTTTTAATTCAGGGACCACCAAAAACCTATACACAGTATATCAGCAAACATGGCAATCGGTAAATTTGTACACCTTTTTAAAAAATCAACACTATTGTTGGAGATAAGTTAAGGAAAATACTTGTTTACTAGAACAAGAAATTCCAGATAATACCCATAATTTACTTTCCATGTTTCAACTTATTCTTTTTAAAATGTCTCCCATGCTTGGCTCCCCATCTGAATCATCTCAATCCAGATTCACAAGTACCGCCGAACATAGCACCTGCAGTGGTACAGAAGGAAAGGTTTACCTTTATAATAATTCAATAATTACAAACAGAAAAGCGCCCTAAAACAAATGAACTTCCTAGAAAAGGTATCTTGTTTCGACAGCAGCGTAGTAAACTCAATTTGTCAAGCTTATGCATGTTCATTTGTGAATAAGCAAGCAGGTTCTTAGATCCTATGTGTTTTTTTGTAAGGATTTTCTGTTAAGTAGCAAAGGCAGAGTATATGAAATACAGGTTCAATAAGATGTGGGAGACAAATGTTTTGTAAACAAAAATTGGAGATCATAATAACAAATGTATAATGAAACTTTTTTCTTGAGATCAACTTTCTTGTCGCCACCAAACCGACCCATTATGGGATATTTATGGTATCAATAACTTCTTGGTTATACAAGGAATGTCAATATTAGACTGATGTGAGAGAGAAGAAAAGAAATGAACTTACCAGCAGGTGAAAATCGGTGAATCTTTAGGTTTGGGCACATTCAAAAGGTCGCAAGCGTAGTGATCCTTCAGGAAACTCATGCATTCTAAATGGTTCTAAGAGCTCAAAGGGCCTGCAGAAAAAAGAATCAGCTAACCACAGTATGTCCTAAATGGCTGATCTGTTTTCGGAAGCATTAAAGGAGAAGACAAATTATTTAGACATATCTATTTAGCACAGAAGTAAAAGAAGAACAAATCAAAATATCATGCTCAATTGACTAACACAGTCAAGTGAGAAAGACATTAAATCCAACCCTTACATGTATCACCTAGATACTGTCAAAACTACAAGTACAACCAACTTTATCAGATTACGTCAAGGAATAATGATCAGATAAGCAACTTTATCAGCACAAGTCACGAAACAATGATCAGATAAGAAATTTATGCAGTTGGACATGACACACCTAACATTAACAGCAGTAGCTCAATTAATATAGAAGCTGGTCATTTTTATGACTCCTGGTATTAACAAAATGACAGACTGAAAAGTATGTCCTGCTTATTTTCACCGTCAAATTTACTTGAAAGACATCATGTACCACGTGTATGTGAAAAATAATGCAAAACCTAGCTGCATCACTTCTCAATACTATATAGGGAGATTTTGAGATTCTTACAGCATTGAATCCCTATTACGGGATAACTTTTGTTGATTGTTCTCCATAGCACCCAACACATCACCAGTTTCTGGTCCTGCAGAACCACCAGCTACAGAAGATGCAACAGGAGCACTTGGAGTCCATATCTAGGAAAATCCATCACCAGACAGCTTCAGAGATTGAAATATTTAGTCGACCCCAATACATCATAGAATAATGATTCTCACCTTTATCGTGTTATCAATCCCACTTGTTGCCACAACAAAATCAAATGGATGACATTGTACGCAATTTACAACTGTAGGACAAAGAAATAGCTTCAGATAACAGTACAAGGGGGGACTTCAAAATCCCAAAATCATAGGAAAACAATGTTACCAGATTCATCGCCACTCAGCAATTTCATGAGTCTTCCAGTTCGCTTTTCCCAAATAAACCATCTGCCATCATCGCTACCGCTGGCAACATATTCACCTATAAATATACAAGTGAGAAGTTCAAAATAAAAATTGCAAATAAGGACCAAATCTTAACACACACACTTGCTGCTTATTATCTAGAGATGAACAAATCAGAACGAGGAGATTCATTATGGTAGCATAATTAAAACAGTCGCATGCCGGAAATATACAATAAAACCGTCCTGTGTCTATGCACATATCACCTAAATCAGTGCTTTTCATTTCTAAAGATAATATCAGTAAAAGAGACAGCTTAAGAGGGTATAATTTTATCTACTTCAAGGGCAACAGTTTGGTACTATTGGGAAAAACCCAAGTCCCACATCGGATAGATAAGACTCTTGATAAGAGTTTATATAGAGGAGGCAATCCTCACCTTACAAGCTGGTTTTGTAAGGATGAGTTAGGCCCCAATTTCAACAGGTACTTACCATGTAAATGTAACCCTGGTATTGAATAGATTAAAGCAAATCGTTTTTGGACATAACATACATTTTCTCCATGGCAAACTCCAACAACGCAAGAATACCATATGAAAATAAACAGTAACTGAGAGTTGGTTTTGTAAGGATGAGTTAGGCCCCAAATTTCAATAGGTACTTACCATGTAAATGTAACCCTGGTATTGAATACATTAAAGCAAATCGTTTTTGGACATAACATGCATTTTCTCCATCGCAAACTCCAACAACGCAAGAATACAATATGAAAATAAACAGTAACTGAGAGTTGTTTTTGCAATGTTGTCAAGATCATGTTCTTAACTAAGATCGGGAGGGGGTAGCAAAATCGTAACTGGGGTCGAAAGATCCTACCTGATTTAAGATCGGGAGAGTGTAGCAAGATCACAAAACATAAGATCATGTCCAAGATCATAAGTTCCTACCAAAACGGAAATAATATTCTATATATATTGGAGAGAAGAGAGATGAAGGGACAGAGCAATCACAACAGTCGGAAGAAACAGAGCAATCACAACAGGAGAATAGTATGACTAAGGTAAAGTTCACTATTTTAGGGTTTAGTCAAGTTTTAGCGGTTTTGTTCAGCTGGGTTGTGCAGAACCCGACCCGGCCCAGAATGTGAGGCGCTATTCCAGCAACCCAAACTGCAGTACAGTCGCAAATTGTGTGGTTTCATGATCCCAAACGCAATTTCACTCATGATCTAACCAAAACACAATTTCACTCACGATCCATATTCCAGGCCAGTCGTAGAATCGCAAAATCGTACAATCTTACAATTAAGACCACGACATTGATAACTTCAATTTGTTGCGCACTTCGTAAAATTATGATAAAATTCATAGCTGATTATAAAACTCACAAAAAAGCTTATAAATAGAACACCTTTTTGACCAAGAAAATTAGCCTGTTTTATATCAGTCCCCACATTGCAGTGCCCAATAAACCTCTGCTTCATATCAATAGCTGCTTCGGGCTGCATGATAAACAATTAAGAGTACAATTAACCAAAATGTATGAGCAACTTATTAGTTTATTAACAGAATGGTCGATAATATATGGATACAGATCGATAAGAGTATCAGATACGATATGTAAAAGGTACATTCTTGAAAACTGTTGGATAAGTTACAAGATACACATTTGGTACAAGTGTGTGTGTGTGTGCAATTGCATTTCCAAAAATCCAAACTAAGAACACATGCATTGAATGTTGATATTACTGTATGTGATCCTGTTAGGTATTGTGTACGGACTTCGGATACAAAATACATATGAAACAAAAAAAAAAAAATTCCAACAAACAATCAGCCGCAAACATCAACTAGAATATCAAAAGAGTGCGTTGAAAAATGGACTTGGGCATAAAACAAAATATGTCGTGATCAGCAAGCTTTTTGGTCCTACAACTCAAGAAACCGCTGTCGTTCCAAGTAAAATCCCCCAAGGCCCCAAGAGACCAAGATAACGCTTTAAGTTCTAGATAAGGGAATGATCAATATCTTCACACCAACTTGAATTGGAGTGTCCAACAATAGGGGTTACTCGGTTAGGATAAGGTAAGTTTGTACATTATTTTGTTTCTGTTTTTGAATTATGTTTCTATTTTGTTATTTCCTTGATTATTAGGAGTTAGGATAAGTGTTATCAATCCCGAGCAGCGGAGCATAGCGACCAGCCCAAAAATGTGAGTGTGTTAGTGAATAACGAGGTTACTACTATTTTGAAATTTTTATACAGTCTATAATTTATACATGTGTGTGTGTGTACATAACACACCCACACACATAAAAAAAACTAAACAGCTAGCTGTGATTGACTAGTGAGAGGGCCAAATATGACGGCATGAATGAGACAGTATGAGAGGAGCACCCCAAACTTATGATGTTTTTGAATTGGAAAGATAAAAAAATACCCCGGTAGAAAGTCCTAATGTTTAGATTCTAAGGTTTTTTTTATTTATTTTTATCTCATTATGAATTGTGCGGTACTGTTCTTTTAAAAAATTATCTCATTATGATCTGTCACATCCGCTATTTTGGCTGCTAGTGGCCGCTACCCTGAACAGCTCTGCTTTTGCATGTCCTGCGGAGGTAAAGGCTGCTCCTCCGTAGCGTGCTATAGACAAAGTAGGAGAAACTGTATCTCCCCATTCTCTCTCCTCTATGCCTATTCAACTGTAATCACTGATGATGAAATAAGATAAAAAGAATAAACAAAACTCTTCTTCCAACTTTCAGTAGAAGATAGCAAAACAAACCTGGTATGAAGCTCTACCATTCTGTGATGATGATGATGATGAGGGTGATTCGTCCGAGCCACTTGCTTCAGCATTTTCTCTTGAGTCACCTCTTCGATGAATTCTACGATTCATACTCCGGTGAAGAATATTTGAATCAGAATCTTGTTCCTCGTCACCAGACACTGATGTTTCGAAGTCCAACTCCATTTCCTCGTCATAATCAGAATCATCCCTGTCAGATCTCTGACCATCTTGTGAAGTATCACTATTAGCCTCTGTCCGGTAGAGAATGTCACTTAATGATAACATTCTTCCACCTCTTCCATTATTTGTCTTGCTATTTTTCTCAGTTTCAGCTGTTAAAAAAAAACAGTTACATCCACATAATATCATTAAAAATTGGCATGTAATTTTCCAGACATAAAAAGCAATATTTGGAAATTATTGATTTTTGTATACCAAGTTTTAGCAGTTATGGCATACAGCAATTATTAAATGCTTCAATTTTGACTGCCTTTATAAGAAACAGCGTATTAAAGTGAGCTTCATGAGGTACAAACTTCTTTAGGGGCATCACACAAACTTCATTAACAAGAAAAGTGGAAGAATAACTATAAAAGTTCTTATAGTCAAATCATGACCATCTTGTCCATACCTAAAACCATATCCTTCTTCACATTCTCCACTCTTTCAGCAACTTCAGATTTGGATGGGGCCAGCGAGTGGGAAGCAACAGCAAAATCCAAAGCTTCTTTGTGTTTTCCCAACTGCAAGGAAATAATATTCAGTAATGCATTCTGTTCCCAAAAAATATTCAGTTATGAGTTTTAAAACAGGTTCTGCAATCAGAAAGCCTTCTGCATACAAACGGTGTGATAGTAGACATAAATTCATACATACTGTTAACGGATTTATCAGAAAATAAACGCCTTAAATCTCAAATCCTATAGAAGCATTTGCTGTCACCCTCAATCTATCAAGCTGGGCTTAATGTCTCAATTTTGTTTCTCGTCAATAAAAAATTTCATATATAAACAAGTTTCAACCTTCAGACTTCTATATGATCTTCTGGTTCAATAATTAAGTTTGTCATCCTAATCTACCCCATTTTTGCAATGAGTGCATCTAATTATCTTGCTTGTCACACCTCAATCCTAGCAGGTACAGAAATCATATACATCAAGATGATTCAAAATATGTATAGCTCTCTTTTACTATTCAAGTTTTAAAATAATTATCCATCTGCAAACCCCTCAAAAAACAGCACATACAAACTAATGATCAGCATGTGCTTCTGCTTCAATTATCTTTCCCACCTCACTACTACAGCACCTATGAAACCCAAGTTTACACACAAAAGCACGCACCGCGAGAGAAGGGTGGGGGTCCTTAATTCTGAAACAAAACATTAAATCAAATACACAAGCTAAAACAACACCTCCCCTATTGACTTCATCCATCAATATGAGCACACTTACCCTATTTCTCATTAAAAACAAACCCTCACAAACTTGTATTTCTATCAACAAAAAATTATGACTCTTCTAACTTGTCATGTTTCGAATGCCAGTCTTAAGTGCACCAAGATAATCTTGAAAACCACCATTGCACATTATTCAAACAAAAAATTATGACTCTGCTAACTTGTCATGTTTCGAATGAGAGTCTTAAATGCACCAAGTTAATCTTGAAAACCACTGTTACACATTATTCAATAAAGATTCAAAGTAAACACATTCTTAAAATGTAGTTCATACAACCAAGAGTACCTGAGACAATGCTTCTGACATGTAGTAAAGTGGTTTATATGCGGATTTATCAAATTTCCTAGCAGCATGGCAGTCTCTTATAGCCATATGAGCATCGTTTTTCCACTTCCTCTGGATGTCGAGGTAATTTCAAAAGATGTTCCAATCATTAAAATTGAAAAAGAAAACTGAACTGAAAGTAAAAGAAGAAAAATCTAATCCGCAGTTTAGTAATATTAAGAACCTTAAGCAATAGTGCAGCACGAGTACACAAGCATTCCTGTTTTAGTGCAGGTCCAATAATATGATTGTAGCCATTCAAAACTTCATTACATGCCTCAATTCCATAATAGGGTGCCCCCTCGTCCAATGACTTCTTAGCATATTTTATTAGTTTCCTACACTTGTCAAGCTGTACAAATCAAGTTAGTTAACAAAACACTATGTAAAATTAAAAAAAATGTTTATTACATCACAGATCTACATCATGCAAAATCAACTATAGATTCCAAATATATGATACACCGCATACCTTGGCAGTGATGTTATTTTTAGTGTGAAAACCATTTGTGAAGACATTGGAAACAAAAGGCTGTAATTCTACCCCATTAACGCTTGGAGAGTAAGTCATCAGCTTTGAAACATCTTCTGAAGTATATTGCACCTCATTCACACCAGCTGCATATTGCAAGAATAAGCATAATCTCAACAACTTTGACAGTTCTCACAAACATAACAGGTAACTTACAGCTAAAGAGTGGGAGCTAGTTGACAGTTCTCACAAACATAACAGGTAACTTACAGCTAAAGAATAGGAGCTAGTTTAGATAAACTCTGCAATAAGCACTTACACAAAAAGAAATATTTGCTGGATCTCACAAAATGTGTGAGTCTTTTAAACAAAATTACAAAATACAAAAATTTTGTAAAGAAGTTGAAATTAGCTTCAAAATCTCAATTTATTTGGAAGATCACTCATTTAACTTTTCCGTAAACACCTACAACCTTATAATAAAGGCTTTTTCATAAGTGAACTATAAAACTTATTTTAATTTAGAAGCTCTCATAAGCTAGAAATTAATCAAAACTAGGCCTAGACCTTTGAGAACATCTGAAACCACACCATACCAAAAACCTAATGATAAATTAGCCGTGAATCAAACAAAAACTGTCAAAATAAAATGAACGATACAGATTGAAAGGGCTATTTTAGGAAGCGAGGGGTCCCCATTTAGGATACAATATACATCAAAATAATATAATAAGAAATAGAGAGAAGTTGCAAAAAGATGCACGGAAAAGTACAGTAAAAGCTAAAGGAAGAGATCTAGCATATGCAAGAGTATCAAGTGGCCTCTTCAAACCCCAATTCAAGAACAAAGAAAAAATTACTTATCGAACCTTAAATGTTTTGTTAGAGTTTCAATATTTGACCTACTTTAGGAATACTACACACCTCACAGCACTCTCTCCTTTTAATGTGAGTTAATGATTACTTGCATGATATCAAGCATAGCATAACTAAATAACATGGTAGTGTTCAAACGAATTTGCACAGATAAACTGCTGCATAATTAGACTGCTTTTAATTTAATACCAAAAACAATTTGAACAGCTGCAAATTATTTCATACTATAAGTGACACATAATAAGAAATAAAAAAGAAACAAGGTATAGTGTAAATCGTTTTACCATGATTTACATTCATCAAGTAAACATGCTCTCCGCTATAGCTCAGGAGAACCTCAGATCCATCAGGACTAAATGTAACATGAGTTAAGTGCAAACTTGGATGTCCCTGGAAAACAAAAAAAAGACATAGTATAAGTGCAACAGTATTTGTTTGAAAGGGAAGACTTAAGCCTGCACAACATTTCAAAGAGGATAATGGATGAGAGGTTGTGGTAAATTTTAGAACCCAAAGTATATTCTGCATTACTTCTGTATAATGATAGGGATTAGGGAATGATGAGGGGTGTTTTCTTCAAGGTATAGAATCATATTTTCAAGTATATTTGGCAACTACACAAAATTCCTAGTACTAACTATTTCTGTTCAGAAATAAAAATTTAAAAAAAAAAAAAAAATACACTAATGGCCAATACTTCAGACAAGTATATATTACAATCTGCAATCATATAATGTATGAAAATAATTGAAATGGATATAATTGTTTCCCTTTATCATCCAAGAGTGCGTACAGAAGTTAAAATTCCAGCTCCGGGCCTTTGTTAGTAAGTTGACATAAAGATGTGAGTTTTGTATGACCAAAAAGAAAAGCTTTTTATCATATGAGAAAGAAAGAATTGCAAGAGAAAGTGTCAATACCCCCCACCATTCACCCCACCCACCCCACACAAAAAAAAATAAAAAAATAGAGACTAAGTAGTACCGAAACCCAAAGAAATGACAAAAGCGCATAAAAAAACAGAGCATGCCAACATATCCATTTTTCCTTTGATGGCATAGTTTATGTTTTAGAAGGCTTTGTACAGCACTCCTTTCCCCTGGTAAAGGAGATTTACTTTTTACCAAAAAAGGGAACTTGTTATCTCCCCAATACTTAAGCTTTAAGTGAATACTACCATACTTTTTCAAAAGCAGTTAATAGTAGAGTATTAAAGCAAAGGACTAACACGATCAGAAAGGTGCATTGGACAAAAATAATTAACACAAGGAGGTGGAGGCATTCTTTTTCCACAGGAGCTTAGAGGTGGTAGCATCCTTCTATCATACAGACGTGCAAAGGCATCACTGCAAGAATAAGAAAACATAAACTCAGTTTGAAATAGAAATATTTAATTTAATAACATATAGCATCACTGAAGATACTTACCTCCCACCAACAAGGAGCAAATGAGGTCTAGTTGAACTAATATCGAAAGATTTTAAAGCAAGGACTTGTTTAGGAGGATCACCAAGGGATCTTTTAGCTCCATTCCGTAAGTCAAGCTGACATTGGCCATTAAATGTGAAAGTCAATAAATGAAAAACACCAAGGAGTTCAGCTACAGAAAACAATAATCATAATACACCATCTTCTTTACCATCTTTCGGTGGAAAAGTCGAAGAATTACATTATTAAAGCATAACAGTGAGTTTGGCTACAGAAAACAATAATCATAATACACCATCTTCTTTACCATCTTTCGGTGGAAAAGTCGAAGAATTACATTATTAAAGCATAACTGTTGAGATCCTATCTAATTCCAGAGGATTAATAAAAGGCGATAGTGAGAGCATCACAAGACCTAAGATGCAGCCATAATATCAATTATACAGCTCATTTGATTTTCCTTGAGATGCCTTGGTCATAGAGGTTTCCCATTTGCACTTTTAATTTTAATATGTAAATAAGCAGCAATAACTAGTAACGCACAATAGTTTCAAGAACCAGAATAAAGTTTGATAGACCCATTATATCAAAAGTTTATCATAGAGGGAATAAAAAGGGAGCAAGGGAGTGATTTTTCCATACCAGCCCAAACCGAGGAGCAGAATGGGCAGGAAAAGTGGGCCTACAAGTATATGCAAGGAGGAATGATGGTATAACAACATGGGAGGGAGAGAATCGATTACAGGTGACGTAACAGAAATGACAGTTAGCATTGGAGAGTGATGGGAGATATAGAGAATCATTTCTGTATAGTGGAGAAGTTGGGGTCGTTGGGAGGGAAGGAAAAGAAATGGATAGTAGTGGTCAGGTGTTGCCTTGGTGAGGGCTGTTTTCTTCATAAGGAGAGCAGTCTAGTTATCTTACATTCATCAATAGTCAACTCTATTTTCATGTGATGAGCTTTGCTCCATTGTAAGCAAATTCAATACAAACTAAAATCTTCAGTCCATCATTAGTTCGGCTAATTTGTATCTGTTTGAGCACTTTAATCTGAATTTCTTAGTAGCTTTCCAATAAAAAATATCAACAGAGCAAAAAAAAAAATATTGAATTCTTACGACTGTTGCATCAAGAATGAAAAGAAAAGTTTGCTTATTTCCCCTCCCTCCATACAAAAGCAACTTCCCATTTAATATGCGGAGAAAAATTTAAAAATATTAAAAAATTATTTAAAGAATGCATAAAGAATATTTTACGCATCCAATAAAATCTTAAACCAGGTCCCAATATTTTCCTAGAACCTTCTATGCTAAACTATGAAAAATGGATTTTGATTAACACGTGACAAGCAACCAAAACTGAGGCAAGCTTGTATTTCCATAGAATCGAAAAAGTTGGGATGCCTCTGCACATGCTCTTGTTATAGTAGATGAACCGATCATAAGCAAACCAACTGGTATTTTCATTGGTATGTATATTCGAATACTACAGATAATGGGGAAATCGGTTTTGGACAATGACTTCTAACCATGAAGATAAAGGGAATTTTCAAGATACAACCCAACTTCGTCTTTTCACATGCCAGACAATGTTCAGTAGAATACAAAACTGATAATCACTACAAACGAATTAAACTACTTACTAGAACATTGTGACACTCTTGGTGTGGAGATCCTGCAGGAGGACAAGAGGTGCCTTCCCGAAAATCATGTTGTCTTAAGGTTCCATCTTCACTGGCACTCCATACCACATTGGGGTTTCCATTTTCAACCTGCAAAAAAGAACATATAAGACATGGAAATGCATTTAATTTCCTTTTACCTCCCCATTGATGCAATGTTATTGAAACTGTCAACTCAGGATTTTCTTAGACCACATAACTTACAGCCAATTTCTTGACCCTGCGAGTGTGGCACTGGTAAAGTGCTGATGGAGTAATGGGATTATCATTAAGTCCATTCCCACTTACGCGAGACCTGTTGAATAACCGAACCTGCCAAAAGAAAAAACATATGAAGTTAGGGGATTAAAATTGCATTAGCCGCTAAAAATATCAAATGGATCATTACTTCAGCATCTCCAGCCCCAGAGGCTACAAGCTCATCAGATGTTTCTGGTATGAACTTAGTACAGAATATATTTGCAGTATGTCCGGTGTCAATTGAATGCACTAGTTTCTGACCAGCATAGCTCCAAACATTGATCTGCAAAATTTCATGCAAACAATTCAATGAGATATATTTTGCAAAACAGAATTCCCATACAGCAAGCAGCTAATTTCAAATCTTTTCTTATATTTAAACTTCCACGTACTATACAAAATTATGGTTTAGATGAACAAAAGAAATGCATCATACCCGCGTATCATCTGATCCGGATACCAATAATGAACCTTTTGAATTCCAAGCAATAGCATTGACACAACCAAGATGTCCCTACTCAAATCATGAGCAAAAGGATACTCATCAAAAGGCAACAAACAAAATGAGAGTACATATAATCGCAACAAGGGTAAGATGCTCAGCAAATGAAGTAAGATTTAAGAAACACCGGAAGAGAATGTATATTCCAATCTATGGAAAGGTGATGCCAACATTTTTAAGAAAATGATAACTATGCTTGTAGGACCAACACTCAGATCAAATGTGTGTCTGGTGTTGGTCAACATGACACCAACACATGTTTATAGGACAGACACTCAGATCAAACGTGTGTATAGTGTTTGTGTGTCATGTCCAACACCAACATGACACAAATGTGTTTACATTCAATGATTCTATTTTCTGAAATTATTATTATTATTATTATTATAAGTGTCCATAGCTGTGCTTCATAGCTTGCCTCTTTGAAGAAATATAAGTGTAATAAAAAAATATAGTAATCAAACATATTTTAGAAAAATAGGATAATGTTTTAGGCATGACATGATGTTAGAAAGGTACCTCTAACTCTTTTTCTTGAGAAAGTCTGCGAATCAAAGAGGAGTGTGTCTGCAAACTCTGATTAACAACATCCTAAGCAAAAGAAAAACAGCATTCTATTGGTCAGGAAGGATTATACGAAACAGTAAAAAAAATTCATAGAGAAAGAACATGATCATCATGGAATTGAAAATCGGAATGAGAAGGGTAATCGTGAAGCAAAGAATAAAGAGAAACATACAGGGCGAGAGTGAAGGTATCTGGAATCGAGAATTTTGTGTATGTTTCCGTCGAGAAAAGGAGTGGAATCCATTGAAGAATCGATGTTGTTTGTGTCTGCGCTTCAGAGAGAGAGAGAGAGAGGAAGGAAGTGAAGAAAGTAGCTAAATCGATTGATCAGCTCAGCGTGATCTTTTCACCAATCAGGCGGTTATTTTTGGAATACAATCCCCTCCAACCCAACCCCAGACACTTCTTCTTCTTTCCTTCCCTTTCTCCTAATTTTTTTATTTTATTTATTTAATTACAATAAACCCACTCTAATTTTTTTTTTCTTGGCCGGGTTTGAACCTGGACCTTTTTTTGACCAAAAAAAATTGTTAACTTAATCTTTAAACTTTAAAAATACATCATATTCTTCCTAAACCATATCGAATTCGTCAGTTTAGTTCTTAAAATATGTTAAAATTCATCGATTTTGTTCCTAAAATCTCAATATCAACGACTAAATGGATGGATTTCATATAGTTTAGAGATTAAATTAATAAGAGATTAATCGTTCACGAATTAAACTGATGGTTTATTCAATTTCATATAAAATAGAGATAGAATAACAATTTTGATAAGAATATAATATGACAGTAATAGTATAAAATATTTATCATCATGAAATTTATCGCATTCTTTTGTGTATCTTTTTAACTATGAATTGTATGTGTAATTCATATTTTTTATTAAAAAGTAATTGACTTGTTTTTTTTTTTTTTTTGACGAATAAAGTAGTTGACTTGTTCTTCATTATTCTTTGTTAATACCCCATAAATTTTATATTTAAAACTTATAATAAGAAATTGAAAGAGTTTTTTTTTTTTTTTGCTAATCCTTCGGTTTTTAGGAAAAATATCCTTAATGATTTACAAAAATAAGTAAAATTGGACAAAAAATTATTCTCATCAATAACTGGACTTACATTTTTGAGAAATTTTTGTCTTGGAAAGCCCATTCACCGGTGAGCCCAATCACCTGACTAAATAATTAATAATTAATATTTTTTTGAAGAATAATAAAATAAAGAGAAATATTAACGAGTGCTCTTAGAGCAATGACAGATACTACCCACACCCCAAATAATCCAAGTTACACCTCAAAATTACTAATATACCCTTTAATTAAAATAAATTATTTTATGTAAACTGAGTTTACATACACTACGTAAACTGAGTTTACACAGTTTATGTAAACTAAGTTTACGTAGTTTATGTAATCTGAGTTTACATAAATTGAGTTTACATAAGTTAAGTAAACTAACGTAAACTGATTTTACACAGTTTAAGTAAACTGAGTTTACGTAGTTTATGTAAACTCAATTTACGTAGTTTATCTAAACTGAGTTTACATATACTACGAAAACTGAGTTTATGTAAACTGAGTTTACTTAAGTTCATGTAAACTGATTTTACTTAAGTTCATGTAAACTGAGTTTACGTGTATGTTATTCCTCTTTAGAATATGTACGTAAACTAAATTCACGTGAGACCTATGTAAACGTAAATTACGTTACCCTTCTACGTAAAATTAAATCAAACAAATCGACAGAAAAACGTGAAATTAACAATAACGATAAACATTCATGGTAAAATTAACAACATCAAATAAATCATAGAGCAAACGATAAATAGAAACTCGAAGAAAATTATGAAATTCACTTACTTGTATGAATCGAGTACGTATCAATGGATGAGATGTTGATTTAATTGGCGATTTTAGTAGGTATTGATTGCATATCCATGGTGGTTTGTGGGTGAAAAAGGGGTGAGGGTTTAGAATGATAATGAAATAAGGGTTTTTAGAAATTTACATGAAGAGGACAATTTTGGTATTATTGTAAAATTTTAAATAAATTTGGGTGTAACTAAAATTATATGGGGTGAGACTAGAAAGAGTCTAGAGCAATTGATAAGAAATTTAAAGTAAAAATTTACATTAGAATTTATGTATTCAACGTATTGGAATATCAAAAAGCAACTTTTACTACATAGAAGTTATCAATTGTTTCTATCTTAAAATGTTAAGTGCCCGAAGGTCATTTAAGGCCCTTGTTAGCAATACAGTAAAATAAATAAAAGGCAAAGGAATGATGAGCTTTGTTTTGTTTTGGTAATTGAAAGAGTGTAGTGTGCTATATGTAGCGTGATGTGTGTACGGCTGGTGTGATGACTGGCTTGAAAATTGGATATGTTACTTAGACATGGGTTTTGGTCCACCACACCGCAAATCCGTCAAAAGTGGGACAAATTAGCTTAAGTGTGTGCACAATTGTAATTATTTAGTTTTTTTAAGCACAAATGTTAGTATCTTAATTTTTTTAAGAAAAATGTTAGTATGTTAATTTTTTTTTTCTTTAACATGATTTGAACCTTGTATTTTCAATTTTTTAAATCTTTATTCAAATTAGTTGAGACTCAACCTCCATGTAACTAATTAGTTTGATTCTGTTTCCGAAAGAAAACACATTTGAATCAATAAAAAACACTTCCCTCTATCATTAATATAAACAAATATTTATTTTCGGATTCATTAAATAAGTGATGTATTTAGATTATATTATAAACCAGATATATCAATTATTCAATTCGGTTTGGGTTTTGCAATCTTTAGTTGCGATATCGAAACCAAAGGAATCAATGAATAATATATTGGTTTGGTTTGATTCATTTGATTGACATTTTTTTAAAAGTTAAAACTTGCACAAAAATTTATAAATAGAATAAGCGCATAAACTAAAATAAACGGTATACAATAATTAAAAAATATAGACACGCTGTCGCCGTGAGCATGACTCAATTAATAGGAACATCTCATGTAATATGTAGGGAGTAGAAGTTCGAACGCATATTCCCCACGTATTCACTTTGTAGGGTGAATTTATATATATTAGACTACTTACAAAAAATAAATAAATACAATAACACACCATCTTTTTCCAATGGTTAGTTTTCTTGTTCTTTTTCCTCGTAACATGGTTTCTTGATTCTTTGTAGAATATCCTCCATTCTTGGTGCAAGTTTCTGGATTTTCACCATTTTTCTACTTGTCTTTGAATTCACACATGCCTTTGTTCTTCTTGCAATTTTCTTTGTTGGATTCACCTTTCTTAAATCTTGCCAATAAAGTTTGTTCTTGTTGTCTTTCATTTCTTCTATTTGTTACCTTCATCTCACGTACCTTGAGAGTTCCTTGCAGATCTTCAACTTTAAGATCACCTAGTAGCTCATTTGTTTCTTCAATGGTTACAAATATACGATCAAATTGAGATGGTCGAGTTCTCATAGTTTTCTCAACGATTACCTAATCAATCATTGTTTCACCACACCGCTTCATTTGATTGGTGAGAGCCACCAATCTTAAAATGTAATCAACAATCTTTTTATCATTATTCATCTCCAATAATTCATAATACCTTCTTGGTGACTATAATTGAACCTTCTTCACATTTGCATCACCACCATAATACTTCACAAGTGTGTTCCATGCAACCTTTGAGCTATATGCATCAACAATTTTATGAACACCTTGTTCTCTACACATTGATGAATGTAGGATGAGGCCTTGCAATCTCCATTCTTTGCATCTTTATGCGAATTTCTCTAAGCTCATGTTGGATTTCTAGGAAGTGTTTCAACTCCACTGTTCACAACTTCAAGAACCTCTTGCAAGCCGGAGACCACCTTCAATTGTTTGATCTATTTATCTCAATTCTTTCCATCAAGACCTAGCAGGTTTGCAGAGAAGTTACTATTACCAGCCATGTTAAATTGTTCTTCAATTGTTGAGATCATGTAACCCGATTTTGATACCAATTTATTGGGGAATAAATATGATTGATTGAGAGATAAAGGATCGTGGTTGAGATAAGAAGATTAAATATGAAAGACTTGTATTGAATTGCACTTTATATGATACATCTATACCATTCATAATACGGTCACTTGTGCAACAAGAAATAAGTTTCTCTAACCAACCAATAAAAAAATTAGTTGTAGACACAACTAAGTAACTAATTCTACTTACTCTAAACAAACTTAATTTGAATTGTCAATCTCAACCAGAAACTTGAAAGTGTAGCTTCAATTTGAATGTGTCCCGGGATACGAGAATAAGGTGTTGCACTTGCACCACATATCCAAAAAAGATATATGCCGCCTCTGTTCAAAGTCATTAGAGTTGTGACATTTGAAAAGGATTTTGTGACTCTTATTCACGCATTTTATAATTTGAATACACACAATTCAAATGTTTTTTGTTCTTCAAGAGTCTTTTGTGACACATCTCTTGATAACCCCTATTAGATTTATTTTCCAAGTAAATAAAAATCGTGCGTAGCCTTTTTGTCTGACATACACACAATAGAGAGAGCATATTTATGACTATATAAGATAAGACACAACTGTTTCAAATGAATTTAAAACTAAAAATGCATGACATTCTTTGAAAATTAATACCTAAAAGATTAATCTATTTTTTGTTTCAAATAAAATTAGCTACTCATTACCCAAAAAATTAATTATAATTTGAATATTCTTTATTAAAAACTTAATAAAATTCATCACTAGGATAGATCTAGATGAGTCATTAACTGTAATTGATATAGAAGTTATGATTCATTCTTGGTCCACTTATCTTATAGTACACTTCTTTGTGGGCTAACCGTTGGTGCATACGGAATAGAGCTTACCAATGATATTATAGTACATATCAACAATAAAGCAATGATCTAACCTCTCAAAAAAAAAAAAAAACGATCTAACAGTCAAAGCTCACGTGGAATTTGATAAAATAAAGCTTTTTTTTTTTTTTTCATTTTTGTGGAAAAGTAAAACACGTTTGGCGACAAAGTAACAATATTTTTTTTAAAAGCTTTTTCACTAACCAAAACAGATTAAATAACTAATGAAATAAAGTTAATAACGCAAATAAAATATCTCCCGCAAGTATATCATATAATATATGATGATAATAGTTCTCTCTTTTGTAGGTCATTAAATATAGAACAATTGAACCAAAGAAAATCTCAGACTCTACTTACACATAAATAATAATCTGTGACTTATTCCCCTCCTCCAATTTTCTTTAACTGTTAAAAAAAGATGCAAAATATTTAACAGCTGGTGAATTTACTCACTTCATGCCAAGAGCATGCAATACCAAGGACTATTCATTTTATCACCCACCTTCCACTCATGACCCACCTTATAGTTTTGGTACTCTTTGCATTAGATTCTTAAATATATATTTTTATAATTTTTAATTATTTCTAGCTATATCTCTTCCTTTTTTTGGTATTGAACTGAGGGGACACCTTCCATAAAACACACATAATGTCCTTTTTTGGGGAAAGTAACCTTATGGAATATGGTAAAATTCCCATGCCACATGACTACAAAAGCTCTGATCCACAGGCTTTGTTTAGCTTCCTCCTTTTAGCATCTGGGCTACTACTATGTGAAGAAGAACATGAACCACCACCACCAGCATTGGTGTCATCACTTTTGTAGCTGAAGCACAATGTATCCAACACACCCATTGGGCTTTGAGGCACACTAGGGACAGAAGATGCACTTGAATCCTTGCCAGTGAACACACTGTTCAATGACATCTCTTGGACCTTTTCAACACACTTCAATAATCTCTCCTGTAATAACCACAATTAACACATTGTTAATATCAGCTAAACAATCATCATAATTAATTAGTACAAGCAATCAAGTGATCAACTAAAAATATCAGAGCATAAGTCTTACATTGTCAACAAATTACAATCAATCCTTGTTTGAGTTGTTATATGAGTATGTGCTTAAGAAGTACTAGTTATGATTAAACTCAAATGTTTAAATGATATGATGATCATGATCAATTGACATCGTCAGAAAAATTTACCTTGAGAGTATGTATGAACTAAAAATACATTAATATATAGTACATTGTTTTCTTGTCATTTGGAAAGGACCACCATTTTACCTTTTCTATGTATTGAATCAGAGTAGAAATTGATTTGCTACCATCAATTGCTTGGGTTTCCCCAACAACACATGTTGCCACAGCTGCTGCAATCTCTGATGGTTTGAATTCCAAGAAGTCAAGACCTGCATTGAATTCACACCATCAAAATTAATCAACTTAAATTTACCTAATTCATGATTGTTTTCACTGCAAGGGGTTGGTTATTCTAGCAGTTCAACAATTCACTTGAGCAATGAAGTTAGGGAGGGAAACATTTAGGTACCTTTGATGGTGCTTGATATAAGTTGAGTTGATCGCAAAATTGAAAACCTTGATGAACTCTTATCATCATCATTAATCTTAGAAAGGAAACATTCAATGAAGGAGAATGGAGTGATTGCTTGCATTCTCCACTTCAATGTGCTGAGTACTAAAAGCTCCATTCTCTGAATGGTTTTAGCTTCAAACACAAACTTGGATTCACCAATCTGCACACAAAAATCGACATAAATCAGCACATGCACGATGAATAGAAATAGATTGACTTAACAAAGACCAAGCATTGAAATTGACAAGTTCCAAATCCTACCTGCAAATCAAGAGGCTGAGGAACAGCAGTTTCCTCTACTTTAGCTGCCAAAGATAAGCAAGCTACAGCCAACAATTGCATTGTCCAAGCTCTTCCCTTCTGAAATTGGAAACATAACATTAGATCAAAACCAATGCAGAATATAAAGCCTATTTTTTTGTGTTGAACTTCTCGTTATTCATTAACTTACAGGGAATTCATACACAGAAAGGAATCGATCCAAGTAATTAATGGATAGATAAGCACAAAGAGGACCAAAACCGAAATGTGCTCGAACCTATAAATCACAAAGAAAATTGCAATTAGATAAACATAATCTGAACTCAACTCAATCTAATCTAATCTAATCTAATCCAATCCAATCTAATCCAATCTCAATCCATTCATCAATCAAATGTGCTAACAGAAATTTCCATTCAAGTCATCAATTCATCAGATACAAGGAGAGTCCAATAGTTATCAAGCAATGGATCATCATCAAACACAGAGATTGTGATATGTATCCATAAAGGGATAGTTCATTAAATCCAATCCAAACCCAATTAAAACGCCGCCGCCACTGTTTTGATGAAAAATTAAATCATCGTTCATATCTCATTTCAGACCCATCAAAAAGATTTCATAAAAATACTTTTTTATTTTCCTTCAGTTTTCACAATCAATATCAAACAAATCAAAAAAAAAATCTACCTTTTGAATCCAATCGATGACTTCATTTCTAGCCTGAAAATCCAAATCTCCAAACTGCAACCTATTCAAATAATCAGCACCAGGCCATTGCTGACACTCTTTTTCCAACATCAGAACCAAACACTCTTCACTCTGCAATGGCAACTCATCAGGAACACCATCATAACGTTGTTGGGTCATCTGATGATCATTCCTAGAACGCCACAAATCCTCGTACACCTCCACCGAACCACCACCACCATATTCACCATCATCAAAAACACTGCTATCTTCTTCAGTGCAAAGAAGGCTAGAAACACAATCAAAACTTGGTGCCATTCCAAAATAACAGAAAATCCAATAACCCTTTTAGTTCAATTAAACAAAACAATCTTAAAAATGAAACCTTTATTTAGATTATAGATTTGGGTCTGAGTTGAATTAACAAGAACAAAACAAGTAAAGAGAGAGAGACACAGTTTTTTGTTTTTTTTTTAATGATGTTGTGTGTGTGGCCACTCACTCTCTCACTTCAGTGTCTATGGTTTGGTTCGAAGTTTCGGTCTGAAACAAGAGAAAGAGAGAGAGAGGGTCTTATGAAGGAACCGAACGCCTCTTTTTAGGGTAAAGGGGTGAGTGGGGTTGAGGACAGAGAGATGAGTATGTACAATGTGGATCGTTGCGTATGTTAAATTCGTACCAAACAAATTTGGATACTTACTTAATCACGGGATAAGATTCCCTGCTGTAACTGCGTCCTGCTGTAATAAAGGACAGCCGTCTGATTATAACAAATGGCTGAGATTGTTTTATGGTGTGAAACCGAGTTGAAATTTGGGCCGTTCGATCTTAAATCAACGGATGATGTTTATTACAGTGTGAAACAGCGTTAAAAATTACAGCAGGGAATCCTGACCCCTTAATCACTAATTACCTCTTTTTGTGTATGAGTACACTGATACAGAGGAATCACAACAAACAAAAATACACTTGATTAATGCTCTTTGAAATTGAAATGGAAATTACTTTTTCTCACTAAAATTATTAATCAAAATCATTCAAAACAAAAAATGATTTAACTTCGATTAGAGTCGATATCCTCTACATACAACAGTAAAGATTAATTTGTGGAGCTATATTGAGAGAATAAGTAGTTGATTTTTGGTCTAAGATATTAGTACATGAATTTACTTTTAAAGATTATTAATATATTATAGTAATTATTTTAGTAATAGCTTTTTAGTCTAAAATCTTGGCTTAACTTGTAAAATCTAGAAATTGTTAAATCGGATCCTATAATTGAGGTTCGAAGTCGGACTACTCTCTACTTGTATACTATGTGAGTTTATTTCGTTTACAATAACTCTTGTTATTTCGTCTATTAAAAAAAATAGAAAAATATGTAATCATTCAATTTTACGGTACATATGTACGCCTATGCAAGATTTTAATGATGTTCACAAAATTCTCAACCCATCAGTTCCACATTTTGACTATCTCCACTTTACCGTGTAGATACATTCTTCACACTAATTTTACCAGGAATATACTACCATTTCTTCAATTTCGCTTGTACTAATAAT